>NC_051108.1:7818630-8481130 GCF_901709675.1 Syngnathus acus
TTACATTGTTGAGGATCTATTCAGAGCATACGCGCTATTTTACAAGCCAATTGCCAGTGTGATTGTTGACAGCACATACAAGAGCTTAAACAAAAAGGGGAAATGTGGCTTATGTTTGACGAGGGTCGGAAACAATAGTTCTCCCGGAGAACACGTGGAACCATTAGCAATTGAAAGTACACTTGAGCAGCTCAGTATATAAACCGAAAACCATGGAGATCTGCTCCAAGCCCGAGGGTGAAAAGATTCAGCTGAGCTTCTGTCATGTGCGGGGAATCCCCACAGTCATGGGAGGGTCAGCTCAAGTTGTGTGATGTAAATGTTGCAGTAGAGTTCGCCTTTTGCACCTCAAAACAATTCTCCTGAGAAAATAGTTTTGAGATGTCACTTGAAGAAAATATGACACATCTGCGACACTGCGTGTGTGCACGCCCTGAAGACAATGTAATTTCAGAAGGAGCACGCTCTCCTGCTCGGCCATGTCCCCATTGGCGCCGGAGACGAGCATTAACGATATCACAGAGATGGGTCATCTGTCAGATAGAAATACATTAGGGAAATTGTCTTTGAGAGACGACACAGTTAGCATAGCAGGGTGACAACCATGCTACGGGCACTCAATGAAAGCCACCCCTGCAAGCGATCCTCCTTCTCTCGAGGCAGAGGAAAATTTGGCCACTGACCCTCTTAATTAATCTCTCCTCACCCCCGTTGCGACTCGACCGGCAAGCTACAGAATGAGGGCCAAGTTGTCAATGATATTCACATCTTTGGAGCCTCGCGAGCGACATAAATCCTTCTACATAAATACACATTTTCTAAATAAAACAGAAACATACATGCAGAGTAATTAAAGGATCCTTTTATGTTCATTATTCCAACGGCGCCTGAGATATTCTATGAAAGACTGAATTAAATTGGGTGAGATATGTGTTCTGCCCTGATTAAAGCAGTGCTGCGGCCATATGACTTGGTAATGTGACCCCTGCCCCAATTAACACATTTTTATTCATTCAGACACACCCACTTATATTTGGACTTCAATCATAGGTATTATTTTTTGGCTCCAATATTCCCCTCTACAAAGGCCTGACAAAATGATAATACAGGTAACTTGGACGAAATAGGAGGGCTATCCGCAGTTGATGATTTAATACCATATTAATAAACAGGTGCAGCAAACACTGTATAATGAGGACCACGTCAATCAAGTACGGTCTGCCTGTGCCCACACAGTCCACAAAATAGGTCTGTGCCAAGTAACCGACAACACGTGCGTGGGTGCTGCATGACTGCACATTGGCATTAACAAATGACGAGCGGTTCACGTTCATTTTTCACACGCAAATTTTTGCCAGGCTTAGTGCTAGATCCTCGTTGATGGGCCCCGTTTGTGGAAGACAGCAAGGGCCACAAAACTCAATTTCAAATCCATTCTTACCCAACAAACCTCGAGAGCATCCACTTCTCTTACAACATTGCTCACAGGGTGTGGTGAGCAATGTTTACCTCTGGGGCTGCTCCTTTTGCAAATGTAGCATCATGAACTCATCGCAAACAGACTCAACCATGTTTTTAATGATCAAATGTCGCAGTCATCCGATCACTTACCATGACTGTGTTACAACCATAGTGTAGACTGCGACCCTCCTCAGTTTGACAATCTGCAGGTATGCAAATGTTGCAAAACAGAATACCAGGTAGGCTGACAATTGACAAATGCATTATTGATCAGTACACCTTGTTACTCCCTATGGACGCCACTTACAATTAATAAGCATTTTAGTCACAGCCCCCGTGCCACCAAACCATTGACTGCATGAATCACTTGCGAGATTCAACCCAGTAGTTGTCAGAAATAATACAAACGGACCTTGGTGATTTTTTTTCCCCCCGCTCTCATATTACACAGCAATTACTTTCATTGTTGGTTAGAGTAACAATTAAGAGACTTCCTATGGCTTCTAGTGCCTCAAGTAGTGCTTTTGTTATTAAATGTTCATGTAGAAGTAAGAAAAATGCAAGAATCACATATGAACAGACAGTACGAGTGGGATCAATATCTGTATCGGTGACTACTCAATGATTGAGTACAGTCTGAAAAAAAGTGGTATCAAACATCCCTATAGTTTTAGTGAGTTACATGACAGTTCAAAATTATGTGTTCAAAAGCATGTTACCTGTATAGCCTGCGATCCAGCCCCACGACGACACCATGGCCAGCATCCATTTAAACATGACGCCCTCGAGGTGCCAGAACGTGGAGCTGTGCCATATTCTCAAGGGCTGCAGCACCAGCAGGTACAGGCAGTAGGACGGGATGGCTACACAGTTGTTAATGAACATAAACACGAAACGGGACACAGCCTTCAGAAGAGTCCAGCCAAGTTTGCCGGCCCTGTCCAACAGCTGGGCCATCGTGATCCACGCCGTCTGGAATAAATGCATGACAAATTCCTGTTTAAATTTGGTTAATTTCACAATTTCGCAAAAATGTATCCAATTGGTAAGTCCCCATTTGGACTTGTCATGTTTGTTTAGGAATTACTGACCAATCTAAAGTGTTGAAAAATGACTTGTTCTTTTACATTTACTGAAAACTACAATGCCTCTATATATTTTCAGCATTTGTTGCTGCATGTTCATATTTAGAATTTAAATAATTTTGCAAAACTTCTATCCAGGGCTAGACTCGCACATACACAAAACAATCATGCAAAATAGGCCCTGACATTTTGACATCTTTGTTCAAAATTATTGACTTGTAGTCTGGTCAATTAAAGTTTAAAAACGTGATTATTAACGTTATGACGTCAACTTATGTTCTTTTGCGTTATTTCTACTTTTAGTAATCTTGTAAACTGGCCCATTAGAAATGGATAAGTTTCAGTAGAAATGCAGATAAAGTAGTGAAGTGACCGTCATAAATGAGAATAATTTAAGTCTGTGTGTCTTCAAGCAAGTTGCCTTGGCGCCACTGTGATGCGTGAAAAGATTGGACCATAAAAGGACTTCATGACAAGCTAGCTAGCAGTGTGGGCTGTGCTAGCAAAGAGGAGGAATAATAGCAGAAAGAAACCAGCGAGTGTAAATGCGTTACTACATAACATACACATTCAAAAGAAAGCGCAGATACTTGACTGGACATTAAGTGGGAGCGCAACGGCTGAGCCAATGCGCAATAGTGCAACTGCACTTCCAGGATATAGTCAGACCCTGATTTAGACTTGACGAAGTAGGTCGTTACTTACCGAAGTAATGTCACAGAGGCATCCAAAGAGCATTAAAGATGTAGCAAAAAGCGAGTGTGTTGAAAAAAAGAGAACGCCGTCATGTGGAGAAAAAAACCTAAACCAACAAGTTAACACATTTTCCAGCAGATATGATCCATGTTTAGGTCAAAACGAGGGACATCGTTCAATTTGGTCTGATGTAGTCGGAACAAACAGCAATCACAGCCATCGAGGCGACGTTATCCAGGGCTGCTCGGGGGGTCGAGTGTATCCCGGCGGGCACCGTTAGCCAGCTAGCTAGCTAGCTAGCTAGCTAGCAAGGAGCTCCACTTGAGCGCGGTCGGCTCCATCGCAGTCAGACACCGGGCTGATAATTCCACGGATGCATCATCACCATCATGGTCGTCTGGTTTAAGATCTTTATCGAGATCCTGTCTTCCACGCACAATAGAAGAATCGGGCGTCGGCGCAGCCGCGACAAGCGTTCAATTGTAAAGACATATAACAGTCAAATGGGCTCAACGGCGATGATTCTCTTGCGGGCTGCCAGGACCCGTTATCTATCTGCTTTAAGTCGAGATTCACACGGCAGTGAGTTGCACAGTGTACATGTAGATGACGGCGGAAAAGAGTCATATGCGTTCACAATAAACATTTTAAGAACAAACAATTCTAAACACACGTTGAAATACACTTTTTTTTTTAAACCCTAGAATTTAACGTAATGATTCAAAAATATTAATTTGTTATACCATATGCCACGCTTACGTTCAACATTATTTACAAAAGGTTATCCTTTATTTTGAAATTTCAAAGTGGAAGTCAGGCATTTTCATCTTTCACTTGGGCTCACCTGGTAGCGGTCTCCTCCTCCCCGAAGAGCGCAAGCTCTCTGTTGTCAAATGATGATGGTTTTATTATCTTGTTAGGAAATCGATCCTTGCTACATCCTGAGAAAGGGCGTGAGTTTAATGTCGAAAAGCTAGTACATGCTTAGTTTTTAATCGTGGAAAAGAAAATTTATTTCATTTGCATCAACTATAATGCACACAATTACAACAGAGTCAGTCAACTAATGCAATCGCAATGTTGTTTGAAATTAGTTAAAAGCTTTTGGCACCACACGGTGTAGATAAAGCGCTATATAACTGCAGTCCATTTACGATTTACATGATCATTACTGGTAATCTGCCCCCTGATGGTCTTTTTTGTGAAAAACAACTCTGTAATCCAAGGGCATCCATTACTAAAATGTCCTCGAGATTACAGCATGATATACAGTATTTGTGGATTAAGAAAGGGTCATGAATGTCCGAGCAATTTCGCATTAGCTGTTTACTGGCTTTTATGCCGCAAATCTTCACCTGCGACGCATACTGTGTAGATAGAATACTGTGTGGCATTCAGTTATAGAGCCCTTGACAGCGTTCAAAACAATTAAATGAAATTAAATGTAGCATTTTATCACTGTAACAAATGTGTACATACAGACAAGTGAACAGCTATTTCTAAAACAATGACTAAAAGCGACTGTACGCGCTCCTCTGAGGAGCAGGCTGAGCTGCGTTTTGTTGCATTTGGTGGCGTAGCTGCTGGGAGTAGGGATCCTCCATGGACTTCACCGACAAAGTAGTCTTGGGTCCGGTCTTCCACTCGATGCCGCTTTCGTCCACCACAGAAGCTTCCACAGTGACAGCATGAGTGCCGAGGATGGAAAAATTGAGCAGGAACTGGGTGCTGAAGTAGTCGTTGTGGGGTTCTACTCGTTGCTCGATCTCATTGGTTGTACTGTCCAGAGGTATCTGAAAAGTATCAAATCAATAAACACATGCAACCTGTTCCTTCCTTTCTCATCTTAATTTCATTATAACAAAAAGACGAGTGAAAATGAATCAGCATATTTCAAGCAAGACTTTAGACATATGACCAGGAAAAAAACCTTGTAGTCTGCTCCCGGTCCCTTGCTCTGAAGAGTTGATGTGACATTGAGACACACCGACTGGATCTTCCTGAAAAGTCCTGGGCTGGAACCATGTTGAACCACTCCCTCGACCTTGAGAGTCAGCTGCTGGTTGTTCTGCACTGAGATAGGCTCGTTTGGTGTTCGTGGGGACGGCGAGAGGGCAAGCTGGAGAAATACGATAAGACGTGCGTCAGCCGTGAGAGTGTACAGCATTAAGGCTCAGTCTGTCAATGACTTATGTTTTATAGTCTACTGGCAAAAACATTTTACCTTGATACTGGTCGATTGAAGCTTTTGAAAGAAGTACCTCTGGAAAGACAGTGGCACCTTCAGCAGTGCTATGATGGCATCACAAAGACAACCTGTATGCTGAAGAAAACATAGTAGTTAGATATGTCATGTAACCTGCATAAAGTATTTTTTTTTACCAGGTATGACACAGGTGGATGCTTCTTGTTTAGCGTCTCCACTTCCTCAAGCACGTGGGTAAAGACTGACATCATCCGTCTCTCATATTCACTCTCTGACTGAACGGAGCCAAGGGGGCCATACTCCTGGTAACTACACACATACACGCATGCACACACAGAGAACAAAGTGATCAGTTCTTGTCTAGTTTTCGGCAACATTTTTAGTATATCTATGCAACACTGAAGATAGAACCAGTGCACTGCAACCTCATTAGCATGCATATAAACTAAGCTGACATTTCACGGATGCGTCTCCAACAAGGCACCACATGGAAATGACTAATGTTCCCAAATGTCAGGGCAGTGGCGGTCAGAGAAAAAAATGAAAGCAAAAGATGTTTTGACTAAAGAGCTGTTGGTAATATGCCGCTATGGAATCCGAAGTAAATTCTATTAAAAATTTATTCCGACTGTATAAATTACTTTTGCAAGCGGGGCTTACCTGGCAGCCTGTGGGTCCAATATCAGAGCCTCGATCACGTGAGAGACGAGCAGACAGCTTTGTTGTTGTCTTACCTGGCAGTTGAGAAAAATAAAAAAATATTGCTGCAGAAGGTTTGGAGACCAGGGTTGAAAAGTGATGCACCGATACCAATTTTCCCACAGACACAGTATATGTAAGTACAAACACATTTGAGTACGGTCTCACAATTCTGATGAAAATGTGTTTCGATTTTAATCAAATATTGTTCAGAAACACAAAATGGCAGAAAGCACAATCCTGGTATCAATGCATTTCTAGTAGTAGGATACAGCTCCACATTTCGGAGGGTGGCGCAGTCTGCGTCAAACGATGACTGATGTAAGTCAGCGTAGCAGGCGGCAAGACTTTTGAACTCGTCCATGCATAATTTCATCTGAAAACCGTAAATGTACAGTGACTCAGATTTATGAAACAGACAGATAGGCAATTCAATCTTGGTTTTTAATTTTAGCACTTAACCATCCATCATCTTTTCTGTTTACCAGTGTAAGAGAAGCTAATGAGGAAAACAGATGGGTGCAATTCTTTACCTGTAGAGAGATGCGGCCGCAACTCTGCAGGTCGTGGCCCGTGCTTAGGGCAAGGGAGGTGGCGACGGCCGGGGGAGGGCTTGTCTTAAGGCTGTTGCAGGTGCAAATGAGCTGGGACAGTGCTTGCAGGTTGTCGATGCGCAGCTTAATGAACTCACACTGGAACGTAAGTGGATTTAGAGGAGTGCTGGCTGCCTGGAGGAGAGGATTAATCGCAGAACCTGACATTAACGCCGCAGTCAGGCACGCCTCGAGATGAATTGACAAGATATAGCGCAAGAATCCGCTAACAGGCTGCGCGGGATCCGATCCAACGGCAGGACTATCAAGAAGATCATCGGCTAGGAGCATCTGTCACCGGTGATGGACTTGTAATAAATGTGGAATGGCAGCCAGATGTCTGGCGGTTTACTGACTGTGAGGGAGGCGATGCCCTTTTGGTAGGAGCGCAGGGCCTCGGCGATGGCGCTCATGGCTCCGCTGTAGTCTCCGTCCTTCATGTGTGTCAAGCACTGCTCGGCCTGGGAAAATTCCTTGAGGCTGTTGAGCCAGAAGTAGAAGTGCTCTGATGCCACGCGCGTTCGCAGGCTCTGGTACAGCTCGCTGGAGAGCTCGTGGCACCCCTGCGGATTCAGGAGAACACTTTCATGCGACCACGCAAAGCTCTACGTAGCAGTAAAAAGTTGCATTGCACCCAGTAGTAATGACTACAATTCTCTTTATAGGTTCACATGCAATTTAAATTCTATTTTATTTTGTAGTGGAACCCATCAGTGACATCGAGACACTCTTACAGCGCCTCCTCTGTGTCTTTAGACTAAACTGCCCTTATGTCAAAAAGAAAAAAAACATTGCTACGTTTGCTAGAACATCAATAAGATGTGATGACTACCATGCGAGAAGCCTGCCGTGCGATCCGGTACACAGTCCAGCCATTGGCGACATTGTCAAACTGCTGCTTGATGACAGTCTTTACTTCTGCTGATAGTGATGACTGGCTGGCAACAAAAATCACAGTCGCCAAAGAAACCTAAATGAGATCATAGAAGATTGAAAGAATGAGGGATAGAAGATCAATGTGCCATCTACACAGCAGAGTAGCCTGTTTTGGTTGACACGTCAGTACAAATGAAAACTACATTGAAATGTGTGCACTTTTCTCACCAGGAGCTCTTGCTGTTTGTCGGTGGACGAGTGACTGGCCACGCGGTAGAGGTCCACCAGATCTCCAAGCATGCTGTCTCCCAGCACCGGGAGATGGGTGGCAATTGCTGACAGAGTGTGGCACATGAGAACGCGAGAGGAGTCACAAGACAAATGGAGTTGACCGAGCAGGAATTCCACAGCGGACTGGCTGAGGTGAGGGCGACTCTTCAGCAGCTTGACCAATGAGGTGAGGGTGGTCTAACATCACAGATTAGGAAAATTGTAAGCAAACTAGATACTATTTAGAACATTCTTCATGAGACCTCTATCAGGCATTAGTCGACCGAGTTCAGGGAAGGCAGGAAGCAGTTTGTTATTTTCCTGTTGCCTTACTTTAAGCGTAGCCTGGACACTGGGACTGTCGTCTTGACTGCAAAGCATCAGCAGGGACTCCAAACCTAATATTGTATCCTGTTCCAGATGGGCAATATCTGAGGATATACACACATAGACAAATACAAGTCAGTGTAATGAGAAGTAATAACTTGTAAGAAGCTGGCACAAGAAGTGTCAATAAATCATATGTCAACATACCTTTTTCTGGACAGGAAATTACAATATTTGAGAGCACAATGGTCCCATGAGCAGCGACAGCCAGGTTGCTGTGGTAACAACACTCCTGTGCCAATTTCACTAGGTCAGTGATCCGAGGGGTAGCGGACGCTGAAGAAACTGTTTTGGATCAAAATGATCTAATTAACAGTGTTAAAGCAAATGTGAGGGTTAATTGTGTAGAAAAAATATATATATTTTACCGGTTGTCGGAATGAAGTACTGCTTAATTGCAATCGTTTCGGAGAGGGTGGAGAGCACAGCTAACATGTCCAGCTTCAAACTGACATAAGGGCTGCTCAGTGCACACTCACATAGGGTCTGCAAGTGACAATGAAAATCTGATCAGATTTATCATTAAGTTTGGACTGCAAACCACAACTACACAACAGGTTCAACCGCAGAAGTTTAAACAATACCAAATTATGGTAATTTGATTTCACATTAGTTCAAGTCAAAGCAGGTCCGTAGCTGAACCAGTACCTGAGTGTTTTCCCTTATCCAAAGATGTGGAGCCTTTTTCGCCAAAAGCTTTAGATCATTAATCGCCAGTCTCTTAACGGCTTTGCGTGGGTCATCCTTTAGGTATTGAAGGAGGAGCTGTAACTATAGGGTCAAAATAAAAAAAGACCTTAAATGGGGCCCTTATGGCAGAAATGGTATGGTCTATCCAAAAGGCACAACCTGCTTGGGGATGTCAATCAGGGAGGAGGCAGCGAGCTGGGTGAATGTGTGAAGGGTCACGATAACCATGGGCGTGGAAGGGTAAGAGGTGACCAGGTTTTGTAAAAGTTCTCGACTGCTGGATGCCAAACTAGCATCGTGGTGCATGTGCTGCAGCATGGGAATCAGCTTCAGTTTCAGGTCAACGGGGGTCTCCAAATCTGAGACAAGTAAGTGACTCCTCAAACAAGAGTATGACACATGTGACTCCTCAAACAAGAGTACGACACAAAGTGCAGGTGCTACTTTTTGTCAAAAGAAACCTATTGGAATTGAGGTTAGCAACAATTTCAAGAATTGTCAATAATTTTAAATATTACCTTGAATCATCTCACTGACTTTGTTGCAAATCCCAGCAGCAAAGACTCTGAAAACAGTGGTAAAATATGAGAGTAGAATTGTGTAATCTAATAAATCATCTTTATAAGTGGTAAAAGTAAATTATGTTTACAGTATACTATCCTTACTTTGACTGTGCAGAAAAGCTGGCTGCAGCAAATATAGCAGCTTCCACTTCCACGTTGTCATGGGAGTCGAGACTCTGGCGAATACTGTGGTGGGCATTCTTCCTCTCTGGGATGATGGAGGCCAAACTGCCAAGCATCCTGATGAAAACGAAAAACATTGTAGACTATCATTGCTCCAATGTCAGTGCAGAACAATGAATACCGGCAATATATTAGGGCTGGGCAATTAATTGATTTTATTTACTTTTTCCATATAGCACTTTAACAATAAGTGTAGCTGTAACAAAGTGCTGTATACAAAACGGTTCAAAATTCCAATATAGATTACCTCAGAGTAATGGCCCGGGCCACAGGGTCGTTGCTATGGATAACTGAAAACACCCTTTTTACAAATTCGTCCACATTGAGGATTTTTTCGAGGTGTTTTTCACTCTGTTGTGTTACTTTTAGAACACAGAGACGAAGAAAGTTGTTCCTAAAAGCAGAACAATATTAAGTATGCACCCATTCATGTTTTTTACTATTCTTATGACGGTTACAGAACGCTGGAAAGTCATTAAATTGTCATCCAGATTTAACAGACATACCCCAGTCTGAATATGTCTGCAAGTTTCAGAAATGCAGAGTTTATGAGGATGGGAAAGGGATACTTGATGAAGAGTTTTGGGAAGAGCACCACAGCTTCACACTGCTCTCCAGGCTTTCCCGATCGCAGCCCTGGAATAAAAGAACACTGAAAACAAGACGTACCAAAACTCTGCAATCCACAACATCATCATACGGATTAAGACTGGACAGCAATCAATAAGAACTGGAAGCTATGCTAACTCGTGAGCAGGCTAGTATGTCGGCACCTTTGTCAAGCTCCAAGAGTGCGGAATTGGCATCAAGTTCTTGCTCGCCATAGCAAGCCTCCGACAGGAACGAACGAGCGGTAGAAAGAGACATTTTGCGTCCTTTTCCGTGTTAATATTCCACATGTGAATGCACAAACACGATCTTTTTTATCTTGCGTTCATATTGAAACCGGATGTCAACATTAAAGACATTGTCACAATAAAATACACAAAATATACATACAATCCACCCAATATGTAATTAGAGTATTCTTAGAACCGTGTTTAACTTTTATTGTCTTATACTTAAACTAGAACGATTCATGTTCATATTTTCAAATATCGAAGTCGTAAATGTGTGTGTGTGTGTGTGTGTGTTACGTCAAGTGGCGCAAAGAAAGCGGAAGTGAAAGTTACCCCGGAGCGGAAGTGGCTGTATGAACCAATGGTTGTTCGGAATGCTGGTTTAGCGCGGAATTCAGTCACTGCGTTCAGACGATCGGTTCGCGGGAAAGAAAAGCCACATCAACACAGCGTACTGCTACTAGATAAGAGGAATAAGAAATACACATAAATATATGTTGGAATTATCAGATCGGTTCCAACTGAAACATAGGGATGCTTTTTCGTTCAATTATTGAAAATCGTCTAGGCAGACAACGGCAGAATGGTAAGACAGAATATGCGTTTTTCAAAAGAACAATTCGTTCTGTTTAACGGAAGCTATGATACTTTGGTTATAAATATATGTGTGCTATAATACTACTACTTTAAAATTCGCACAACCCAAGTTGTTTTGTTATGTTGGGTTTCACTGAATTTACTATCATTGCCGTTTAAAATTGGTGATCTACTTGTCTGAGGTTGTGTTTTGTCTTGGTTAGTAGCTGACTTGATCAATGTACAATTGACATTTGATTAGATAGATGAATTCTTTAATTTGTTATAAATTCTGACGTAATACATCATTGAGGTATTTTCATTGAATTGTTGCTCTAGTAATTGACTTGTTACACATTGAGTTCCAAACGTGATTTACATTTACCACTGCCATTGACCATAGCAGTTGTCACATTGACTCAAAACGTAAGATCTTTTAAATTATGTTTTTATGCATTAATCTGTCCAGCATTACCTACTCAAACCCGGACCATGTATCCCCTGAGCTCCCTCCTGGAAGGCTACCAGTGTGTTCGCAATGATGAACATATCTCCTATGGCAGCCTTGGTGATTCAGTGCCCCCATTTGGACTATCCTTCTCCTCTGGTAAAGCACTTGATATTTATCATCAGATGATCACTTGCAGAGGCGTAGCCAGGAATTTTTCCAGTAGGGGCGCACGCCCACAGGAAAAAAAATCTAACATCACCCACGCCGTTCGCTGATCGCTAAAACAACATCCGGGTCCGGGAGGCAAACGGTGAATGGATAACATCGCGCACATAGAATAGCGCAAGCACATTTGCGCAAGACCGAAAGAAAAAAACGGCATGAAAATGAAGAATCGAAAAAGCTCGATTTTTTTCAACCGGGGCGCAGGGAGTCCTAACCGGGGCGCCGCCCCGGCTTGGCTACGCCTCTGATCACTTGCCGTTTGACACCAAGCTGTATTCATGTTCTTACAGCGAGGGAGATTCAGGATGTTCTGGCTGTGGCAAATGAAGAAGGCATTGTTAGGATTTACAACACTGAGGGGCGAGGAGACCGACTTCTTAAAGGTGCAGCATGACACATTTTCTGCAGCCTCACATCCTTTTGGAATAGAATAATTTAAGTGTGTGTATACTTGCAGAATGGCTGGCTCACGAGAATGCTGTCTTTGACATAGCATGGGTGCCTGGGGAGTCTCAATTGGTAAGATGTAATGCCATCCCCTACCTAGCAATGTACGTATAAACATTGCACACAAAGCTTTAGTTTACTAATTTTTTTATTATCATGCATCCACCTTAGGTGACTGCTGCAGGCGACCAGATGGCCAGGTTGTGGGACGTGAAGTCAGGCGAACTGTTAGGTGGCTTCAGAGGCCACCTTTGCAGCCTCAAATCTGTTGCATTCACTTCAGAGGACAAAGGTGTGATTTCTTCGTTTTCAAAAAGCAGCATGGTGCAGAGTGAATGAGTGGTTAGCACAGCCGTCCCACAGTTTTGAGGTTGGAGGTTGTTTTCTAAATAACTGTTGTAGGTTAATTACCATATTTTACGGACTATAAATCAAGTTTTTTTTTTCTCATAGTTTAGGTGGGGGGGGGGGGGGCGACTTATACTCAGGAGCGACTTATATGTGAAATTATTCACAAATTTTTACTTAATCATTAACACATTACTTACTTACTAGTATAGTTGATCACTTCACATGTTATTTTCATTTTAAACCGCATGAGGGTGCACTATGGCTGTGGAATAATTGGAGCCTCACTGACAATGAGTTCCATTCACTGACTTCCGGAGTCAGGAGATTTAATAATTTGGAGAGACACAGATGGTTCGATAAACTTGTTATTTATGTTATAGTTATTTGACATATAGTTTATTAAGAGTAGCAACGTGTATGTTGTTAGACTTCAGTAGTTTCCGATTGTCTAGCGAGGCCGTGAAGAGGAAGAACGATCCAGGGCGCTTGCTTGGAGAGCACACAAGCGCTTGCTTGTTGAACTCTTGTTTTGTGAAATAAAGAGCCGGTTACCAAACCCACGTCTTGCCTGGTACTTTGGTAACGCTACTATATAGTTATATACGTAGATCTGTGGAATAGTTGGAGCCGCAACTGACGACGAGGCTGACGTCAGCGGCACACGTAGGTCCGGATTCAACAGCTGTTTTTTTTTTGGTTTCTTTTCTAATTGACACAGAGGATGAATATTCCAATGGATTTAATGATTAGGAATGACACGGATGGTTCGTTAAAATTGTTGTTTATATTACATTTATTTGATATATTTAGTCTAACGTCAGCGGCGCACGTAGTTCCGGCGTCAACAGCTGTGTTTGTTTTTTGTTTTTTTTAAGTGACATAAGACGAAGATTCCAATGGATTTAATGATTTGGAGTGACACGGATGGTTCGATTGTTGTTTTTATTATTGTTATTTGATATACAGTCAAACCTCAGTTTTCGAGCGTCCCGGTTCTCGAACAAATCGGAATTCGAACGAAAAATTCAAGATTTCTTTGGTTGTCGAACAAATTTCGGAGGTCGAACCTCGCGAGATGAGCCGGGAGGACCCGAGAAAACCCGACCGCGCGGCCCGGATGCCGACTGACTCCGTTCGTTATTGTATTTTCGTTACTTTGAGGATTGTATTAACCCCTAATCATGCTTCCAAAGAAAGCAAGTGGGAGCAGTAAAGCCAGCCTAAAACACAAAGACGCTCTTAAAGCAATGCGACAGTGAGTGCCCGGCGCGCTGCGGTTGCGCGATCGGACCAAATTAAGCTCCCTGCGCACTGAGGTCCACTTAAATTTTGGAAAGTACATCAGGACTTTAAAAATATTTTCTAAATTTCAGCGACGGCTCTGTCACAATAATGCGACCAGCGCGGTGCAGTTGCGCGGTCGACGGCACGCTACGGTTGCGCGTTCGGCTGTGCGCTGCAGTTGTGCGATCGGACAAAAATGCGCAAATGAAAAAATGCTTAAAAACGGCGTTTGTTTTTGTCTTGGAACGGATTAATTTTTTTTCCATTATTTGTATCGGGAAAAATAGATTCGGAATTCGACTGATTCACTTCTCGAACCGCCTTCAGGAACGGATTGTGGTCAAAAACCGAGGTTTGACTGTATAGTTGATATATTGTTATATATGGGCCTGTGGAATAATTTGAACTGCAACTGACGACGAGTTTACAGCAAGGACGACAAATTCGATCAATGGATTTAATGATTTGGAGTGACAGATGGTTTGATAAACGTGTTATTTATGTTATAGTTATTTGAATAACTGTTATAATGTTACATTAGGCCTCAGCTCCTCGTTTGTGTTTATGTCACGTTAGCATACCGTATCGTTTAGCCTGTTGTTGCTGGTTCATGTCTGTTCTTGGTGTTGGATTTTGTCAAATAAATTTGACACTACGGTGCGACTTATATATGTTTTTTTCCTCTTTATTGTGCATTTTATGGCTGATGTGACTTGTACTACGGACCGACTTTTAGTCCGAAAAATACGGTAAATATTTTAAATTGTTCTTAGGTGTGAATTTGAGTGTAGCCACGAGCCACTAAATTTAAATCTGCCCTTCGCCCGAGTGAGATAGGATAGGCTTCAGATCATCTGTATTACTAGTGAAGTATTAGAGAAAATAGATGGACATATAACAACTATGTTTGCAAAAATAAATATTTTCCTATTATATTAATGTTGTTCGTCTTCTCACAGCTGTATTCTGTACTGGCGCAAGAGACGGAAATATTTTGGTGTGGGATACCAGATGCAGCAAAAAAGGTACAAACTTACATTTATTTTTCATCATACTTTAACAGATTGAACTTATTACAATTTGTATTCTTCATAGATGGTTTCTACAAACCAGTGAAACAAATCCAGGGTGCTCATAACAAAGCAGAGACAAACCCCCCATCGAAAACAAAGAAAAGACGACTCAGTGTTCGTGGCATGGCTCCCAGTGTGGTGAGTTTCCTTGACGTAAAAATGTTCAAGCAAATGGAGCCTTGTGTTGCAGCAATTCTGACCATCCCATGTTTTGCAGGACACCCAGCAGAGTGTCACTGTGGTGTTATTTCAAGATCAGCACACTCTCATCTCCTCGGGGGCAGTTGATGGGTTAGACGCACCTCCTCGTATTTTATGTTGAACTTTGATTATCAGGTTAATCATGTTTGTTTTTGACCTTAAAAGGTTTGTGAAGATGTGGGACCTGAGGAAAAACTACACCGCGCACCATCACCAACCTGTAGCCCTGCAGACGTACCCGTATCCCGGCTCTTCTATGCGTATGCGTCTCGGTTAGTTCTGCACTTTGGACTCTTCCTCACATGAACTTGTATTCAAATGACAGGCAAAAGTGACACGTTATTCTTGTATTCTAGGGTATTCTGGTCTTGTCCTGGACTCCACGAGGTCTAATGTCATGTGCAACTGCACTGATGACAACATTTACATGTTCAATGTCAGTGGAATCAAAACTACACCAGGTAAACCAAAAACTATACTTATATCGATTAACAAAACGGGACTTCCAGTGTAATTTTTAACCAGTTCTCGTCACTAGATGGAGCTATAAACTAAAAGGAGTACAGTAAGATAACCTTTAATAACTACACAGAGGGCAACATTTTCAACAGTAAAAACATGTAATAAGGAGTCTCAATTTAAACTCACAGGTTTTGTTTGACTTAAGAAACATTCTATATTTTCTCAAAAAGTTGTCCAAATACTGACATGTACAACTTCTGTGATATTTGATTCGAGAGGTTTCACATTAGTCTTATCGTAGTCGTGATGTCGACAGGGTCGGTTTGCAAGACTGACCTATTATGAAATTCATTACAACACCTGCACAGTTTAAAAATGATACTTACTCAAACAGTCCCTGCAAAAGTTACTCAATAATTTTGGCCCACAGTCATGTTTTTGTTACTCATTTCAGTTTTTTCCCCCACAGAGGCTGTGTTCAGTGGCCACCAAAACTCATCTTTTTACATCAAATCCACAATTAGTCCAAATAACCAGTTCTTGGCCAGTGGCTCAAGTGATAACCACACATACATATGGAAGGTACATCATAATTTCGTTAAAAAAAAGTAAACGCTTATTTATTTGCCATGAATCCAAATGATCAGAACACCTGTACATAATTTTCCATTTCAGATCTCTGATCCTACGCAGCCTCCCATAACTCTTCTAGGCCATAGTGAGGAAGTGACATCTGTTGCATGGTGCCCAACAGACTTCACTAAGGTGAGATGATGGTCTTGAAAGCATTCAAGCAAAGCAGGTAGAAAGATTGATTTCTTCTTTGTTTATATATATTTTTTAATTCTCTTCTCTAATGGCAGATCGCTTCCTGCTCCGATGACCACACTGTGCGCATCTGGCGCCTACGTCGTGAAATGGGTGGAGAACAGTCATCAGTGGGAGAGGCCAATCTTGTTGGCTGGGCACGTCCAAAAAGTCCACGCAGTAAGGACAATTTTTGTAAATAGCTGATAAATTACTATTCAGACCGATTACTATCCATCCTTAATTGTTTTATAGCTCACTCTATTGGCACACCTATAATGTTTGTTTTTTTCTGACGTCATTATGTTGTGCTTTGTCATAAAAAAATAAAATAAACACTATCTCATATTGTTTGCTGAATCTTCATTTGATCTGTGTTTTTAGAACTTTCGAATCCCACTGAGATAACACCTGCTAAGGAGCAGATGGTTGAGAGCATTGGAGGCCTGGCCTCTCCGTGCCTCGCCTCCTGTGCTCCCAGTGGTGCCGCCTTACCGCTCTCCTCCAGCACCACCTCACCTGTCCATTCTCGGCAAGCCAAAGCTGCTAATTATCAGAGAACTTCCATTAAGTCCTGGCTCTCCCCCAGTCAAGGATCTCCAAGCCAAAAGAGCCCTCTACTGTGTAAAGTTCTGAGTCCGTGTCCTCAGAGCCCAACGAATTGCACTTCTCCTTTGGTACCGCGAGCCAAACGTAGGCTGGAGACTGTCAACGGCTCAACTGATGAATGTGAGGGCACAAAGCTGAGCGAGTGTGTCTCCGAACTCTACCCTGTTGCCAAAAGGTGCAAGGGCCAGTCTGGCATCGCCCGCCCAGCTCAAGGGGATCTGCCACACACAGACAATCATATTGACGAAGGCCGAGAGTCATCAATACAGTCTGGAAAGGAAAACTACTGCCCTGGGGTGACAGACTGGCTGTCAGCAATGGGCCAAAAGATGAGAGGAAACTCTCGTAGCCCTCGAAGCCCCAGTGCTGCAAAGAAACAAGAGGGCAAGACGCCAGCATCACCAGTAAGTATTTTGAGCAATTCCGACCAAATGTCTTGTTGTCCCTGGGTGCAAATATTTTAGCTTTATTATTATTATTTTTAAATTGTTCTTTTCTATTCTATGATCTAACATATTAATATTTCTCATTGACTTGCATGTTTAACAAGAAGGATTTGGGTTGACTGAGTCACAAGGAATGCATTAAAATGCACATGATAGGTCTGTGCTATTCCTGGATGCTTGCAATTACTAAATCCCTGCAAAATGGCACGGAATAAATTACAAGCGTTAGTCCAAATAGGATATTAAGTCTGGGTTTGTATAGAAAGGTCCAGGGTTCACACCAGACTCCCATTATAGACGTACAAACTACACCCTTGCATGACACAAGTAGTTTAACTTGCACCTCACAAGACACAAAAAGTTTTTTTTTATTTTTTCTTCCTGCTCTGTACGGCAGCTATCATGATTCAGGCATTCTGAATATGTTGCCAGTCAAGAAAATCACGCTCAGCTCTCTTGCAACTTCATTGAGAGTTGTTATGAATTGAAAAGAAATTCGCAGACCATGATGCAAGATGTCACTGAAATAAAACCTGCAGTTAAATCTTTTCTCTAATTTCTCTTTTTCAGACTTTGAACTCACCGCGGAACATGAAAAAAATCTCCTCCTATTTCATGAGGAGAGGCACAGACTGACCCATCAGCATCCATGAGTAGTGCCTCAACATTTTTGACGCTGTGCAGTCACTGACTGACAGGTGTGTAATGAAAAAATAATTCTGAGTAATTGTTTTACTCTTCCATGCTACACTTAGGAGCCGCATTTGACACAACTCTTTCCATTTTATCTGGTTGTTGATGCAAAAACTTTTAAGATCCAGATAAATTGTCTCATTAAGCACATAAGTTAACGTAGTAATTATTCAGTTAATCTTGGAGCCCTACTATGAACATGTTTAGCTTATCAAGTACATAACTAATTTCTGCTCACCATTTCTGTTTTTATGCTCCAGTTGTTAATATGTACAAAATAGCAGGTGGTTATTTGTGACACCCTGTTGAATGGACAGATTTTTATTAAAATGAAAATATTTCAAAACTATAAATGGCGTTCTGGGCTTGATTTTCATGTCTATCTACTACAGAAACTGCTGTACCTTTACTGTATTTGTTTTCACGTGACACGTGTTAAGGCCCGCTCATAATACAATTTTATTGGTTAAAAACCTTCCTGTTTTGTACAATCTCTTCAGTGATTGCTCCCTGGGAACGTCAATCAAAAACCCGTCATGCGATGCAGTCTAACTGTCTAGGTCGTAACACAACCACACAGCGGTGGTGCTGCTGGGGTTGTTTATGAATGCCGACTCGCTGCAGAGGTTTGGTTATTTAGACACATCGAAGAAAATATTTGTTTTAGCGGATGGTGCCGAATTGTAATCGTCGTTTTCATAGGGGACATAATTAGCATCGTGTGACACGCTGAGGCACGCGGCTAACTTTTAAGTGTTTAAGGCGTAGAGGATAGAGGGAATTTGAACTTCATCGACCGCGAGTGAAAATACTCCGCCTGCAACCAGCATGCAAAAGCGGCCTGTGTACACGGATTTTTCTTAAATATATTAATTTTGATTGTTTTACTTCCTTATGCAAAGAGCATCACAGCTTTATACGGAGCTACTACCCTTTTCGCCTCTGATCGCGATGGTGGAACAATCTGTCCTACTGTATCCGTCTAAAGTCAGCTATGCTAGCAAGCTAGTCGTGCTAGGTAGGTGTTAGCTACCAGCGCACAGTACAGTACTGTGGTTAGCCAGCTGCGTACATTCACACATCGACAACTTCATCGCGGTATCGCAATTAGATTTGCGGGATACACGTCTATATTTTATAAGCATTTAAGCAAAACAGTGTTGAAGAAAGTCCACGGATGTTTTTTCTTCGTACAGGCGAGTGACTTGTTTGTTCCCAGAGGCTATGTCGAGTTGTACTTTGGCTATTTTGCTTTGCTTGTTGAAGATCGTCCCCATAAAACAGCAAGGCATAGATAAGATGCAGCCTCCTCCGACATGCAATGTCGGATCACGCTGAGTAACGTCGCAGGTTTTTGACAGGTGGCGAGCGTCAAGTTGTGCAGGTTGCTCCACATTTTTTTGCGGATGCGAACGCTCCGGGGGCGGAAACACAGTGAGGAGAAAACCTTGTTTTTGCAAATCTGACGAGGAGCGCCACGGCGGATCGTCCTCGGGCTGCGCATCAAAATGTCGGCCATCTCTGCAGCCGAGAAAGTGGACGGATTTACGAGAAAGTCGGTGAGGAAGGCCCAGAAACAGAGAAAATCTCCCAGCTCGTCTCAGTACAGGACTCAGATCGCCCCGGTGGAGCTTTCACCGCTGCCTCAGCTCAAAGGTAAGAGGATGATGAGGAGGATGGAGGTCTGGTGGGTGTTTAAAATAGGCCATCCCTGTGACACATGCTATGCCCACTTGCCCGGAATCACACCTTGATCACACTTCCACCCTCTATATTCAACCAAGTGTGTGGAACTGAACGTGAACTTTGAAGTGAGTTTGCATAAACACTGATTCAAGATGGCAAGCCTTCTAAAAGAAGACAAGGGCCACCTGTTGCTTTGGCTTTGTCAGTTCTAGCTATGTCATGCAGTGTTTCCTGATATTTATTGAGCCAAGGCACATATTTTACATTAGGAAAATGCACAAGGCACACCTTTCCAATGAAAAATAGCAATTAGGTTTGGTTAATTGTACCTCTTGCCATGAAGTGGAAGAGCATTTAGTTTTTGTGCCTGGTGCTATTTCACTGGAATAGATCACCGGTGAATGCATTCTTTTTTTGTAGTAAAGAATTCCCTTCATACAATTGGAATTGGATAATGCCAAGTCAGGTCACTTCAATGCAGCTCTGTATTTGCAAAAACTGCTCTCTGAAGCCACCTTGCCATTGATGGGTAAGGAATTGTTCTCCTATTTGACATTTCAGTTTTTTGTCTTGTGTATTATAGATCCATCCCTCCATTTTCTGTACCGTTCTTGAATTACATGCCTGTCCGGATCAAATGCTCATGTACTGCTCATGGCTCGCGGTTTGTTGGTGTGCCACCATGCTCTAAGGGCACTTTCGTGTATGACGGTGAGCAAGTAACAAATGAAAAGTGACAGTATGGGTTGGTCAGCGGAGCATAAAGTGTAACGTTGATGGTGCTGTTGGGTTGGATATTTTGTCGGGTTTAAAATCGTATATCTATAATGTTGCCACTCGTTTATTGTTACATGCACAGCTATGTTACTATTGTAACGGCAGGTTTTGGGTCCTGAATGGTGGACTATGAAGATGCTTCAGGCCTCCTGCGGTTGGGGTATGTAGAGCTCCCCGTTGTGTGATAGACACCTAAAACATGAGTCACTCAGAGACCATCGTTGCCGTGACAACCTAAAGCCTCGAGAGCAGACCAGGAAAAAGGTTTCTATTCAAAATACAGCCTTCGTAATTTAGCTTAATATTATTTTTGTTTTTGCCAAACGTGCACCAGAATGTATTGATTAATATGATGAAATGCAGAACCCAGCACACTGGACGACAGTTCTAGGAGTTGGAATGGGTTATCAGCATATTTCATCTAGGTGTCCTCTGTAGTTGAAATACATTCATAGTAAGTCTCAGCGTATTACATATTCTGTGCGCTTTAATCAATTACTACACTTTTGTTTTCCTCTAATCCTAATTAAGGCAGCTGACATTTGAGCTTGACTTCTTCACTGTTTCGTTATAGTAGCAATATAAAGTGGGGCTTTTGAACAATACTTAAATGTCAAGGACGAGGCACACGTCTACTCCGGTGCCTGTTCAGAAGAACTTGGTTTTCATCTTCTTTGTAGCTCCAGGCTCCCCAAAAACAAGTGCCTGCAGCTTGAAAGGAGCGGTGTCAAGTTGCCCTCATGAGGCTGTTAGGATTATGTGAAGCCAGATCACGATGTGTTAAGCTCTATCAGTTAAGACTGCCACAGGAATGTGTTTGAGACCTAGCTTGCCAGGTTTCTCTCTTAGTTATACTAATTTTGAAGTCATGTGCACACGGAAGCAAATCACAGCGAGACTGTGCTGCCGCCCTGTCATCCGGTGCGATTTATGCAACATTAGAATTGTTTAGTATTGCTTTTGATAATTCTATCATTGAAAACGTGGGCATCTACCCTCCCATTCAACGACTCCTGGTCTTTGTCTGAGTGACACTTTAACCTGCTTTAAACAGCGACTGTAGCAGCACGCTTTCAATGTGTACACTGTACACGTGAGGAAGATTATTTTAGCAACTGCTACAACTGCAAACATTCCACCAAATCGGTACACCAATTCTTTGATGACCATTGGTGGGTTTCACTTAGCTTTCGAAAGACATTGGTGCTGAATTAAAAAAAAGAAAAAAAGAAAAAACCTGTACATTTGTATCGCTTGTGAAAAATATAAATTTGACCAAGATTTCTGCTCAACCCTAGAATGACCCAAGCATTGTTGGAAAGCCTTAAAACATGCCACGAAATAGAATGTTATGTCACCGCCATTGTCATCTTGGTGCAAGACAAAAAAAGCGTTTGTTCAGAGGTCACCAGACCAGCATGCTCACTTTGTTTTTGTTGTCACTCTGCTCGGTTAATTCTATGAAATGTTGATAGATACCAACAGGGCGGGTATTAATGTCAAGGAGTTTTTACATGGGGGACTTAAGTTTCTTTAAATATGATAAAAATATCTTTGTTTTGGTTAATAATGTTTCTACCATCATGTTGACTACTTAGGCCATGTTCACTGTACAAACTAGTGTTCCAAACACGACTCAGAATGCAAATGAAATTACTTCTAAATCCAACTGTAAAACTACTCACCCTTTGAAAACAACTGACAGGAGGAGAATCGAAAAGTATTTTCAGGTTGTATATTGATATTGATAGTGATGGAAATAATTAACTTTTTTTTCTTTTTTTTCTACATGTCTCTGTGTTGTAACAACAGCCACTGTGCTACGAATGGACCATCCGGGTATTGAATATCTGTTTCCCATGAGAGTTGACCTCTGCTGCAAGAGGTTACTGAAATACTGGATGCTAAAATGGAAAATTGTTGCATAACCCAGCTGCATTAGCTCTTGCAGTACTTCTGTTAATATCCGACATATTTCAGTAATACAGGGATGAGAATTTTCCGCGGATCCGCAGATTTCCGTGTTTTTTTCCGTCTACAGTATTTTCGTGAATCGTGTAAATCCGTTGAAAAAAAAATTGTTTTTATATGATGGGGGGAGCGGCCGGCTAGCTGGCCGGGCAACGTTAGCCTCGGTGACTCTCGCGGGCATTAGCCCCAAACCCACCCCCCCACCCCCCGCTACTTTTCTGTGCTTTTTCACATTTGCCATTCTCATCCCTGGTAATAAAGTCACAGGTGTCAATTAAACTAGACGTCTAGAAACATTTGATAAATTGCACAACTCCACCCAATAGTAGTACAGTATCTAGGGACATTACTCAAACAAAATAACTCATAATATGGCAAGAATATCAGATTGCAATATTTAATCGTAATAAATTATTCTTATTGGCTTTTGGATCCATTTTATGTGCACTCTTCTCCGTTTAAATCTACAACAGTGAATTGTGGCCATAAAGAAACAATGCAGTTTGTCTCACCATCAGACCGGTTTGTGGCCGTTGGTGTTTTCTCATGAATAGTTCTGTCTTTCGCTTCACACGTTCTGACTTGTATACAAAACATGCCGAGTCATGAAAAGAGGAGCGAAGAGTTCAGTTGCCCATCATTGAACCAGGCGTGCACACATTAGGTCAAAAGTATCCTGATAAAGAACATGAATCTCATATCGTCTATTAAGACATTGCATATACTGTATCCTTTATTTACATAGGCATAGCTTGTCCTTATGATATCATGTAGTGTCTTTGTGTTTTCAATGGCACTTGTGCAACTTGGGGATGTGCAAGCAAATGCTTTGGAAACATCAAGCAGGCTGCCAAATGTGCTTTGTTTGTGTGACTACATCATTTTAGATTCAGGGCTAAGTATGGCTAGTTTTTGGGGTGTAAAAGAAATCAGTTTTCGTTCTGATGCATCAAGGCAAAAATAGTATCACATTGTTGGGGGTAAAATAATTTGACTCAAGTCTATAAAGAGACACAACTTCAAGCATGGATTTCAAACTCAAGTGGGGTATGTCTAATCCAAATTTGACCGTTGCTTGTGTTAATTGTTTGTAGAAAAACAGTAGGCTAAATCTTTCATTTTATGAGTAACCATAATATTGAATAATGGCAAATTATGCAGAGTATTTGTGAAAGGTTAACTTGGGCTTAAGGTTACAAAGGGAATGTTCATCTTGTACAATTTCCGGTTTAGAATTATTTATGATCATTGATAATCATACGTATAAATATTTAATGGCGCTCTCAAATGTTAACAGTTCTGCTATGCTAATTTTTTTTGTGGTTATACATTTCCGTTTTGTAGCAAAAGCACATTTAGGTCCCCTCACCTTTTCTAGTGTCCTCACAGTTGCATAAGTGCTTCGTCGCATGTCAAAACCATCCGCTGATGTCCCCCCCCTGAACAGGGCTCTGACTGTTTTGTGATCTGAAACACTTGAGTCCATGATTATGCTACCACTTCATACACAATATTAGTTTGGTTCTGGTTGTGTGAGAAGACATTTTGCCTTATGCATATATAGCTGCAGTTTGAGTGTCGGCGTGGAAACCCAACTATTTCTCAAGGCACGCCCCAACCACAATGGCATCACACTTTTGGGTGCCAAACGAGAGAATGGCAACATTTACAGGGCACATTTAAGCAACTCCATACTTAGTTGTAAGATGCTCAGCTAAGTGTGTTGAACTCATCTTAGAGATTTTGACCTTGCACAAAGTGACTGAAGTCAGAGCGATGCTACTCTCAGTAGGATGCTGTCCTGTGGCCACAGTGATTACCTACGCTGTGCCCAAATATAACATCAGCATGCAGTGTGCCTGTCTGGGTGGCCTCCAAATGCTGTTAATAGCTTGGCAGGGTTGGACAGCTTTAATAACCATGGACAGAATCGCAGTCTAATCCATAAAAGGCTTTACAGTCAAAGCTGACAATGACTAGACTGCCTCTTTGTGACTCATTATCTTCAGAAGTATGAACAACATGTATTCCTTCATTTAGTGATTTGATATTGGTGGTGGCGAGCACTCTCTCCATTTTCCCTTGTGTGATTTCAGACGCTCCCTCCACTGAGCAGCAGGAACTTTTCACCCAGAAACTCCAGCAGTGCTGCATGCTCTTTGACTTCCTGGACTCTGTGACGGACCTGAAGAGCAAGGAGATCAAGAGGGCCACACTGAATGAGTTGGTGGACTATGTGTCCACCAACAGAGGAGTGCTTGTTGAATCTGCATACCCTGAGATCACCACGATGGTCAGTATAGCTTGCAGAAGGGGAATCAGGATGCACTGCCTGCTAAATAACCTTAACCTGAAAAAACATGAAGCACAATTTGCTGCCACGACATGAGCAAATTGTGTCATTTGGGAGACTACTTTATTTTTTTTATTTTTTTTAGTATCTACTATAGAGTTGAGGTTTGTATGTATTAGCAGCCATTAGGTGTCGATCTTCTCCCCATGCTGTGGGAAACATCGCATGCACTCTCGGGGATTACAAAATGGAGGCTGATCATGTGTCTACTGTCTAGACAGGTTTTGTCATGTCAGCTGTATATGGGATATACTTTATGTTACTATTGTGCCATGTCCATTCTAGCTGAAATGCTGGAAAGGTTTGTGTTTAAACAGGTTTGGTTATATTATCATGTTCAACCCAAGAGGAGCTTAGGACCGCCCCCTCATTTCAATAATATTTTCTTGTTTATTGGAGTGTGAACACTGCCCAAATAAAAAATAAATAAAAGTGAAAATAAAAACTTAATAAAAAATGTTTGAAAATAATTGAAACTTGTATTTAAAAACATATATACTCTATAGAAATAAAAACAACAAAAATGTATAATACAAGTAAATTAGGTACAAAGAAATAAAACATCTAAAATTTAAAAATAAATGCAAAAATATAAATATGATAACATTATCACTTTATATAATGTATTTTTAAGTTATATATTTGTTTTAATTTGCTTTTATTTTCACTTTATTTGTATTTGATTTTTGTCAATTTTGGGCCCCCATAAATGACTGCCAGTTAGCTCACAGAAATTATGATAAAAAAAAAAAAACTTCCAGTGTTGTCGACTTTTGACATTTTAATTCCTATGTATAGGTTTAATTAACAGCATCATTCCTCTCCACAGATCAGCACAAACATATTCCGTACACTTGCTCCAAGCGACAACCCAGATTTTGACCCGGAGGAGGATGAACCCACTTTAGAAGCTTCATGGCCACATATCCAAGTAAGGATATGATTTTGTTGCTTCTTTTTATTTCCATAGAGCTGCATCCCGCTGGGAGGGGCCTGTGCTGAGATGTTCTGGAATTCCCTAAAATACATTTTGATGCAAAGCGTGTTTTATCGCTGCACTGACAATGTCGCAAATGCCACTAGCAGAAATCAATCAAGAGTGTAAACTATTTTTTTTAATTGAATCTTTCAGCTTGTCTACGAGTTTCTTCTGCGTTTCCTCGAGAATCCGGATTTCCAGCCCAGTATTGCAAAACGCTACATTGATCAGAAGTTTGTACTTCAGGTAAGCAATTTTTCAGCAATTACTTTTGAAAAAAATATCACATGTCCACTGTTTCATAATTAAGGTCTTGATAAAATTGTTGGTCAAGTCTGTAAGAACATGCAAGGAATTTGTCTCTGCGAGTATGAGTCATATGCACTGAAGTTAGTGTACAGGAGTCCATCACTCTACAGCTCCGCAGGAACCAAAGGGCCTGGAATGTTGGCTTGGCTGCATCAGAGGTGCCGGGACTGATTTTCCATGATGAGAGCGTGTCGTGGGGAGCTTTAAATAGCTGCCTGTTGTTTTGCTATTTAGGATGAGATGAGAGGGCTGCGGTTGGGAGCAAATTGACAGGCTGGTTGGATGGAGGTTTGGGTGGCAAGTGTGACGTGGGAAAAGAAATACAGCAGTCCGGCAGTTTGGTCAATTTAAGTCCTCCTATATGCAGACGTTTAATGTCGCTGCAGTGAAAATTGCACCTTTTCTAAAAAGTCGTATGCTAAAATGGTCATTGTGCATTTGAATAGTACGGAAATCTTTGGCGTCGTAATAATGGTTCATTATGTTCAAGTATTCATACCTAAATGCTTTAATCAAGTCTCTTGCCACTCACGTGGTCACTCACATTCCTTGGTCAAGAAATTTGACTCGATATTATAAAAAAAACAACAATGTTTTGATGAAATTCCAATGAATTAGTATGACTGCAAATTGTGCAAACGAGCTTGCATGCACAGTGACAATTTTCTAAAGAACATGTGCAGGCTTAAATATATCCTATCACCCGTACCACAGAGGTGCTGGTGATATAAGCTAACTGGAAGATTGGTGCCATCCGATGCTGAGCCCAGAATTTCCTTTTGAACTCCATACCTCGTAATGATGACTCATCGCATGTAATGCCGCAAATAGATGTGACACGGCGGGTGCATCCATTGCATTTGTTTTACAGTCTGCACACACTTCCTCTTTTATCATATGTGGTGCTCGTACAAGTCCTACACAAATTAGTGCGAGTCATAATGTTACCTTTCTCCAATGAAATAACTTTCATTATTAGTTCATTGCCAAGTGAGTTTGTTTGACAGTCCTTAACTATATCATAACAAAACCTGAATTAGTACTCCGACTTTCATGGAATTTTTTCCCCTCTGTCGTCTTAGCTTCTAGAACTGTTTGACAGCGAGGATCCAAGAGAGAGGGACTTCCTGAAGACCATCCTGCATCGGATTTATGGAAAGTTCCTCGGGTTACGAGCCTTCATCAGGAAGCAGATCAACAACATCTTCTTGCGGTGAGTTAAACATGTTTTGTGTTTCTATTACTAATGATCGTGTCCTTTGGAGAATTGAAAAAAAATCTAAACGCCACCAAATATAACCTAATTGGACTTTATGTGTGGGAAAGAAAGGAGATTCATTATTAACTCATGCCCGCGTCGGTCATAAGTACAAAGTGCAGATGGAGGCGTCAAACATTGCCGACAACGCGTGCATTCTTTACAGCCCCCGTTGCTGCGTGACAATGGGATTTAGATGATTCAAACAGGGGACCCTTAATGTCGTTTCCAAAAGGCAAGGGTGCCAAAATGGATGCGCCCACTTGGGCCATCTGCTATGCCAGATAAAAATAGTGCCATCGTTGTCAGGCGTTGTATGTACATACCAAAAGTGTGTGGTGAACACAGGAGATAAATCGCGTATTTGTCGCTCAGCATAATCCAAGTGGTTGTATTTATCCTATTAACATTTTACTTGTTGTGTTTGTAGGTTTATCTATGAGACTGAACATTTCAATGGAGTTGCTGAGCTCTTAGAAATTCTAGGAAGGTGAGTGTATTGTCACACAATTAACTTTCAAAAACATCTCTAGACTGCAATATTTTTAGTCTATTTTGATTTGAACTCGACTCCTGGTTATGTAATTGCTTTTAGTGAAGGGATATATAATGATGACTGTGTTTCTTGTGTGCAGTATCATCAATGGGTTTGCACTGCCTTTGAAAGCAGAACACAAACAGTTCCTGATGAAGGTGCTCATCCCATTACACACAGCAAAGGGACTGGCTCTCTTTCATGCTCAGGTAAGAATGTTTGTACAACGCCCTCTAGTGGTTATGCTATAATGTGGCCTTGATTCATAATCACAATAACCTAGAAAAAAGAATCATTTTGAGCACAGTCGTCCTGTTGATGCTGGTTTATCCTTGTCATGGGATATCAATTATCTTGTCTTTCAGCTGGCATACTGCGTGGTCCAGTTCCTGGAAAAGGATCCGACACTAACTGAACCGGTAAAATAAATAAATAAAATAAATAAACATTCCTCCCACTCCGCACACTATCCGAGGGTGCTAAAATTAGTCACGCTGCAGAGAATTCTGCCGTTTGTGCTAAAAACCACCTACTCAACTGAGATAAAGATACATTTTGCACATTGAAGGAGTCCCCAATGAATTCTCGTGTTATATTTAGGTTATCCGAGGCTTGCTGAAGTTTTGGCCCAAGACCTGCAGCCAGAAAGAGGTACATTTATAAAAATCCATGCGCATCAACCGCAGCTGATTTTCTTATGGCTTCATGTTTGTTGTGTCTCAACAGGTGATGTTCCTGGGTGAGATTGAGGAGATCTTGGATGTCATTGAGCCTACACAGTTCAAGAAAATCCAGGAGCCATTGTTCAAGCAGATTGCCAGATGTGTGGCCAATCCACATTTTCAAGTAAGTTATGATTTAGCTAATTACAAATGTATGTTGTCACGTTTTTTTAGTCTGTTCATTTTTATGTTTAGTTTTAGTCTTGGGGTGAAAAAAAGATATAGTCAGCCCCTTTTGTTAACCACCAAAATGGCTCTCAGTCACCTGTATGGAAACTTGAAACCATTGCAGATTCTTTTCCCTCCATCCCAACAGGTAGCAGAGCGAGCGCTGTACTTCTGGAATAATGAGTACATTCTCAGCCTCATCGAGGAGAACATCGACAAGGTTCTCCCCATCATGTTCTGTAGCCTGTACAGAATTTCCAAAGAGCACTGGAATCCGTACGTACTTTTCACATTAAGGTGCCGAAGAAGAGATAACTCCAGTTGACACTTTTTACGAGCTGTCATCTCATTTGAAAACCAAGACACAAAATCTGCTTTTGTCTACATGTGATTGTTGTTCTTTCAATTATAATGGCAACTAAGTATTAGAAACAGACACCTATTGATTAATCTGTACCAGTTTTCCTGTTGTTGTTATTGACACAGACTCCACATTGTACATTTTAGGACTATCGTAGCTCTGGTCTACAATGTGCTGAAGACACTGATGGAGATGAACTGTACACTCTTTGATGAGTTAACCTCCTCCTATAAATCAGACCGGCAAAGGTGAGTTCAAATCACTAATCATCATCGTCGTTGTTTTCCGCGCATCATGTATTAGGGAGAAAATTATTTTAGTTTTAGTTTAGTGTCATCATTCATTTCAAATAGCTGGATAACGAACATGAAATGCTTATTGTTCTGGTTTGACCACGTTCAGGGAAAAGAAGAAGGAGCAGGAGCGCGATGAGCTGTGGAAGAAGCTGGATGAGCTGAGGCTCAGCAACAGTACACTAGAACAGAACAACAGCCACAAGCTCCTAAGTGTTCAGAACAACAACAAGAATAGCAATAATAATAACCAGGATAGCCAATGAGAAGTTTTGTCTTAAATGGACTGACTTCATTTCCAGGTTTGTCGGGAAAGGATGAACAAAGATGGGGAGGAGTGGGTTGGGTGGGGGTGAGATACCTCAGCAATTTTAGAAAACATTGAGTGACTTTGGACGCCTCAAGGAAAAAGATTTGACATTACCGGCACTATATCGTTGATTTTTCTGCTCTCATTGTATTCCGTGTACACGTCGGCGGGGAGAGAAAAAAATGACTTGAATTCAGCAACTCAAGATTGTTTCTGCCGCAAGACTCAGATTGTTTCTGCCACCAGCTGAATCTCTCAACAAAGATGTCTATTTTGTACTGTCATCGCTGCCAACACTTGTGTGCTGCTGACCTTGGGGGTGCAGTTAAGAGGCAGACGGGACCACGCCCACCGGGAGACTTGCTGAAATGTACACAAAACAACCTCCAATGATAGAGGTGGAACAATCATTCTAAACATACCAATTGATTGTGTCTATGTCTGGATCTTGCAGGGGTGTTTGGAGTTGAATATTGTTCTTCACAGTTAGTTTTACATTTCAGGTAAATATTTTTTTTTTTTATCTGGGCGAAACCATGGGAGCAGCACAGCAGCTTTTATTCCGAGTATTTACACTGAAGTATTGACACAGGACTTTCAATTTCCACTTTTTAGCCTGGATTAGTGTTAGGAGGTGAATTGATAATTGCGTGATCATGTTGGGGGATACTGTGACGCTGCTGTCATGTTTTTCAGTATATAAATAGACAAATATATACTGCAAATAGCTGTTAGCTTAGTGTAAAGCCTGGAAACCAATACCAAATTTACAGTGCATCCGTTTTTTTTAGAACCAAATTAAAAAACAGTCTTTGCCCAAAAAATGTTTTTGTTTTAAATCACATTTTCCCGTTTCCAGTCTTTATGCAAAGATATTCAGCATAGGATGTATTTCTGTCATGTCTAACTACACAGGCAGGGAAGCAAAGTATTTTTTTTAATTACTTTGAGTTATTTCTGTAAAAAAAAAAAAATGTAGAGGAGAAAATAAGGCATACAGTACTATATTTTTCCAAAATTTATTTTTTTGGCAGTCCATTTTACAAATGGACTAAGCTGGGTTGCCAGGTAGGCTTGATGATTGTACAGTATATTAGTCGAATGGTTATATTTTTATTAGGGATGCACCGATACCACTTTTCCAGGCTGCGTCAAGTACATTTGTGTCTTGGAGACAAGCTGGAGAAATTTTGTCTCTGCGTGACGGCAGCCTCCATCACAGCTTGACTAGAATCCAAAATTCATTTTTCAGAGCATAATTTGCAGTTGGCTGTAATGTTATCATCTGTGTTTACCTTAAAGTATTTCAACACCACTGACATGACTCCACCAACTGTCAGGCTGATGAAGTGGTATTGGTTTTGTAATATCAGAGCCTTTTTATAAGTACAAGTAATGATATATGGAATCTGCACCAATTCTGGTATTGGTATCAGTGCTTCCCTAATTTGTATGCTAGCTTGGAGGTGATTTAAAAAACAATGCCACTATATTTAAAGGGGACCTATTGATTATATGACGTTGTTGGTTCAGTTATAAATGTTTCAAAGTATTAATGTAAATGTACAGTAACATAACATACAGGTTCTACCTGTGAGATGAACGTTTTTATTCTACTGTCACGTCCAGATGATGATGATAGTTTGTCATGTGGTGACAACTTTAGTAGTGAAATGTAAAGTTCCTTTCTGACCACCTCCCCTTTGGCAAGCTTAGGGAAGGCCTTAAAGATACTCTTCTGACCCCATAAACCACGTTTCATATATATTAAGATTCAATTCACTGCTGGAATTGTTCAAACGTCACTGTAGTGTTGTCATTGCGCATAAACGACAACTGGTCATGAAATACACATTTTCCAGATTTCCTCGCGTCAAGATGTATCATGAAGTAGTGAAACAAGAAAATAAACACTTGGTTGTTTTGAGAAGGAAACTTTACTACCTGTTCTTCCTGATTCTCTTATCTCTATAAGTAAACTTTTTTCCTTGTAGTTGTTAGGAATGGGTGGTCTTCAACTGTCATTTTTAACTTCAAATATTTTCGTTCGGTTTCTCTGCTGCCTTTCTGACGGTACAGCATTCCAACATCTATGATGTTTAAATTTACTCGTTTGCGCTGGAAACGGATGGAACCTGTTTTGTAATCTCGGATTTTTCTGAGATTTCCCTCATGAAATAAAGTCCACTATCTTTCTATTCCAAGCATAGAACACGCTTGTCTTTTTGCTCCCACCAGTTGTAGTACACCATAGTGGTCACAAGACGGTGACATTATTCCTACTATGCTGTGCTCGATTTGGCCCACTGTTCTATTAAATGCTATCCTCGAAATACAAATGTATTTTTTAAACTTGTATTCTGGCGTTTGATTTGTACAGTTGGTTTATGCATGATATACGTGCGTGTGTGCAAATTAGTGGAGCGTATTCAATCACATTATGGCACAGATGTCAAACTCAAGGCCTGGGGGCCAGATACGGCCCGCCACATCATTTTATGTGGCCCGCGAAAACAAATTGTGCATCAAATTCGTGTGTCATTACTTGAATTGCAAATTGTCTTTAATAATACCTTTTTTTTTTTTAAATATTTGACCAATTTTTACTCGTCTGATTTGAAGATGAGTTATTTGTCAGTTTGTTTTGTAGCTTTTACTGTGTATAATATGAGGTGCTCATACATTTATTTGGGTAGACAGTCACAATGGCCCTCCGAAAGAAGCAATGACTACAATGCGGCCCGCGAAAAAAAATGAGTTTGACACCCCTGCATTAACCAGCTCAGTGGCCTAGTGGTAGAGTGTCCGCCCTGAGACTGGAAGGTTGTGGGTTCAAACCCTGGCCGGGTCATACCAAAGACTATAAAAATGGGACCCATTGCCTCCCTGCTTGGCACTCAGCATTAAGGGTTGGAATTGGGGGTTAGATCACCAAATGATTCCCGAGCGCGGCATCGCTGCTGCTCACTGCTCCCCTCTCCCCCAGGGGATGGATCAAAATCACATGGGGATGGGTTAAATGCAGAGGACAAATTTCACCACACCCAGATGTGTGTGTGACGATCATTGGGACTTTAACTTTAACTTTAATTATGGGAAACGTTTTTCATTGATGTGTACTACATATCAAGTATGGTAACATGAATTCCAAATGTCCAGCTATACAGCAGCCACTTGCACTCGTATCTCATGAGATTGTAGCTTTGTTGCCAATTGGGTACCCGATGAAGTGTCCTGACGGTACTTGCTGATTATCTCACGGATTTCTTCTCCCTGCACGCTTTTTGCCTTGACGTGCGGTTGCCCTGGCGACAAGTCCTGCGCCATGGAGGAAATAATGTGCATGCATGTGATATATATATATGGGGTTTGCTCTTTCTCTATTTTTCGTGTAGCGACAGGAGATGTTGGAGCAGAGATGTCCGTTAATTCCACTTTGGATAACAGGACCAACACTTTATTCACCTCCAAGTTGAGCGCCGCTGCTGACATATGCGTGGGACTTGCCATCCTCGCAGTAGGTACGTGCACCGTGGTCTTTTTTTCTTTCTCTTTTTTCGTTTTTTTTTTTTTTTTTTTATGGAAAATGGATGGATATTTGTATATTTTACATTAAAACGCTACAAAAACGTAAACCCCTCTAAAACAGATTATTTAAAGTTACATTTTAATCAAGTTCTTACTATTTCTGGAATTGAATATTTTGAATAGCTTTTTTAAAAGTAGGGTGATTTAAAACGTGAATTAGGTGACAGTGTATTTATCGTGATTTTTTTAAAATCGTCATACCCTTAAAACCCAATAAAAGTGTAATAATAATGAAAAGCAAGTTGCTTTTCTCAAAAAGTGAGATGAGCAAATCAATACAATTGCAATAGCAATCATTTCAAGTAGTCAATATCTTAAACTACAATGAAAAGATATGGGGTGCAATCAGAAATACCTGAATGTATGTTAATCACTAGTCAGTGTCAATTCATAATAAAGTATTGTTAATAGAACGTAATGACTTTGACCACTCCAAACTGGTATTGGCTCCAGCACGAACATGAATGAATGAATAATTGCTGATTTAGCACCATTAATACAGTAGAGAATTGTCATTTTTTGGGGATGGAGAGCTTCATGCAAGCAATGCAATTTATAGTTAAGTTCATCTTCATCAATATTAGCAACCGTTCCTTTAATCAGGAAACCTAAGTTAAAATGGCTTCCATGCTGGAAATTATGATAATAATATACAGTGTATAAATGTATAAAATCATGATAGTAATGGAAGATGGACAGATGTATGACATATTGCCAATATTTAAAAAAAAATAAATAATAAATCAGTGATTGTCATCTGTTTCTGGTTACGCCAGTGTTGCTCTCAGTTCTGGGTAACGGCATTGTTCTGGTGATCTGCTACCGGCGCCGGAAGAAGATGGTGGGTTCTGAACTGCTGTGCGTCAACCTGGCCGTGGTGGACTTCCTGTGCTGCATCTGCTTCTACCCGCTCTCCATTGTGTCATCCTTCCACCATGCGTGGCTGGGCGAATATGTCACGTGCATCTACTACGGCCTGGGCTGCTACATCTTTGGCCTGTGCGGCATGTTCACCATCGCCGCCATCAGCATTATACGCTATCTTAAAACGTGCTACAGCTTGGTTTATGGTGAGTACTGTCTCGATTTGACTGAATAAAATCGCATGACCATACGTTTTGAAGTAGAAATCAAAATTTACATGGAACCGGTGATTTAACAACAGCACCAATTAAAGTGTTTCTTTCTTCAGCTGCGTGGTTGGAGAACACCAACATTAGGCTGGTGTGCTGTGTCATCTGGCTGGTGGCCACAGTGTGGTCCAGCTTCCCTCTCTTTGGCTGGGGCGAGTATGTCCCAGAGCCCTACGGATTGTCCTGCACCATCGCCTGGCGGGGCTACCACACCTCAGCCAAGGACGCCTTCTATGTCATCTGCTCTTTTGCGTGCTTTACGTTGATTCCTGTCTTGGTCATCGTGATGTCCCATTGCCAGATCTTGTACAAGATATCCCGCTTCTCTTATTCACTGTCGGCGCGAGGCATCCACAACAGCCTGCGGCGTGCTGAGAAACGACTCTCCATGGTGAGCTGTGAATGTTGTGTGTGCTGTTTTCTCCGTTCTTCACTTAGACTCACTCATCTCTATGTCCTGCATCATTACCAATGTTATTTTCTTTTATCTATCCGTTTTTCCCCCCAGATGTTTTTCTGCATCAGTCTCGGCTTTGTCATCGCCTGGGCACCGTACACCATCGTGTCCTTCCTCTTCATATTCCACAAGGAGAACCAGTACATGGCTCCTGAGGGCTTTGTTTTCCCCGCCCTCTTTGCCAAAAGTTCCCATGTCTACAACCCGTTTATTTACTTCTACTTCAACAAAACCTTCCAGAAGGAGCTCCAGTCCTTCCTGGTCTATTTCTGGCCCAAATTGGGAGGCAATCGGGTTGGAGCCCAAGTCACTTTGAGCCACCCGGGTCCTGACCCCATCTATATCCAGCTCCAGGAGCGAGGCTACATCTGTCGGGCCTTTGCTTTATCGAGGTATCACACACAAAGCAAAAGCGCTAAAAGTAACAACACTAAGCACGCCCATGCAAAACTGGTGAACACCTGCTGGGGGTCAACGCCAAAGAACACCGCCAATCCCTTAAAAAAGAAAAGTGTCAACAATTCTTTGGTTGCCTCTGTGACCTCTATTTAAAAAAATGTTTAGACCCAAAAATACGAAGAGTCCCATAATTGCTGCTTTACAATCAGATAGAAGCAGACGGTGAATTGATTCCTTCAGCTTTCACATTTAACCCTCTAAAAGCAAGGCGCTTTGTGCGATAAAAGAGATTCTGGCAGGTTATGTAAGGGTTATTTAAAAAAACAACAAAAAAAAAACAACAGGATTATCCCCAGTAGGACCAGTTTTTATCGATTCATGCTATCCTACCCGTCTGGTTGCTTTATATCAAGAGAGAGAACACAATGTGACAATGTCAGCTATAGCTATTTTGCTCATGGATCTTTTGCATGGAATTTGAAAGTTTTATGTGTAAAATAAGCCAAGCCATTAATTTTTGTTTTGCAGGGGACACCATGTCATTGAACTACGAAACTAAATACCGTAATTTTCGGACTATAAGTCGCGTTTTTTTTCATAGTTTGGGTGGGGGGCGACTTATAATGAGGAGCGACTTATGTGAATTTTTTCAAAGATTTTCAAAAAAAAAAAAAGTGAAACCGTGATAAACGAACCGCGATGTAGCAAGGGTTTACTGTAATTTGAATTTCAAGTGACGTCAGCGGCGTGGCGCGGTGGTTGTTTGCAAAAAGGACAAAGATTGATCACGGGATGACGAAGATGACGAAGGGCCCCACGTACTACCGGCATCATTAGCGGCTTTCTTTCTAAGTGATACGGACGACGAAGAGTTTGAAGGATTTAAGGATTTGGAGTGCCACAGAAGGTTTGAAAAACTATTATGGCTTTTACGCACGCCCGGTCCTACTCTACGGAGCTCTCTTTCATCTCCGTGGATAGAAGTCGGGGGCCGGCGCTCGGCCGGGTGGCTGTCCGGCGACGGTGGATGGGGCTCTGTCATGGCTTTTACGCACGCCCGGTCCTATTCTATGGATCTCTCTTCCACCTCTGTGGCTGGAAGTCCACGCCGCCACACGCCCGGAAGTTTGTTTTGTTAAATAAAGAGCCGTTTACCTAACCCACGTCTTTCCTTGTACTTTGTTAACGCTACAATATAGTTATATACTAGATCTGTGGAATAACGACGAGGCTGACGTCAGGGCGCACGCGCGGCGTTGTTGACAAAGGATGAGGAATTTGATCGATGGATTTAATGATTTAGAGTGCACAGATGGTTTGATAATATTATTGCTTATATAATAGTTATTTGATATCTAATTTATATATCGTTATATGGGCCTGTGGAATATTTTGAAGTACAAGCGCCGTCAGCGGCGCGCACCCATTGTTGACAAAGGACGATCGATGGATTTAATGAATTGGAGTGACACAGATGGTTTTATAAATGTGTTATTTATGTAATAGTATTTTTTAATAACTCTGTATGTTACGTCAGGCCCGTTCTCAGCTCTTCGTTTGTGTTTATGTCACGTTAGCATACCTATCGTTTAGCCTGTTGTTGCTCGTTCATGTCTGTTCTTGGTGTTGGATTTTGTTGAATAAATTTCCCCCCAAAATGCGACTTATACTCCGGAGCGACTTATATATGTTTTTTTCACGTTATTGTGCATTTTATGGCTAAACTTTTAGTCAGAAAATTACGGTAATAATAAACATTGTTAAATATTGCTGGACATTATCAAACTTTACTGGTCCTGAATTATGTGTCTACACATGTGTACTTCATGTGTTACAGTTGCTCCTTGTGACCCCCAAATGAAATTGTAAGTAAATGTAAAAAAAAGAAAAACCTCACAAGAGTGATCAGGTTTATGTTTGTATTGTAACGTGTATATTCACTAAGTCTTGAGTGTGAAAAATTAGTATTGACTACCTTCAGGAACATCAGGCATATCAGTCAATAAAACAAAATTTAAATGTCTGCAACATTGGATACATTAGCTGTTATTGACTGTGTTGTTGAACACGCTGCACACTACTGGCTGGGCTGTATTTTCTTTCAGGTTTGTGGTTTAAAGAAAATATCCAAAAGTCTGCCTGACTCTCCAGCATTCCATCTATGCTAAAAACTATGAATGTACCATATACTGAATACTGTGATGTTCTTGTGTTGTGCATATGCCGATATTTACATGTTGTTGTGTACCGCCCACTGTACAGTCTGTTATTATTTTAATATTATCTTAAATGGAAATATATGCATTTATTGAATTCTCTATTTGTACGTTGTTCAATTCTTTAATTCTGTGATCCGAGAGAGATGGTGTCCAATAAATCAACATACAAATCCAGCAAATAAGATGTATGCATATCTTATTTGTGGGCTGTCACGAGTTGTGAAAAGTAATTTCACAGTGGATTACTCTCTTTTGCACCTGCAAAGGCTGCAATCATGAGAAATGTGGAAGCGAAGTACCATCGTATGCATTTCCCCACTGACAAAGTGTGCACTATAGCTGATTACACATTACACCTCCTATTGATTGATTGATTGATTATTTATTGATCCCCAGGGGTGGGGAAATTCAGGCCCCAGCAGCAGTATCCATACCACAGAGTGGGTATACAAAAGACACACAGATGGCATGAGCGCAACTCAATGAGCTCTCATAAGGCTGCCACGCAACGGCGCCACAAAGAAAGTCAGAAAGTGCTCAAGATAAAAGCCATCAAAGCAAATCAAAGCAAAAAGACAAAGGAAAAAAAAAGTAACAGCGGCCAACCAGCACCCCTCAATACAAGAGAACACCCCAAAACACACAAAATAGCCTCCACGGGGTCCATAGACAGGCGTAAGGGCAGTCCAGTTCAACGGCGCCCAATGGACCATGGTCGTGAATCGGTGAAAACAGGCCAGCTCAGTGGCCTAGTGGTAGAGTGTCCGCCCTGAGACTGGAAGGTTGTGGGTTCAAACCCCGGCCGGGTCATACCAAAGACTATAAAAATGGGACCCATTGCCTCCCTGCTTGGCACTCAGCATTAAGGGTTGGAATTGGGGGGTTTGATCACCAACTGATTCCCGAGCGCGGCACCGCTGCTGCTCACTGCTCCCCTCTCCCCCAGGGGATGGATTAAAATCACACGGGGATGGGTTAAATGCAGAGGACAAATTTCACCACACCCAGGTGTGTGTGTGTGACGATCATTGGGACTTTTTAACTTTAACATCACAAAGCAGGCAAACGTGTGAGCAGCGTCCTGGGCACCCAGTCGGGGCACGTGCAGATGGTCACCACGGGGCTAGCATGGCGAAAGTCGTTGGTTCCGACGAGCACGAGGGAGCGGACTCCCCACAGGGGCTGCGGCTGCAAGGCCAAGGCGAGGGACCCGGTCATCACTGGCCGGATAAGCAGGAAGCCGTCGTAGAGTTACGCGGGTCTCGACCGACGAACCCGGTCCCAGGAAGAAAAAAAAAAATATCCGATCCGAAGAGATACCGAGGTGCGGTAGAAGGCACCAGCATCGCCGAATGGACAAAAAGACAGAAAGAAAAAGGAGAAAAGAAGGAAATAAAGAGGAAAAGAGAGAACACTGCTGGGAGGCAGCCACTCACGGCGCCATACCGAAAAAAAACTTTTAGAATAATTAGGAACCGGAGGTCTCATATCTTCGCTCAAGCCAACATATCTGTCTAGCTCTAGGGAGTTCTTATACTCCCTTCTTTTTCTTATCTGTGAGAGGCCCTCACTAGTTATGAACAGAACACCTTTGTTCTCTGTTTAGTTCGAGAGGTTCTTTCTCTTAATAAACCTTGTAGTTTTTATTCATAAATAGTTGTTGACCGAGAATGGTTTTCTTTGATATAAAGTGTTATAGAGAAGACATATATGTTGAAGTAGTTGTACATAAGTTATCCCATATTTACTCAATGTTTGTTTAAGTGAACTTCATGCAAGTTATCTCACATTTACTTAATGTTTGTTGGAGTGTTTGGACGAGAGGTATCTGATTATTTACTCATTATTATTATTGTGTGAAACGTAGCAAAAAAGTCTAGAGCATTGTTTTACAGGGACACGTCAGGCACCCAGCACGTTTGAAGATCGCAGCCGAGACGAGGCTGCCAACCACCTAAGGACAGACTCTACATTGCTGGGGTCACGAATTGGCCAAGGCCTCGCACCACACAACATTGTTAGCTAGCTAAGCAGTGTTGCTACAGCCACAATCTCCCCTCCCTTTAGTGTAGCAACGCCTCTTGTAACCAGGGCAACCCAAAATAAAAAGAAGAGATAGCGGAAGAGGAGTCCAGAATTGGTGGAGGACTGTAACTGGGCCTTCTACGTAATTCTCCTCACGAGCAAAAGGAATACTGGTTGTCTTCTCCTCTTTGTTTCCAGCGTGTAAATTAATCCACCATCGTACCTGTGCCGAAGAAGCCTGCTCCGTCCTGCTTCAATGACTACCGCCCCGTGGCACTTACACCCATCATCATGAAGTGCTTTGAGCGGCTTGTCTTGGAGCACATCCGGTCAGTTCTCCCCCCCACCATTGACCCCTTCCAGTTTGCGTACCGAGCCAAACGGTCCTCTGAGGATGCCATCTGCTCTGCCCTCCACTCGGCCCTCACCCACCTGGAGGGGAGGGACTCGTATGTGAGGTTGCTGTTTGTGGACTTCAGTTCTGCCTTCAACACCATTGTGCCGCAGCGTCTCATCAGCAAACTTGACAAGCTGGGCCTCAGTACCTGCCTCTGCAACTGGCTACTGGACTTCCTCTGTCAGAGGCCACAGGTGGTACGTGTTGGCGACAAGATCTCCGCCAGCATCACGCTGAGCACAGGGGCCCCCCAAGGCTGCGTGCTCAGTCCGCTGCTCTTCACCCTCCTGACGCATGACTGCGCTGCCACCTGCAGCGGCAACCGCATAGTGAAGTTTGCTGACGACACGACTCTGGTGGGTCTCATCACCAAGGGAGACGAGACTCAATACAGGCTGGAGGTTGACCTTCTGACCGCGTGGTGCAGGGACAACAACCTCCTGCTGAACGTCGACAAGACCAAGGAGATTGTTGTTGACTTCCGGAAGGGTCTCGCCCAACACCTGCCGCTGACCATCGACGGTGCTGTGGTGGAGAGAGTGAGCAGCGCCAGGTTCCTGGGGGTGCACATCAGTGAGGATCTCTCCTGGTCCACCAACACCGCATCGCTGGCGAAGAAGGCCCAGCGCCGCCTGTACTTCCTTCGGAAACTCAGGCGAGCGGGGGCTCCTCCGGCCGTCATGACTACTTTTTACCGCGGCACCATTGAGAGCGTCCTCTCCAGCTGTATTGCTGTCTGGGGTGGCAGCTGCACTGACCACGACTTGAAGGCCCTGCAGCGCATAGTGAAAACGGCTAGTAAGACTATTGGTGCTTCTCTCCCCTCCTTGAAGGACATTTACACCTCCCATCTCACCCGCAAGGCGACCAAGATTGTGAGTGATGTGAGTCACCCCGCTCACTCTTTGTTTGAACTTCTGCCCTCTGGGAGGCGGTACAGGAGCCTGCCCTCCCGCACCACCAGACTTTCCAACAGCTTCGTACTCCAGGCTGTTAGGATCCTGAACTCGCTCCCCCTTTCAGCGTAGCGTCCTGTTCTTGCTGTCTGCTGTATGCACACTGGCTCGGTTTTGCCCCTCTTATTTAATGGGTTATTGGTCTGTTATTTATTCATCGCTCATTTTATTTTATTTATTATTTATTATTTATGGTTTGTGCCTTCTTGTTTTTGTTTTGTGTCGCCTACTTGTATGTCTCGTCACCGTGGGATGGAGGAAACGGAATTTCGGTTTCTTTGTGTGTCTTGACATATGAAGGGATTGACAATAAAGCTGACTTTGACTTTGACTTTGACTAATGTCTGATGGTATTTAGACCTGACACCACCTAATCAGCAAAACAATAATTTCTACCTCATTTTACCTTTAGTTGATTCCCTCGACTATGATTATATTGCCCTTTCTAAGGATGGATGGACCCCTTGTTGGCGTTTCATGAGGCCCACATGGCGAGCTCATTAGGTAAGGAAGCTGCACCAATGGAGCAGAACAGGATAAAGAGAAGGTGGGATGGATGTGATGGGGGATTGGGTGGTGGTGAGATCAGACTGGCACCATAGGACCAGGTCAAGCCCAGCCCCCCATTGCCCTCATTTTTTGTGCCAGCTGGGCCTGCATTGTTACCGTCCTGACCCTCATTAGTACCAGTCAGGGGGAGTTTTTCAAATTGCTCATTTGCAAAAGCGCCATTGAACTGAACACCTCAAGTCTTTTCCCTTCCACTCGCAGGGTGTCGAGACCACAAAGCACACCGGTAAGAAGTTCGCCAGAAAGTGACAGCATGGACTCTTCGTATAGCGGAGGCATCGCAATGAGGAGAAGAAGCTATGATGAAACTGCGGCCTCGCTGCGTCCTGTGAGTACTCTTCTGACGCCGACGCTCAGAGTTCATGATCAAATTATTCTATTTAACATCATTTCGTTATTATAGATGAACATTTGTCATCAATGAGGATTTTGAGTATTCAGTAATTAGCATTCGTGACTTCGGTATTTCTGTTTTTGTTTTCTTACAGCATTTCCGCAATATGGCTCAGCGGTGTCGCTCTGCTCCGTCAGTGGTTTTGGGGAAGGCTTTGGGCATGCCGTGGTCTCTAATCAGGTCAGTAGATCAACATCAAAGAGCCAAAACTACTATCACATCATCATGATCATATCATATATACCGTTTTTTTTCATGTATAATGCGCAAAATTTAACTAATTTATTGTCCTAAAATCCGGGGTGCGCATTATACATGGGTACAATTTATTTTAATTTTTTTTTTTTTTAATTTTAATTTTTTTTTTTTTTTTGAAGAAAATCATGGTACAACAATTTTTGAAGAAAATCTTGTCACGGATGGAGTGTGGAAAGGAAGAGGGCGACCAAGTGCAGCTTGAACCAGGGTTCATTGGAGGAACTCAAAACACAGACTTGGTAAACTAACATAACTCTCTAACAAAACCAACAACAGGACTGACCGACAAAGACGTGGAACAAAAAGACAGGGGGACATTACCAAAGACAGGAACAGAAACCTGTGTTATTGTCAAATATTGTTTGTTTTTTAATCTCCATCGCGGACTGGACGTCATACGGAGGCAGTATCACTGCGCATGCGCACTATGGATCCGATGCGAATAGTCCTCTTCTCTTCTTGACTGACAATGAATGTGATAGTTTAATACATACAATCAGCAAATAACAAAATACGTATTACAGGTAATATTTTATTTCACAACACTTTGCCTTGTTCCTTTCGTCTCTGCTGTTCACTTCAAACACGCTCCATACGAACGCAATGCTCTCGTATCAGACGCTTGCTCGATCACCTGCTCGTTTGCTGTCACAATGTACCCTACACAAATCCGAAACATTTGTTGCGGCTCCGAGTCACGACGAGGGGCAAGTTTTGGTTTCCATGGGTGTTTTTATTCCTCTTCAACTTCTCTCCCATACAGAGCCGCCTTTTTCACATGTCCGCACGTCACTTTCCTCTCTTTTCATTTCGCGGTGGTGCCTTTATGGGCAGTCGGAGAAATCAACGCCAACAAAAAAAATACATCCAGCCTAGTTAAGACCATACCAAAGACTATAAAAATGGGACCCATTGCCTCCCTGCTTGGCACTCAGCATTAAGGGTTGGAATTGGGGGGTTAGATCACCAAATGATTCCTGAGCGCGGCGCCGCTGCTGCTCACTGCTCCCCTCTCCCCCAGGGGATGAATCAAAATCACACGGGGATGGGTCAAATGCAGAGGACAAATTTCACCACACCCAGATGCGTGTGTGACGATCATTGGGACTTAAAAAAAAAAAAAAAAAATGTGGGTGCGTATTATACATGGGTACAGGCTTTTTTCCAGCATTGACATGCCATTTTTAGGGTGCGTATTATACATGGGGGCGCATTATACATGGAAAAAAACGGTATACGTATATATATATATATACCGTATTTTTCGCACCAAAAGGCGCATTGGATTATAAGGCGCACCCTCATTGAATTTTTTATTTTAGAAATTATTTCATATATAGGGCGCACCGGATTAAAAGGTGCATAAAATAGAAGCTGTACTGCAACAAACTGAGGTTGACTAGGGTTGCGGTATGCATCCACTAGCCCAGGGGTGGCCAACCAGTCAGAGACTAAGAGCCACATTTTTTTACTGTGTACCGCAAAGAGCCACAACCCCTCCCCCCCCCGAAGCGAAGCGAACACGCAGCGTTTGACGTCCCATTACCCCCCCACCCCCCGAAGCGAAGCGAACGCACAGCGATTAACCCCCCACCCCCACCCCCCCCGAAGCGGAGCGAACGCGCAGCGTTTGACGTCCCATTAACACCCCCCGAACGAAGCGAACGTAAAAGAGCCGCATGAAACCCGGCAAAGAGCCGCATGCGGCTCGCGAGCCGCGGGTTGGCCACCGCTGCACTAGCCAATAACCAATAAGCCAACAAAAAAACAATAAACGTAAACAATCGCGTTTCTCAAACAATCTCCTATAAAATGATCAGAACTGACTAAAGTTCGATCTAACACTGGTACTGCTTACCTATGTTTCCCTTCCATATCGATCCGTAAATTTACTCGAAACATTAACAGAGCAGCGTATTTTGACATGAAATAGCCTTGTGCGTATAGCAGCTATTATTATAGCATTAGCCACCCGCAAACACCCATGAGCCTCAGCTCGCAGACCCCCATGAGCCTCAGCAAAGTGTAAACAATCGCGTTTCTCAAACAATCTCCTATAGAATGATCAGAACTGACTAAAGTTCGATCTAACACTGGTACTGCTTACCTATGTTTCCCTTCCATATCGATCCGTAAATTTACTCGAAACATTAACAGAGCAGCGTATTTTGACATGAAATAGCCTTGTGCGTATAGCAGCTATTATTATAGCATTAGCCACCCGCAAACACCCATGAGCCTCAGCTCGCAGACCCCCATGAGCCTCAGCAAAGTGTAAACAATCGCGTTTCTCAAGCGATCTCCTATAAAATGATCGGAACTGACTAAAGTTCGATCTAACACATTGGTACTGCTTACCTATGTTTCCCTTCCATATCAATCCGTAAATTTACTCGAAACATTAACGGAGCAGCCTATTTTGAAATGAAATAGCCTCGCGGGTACAACAGCTATTCGGTGACGCCCCCTGACCACAGTTGCCGTAATGTTGGGAAGCGATGCAACCTTGTAATTTACTAGTCGTACTAAAACGTACTGAAACATTTTGGCAGAGCACTGTGTACAACCAGTATGGATCAAGAAATTCATCAATTGATCCATATATAAGGCGCTCTGCATTATAAGGCGCACTGTGTTTTTTTGAGTAAAATGTAAGTTTTTAAGTGCGCCTAATAGTGCGGAAAATACGGTATATATATATATATTATTATTATTTATATATATATATATATATATACTATATATAAATATATGTTTACATATATATATAAATATATATATACAAACCGGATTCGGTTGAAGTTGGGAAATTGTGTAAAATGTAAATAAAAACAAAATACAATGATTTGAAAATCCTTTTCAACCTATATTCAATTGAATACACTACAAAGACAACATATTTAATGCTCAAACTCATAAACTTTATTTTTCAAATAATAATTAACTTAGAATTTCATGGCTGCAACACGTGCAGTAGAAGTTGGGAAAGGGCATGTTTACCACTTCGTTACATCACCTTTACTTTTAATAACACTAAATAAACATTTTGGAAGAGAGGAGTCTAATTCTCTTAGCTTCTCATGTGGAATTCTTTCACATTCTTGCTTGATGAACCGCTTCAGTTGTTCAACAGTCCAGGGTCTTCCCTGTCGTATTTTACGCTTCATGCAGCTCAGTGACCTAGTGGTAGAGTGTCCGCCCTGAGACTGGAAGGTTGTGGGTTCAAACCCCGGCCGGGTCATACCAAAGACTATAAAAATGGGACCCATTGCCTCCCTGCTTGGCACTCAGCATTAAGGGTTGGAATTGGGGGGTTAGATCACCAACTGATTCCCGAGCGCGGCACCGCTGCTGCTCACTGCTCCCCTCTCCCCCAGGGGATGGATCAAAATCACACGGGGATGGGTTAAATGCAGAGGACAAATTTCACCACACCCAGATGCGTGTGTGACGATCATTGGGACTTTAAAAAAAAAAAAAAAAAAAAAAAAAAAAAAAAAAATTTGGGTGCGTATTATACATGGGTACAGACTTTTTTCCAGCATTTTAGGGTGCGTATTATACATGGGGGCGCATTATACATGGAAAAAAACGGTAAACTTTTTTCCATTATTTGTAATGGGAAAACATGAGTAGGAATTCGAACGATTCACTTCTCGAACAGCCTTCTGGAACGGATTGTGGTCGAAAACCGAGGCTCCACTGTATATATATACACAGTTCTAAAAGAAGCAAGGTTACAATTCATTTCAACTTTAATGGAAAACAGTATGAAGATTTAAATGTCTTTGTGTGATGTTCAACACACCCACTGTGCGGTCGAGTGACATTTTTCACGTGTGGGTTGCTTCCTCATGCCTTACTTTTGATTTTGACACCAAAAAACAGGTGTTAACACAGGTGTGCGAAGACAAAAACTCAAATGCCAGCTGACAACTTTCATAAGTAGGGGAACATAATGGTCTTTTTTTTTTATTTATTGGGACTGAGGCAATGCACTTAAAATCATATGGTGTGACGTGAAAAGAAAATCCACACAAAGGAAGGCAACCAAGCCCCGGACACATGTAATGTGATAATGGGTGATTCTTAATGACCACTTCCAAATGTAAATGCATCAGTCTTAAATGGATGTTAAACTTTGAGAGACATGGACATTCAGCTTCTTTACATTAGGAACTTTAATTGATGCTATCTATTCCCAGTCCTAACATGAAATGAAGCGGCTATCAAAGACAGTAATTGCAGGAAATGTGGCAGAACATTTTTATGTCGACTGATTAGATTCAGCTCCGTTAATTTTACTGCTCTTTCTTGAGTTACTGATGATGATGATGATGATTATTAGTGTGAAGGCAAAGGCCTTCACACATACCGTAATTTTCGGACTATAGTTCGCATTAGCCATAAAATGCACAATAACGTGAAAAAAAACATATATAAGTCGCTCCGGAGTACAAGTTGCATTTTGGGGAAAATTTATTCGACAAAATCCAACACCAAGAACAGACATGAACGAGCAACAACAGGCTAAACGATAGGTATGCTAACGTGACATAAACACAAACGAAGAGCTGAGAACGGGCCTGACGTAACATTCAGAGTTATTCAAATAACTATTACATAAATAACACGTTTATAAAACCATCTGTGTCACTCCAATTCATTAAATCCATCGATCGATATGTCAACAATGCCGGCCAGGTGCGGGCCGCTGACGGCGGTTGCACTTCTAAATATTCCACAGGCCCATATAACGATATATAAATTATATATCAAATAACTATTATACACTGCTCAAAAAAATTAAAGGATCAGTTTTTTCTCAGGGTATGGCATGAATTCAATTAGACTTTTCTGATAAGGTTTTGGTCAGGTACGTGGCAGAGGGTGTTGTTAATCAGTTTCAGCTGCATTTGTGTTGATGGAATTAACAACAGGTGCACTAGAGGGGCAACAACGAGATGGTCCCCAAAACAGGACTGATTTTGCAGGTGGAGGCCATTTCAAATTCCTCCCTCTTGATCTTTTTAAACTGTTTTTCCACAAGTGTTGGCTTTAGCTAGAGTCATTATCACGACTGGGAGCATGAGGTGATTTCTTAACCCTCCTGAAGTTGCACAGATTGTCCAACTCCTCCAGGATGGCACATCCATGCGTGCTGTTGCAAGAAGATTTGATGTGTCTCCCAGTACAATCTCCAGAGCATGGAGGAGATTCCAGGAGACAGGCAGTTACTCTAGGAGAGCTGGACAGGGCCGTAGACGGTCCTCATTCCATCAGCAGGACCGATATCTGCTGCTTTGTGCAAGGAGGAACAGGTTGAGCACTGCCCGGGCCCTACAGAATGACCTCCAGCGGGCTACTGGTGTGAATGTCTCTGCCCAAACAGTCAGAAACAGACTTCACGAGGGTGGCCTCAGAGTACGACGTCCTGTAGTGTTTCCTGTGCTAATTGCTCAGCACCGTGGAGCTCGATTGGCATTTGCCATAGAACACCAGAATTGGCAGGTCCTGGGTTCCTCCTGATCCACAACAATGCCCGGCCTATTGTGGCAAGAGTATGCAGATGGTATCTGGATGGTGAAGGAATTGACACAATTGAATGGCCCTCACGATCACCTGATCTAAACCCGATAGAACACCTCTGGGACTTAATGTTTTGGTCCATCATACGCCGCCAGGTTGCTCCTCAGACTTTACAGGAGCTCACTGATGCCCTCAGACAGATCTGGGAGGACATCTCACAAGACACCATCCGTCGTCTCATTAGAAGCATGCCACGACGTTGTCAAGCATGCATACAAGCTCGTGGGGGCCACACAAGATATTGAAAATAATTTTGAGTTGCAGAAATTGAATTTAGGCAAAAAGGACGAGCCTGCCATATCATTTTTTCACTTTGATTTTTGGGGTGTCTGTATACTGAGCCCTCTGTAAGTTGAAAACTTTTATTTCCATCAAAAGATGTGGGATCCTTTTGTTCCTGAGACATTAAACTGTCCATATCAGTATAGATATCCCCCCCCAAAAAATTAACCATTGAAATCTGATGTGTTTTCAAAGTGTTCCTTTAATTTTTTTGAGCAGTGTATGAGCAATAATATTATCAAACCATCTGTGTCACTCCAAATAATTAAATCCATCGATCTTCCTTTATGTCAACAATGCCGGGTGCGCGCAGCTGACGGCGCTTGCACTTCAAAATATTCCACAGGCCCATATAACGATATATAAATTATATATCAAATAACTATTATATAAGCAATAATATTATCAAACCATCTGTGTCACTCCAAATCATTAAATCCATCGATCAAATTCCTCGTCCTTTGTCAACAACGCCGCGCGTGCGCCCTGACGTCAGGCTCGTCGTTATTCCACAGATCTAGTATATAACTAGATTGTAGCATTAACAAAGTACAAGGAAAGACGTGGGTTTGGTAAACGGCTCTTTATTTAACAAAACAAAAGTTCAACGAGCCAACAACTACTGAACTGTGACGATAAAAACATATACAAGTTGCTACACGAAATAAAATATATCAAATAACTATAACATAAATAGTTCACCGCCACACGGCCCCAAGCACCGGCGTCGACTTCAAGGCGTGTGGCGGCGTGGACTTCCATCCCCGGAGGTGGCACTTCCAGCCACGAAGGTGGAAGAGAGCTCCATAGAATATGACCAGGCGTGTGTAAAAGCCATGTCCGAGCCCCATCCACCGTCCCCGGACAGCCACCCGGCCGAGCGCCGGTCCCCGACTTCCATCCACGGAGGTGAAAGAGAGCTCCGTAGAGTAGGACCAGGCGTGCATAAAAGCCATAATAGTTTTTCAAACCTTCTGTGTCACTCCAAATGATTAAATCCTTCAAACTCTTCGTCCTCCGTGTCACTTACAAACAAAGCCGCTAATGATGCCGGTAGTACGTGGGGCCCTTCATCATCTTTGTCATCCCATGATCGAATCTTTGTCCTTTATGTAAACAACCGCCGCGCGCTGACGTCACTTGAAATTCAAATTACAGTAATCCCTTCCTACATCGCGGTTCGTTTATCGCGGTTTCGTTTATCGCGGGGTGAACAAATTCACATATAAGTCGCTCCTCTGTATAAGTCGCCCCCCCACCCAAACTATGAAAAAACCCGTGACTTATAGTCCGAAAATTACGGTATTATTATTATTATTAGTGTGAAGGTGAAGACCTTCACACTATTGTTATTCCTGTCCTTTATTATTATTGTGTGAAGGCAATGGCCTTCACACATGTTATTCTACACCATTCTCTATTATTATTATCATTATTGTGTGAAGGCGATGGCCTTCACACGTTATTCTACACCATTCTCTATTATTATTATTATTATTATTATTGTGTGAAGGCGATGGCCACATATGTTATTCTACACCATTCACTATTATTATTGTGTGAAGGCGATGGCCTTCACACATATGTTATTCTACACCATTCACTTTATTATTGTGTGAAAGCGATGGCCTTCACACATGTTATTCTACACCATTCACTATTATTATTGTGTGAAGGCAAAGGCCTTCACATATTGTTATTCTACTTTATTATTATTGTGTGAAGGCGAAGTTATTCTACTTTATTATTATTAGTGTGAAGGTGAAGACCTTCACACTATTGTTATTCCTGTCCTTTATTGTGTGAAGGCGAAGGCCTTCACACATTGTTATTCTACTTCGCCTTCACACATTGTTATTCTACTTTATTATTATTATTGTGTGAAGGCGAAGGCCTTCACACATTCTTATTCTACTTTATTATTATTATTGTGTGAAGGCGAAGGCCTTCACACATTCTTATTCTACTTTATGCTACGTCTCGTCCCCAGCCGTGTTACTATGTGTCTCTGTCTTGGTTTCTGTCTGTGTGCTCGCCCCTCCCCTCCTGTGTGCCCATGATTAGTTTGATTATTCTCACCTGCCTCTTGTTACCTGTCATGTATATAAGTCCTGTCTGCCCCTCACGACCCGTCGGATCATTGTGTGTTGTTGTTGTCTTGATGTCTTTTGGTTCCTGTTGTCTTAATGTCTTCACGTTCTTTGTTTCGCGTCCCTGTCGGTTAGTCCTTTTGTTATTTCGTTAAGTCATGTCAGTTTGCCGAGTCTATTAGTTTGTTTTGCTGAATAAACCCTGGTCCAAGCTGCATTTGGTCGCCCTGCTCCATCCGATCCGTGACACTTTATTATTATTATGTGAAGGCGAAGGCCTTCACACATTGTTATTCTACTTTATTATTGTGTGAAGGCGAAGGCCTTCACACATTATTCTTCTACTTTATTATTAGTGTGAAGGTCTTCACCTTCTCACTATTGTTATTCCTGTCCTTTATTATTCCTTCACACATTGTTATTCTACTTTATTATTAATATGTGAAGGCGAAGGCCTTCACACATTGTTATACTACTTTATTATTAGTGTGAAGGTGAAGACCTTCACACTATTGTTATTCCTGTCCTTTATTATTAGTGTGAAGGTGAAGACCTTCACACTATTGTTATTCCAAAAATGTTCAATTGTGAAATTCACCACAAATTCTCCAAACTTTCATTTTACACTTCTATTTTCTACATTTCTCAAGTAATTCAACTCATTTCAACATCATTCGGCAGCATTCCCAAAGAAGTTATTCAAAGTCTTCACCTTCAAACGCAGTTTCATCATGACCAGTGATGCTTTCACAGACATTTATAGCCAAGAATAATTTTATTTGTGTTGTACTTCCACATTAACTGACCTGACAGAAGCATCATTTTAATAAAAATATTTTATTGTATTTTATTGACGGCCAGCTAAGCATTTAATCCCCAGAAATAATGGGAAAAAATGTCAAGGCATGCGTAAGATAGTCCTTTTAAAATTAAAAGTGAAGGCAGAATACTTTTGTTGCTGAAATCATTGTACAATATTCACACAGCCATATGTATTAATATAGTCTATCAAAGAAAAATATTTTCATAACCTCCATAATAAGGAATAAGGAAAGTGTGTGCGTGTGTGCGTGTGTGTGTGTTGTGTTGTGTGTGTGTGTGTGTGTGCGTGCGTGCGTGCGTGCGTGCGTGCGTGCGTGTGTGCGCGTGCGTGTGTTTATCTCTGGCAGGGAGGAGACTTCTTGTCGGGTGTCAGTGGAGCACAGTCCGTTTGTCCATGGCCTCACCAGTGAGAATGGAGAACTGCTGCTGAACGAGTGTGTTCATGTGACAGAGGGCACGAAAACAAGGGAGCGACACCTCTTCCTTTTCAATGATGTCATAATCTTCGCTAAAATCAAGTGAGATATCACGTATGAACAAATGATATGAAATTCCTGCTGTAGTTACACATGCAGGGTCAAAGGTCACACAATTGTACCCACAACATCGGTTTACTTCATTACCCATCACTCACATACTCCAAAAATCAACCCGCAAAAGAGCAATTTTAGCTTGGAATCGACACAGACTCTTACATAATTGGACTCCGAACCACTAAACCACCAATCCAAACCACTCCCACCACCACATATTTTCCAAAATGATTCATACTCTTTTTCAGTTTATGCACATCCCAATTTCTAAGTTTATAGTTGACTACAAATAGATTATACATATAGAAATTTCCTGGATACTTTAGAATGGTACTACAGACTTCCTCAAAATTGTCTCATACGAATAATGTTCTAAATTGTTTCAGCTTAATTATTGGCAATATGATTTCCATCTACTCTATAATAAATAGAATAACATATAACTGGTTTGTCAAATTCCAACACTCCGTCAGGATACCTACATTTGTTGAACATTTCTACCATACAAAGAAGATTTCCTAATGAAAAAAAAATACTATATATCATTTTTTACTGTCATCTTATGTTTAAAGGAGTATCAGAATAGGTGTGTAAAAGGGGAAGTAAAGGCAAATTGGGTGTTTTTAGACTTTATATGCAGACTGCTAGGGAATCTCCACGTAGACCAACCGCCTTTATTTAGTCACCGTGACTCAACTCAACAGAAACCCCTTACATAGGAGAAACTTTGTTTTCTTACTAAATAACAGAATGTCTTTTTAGTGTTCTTGATTCTGTTATAATATCAAAAAGGGTTGCTTTCCAGGTTTAAAAAATAATAATTGTGAGTAAATACACAAATAGAGTGGGTATCAACAGTTTCATGCCTGAGTCAAAGTGGAAGAAAGTTTTGAAGTTCCAAAGTGGGAGGCAAGTTGCATACAATTCTCTACCGCAGTCTTCCCACTGTTCCAGTAGGGACGCATATCATGGCGCACAGTAATTACTGTAAATTGACATGTTGAGATGTTTCTGTTGTTGACAACTTGTATTGTGAAACGCCCTTGTGGATATTCAGAGCTTATTGATTTTGGAAAATTGCAGCAAATGTTCTCTTCTGCTCGTTTGCAGGTCGATGTCCAGCTATCGCCTCAAGCATCGAGTGATACTGGAGGACATCTGGCTTCACAATTTCCAAGATGAGGCAGAGGATGATGAGGGGACAGAGGAGGATGCGGATCTCGGCGTGACCCTTGCCTTAGCCTGGGCCCTTACTTTTTGTCTAGTGTCTTTTTGGTGAGTTGACACTCAGCAACGGCTAATAGTAAGCACTCACCTGATCTGCGGCCTTCATAAAAATAGGGAAATAGCAAAGAGAAAGTTTACTCGATGATCACAAGACAACATGTTGCAAAATAGGAATGGTTAGACCTCACTTTTACAAAGAACAAAAAGTCAACATTGCATGATATACTCCACTACGTCAATTATGTAGCTAACGTGGGTTCGAGCCCACAGTTCGAAAAGTGTGGGCACCTTTCACTTTCCACAGATAAGCTGCAAGGAAGGTGGGGAAGTGGAAGTTGTTTGGTTGGGGGTCGCCGTGACGCAGCTTCCTGTTCCCATGACTGACTTGAGTTACACTTTCCACTTAATCAAAAGAACTCCGTGACAGCTCGCGTGATCTCATTGCTCATTTGATTCTCATGCTGTGGATTCATGTTGTGATTTGCCTTGCAGTTCTCCTGATGTGAAGGCAGACTGGTGTGATACCCTCCACAGGTTGGTTGATGCTGTTTTGTTTTGGGTGCTTACATAAAAGCTTACATGGACTCCAGCAGGATTGTGAATCAACTTAGGTTAGGTTGCTCAAGTGGTCCTGAAATGTATTTAATGTGTTAAATAAAAAGTGAAATTTTGCAGTAAAATCCAAGCGGCAAGAGCCAGGGCTGGTTGTGCCTCCTCATGTCCGGACATCCTCATGAAGGTGTTAGGTGGCATCACTGCAGTAAGTACTGCTACAGTTGGTACAGAATAGAAAGGGTTAGCTTAAAAATTCTGACCGATTATTTCTCTGTCTATCATTTAGACTAAAACTCTCATTGGAGGTGGCATGGAGCAGTTTGAAAACTTTGATGTAAGTTGCAAAATAAATGTAACATTTTTAACCATTTTAGGAACCTGAATTAATTACATACATTAAAGATATAAAACAAATCTCAAAACATTTTTTTTTAAACTATGTGGAACTTAAAATTTTGTCATATTTTGAGTCGATGAGTTCTCATCGGCACTGTGGTAGGTTGGTAAGGAATAAGCCTTCCTTCTGCCACCCTATTTGCATTTCCATGTTCCTCTTTCATCCTCAATAACGGTTTTATTTTGTTGCCAGGGAGATGTAAATAGTTCGTCCCAATTGCTGAATAACCAAGAGGACAAGCTGATGCAGACGCTTGGTGAGTTGAGATCAACTTCCTTTTTTTTTTAAATGTTCCTCAATGGCAAGTGTGCAAAAGGGTGGGGCCCCACAGCGAGTGCCAGATGTGCCGTGGCACAAAAGCAAAGTTGAAAACCACATGCACAGAGGGAGGAAATAGACAAGTGTAAAGACTCTCTGTCACTTTGGAACTCCTTGCACACGACACGTTTAGAATGAGTTGAGTTTCAGTAAAATGCGTACCTTTGTCGAGCTGATGGATGGAACGTTATTGATCCCAGCAGAAACGAAATGGAACTTAGTGAGGAAGCTGAGGAAGGGCTCCAGTTTCATCAGCAGAGCAGCTCAAGCGGACGCCAAGACTCAGCTTTTTGGACGGCCCCTCTGCAAAGTGTGCCCAGATGACAACTCTCTCCCTAAACCCATCACAGTAAGTCATTCATTTGATCCCTTTCATGTAATTAAGATGTTGTCGCTTAATTATCACAAGAAATCATCTAAGCACAATTATTGTACACTTTAGCTTTTAAAATTCCATTCCCAATCACACAACAATGTTGACATGGTAATAAAAGCTTGATTCCTCCGACCAGGAGATACTGGTGTTGCTGAGGAAAAGGGGGCCGTCCACAGAGGGAGTGTTTCGGAAGCCGTGCAACAACAAGAACATGAGGGAGCTCAGAGAAAGGCTCAACAACGGCCTGGAAGTGGACATGAAGGCACAACCTGTTGCTCTGCTGGTCGGGCTGCTCAAAGTATGACCCTCTTCTGGTTACATTAACTTACTCAATATGGACATGATTGTGCTTTCTTTTCTGCAGGTACAATGTGTAGCACTTAAGTCTAAATTTTGCCTATTATTATTTTAATTAGAGTTTTTTAAAAGAACTTCCCAGGAGCCTGCTGGTGTGTAACCTTTACAAAGATTGGATGACTGCTCTGGAGATGGAAGATAGCCAGCAGAGAGAACACGAGCTCAGAAGGTGGGCCAATGAGTCTCAGTGACATCATCATTACTCTCTGTGAATAATGACGTATTCAAGAAAGGTAGTAAATGACATTTAATTTGTTAGCATTGGTTAGCCCTAAACTCAAAACCACTTCTCTTTTCTGAGTTTAAAAAAAAAAAAGTTTACTGTCGCCCCCCCACCTCACCCTCCTTCCTCTTATCAGTGTGGGAGACAAACTCCCCAGGCCCAACAAACTCCTCCTGCAGCACCTCGTCTGCGTCCTCCATCACATCCTTGACAATGTTGAGCACAACAAGATGGACGCCTACAACCTGGCGGTGTGCATCGCGCCGACCTTGCTGCAGATGGAGGTCATCCCGCTAGATGATCAGAAGGAGACGATGAAAAAGGTAGAAATGTGCGTCATGTTCTTCGGTACAGGAAACCTTGACATGTTGCAATATTTAGATTTTTTTTTTTATGCTGCAGGTCACAAAGCTCACTCAGTTCCTGATTGAACATTGTGAGATCCTCGGAGATAATATCCCGCACCTCCTGGATACTGATGAAGGTACGCGAAAAATGAGTTCTCAGGTATTCGCAGAGCTGCACAATCATTAATGAATCATTTGTCTTGCAGACTCGGTATCCTCCCAGCACCATGACTCGGCGTACGACAGTACCGATCCGGACGGAGACGGTGAGGTCGGGAGAAGCGGATCGTCCCCCTCCCTCAGCCTCAGCGTCACAATTTCAACATGCTCATCCGACGTCGTCTTCAATTCCAAGCCTGCCGTGACCCGTCGCTGCTCCGAGCCCATCATCCTTCCCTTTGTGGACGAGGTGAACCTCTGTGGCCATTCCCGGAGTCACGATGACTGCTCTGTTGAGAACTTTGTGGAGCAGTCTTTGAAAAAGCAGATCTCTGAGGGTTCCTTCTGGCAGCGACCTGGGTCGTCTTTGTCAAAACTGAGCAGCTGCTCCAACTTAGACCGGTTTAGCTACATAGGGAATCAAAGGATGGGTTGCTCGAGCTCTTCCCTGGAGAGCGCTGCCTCCCACCAATCCGAGGGCTCGGTATTCACCAGCTCCCCAGCGGGCTCGCCCCCATGCTCAAGGAGAACAAACCACAGCGAGGTGGCACCTCCTAGGCTTCAACAGGACTTAACCGGTTTGAATTCAGATGAGATGAAGCGTTCAAGCTCATTGAGAGCCGCCTGTAAGGTCCTGCTGCGCACAAGGAGCTTAGGCTTTGGCAGGCACAGTCTGAAGAAGGAACGCCACAATGACAAGGTTTGTGAACCACTTCAAGAGGACTCTCAAAGTGAAGCGCTCTCTCCGGCCCAGCCCAAGCGCCGACCGCTGTCAGCCATTGAGGTTTTCAGGCAGGTAGACAGTAGGCTGCCCTGCAGGCCGCCCCCGTACGAGCAGGCGGTGCACAGCGTGCCTCTTGCACCGGAGTACGCTTCCATGACTGTGTATGACGCCATTGCTCTGGAGCGGAGGTCCTGCCCATCTTTTGAGAATTATTCCTTCCAACAGAGGTACCTTGACCTCCATTACACGCAAGAGGCGCTAGATAGTGTTGAGCACAAGCCGGTCTTCCGACAGAGGGCCATGTCCGAGTCAGTGTCTGGTCGACACGAGGCCGTGTCACAGAGCCAATCTGTGTTTGAGGAATTTCCATATGCTAAAGAGTCCTACGTTTGAGCAACCATCAAACGGACACACAGAAATGACTTCTTACGCATTTCTCCAAGGCACAAAACCTGTGGTTCCAGGGTCATTTGTCCTGCTTTTGTCCGGAATTGGATTGCCTCCTGATAATTGGGCCTTAGCAGGACATGGCGCCCCAATTGCTCTCCTACGGTCATTCATTTTGTACTATGACATAACTCGACAACCTCATGACCAAGGGACTGTGTTTCCAGGCTCCAGTTTTTCAAAAGGAACATTTCATTATTTCTATCTCCGGTGACACTCAGCTGGAGAATTGCATGCACTATGCAAGACGTTTATTTTGAATTTCAGCTATGTTCTACTGGTATATGAATACCACATGTATAAATGTACATGCCATACCTGAGTAGTACTATTATAAAATACAACTTTATTTGTAGATATTTAGTACTTTTAGCTAAAATGAAGCTATGAAAGAATGTCTTTTTGTTTTGGCTGTAATATTTAGTGTCGCATGTGCAAAAGTCTTTGGCCACCACAAATAGTGTGTTAACATTGTCCATCTTCTTGCCAGCCATACACAAAAGTGAACTGTTATGTACTTGTATAACAAATGATCATGTATGGTTATTTTTGCAATGCTAAACAACACTACAATAATGGCCATAAACCTTTGAACTTTTTATAAATAGAGTAGAGAGTCAAGTATGTTTTGTTGCTTGCTTGTTGTGATGGACTTTTTATTCCACTACATTGAATGAAAGACTGAGCAGCATGGATTACAGCAGCAGGGAGTAGATAAGACAGGGGAATTTTGTCAAACTTTTATGTTTGAAAAACTAGTGTCAAGATCAACTTCCCTTTACTATGTAGGTTATGCAACAGGAGTAATTGAGAACGCTGTGTTCTGACGCATACGATCAAAAAGAAGGAAACCAGAGAGGGTCACATGGACAGATTTGGTTTTTCTCTGAATTGTTGTTTCTCCTTATGACCTCAAATGAGCTTCCTTCCGTGTTTGATAACAGCAAATCGCTTTAATTCAAGATAAACTGATTATCATTGACATCTAAAAGATTGCATTTCATATTTAGGCTTATTACACCAACTGTATAGTAAAGCTATGCAGCAAAATAAGCTAACTTTATGCTGAACACTAAAAACGCATTCCTGCATTGTAACTCCCTATTTGAAACAAATAAAAGTTTTCCACTGATGGAAAACTGTTAAATAGAAAGGTAGTGCTCATGACTCAGCTGCTCAAGTGTCTGTGTACTAACAGCATTATATGATAGCACATCAACGCTTGACTGGCACAGTGAGCTTGTTAGCCAACTAGAATTGTCATTCTCGGTACATTGTACATTCTGTTCCGTTTCACTGAGAGCATATGTGTACATATGGCACATTTATTGGTAGTATTCATTTTTGTAAATCTGTACGATAGACAGAGAATTTTGGTGTAGGTTTGTTAAAAGGTGAATTATTTACTAATCAAGAAATAAACAGGTGAAGATTTGTGCATTTTCACACCTGAAATACTCCATAGCGCAAGTAAAGCAAATAAGTGATTTTGCCATATGTTCCCTTTTAACACATTGAGTAGGGTCGTGAATGCATGAACATTAATTTAAATAAATGACTCAATTGTGCCTTTTGATTTTGTGAGATGGATGTCTGGAGTACATACAAAGAGGATGCTGCGAGTACGGGAAAAAAAATGATTGTGTGGACCATGCCCTGTCTTTTGCATAATCTCAATGGCAGACTAATGAGACAAGGGCATACCAGACATTTAGCCATCAATGCAGCTTAATAAGTGCCTGTTCAAGCATAAACAATGTGACAGAAATGAAGGCACTCATCTGAGCACAAATGTATGATTTCTTTCAATGTTGACCAAAACACATGGCCCTAACAAGGTGACCTGCTGTGTTTGGCTATTTGTGAATGGTGTGAATATTGTGCTTGCTTCGATAGAAATATTACATAACTGTGATTATTGGAACGGCTGGTTATGTAACAACTACAGTAGTGATGTGCATTCCAGTTATTTTAGGTGAACTGGATCTTTAGAATCAGTTCACTCAAAAGAGTCGTTCAAACGAATCGTTCAATGATTCACTCACTGAGTGATTCGTGAGTGAATCACTCACTGAGTGAATCACTCACAGATTCGTTCGTTGGTGAACGGGAAGTTACGTCACTGACTCGTAAGGTGCCTCCAGAGGCGTAGCCAGGAATTTTTCCAGTAGGGGCGCACGCCCACAGGAAAGAAAATCGAACATCACCCACACCGTTCGCTGATCGCTAAAACAACATCCGGGTCCGGGAGGCAAACGGTGAATGGATAACATCGCGCACATAGAATAGCGCAAGCACATTTGCGCAAGACCGAAAGAAAAAAACGGCATGAAAATGAAGAATCGAAAAAGCTCGATTTTTTTCAACCGGGGCGCAGGGAGTCCTAACCGGGGCGCCGCCCCGGCTCGCCCCGGCTTGGCTACGCCTCTGGGTCCCTCCTCCATCTAACGCTTGCTGGCGCTGCTGATTGGTCTGCACGAGTGAGTGACAGACATTTACAAAACCATTTACTGCCGACACACGTTATGCCGACATTGATGTTTTAATTTTGTATTTGTTGGCTTGTAGTTGATGGTGTTATTATACCGAATGTGTTTGCGTTTTAATAAAAGGCTGAAAAAACCCCGTTATGCCGACATTTGTTATTTTGAGGGGCACCAACTCATACAACAACGTAAAACACATATACATATTGTCATATAAAGCGGTTAACCAAATGTCTGATTTTTATGTTTTAATAGGCGAGTATAAAAACAAGGAATAAAAAAACTAGATAAGTTTTAACATAAATGTTTATTAATAATAATAATAAATTCACGACTCGTTCGTGAACGGGAAGTTACGTCACTGACTCGTAAAGTCCCTCCTCCATCTAACGCTCGCTGGCGCTGCTGATTGGTCTTCACGAGTGAGTGAGTGAGTGAGTGAGTGAGTGAGTGAGTGAGTGAGTGAGTGAGTGAGTGAGTGAGTGAGTGAGTAACAGACAGCACTGCTGCTATGCTATTGCCAGCCGACACACGTTATGCCGACATTGATATTTTAATTTCGTATTTGTTGGCTAGTAGTTGATGGTGTTATTATACCGAATGTGTTTATGTTTGTGTCTGAATAAAAGGTTGAAAAAAAAACCGTTATATCGACATTTGTTAATTTTGGGGACACCAACTCATATAACAACGTAAAACACATACATATTGTCATATAAAGCAGTTAACCAAATGTCTGATTTTTATGTTTTGAATGGCGAATATAAAAATAAGGAATAAAACACCAGACAAGTTATAACATAAATGTTTATAATAATAATAATAATAATAATAATAATGATAATAAAAGTAGTCCAGGGCTGTGGACTCGGTCGGATTTTTGCACCAAGTCCGAGTCCGAGTCCGGCCTCTTGACCACCGAGTCCGAGTCCGGCTGTCCATTTTTTCTGTTAATTCATGTGACTGCTTAGTCTTTATTCAAGGCTAATTTAGATCAAAATCTAAATAATTACAACAGTTTTGTGATGGCTTTGTCTTTATTAAACATATAAACGAATACAATAAACAGATACTTTCAAGTTTCAATTCAACGACTTGAGTTTGTTCTTAGGAACAAAATCGCCTCAACCAAGTCAGCCTTCATCGCGCCGCGCTGATCAGACATGATAAACTTGAGCCCGGAAAACAGGCGCTCTACGCTGACTTGGCTGATTGGCATTGCTGTTAGTGTCTGACGCGCATTCTCAGCAGCATGATGAAAATAAAATTGAACGTATTTTTTTTTATTGTCGGACTCGGTGGACTCGGTCAAAATCAGCACCGAGTCCGAGTCCGGCAAAAAATGCCCGAGCCCGACCGAGTCCGAGTCCCCGAGTCCGAGTCCACAGCCCTGAAAAGTACATTTCAAACCAGCAATCTAATGTGGAACTGCAGTCGATATATTGGATAACATTTAGGCATATATATGCATACACGTTATTTAAAACCTACTATAAGTAAATCGTAAATCTACATTCTGTCTTCCATAGTTCACGCCAGGAGACGCAACATATTCACTGACTGATCCGTTGATGCACAAGAAGGCATTTCACTCATTGACTCGTTCGCGAACGGGAAAGCCAGGATTCGTTCCCTCACTGATCCGTTCTCGCGGTGAACTGGAAATGCGAATCGCTCAGTGAGTGATTCACTCAGTGGAGTGATTCGTTCACTCAGATTCGTTCGTTGGTGAACGGGAAATGTAATTCACGACTCGTTCGTGAACGGGAAGTTACATCATTTTCTTCTTCGTTTTGTTTTGCGGCGAGGTAGCACCAGCTTCAATGGGCATTACTGACACCTACTGGTTGAAGTTATATATGAGAGGAAAAAAAGAGAGTGAACGAATCACTTCCTAAAGTGATTCGTTCACTCTCGTTCACTGAAAGGAGTCGTTGTTTGATCGAATCGTTCACTCACGAGCCAACACTAAACTACAGACGTGCAAATGTGTGCAGAATGCTCAAATCCATACTACCACTAATGCCAGTTAACATTATTTTGGCCGAGTGATCATTAATGAGTTCAAAATATACACATATAAACCCTACTAAAATATCTTGAAATTTCGTAGGGATTTGTAGCTTTCTGCCAAATTTGCTAAAAATAGTATGAAGTGGTCCATGGTGTTGGAACCTAGCGCCATATAAACACGGACTTTTCCTTGACCGTTCATTACGACACTAGCATCACTTTGCGGTTACGGTTGTTATTTTTTACTTCCTTGGTTACGGTTACTAAGGTAGCTTGTTGCTGCTGCTGACGTCCTCGCAATCGAGCAAGCATTATTGCATAAAACGCAACAAGTAGATTTAACTTCGTTTTTTTGTTTGAAACAATGTCTTTTGTTTCACATTGCCAGAAAGACACAAAGGCAACGTACACTTTCTCGAGTCGGCCCAGGCCTGTGGAGAACCGCTCCAAATACAGAGAAAAGCCGACAGAAAAGTATGTATATTTTCAAAAATGCAAATTTTTGCGCTCACTTTTGTTGCTGGTATTGTTAATGAAAAATAGTGAAACGAGATAAATTATGTTTTTAAAAATGCAAACTTTTACGCTCACTTTTGTTGCTGGTATTTATAACAAGTTAATGCGTGAAACGATAAAAATGATCTTTTTTTGTGGGAAAAAAGACAAATGCAAATTTTGAAAATTGTATATTCTAACAAACTGCTGATAAACAGTGTTAATTTTGTGTTATTACAATACCTCGAGAATATTTTGACCCAATTAATCATTACTAGAATTCTTACTTTCACGTCTTTGTCTATACTACATGAATTGTTGAACTCTTGACTTTAATGCTCTTTCTCTTTAATGCTCTCTTTCCACAGCATGGGATATAACACAATCTTTCCGCAGCATGGGATATAACACAACATGCCAAGCCTTTAATTTACATTTTGTCTACAGGGCACACAGTACTTATGGAAACATCATGTATGATCGCCGTGTCATCAGGGGAAACACTTATGCCCAACGCTTTCTATCAACTGTAAGTATATAAATTACATTGGACTTACAAATAGGGGTGCACAAAAACATTTTGGTGTGGTTCTCAAAATTGGAGCTCATCTTTTCCCGACCTATCATGAATTCAAAAGGAACGTATGGCCCAGGGGTCTCATTTACAGCACAGTGGAGGGAAGCGAGGAATTTGCCTTGGTAGTGATTTGTGCAACATTCTTATTTCCTGTGCAAATGTACAGATGGTGCAGGAAGACCTCGCTGAAATGCAAAGACACCAAGAAATAAGGAGGGCCACAGTTCAAAAAAAGAAAACCAAGGAACAGCTGCGGTCTTCCACTCCGGAGGCCGTACAAGGCAGAACGCACAATGTTGTGCAAACGGGTGAATTGTTTTCCTATCAACTTTGGAGCACGTTTGTCAGTCATTCCTCAGTCCATGATGGGAATATACATTTCTGTTTCTTTTCAGAACTTTATCTGGAAGAGTTGAGCTACAACATTGAGGTTTCACACATCGAGTGTCAAACTGATCCTCTCCTGGACAGACCAGCAACGCCGCTTTTTATACCCGCCAAATCGGGCAACGATGTTGCAACACAAATAGTAGAGGGGGAGGTACGCACGCATAAAAAAAATTCTCCACAATCTCTCATGTCAAACATGAGCAATACAAGTACTGGTATTTTTTTAGATTGAAATCACATTCAAAGTTTTTACTTTTCAAAGACTCCTCCCGGCAACACTGCAGTAACCCAATGCGCAGCATAAACTCAGTTTTCAGTTTTCAACACACGCCAAGAAGGAACACATTAATCTGAACGTCTTCTATTCTGTCACGTTGCTTTGATGTTACACTACTTAAATCCCACTTAACAAAACTGTTGGTAGCCTATTCATATTATCCGTCTCTTCAATTTGTCTTTAATTTCTCATTTCTGGCTATAGTCCCATGGATCCTAAATTATTCTGTTATGTAGTCAAAGAAGGAACTGCTGTGGAGATCATGAGCCTATTCTTGTCTATAATTATCTTTCCAATCTCATGAGACTCACCTTTGCTTCCTCTAGTCAATATTTAGTGTGATACATAGATCAACTGAAGGCTTTTAATCATTTTTTAATGATTTTGTTGAAAAGCAATGTCTTCATTGTCTTCATGTTTTCATTGGTTATTTTTTATTCCATTTTAATTTCTTACTTTTGTCAGATTCAATTTAGATTTAAATGGGACAGAAGGGTACCAAAAATCTTACCCACGTGTGTACGTACTCCAGATCAGATTTAGACTTTGCAGCAATATACCATGCAGGGTGCAACCTGTACTATATTTCTACATTTAACAGCTTTAAGTGTCTTCCGCAGTTGTTCGACTTTGACAGAGAAGTGCAGCCCTTGCTGGAGGTGCTGGTGGGGAAGACCATTGAGCAGTCTCTGCTGGAGGTGATGGAGGAGGAGGAGCTGGCCTGTCTGAGGACCCAGCAGAGGGCCTTTGAGGAGCTCCGCAATGCCGAGTTGGCTGAGCTGCAGCGCCTACAGGAGCGAGAGAGGCGCCACAGGGAGGAAAAGGTATGCCTTTTTGATTTGTTTGTTACCTGAGACCTTTAATGAAATTTGCATATATTTCTCAATGACTACTTAAACATTTCAGAAATTTAAAATCTATTTTCTCAAGCTTTTAGGACAAAAGCTTGAGAAAATAGATTTTAAATTTAAGAATAGGAATTCTAGGTTACCAAGATTCGAACCCAGAACCTCTCATTAACCACTAGATCACTGTGCAGCCTGTTCCTAAGTTTAGAAAAGTATGCCAATTATAAGTTTTGTTACGTTTTCTTTTATTGGGAGGGCTCGCGAAGTGTGATGCTGTTCTACTTCACTTAAGTGGTTGAGGAGTGGCAATGAGCCAAACAGTCAGCAGAGGTCAGCAATGGACAGTTTTATATTTGAAATCTAACTGCTAAGAGTGGGCGAAGAATGACTTTGGTGTCAAGGTGAGTGGTGGCTTTCAAATGTGTATTAAATTCATGAGCGTTATGTATGAGTGATTAAAAGCATTCTTAAATGTTATTTGAGCGACTTTGGAGAATGAAACCACTGTTGCAATGTGAGATGTGAAACAAAAACAAAAATATTTGCAGCAAAGTCACTATTCTGCTAGATATGTGTTTACACAGAAAATGTTTTTTCTCCTGATGTTAGATTTTTTTTTTTTGAAATCTAGCAGTAATTCCCAATGAGTGCAAACATTTTAAAAAATGCTGGCTGGTACTAATAAAACATTTTCTCCAGGAGCGCCGTATTGCCCAACAGAGGGAAGCACTAAGGATGGAAAAAGAGACTGTGGAAAAGATTGCAGCACAAGCCTACACCCAGCAGTACTTGGCTGATCTTGTCCCAACAGTTTTTAAGTCCCTCAGGATCAACGGCTACTTCTATGACCGAGTGGAGAAAGGTGGATAACACCATCACTAGTGAGGTCATATTTTATGGAAGCTTCTAAAAGTGTTCTGTGTGCTTAATTTCAGATATTGAGAGAAACCTTTTCCCATGGCTAATGGCTGAGGTGAACAACAAATTAGAAAAGAGAAATACTGCAAGGCAAATACTGGATAGTAAGTATTTCCCAAAAAATCTGGACTAGTTGCATTTCTTTACCTTGCCACCCTAAACATAACATTTGCATGTACCTTAAACGTTTAAAGGGTTACACTGCCACCTAGTGTAGTTGTGTGATTCAATAATTAACTTTTCTTGTCCGTTTCAGCAATCATCCATGATGTGGCCCTGAAAAAACTTCCTCTCTATACACAATTAGAATCACGGCTAGAGACGTCGAGGCTTGTATTCTTAAAAAAATAAAAATAATAATGACCATGTTTGTGATTAACATGTAACGTAAAGAGACACTTTGTCTTAGGCATGCAGTGTTCTAGCCCCTACTTGCAAAGTTTTATCATATTTCTTTATATTTCATAATGATCTCTTCTAAAATTGCAACATAATCCAATCATGCATAAAAATAACTCAGTTGTAACACATGTAGGTCGTGCTACCTACCTTTGTTGTGAACGTACCAATATGGATTAAAACCTGTAACTGTTAAAGAATACAAGGGAATGATTCTGGTTTATTTAATACTATAATGCCAACAAATACAGGTCCATTGACATCATATAGCTATAATGACGCATGAATGACGTGAGGAGTATCGTTCGTAATAAAGAAAGAAAAAAGTAAAGAAACAAAGCAAAAATAGGCGTAGTTGTCATGACCATGCCCATTGGATAAGGCAAGCACTTTCTTGAAGATTTTAAATTATATTTATCATAAATTACACAGCTTCCTGTATTTTTGGATTTACGTACCACAATAAAAGTACTGGACGACGGATTGACAATGCAAATCATGCAGAGTTGTTCATTTGGTGGAAAGAAACATGTAAGAAAATCGCTTAGTGTATAATCATCGCATTCACTTACATTTATTGGCTATTTACAAAATGTTAGATATAGGCGTTTACATTTATTTTGAAACCCAATCCTTGTCGTTTCCTGCGCTTCTTTTGCTCGGATATTGCGAGCTTGTCAGTCGTGGACCTCATTCATTGTTGACGATGAATGTCACCCGCACTAGCGCAAAGAGGTTCCCTTCAGACGGCTTGCAGTAACACCCAAGAGGCCCAAACTTGTTCCAACTCTTGTTCGCTCTCGACGAAGGTACCGTGACTACACGGGGGTCTGACTAATATTATCCCCTTCTCGGGCGAAAGGCGACTAAACGACACAAAATGCCAAAAGCGGTAAGCAATTACAATTATTTCATTTAATTGAATTTATTTTTATTTTATTTCATTGTTTATTATTCTCCACAGGTAAAGAATATAACACACAAAATTTAACTTTGGGATCTTAAAATATATTTTCTATATTACTGGTTTACTACTTTCCATACATTTAATATGTGTGTTACACTATGTTAGACCTATTAATTGAACATACAGTATTGATTGTGTACAGCATTAGGGGCTTTTACACTGCAGGGACTATTTCAGGAACTTCCCCATCTACCGCAGGTAGTTTGTGTACTACCCGTAAATAACCAGAGTATTAGTATTAAATAATTACAGTAGAGTAACAAGTTTGCATTTGAAGGCCAGCCACTCCAACTGACTTTTCCTCATAATCCTGGATGGGAGTGTCCCACCAGTCTTGAGGGAAAGAAACCATTATGTAATAAGCAAGATGCCTGTGATCACATTTTCTTATGGTAGGGGTACAATGCTGATGCAGTTGGCCCACTTTGCAAGTCTTAGAATTTAAGCAATAGACTGGAACCAAGAGATCATGAGAATTTAATGGGATTGTTTAAAAAAACGTATTCTGTGGTGTGCTTGTTCATTGGCATAGCGCTTAGAGACAGTTACTCGTGTGGTGCTGGATTTCAAATGAACAATTTCCTGGCAATGGTTCGGTGGAGGTAACGCTAACAAAGTTCTCCCATGTTTTCTAACAGATCAGGTTTTGCTCCTGACTAGCTTGCCCCACCCTGGCGTGCCATTACACTTCGCTCAGTCAAACATCTGTTTGGAAACTTCTTGCTGGCATTTAGAACAAATTCGTGTTTATTGTTCTACACGGACAATAAACTGCTACATGCAGTAAAGTATTTCCATAAGGTAAAATACATACAGAGGACCTTCTTGGACATATCACCTGCTTACTAAGTGAAATGTTAACACGTGTCAACGGGTTGTGGTCATTGCTACACAGCGTGTTGTTGCTTTGTTTGGGAATGGCCAACAGGTTTTGTGTGCGTTGCTGTGAAAGTGACATCCTGAGTGAGTCACTTTTTCTTCATGATACTGTCTCAATGTTTACTTTTGAAACAGTCATGACCGCTGTGCAATTTTTTGCTTGCTATGGTCAAAATGGGGCCACGTGATATTTCTTCCACTGACCCTTGCATGGTTTCCACCATCACATTCATTCACATGCTTCACTGGCTGCTGTGTGTGTTTTTCTGTGCTCCCATGCTGTAAATGCAAATACAGCAGTTAAGCTTCTACGTATGAGCTGTTCTCCCTCATCACAGCGTGCTTCTTTCTTGAGTTTGGGAGCAGTTTTGGGTACGTTGCTTCCTCAAGACTACAGCAACAGACTCTGGCTCAAAGGCTCCTTTGTCTGGCTGTTGGGTAGAGGCTGTATTTCATCACCTTTTAGCTGTGACTCAAAACCGGCATATAAAGTTCTGCCGGACTGAGTGTTCTAAGCCATATGTGCTTTGAGAGCGCCATCACATTAGGCAAAAGTTTCCCATGACATTCTAAGCCATATATGCTTTGGGGAGCACCATCACATTAGGCAAAGGTTTACCATGCCACGAAGTTCTCGCTCTAATCATCCCTGGCAGTGTCACAGTTTACACTGTTGCTCCCCTGCAGGCTAACATGATGATGAGACGCTGTGATTGGATTTGCCCTCCTTGCGAGATGTAAACCAGTTAGTTGACTGTAAGCAGGTGGATTACAGTTTTGGTCGCTCACAATGGACTGGCAATGGAAGATGCCGCCAAAGCAATATGGACGGCATGTCCTAACATCTTTGTGTCCATTCCTTTGAGTGGTAATGAGTTTGTAAATCTTTCCCATCCCTTTTCTTAGATGTATACAGAGCTGCATGAAACACTTACAATTCTACTTGAAAGTCAAATTTTTCTTGTGTGTGTCCACCACAGGTCAATATTAACGTCAACGCCTTAGACTCGGAGCTGGAGTTTGCCATTTTGCCAAGCGCTTACGGCAAAATTGTGTTTGACCAGGTAAGCTACACACCATCTCCGTTTAGATTATTGAATGCAAAGTCCCACTAAAACCATAGAAGAAAGTCCTGAAGTTGAAAAATATTGTTTTTTTATATTAGTTGGACAATATTGTTTTTTCGTATATGTATCTGCGCCTGACACCATTATCATTGCATTGATCTCATTTTGTATGGTTCCATTCTTCTTCCCCATATGTATAATCTTATGTGACTTAGCATGTATGGTCTGCAAGGTTTGAGATTTTAAAACAGATCCCGCAAGCCCAGCTGACAGTCATTACAGTGAACTTGTTTGGTGCTGTGTGACAGCATCAGCGAAAGAAAGGCATTGTCTTAGAGTCTAAGAGTTAGACGCTTCCTGTAAAACTCGTTTTTCAATAGCTAGTGTAGCCAATTTCTACATATGTTTTGGACCAACCCTTCATCTCAAGATTTGTCGAGAAAATGTTTTTATCAAATCAAATGCCATCGGAGCATAAATGCGGCCAAAGAGACCTACAGCCATTCTCAAAGTTTCTACAATGTGCAGTTAGCTCATAAATATTTTTGTCATTGCAACAATGATTGGTTGCGACTTGCTCTCGGATGGGTGTGCCACAAATAATAGCCGCTTTGATTGGTTATTTATTTTCAGCTGAGTTGTGCCAGAACACCTCGGTTGGCAACATACCAAGAAAGCTAGAGAAATTAAAGTCCTAATAATCAAAAAAGTAGTCAAATACATTTGCAGCATGCACTGTAGTGATTGAGTTGAGTGCAAAAGTGGAAGGATAGATATGACAAAGGAGAAAATGAGGTGGCTGAAGTTATTTTTTTAAATTCTTTAAATTCTTTTTTAATTCTTTAAATTCTTTTTTAATTCAATGACTTGCACTAAATGCGTCATTGCGCTTTGAGCAACGACATCAGGTTAGCCCAGTTGATATGTAGCATAGGTGCACGTTGACGTGTATAATCAGCTTAATGTCGTCTCACACCGGCAGGCACTAAGTAGCTGCGCTGACCCCAGCAAGCGAGCAGTCTGCTGAGCAACACTCGTAAACCCGTTTTTGTCAGGCCTTGGTGATTGTCGGCAATCACAAACGTAGAATCTGTCATACCAAAGACAGCCTGCCACTCCCCTCCACACCCTGTTGCTCATCTCATTTGGCCTTGAGCGGCAATGTAAAAGAATCAGTCACAGAGGTTGAATGAATTTGTTAGTTGCCATTTCAACCTGCCGCTTAAAGCTCATTTGCATTTTGAGATGAGTATTTTGAGCGGAGTATCTTTAAATGAGTTCAAAGTCAATTTGACAGTGACAGCAGGCAATTTATGAAAGCTGTCAAAGGCTTGTTAGCCAAGCCCACAAATCGTCATAGTCATCAAGTCAGGACTAGTGAGATTTTAGAAATTCTTAATCTATTTTAGTTACCTTACTTTGCTGCCTTTATCCACTGCAATTGAATTTATCAAGATTATGTTTCTTGTTTACGCCATTATGTTTTGAAAAGTTTTTATTCCATTCAAATTCCTTTTTTATTATCATTATCCACAGGTGGTGAAAACAATTGGATTACGTGAGCTCTGGTACTTTGGACTCCAGTATATAGATGGAAAAGACTATTTAACTTGGCTGAAACTGGAAAAAAAGGTGAGATGGGTTTAAAAGACAATGATGAAATGCAACACTTCAATCATACAATAGAAGAATGCATTCCCTCATGGGCACAGTAGTCTCGATGATGCAATGTTTGTGTTTCACCATAATAAAATATCCAGTACAGGCCATCCATTGATATTCTCAATCGTGGTTAGTGGCTCCCTCCACAGATATCTGAAACAGACCGCATTGGTTTCTGTGTATATTTTACTTGTTGCATAAGGCGATTATTGTGTGTTCAGCTGGAGCGTAAACTCTTCCTGAGCCAGAACTACTTTCTGTTGTGTAGTAAACAGTGCTAAACCTTTTGCCACTGGATTCCTGGAGTTGATCATAATTCAGGCTAATTTGTAAATCAGATAAATGAAGTCTGGCACATGATAGAGAAAGCCAACATTTACAGCCAATTGCAAAACGGAATAATTTGAAAATAATTCTGATAATATTTTACCTTTGTTTGCTTAGATATGAAACATTCTCATTTAATATTTTTATTTCAGCAACAAAACAGAACCTGACTGGCTCACTCTGAAAACATTTGAAGTGTATTTGTAATTCCTTGTCAGGTGTTACAACAGGACGTGAGGAAGACAAACCCGCTGCAGTTTAATTTTCGGGCCAAGTACTTTCCCGAGGAAGTCAATGAGGAGCTCATTCAGGAGATCACTCAGAAGCTTTTCTTCATGCAAGTGAGAGAGGGCATCCTGAGCGACCAGGTTTACTGTCCGCCGGAAACGGCTGTGCTGCTGGCGTCCTACTCTGTTCAAGCCAAGTATGGAGATTATGATAAAGAAACCCACCAACCGGGATACCTCCTTTCTGAACGGCTACTCCCTCGCAGGTAAAGGAAAACCAAAAAATGGTGTTTATTTGATGTAAGGCACTGAAGTTGTTCGGTTTGGAAGGTAATATGTCAGTTATTTATATACGATACTCAAAATTGCACTCAGCGCCAGTAGGCCACTAGTCTGGTTGAACCTGCCCCTAAGGAAATGACGATGTCCTCCTTGGCAACCACAAAAAAAAAGAAAGAAAGCGAAACGGTTATGTATGAAGCATGTTTTCTGTACTGTTATCTCAATTTCTGAGTTGCACCCATGCAGCTTTGATAAGGCTTTGTTATAGGTGGATGATTAAAAAACTGTTTTGAGGAATTGCAAGCTTTTGCATCATTTTGAAGGAAGATAATAACTTCAGTACTGTCGCTGTCAGGTCCTCACATCTCTAAAATGCTTGCACTGTCGCTGTCAGATCCTCACATCTCTAAAATGCTTGCTTTTTAATAATCATAATAATATAACAATAAACTGACTAAGCAAGTTCATAAGCGGAAATGAATCTGCATGTGCTATCCTTCATGGCTGAGACGTTTCTTCTGCATTCAAGCATTCGAGGTATCTTTGAATCTCACTGAACCTCTTACACTAATTATTGCCCAAAAAATATCCAGACTTTGAATCTTGTGGTGACTTAATGCTGCACAGCTCCTGCAAAGTTAAAGAAGAGGCGGAGCGTTACAACACTTCAATAGAGTTCAATGGAGTTAATGTCTGTTTTTGCAGAGTGGTGGATCAGCACAAGTTATCACAAGAACAGTGGGAGGAGAGGATTCAGGTGTGGCATGAGGAGCATCGTGGGATGCTCAAGTGAGTCCATGTGTGGTTTGTATGTCATTATACGTGGTGACATGGGTGTGCTAAACTTGAGCACGTTCCAACAGGGAGGATGCCATGATGGAGTATCTGAAGATCGCTCAGGACCTCGAGATGTATGGCGTCAACTACTTTGACATCAAGAATAAGAAGGGAACGCTGTTGTGGCTGGGAGTGGATGCTTTGGGACTGAATATTTATGAGAAGGATGACAAGTAAGTTGAACTGACGACTTGGTTGCAGACATTAGAGCAGTAGCAGGAATTGTGTTGAGTTTAATGTATGACATTTAAATAAATTTTAATTTCCATGACACTAATGAAGGCGGCTCGATGGTGCACTGGTTAGCACGTCCGCCTCACAGTTAGGAGGGTCCCGGTTCGATTCCATCTCCGACCCTCCCTGTGTGGATGTTCTCCCCGAGCCCGCGTGGGTTGTCTCCGGCCACTCCGGTTTCCTCCCACATCCCCAAAAACATGCTTGATTGGGCACTCTAAATTGCCCCTAGGTGTGAGTACGAGTGCGGATGGTTGTTTGTCTCTGTGCCCTGCAATTGGCTGGCAACCGGTTCAGGGTGTCCTCTGCCTACTGCCCGATGACCGCTGGGATAGGCTCCAGCACGCCCACGACCCCCGTGGGGACAAAGCGGTACAGAAAATGGATGGATGATACTAATGACAAACAGGCCATTTTGAGGCACCAAGCTTTGTTTTTTGTAAACCTAGCGATCGACAGAAGCCTGTCTTCTGCGGTGACCTCTGCCGTAACTATGGTTACGCCAACTGGTTTTTCAAGCTGTGCGGCACTTAAGAATGTGGGGCTAACCTACAACAGCGTCTCTTCAATGAGGGCGGCTGGCCCACAAAGCGCACAGCCAAGGCATCTCGTTCGATTGTCAAACTCTTTACCAACCTGCTTTCCTTCATTTTCATGTTTCATCCATCACAATGGTTTAATTTTACACGATAAGCTAATCACACGTCGTTTTTTGTGATTTTTACTTCTTGGCACAAGATATCCTTTGAATTCATCCGTAAGCAAACTCTACAATGCAAAGATCCGTCCCGTCACAGCGCTCTGAAATAACTTCCACATTGTTGTCTCAATTCCACAAGCATGTGTCAGCGAGAGTAAATAAAATAAATTCCAGTTTAGGCAGTGTAAATTCAAACATGAGTTTCACCACGAGGTGCTTGTTGGTCTCATTACAACATAGCAAATGTCATGCTCTGCTGAAACTGGCACAAGAAAACATCCACACCTTGAAATAATCCATCGGACAGTGGGATCAGTATTTTTTTGTGACTAAGCAGGAGGTTGGATTCTTTGCCGCGGCTTTCCACATTTGTGTGTCTTGCTCCATCAGACTGACACCAAAAATCGGCTTCCCATGGAGTGAAATCAAAAATGTTTCCTTCAATGACAAAAAGTTCACCATCAAACCCATCGACAAAAAATCACCGGTGAGTAAATCTTCTAGTCTTTTATGCATGTTGATGCTCCAACGTGCTTGTCCCCTGTATTAAATTTGTAATGTAGCAATTTGAGGTTGACTCCACATTATTTATTCTCGGTTCATTTTCAGGACTTTGTCTTCTATTCCCCGAGACTACGCTTAAACAAACGCATCCTTCAGCTGTGCATGGGCAACCATGAGCTCTACATGAACCGACGCAAGCCGGACTCCATCGAGGTGCAGCAGATGAAGACACAGGCGAGAGAGGAGAAGATGCAGAAACAGAAGGAGAAGTATGTTGTTGTTATCTCAGTTCAAATATGTGAAAATCTAAGTGTATAACTTGATTTATTGAGCCCAAATTTTCACCGCTGCGAGGTAATCATTACACACCTTGTACGTAAATTCCCCCTCTTAGCACAGAAGATCAAAATTTTAATCTGCAGAGATTTTTCCATGTATTATATCAACAATTCTCAAAATTTCTCTCCATGTTGCAAAACTCAACAGTGTACAAAAGCGAAACCACCCGTTGACTATTATTTGTCCGTCTCATGTATCTTTGTTAGCTAATTGCTCATGTTTATCTGCAGGGCCCAGCTGGAAAAAGAGAAGAGGAAGAGGGAGGCCATCGAGAAGGAGAAGGAGCAGATGGAGCGGGAGAAGAAGGATATTATGATGAAGCTCTACCAGTATCAGGAGAAGACCAAGAAGGTAGAGCAAGGTATGGAAAAAGTGGTTACAATTATTTTGCTCTGTCATTAACTGAATGATCATGAGATTGCTTAATGTCACAACAGAGCTAACAATTATACCCGTCTATATTTCAGATCTTCAGGCGCAGACGCAGAGAGCCATGATGCTGGAGAAGGAGCGTTTGAAAGCTGAAGAGGAGGCGGCTCGTCTGGAGGCGGAACGTCAGGCAGCCCTGCTGGCTAAAGAAGCGCTGGCTCGCCAATCTGAAAATCAGAAGATTAGTCAGGAACAGCTGGTCAGTGCTTTCTTTTTGTATTTATTCGTATTAGGGATGGTCCACCAATGTCACATTTGTGAACAATTAGTCATGTTTTGTGTTAGGCCTCAGAGCTGAAGGAGCACACGAGCAGAATCACTCTGCTGGAGGAGGCCAGGAAACGCAAGGAGAATGAGGTGGACTCATGGCAGCTCAGGGTGAGAACACTTGGGGACTTGGGGGAGCGGATGAAAAAAAAAAAAATCAAAGGACGTCTGAGAAGAAAACAGCATATTTGTGTTCCTCACCAGGCCAAGGAGGCCCAGGATGATCTGATTAAGACCAAGCAGGAGTTAGAGAAGGTGAGGCTGGCGGCCCCACCAGTGCTGCCGATGCCGATGATGGCGCCGATGCAGATGCCGATGATGGCGCCAATGATGGCGCCGATGATGACGCCGATGCACACATCGATGTCGACGCCGATGCAAATGCCAATGCAGACCACGATGCAGACGCCAATGCAAACGCCAATGCAAACGCCAATGCAAACGCCAATGCAAACGCCAATGCAAACACTAAGGCCGACGCCTTTGCAAACGCTGAGGCAGACGCCGATGGAAACACCAATGGAAATGCCGCTGCCGCCGCCTCCCCCTCTCTCTATGTACAACTTTGACGACAACAGCGAAGACGAGGAGAACAGCAGCATGCACAGTGCCGACCTGCACAATGACAGCGTCCAAAACAATCACCGCAGGGAGGAGGATCGACGGACAGAGGCCCAGAAGAATGAGCGTGTGCAGAAACAGCTCAGGGTAACCACAGGAAATGTCCTCATACATCAGAGGCCGCCAAACGTTTGTGCTCTATGGCCACATTCGAGTTTTAAAACTAAGTTATTTAAAGTAGTGTGAAAAAAAGGAAAAAGATTTCATTGGCAAACATCTTGTCTCATTCCCTTGCTGTGTCTCCTTCAGGATTTGACCGCCGAGTTGGCCCAAGCGCGTGACGAGTCCAAGAACACCCAGAACGACCTCCTCCACTCGGCCAACGTGCGGGAAGGACGAGACAAATACAAAACCCTGCGGCAGATCCGGCAAGGCAACACCAAGCAAAGAATTGATGAGTTTGAGGCCTTATAAGGAAGACACCTGCCCTTTTAAAATTGTGTCATTAGTGTAGAAAGAAAATGACTCCCAGTGACCTCTCAGAAAGGGCTGGCATATTGTGTCTAGGCACAACACTAGATGGCTCTACACTCGTTTAAATGTATGCCTAGTTTAATATTTATAAAGTATACGGGACATTAAAAAGGGTGTTTCATCTTAATTTGTATATTTTTGCTAACGATGAAAACTAAATTATATATAGTGACCAAAATAATGTCAATGTCTTATGTTCCCTGCTTTTTAGTCTCAGATCAAGGATGAGCCTTATCTTTGTCTTTAGATCAGTGTCGCCACTTAAAACTTGTGCTTGTGCCTTAATGTCCATGCTGGTAGAAGCATCATGATGAATGTAACTTTTAAAACGCAGAATGCTGTTTTTGAGTGTCCTCCTTGAGCTTGATCTGAGTGCTGTAGTTTCATCAGGCAGTTAGGAGGCCACTTTGGATTCACCTTGATGAGAAGGCCACTTTGGTTTCACCTTGATGGTCGCGGAAATATCTCTGTATTTGAGACATATTGCCAATAAATATATATGATTACCGTTTGTGATGACACTTTCATGGTAAGATAAATTATTTTTTGGTTTTGAGCATTTGTCACTCGTGAGCAGGATTGTGATTGCATGACATCACCACTCCTACAAGAATGTTTTGTGTTTGTAGAAACCAGAGGTTGAACGCAAGTTTCACAGGCTGAGAGAGTGTTCTTTGTGCGGCATTCTTGGACACCTGCGCATTCGATGACATCCAATGAAAACGCTTTGTCAGACATCAGTGCAATGCGCAATGCTCAGGGTCCGTGTCTCTCTTGGTCATTAGATATTTCTTTTGAAAGCAGATATTAAACGACTGCTTATTTAATTTTCGCTTCAAAACAAATCCACACAAGTTAGAAGACTGCTTCATTTTCTCGTTTGTTGTCTGGAACGAGTAAAAAAGTCGAACAGTTTGATTTTCAATGTTTATTTCGACAACAAAAATTGAATATCGTAGCACGAGACACATGGAAAAACCGGACCGTCAATTTAGGATTTCCAGTTGTCACCGATGGCATTTCACAAATTGACCAATAGACGGCGACAACGCGACGCTTGAAGACTAATGTCCTACACATCCGGCTTGAGTCTTCCGGTAACTAGCTGCAATGCGTTTCGAGTGATTTATTTTTAAACTCTGTATGCACAAGCTAGGCGCATCTTTATGAGGCTTAGGTCCTCTAGTTCAGCGATCCCCAACCTTTTTAGCACCACGGACCGGATTTTTGTCAGACAATAGTTACACGGACCGGTGTTTGATAACGTCACGATATTTTCGACAAAAGCTTATCAAAACAATTCTTGAAAATACAAATCGCAATCAAATGTCAAAAGCGACAAATCAAATCATCACCGACTGCACATTGTTTCAGAAGTCGTCTTTGCAAAAATCGTCCACGTTTGAACGACAATCCCATTTCCGCAAAACAGACCAAGCACAGTCTTTTCAGCCAATCATATAGCGTGACGTCTTCAAAAGTGTTCGGGAGCCGATCTGAATACCGAGTGGATGAGGTGCCGGCTATTATACTATTACAATTGTGGTGCCAAAAAATGAATAATGAATGAAAGTGCAAATAGGTAGGACTTTATTTTGCATAAATATGAATAAATATAATCAATGAAATCATTAAATATGTAAATGCTCATGCATGCATTTTGGATTCCAATACAAGTGCAGTTGTTGAATTATCTGCTAAAATTATGGGGGTTGCAGACTGCTGAACTCTGGACAGTGGGTCGCTTCAATTCAGCTGTACAGCGCCCCTCTCTGGACATTTACACTCAGCTGTGGACACATAAGCCATCATGGAACATTTTGGAACTTTTATTTATTCATTTGCATCTTCCATTCTCAGTGATGGTCCTCATGAAATGTTTTGTGTGTTTTTACCTGTGGACAAAGCGGGTACCAGTTGAAGTGCTGGAAGTCTTGGTCTTCAAACTGAAAACCATCCAGCGGGATGAGGACCTCACCCAGAAAAACTTTTCTGTGCAGGGACCCCGAATGCCACACAGAGGCCTGCAATCTCTTTAAAGTCAGTAGGTGACGCTCTATGTGAAACTGAGGGGGGGAAAAAATCATGTTGCGTGAATGCCAAAAGTCCCATAGTTTTTTTTTTTTTTACTTTCCTTTTTTTGATTCCCTCATAATTACTCCTTTATTCCCTTTGTTCTCTTTACAACGTTTTCCCTCGAGGGTGAAGCCTTACTTGAAAAAGCTCATTATAGACCGGGTGGACAGTGTTTCTCTTGACCGTCGTCTTGCGTTTGTCACTCTTGGGTGGCATCATGTAGAGTTTGACGTACCTGCACGTGGACATTGTGCAATATTTTACTTTGATTTATTTGGATTCAAAGCAGTCAGCAGACGCATCCTGATTTCTCCTTACGGGTGACACCTCTTCTTCCCGGTGTCTCCGTGGGGTAAGTTGCGGCATGCTCCCACTGTGATCTCCAGACAGGAGGTGTGGGCCTTGTAGGCCAACGCCAGTTCCACGTCCCCACCGGCACTGATGCCCTCAAGGAGGCTGAACTCTGTGCTGATGCTGCTGTAACTGCCCTGAGGGAAGAAAAACAAAATTTACATTAAGAAAAACAGAAAGATCAAGTGGTGATGAAATATGTTAGCTCGTACGCACTTGCTTTCCTTCCGAGTTTTCCGAACTATTGGAGGTTTCTTCTTCGGCTCCGGTGGAGCAGCCCTCCTGCTCGCTATCTTTGCTTCTCTTGAACAGGTTTGGAAGACTCGGGCCATGGTAGAGCTGATTGGAAAATGCGTATAATAGTGTTATTAAGTGTAAAGAGTAGATTTACTGGCATTTGGGTGAGGCCATATTTCCTTACTTTGACAGAATTGCTGATGTCAGTATCAGAGAGGCTCTTATGAGTGCTGTAGTACAAATGTTGGTTGACGTTTAGCAGGTCGGTTGTCACGTTGTTTTGAGATGAAGACATCTCTGCAAACAACGAGAGCTATCAGAGCACCTCGGTGGTGTCACAGGATTTTGCGCAACACTTTTGCTGTCACACCTAATGTAATTCGGGCTTCGATAAGAGACACATTTTCTTGGCTGAGTCGTATCGTGAGGAAGTGTTACATTTAAAACGGAACTTTCATAAAAAAAAAAAAAAAATAAATAAATTCTGATTGATGACTCATTATATTGACTCATTACTTACTTCTAAAATTATCGGTGAATGAAAACAGATCTTCCATTGATTTGGGGAAAACGCTGACTTTGTTGGAATTCTGTTGAGACACAAAGTTATGAACAGCGGTTCATATTATTTGCATTCAAACTGAAAAATTTGAGTATGTACTTTACCTCTGATCTGCCCACAAAGTCAAATCCCGAGGAGGCTGGCGGAGTCGGCGGCACGATTGCTATGTGACTTTGCAAAAATATCACAAGTGTTAAATGGATGCATGCACACATGCACACACAAAAAGTGAGTCAAAGATACCTTAGCACATTGAAGGAGTTTAACAATTTCTCCCCAACTGTCTCATATTTGCCTGTGCAGCAGAGAAAGCAATTTTCCATTGTGCGTTCGGTAGTTGAGTCATTTGAGTCAAAAAATTGATTCATGAATGCAAACAAACCTGTTGTAGCCGGAATTTTTTTTGATTTTTCCTCTAAAAACCAGTCTCCGGACCGGATCTTGACTTCTCTGCAAAGGCGGAACAAGCAAATCATTGTTCCATCAGTTTGCACTAAATCTGAATAACACCGAATCAACGCAGACTACCTGTAAGCGTAGCAGACTGTACACTTCCACCCCACTTCCCTCACGCTCACACGACAGCGGCTGCAGATTCGATGGCTGCACCCGCGGCAGACGGCGCCCCTGTTGCAGAACTTTCCCAGTGGCGTCTGGCAGCGGGCGCACGTCCGCTCGCCGTACTCCCTGGAGTCGCTCTTTGCGCCTCTTCTTCGAAGTTCCTGCAGCTGCAATTTCATCCTCCTGTGTTGACGACCGTCATAAGAATCGTCACAGAAAGGTGAATTTATGATGTCACTCACTTGATCCTGTCGTCTTCCATTGTACGCAACAGTTTATCTCTCCGAAGTACTTGCAAGATGCTCGCCCTCTCCAGATCTTCAAGCAAACTTAAATCCATCTTCAAATGAACGCCTCCACTCCCGATGATGTGTTACTTTCCCTGCTCTACACCGGACGCCTCTTAGAACTCGTCGTCATCTGGAGCTGAAAGATTCAAGAAGTGGCACATGTAACGGTTATCTCCTCCGCCGCTCTCCACGTCATAACCAGATAGACTTCTCATCCTGCTACTGTTTTCCATTCCAAACCAATTTTGTAAAAAATATTTAGTAAGGCACCTGCAAGTCTTTCCGTGGTCTCGCTCAGGTCACTGTCACAATCCATTTTGCCTCATCATCAGCCTCTCTTGAAATCACTTTGACATCTATTGAACGTCTCCTGGCAGCGAGAGCAAGTCTGCGGGGCCAAAGCAACTGTCAAACTTTGCATTATTGATAGCTGGTCAACCAACCTCCTCTCTGCTTCCTAGTTTGGTTTCATTTTTAATGGGAAACCGTCCGAGCAGCCTACATTGACGATAAAGTCAGTGTAATCGGAAATATATGAGGGAGCTGACATGTTTCCTAACCCTCAGCTGAGTTTCCTGCAAGCCCCCCTAAAAAGAAGCCACAATGTGTATAATAATTCACCACAGCCTGAATGTCAGTCAACTCTCACGGTTGTCTTCTAGGGCTTGGCTGCACACATCTGTGAAATGAGGCTTCATCAAACTACCACAAAATGACAAAATCACTCCTCAAACGTATAATCATAGTCATGAAACCAAATTTAAATGGTACAAAGTACAAGTGCTTACCTTCTGGCCCAGCACGGAGATGTCGTTGCTGCCTTCACACATTTCCCTTCCTTTTTTTTCTGATGCAATGTGTGATGAATGCTTCCTGGGTTTGTTTTCCTTCCGCCAATTTCAGTGTCAGAGTCTTACCTCGACACGCAAATGCATTTGATACTGGCCTTTTTTCAAGGCATTGAGTACTCGCGAAGGATCCCGAGACCAGCTGTAAAGTATTACAGTATCGTGCAAACTAACTAAATGAATAAAAGGATAAATAAATAAATAAATACATAAATAAATAAAATCTGACATTGGTTAAGTCTTCTTTGCCAGTAGTTGGTGCTCCACAAGAACACTTGTGTTCTATAAAAACTTTATAAAAGCTTTATCAAGTTATTTAGTGTCACAAATATATTCATTTACATCTAATGAAAATAAAACACAGAGTGGACAAATGGCACAAGACAACCAGTGAACTCATGCACATGCACAGTCTTCACATTTTTTGTAACAGAAATTGGTTAGGAACTTGGCTTCTAGAAAGTACATTTTTATTATCTAATATCAAGTTCACCTTTGGAACTATCTACAGTACTGAAATCATTTTTGTATTGTTTACTTGAATGTTTTGTTTGTCTGTTGACCAATTGGGTGTAATATGTCTTGTCACCGTGGGATAGTAGGAAACGCAATTTCGATCTCTTTGTATGTCTTGACGTGAAGATATTGACAATAAAGCAGACTTTGACTTTCTGTGATTTTCTTTCTTGAGATGCATTGGGGGGGTGTTCTTCTCAACTGTGGACGCACATTTCAGCAGAATTATTTGAATTTGTTTCAGTCCGTCTTTGGTTCCGGTTTCCAGAAGCAAAATAAAAGTAATTCAATGACACAAGGAACAAGATCTACAACCGGGGTACGGCGTTCAGTATTTACAACAATCATTTTAAATGCCATAATCCCAGATTTTTTAAATGAACGAGACACCAAGTGAAGCCAGAGCGCTTTTTTTTCCTTCATCTGATCTACAGTTAATGGAGTTCAAACACTATGTAAAAAAGTCTTGAGCTGTAGCGTCTCTTCAACGGACAACCTATCGTGGTAAAAACTTAGTCCAGTCAGCAGCTCCACATCACGGACGCGAGCCGCGTGCAGCTGGATCCATTCCTCCATCCATCTTAAATCTGAGGAGGTCTACAGATCAACGGGAAGGTGACCAATTTTAGAGGAGGAGCCAGCGAAGCGTCTTAACCACGTATCGGTGGTGTTACTCACGGAGCAGGTGTCGGTGTATTCCGCTCTGTGTGGGAGGATGAAGGACTTGACCATGAGAGGACCATTGCAGTTCCCAGAATCAAAGGTAGAATTCTTACAACTGGTCAGGATCACGAAAAAATGCGATGGCGTCGTGGCCTCATTTCTGGAGAAATATAAGATCATGTCAATCCAGCACATTATTACACAGCCAATTTGTGATGGACTTACGGCGCAAGGCTCTTGAAGGCGTCAACTTTTCCATCATAATCGTCATCAAATATTGGACCACTCATGACCTTGACTCCATTCATCTGCTTTGAATACTTTGGAAGCATGACACCATGGAAGTACTCCCAAATATCTGATGGAAGACAAAATGCACACAAAAATATTATATTTTATGTACAACGCTCATTATGTCGGACCTGACATGCAGGATCCCAAATCAGCCACTTGAGGGCAGCATCTGCAACAGTGAGGCCCCAAATAGTCAAAGTCCTCCTGCAGGGAGTGAGTCAATTTTCCATTGTGGTGGGTGGTCCCAAAGAAAACATTTGCCTTCCTAATGTGTTCATCACGCAGCAGACATTTCAACAAAAGCATTATGGGTGGAGAAAAAAATACAGCAGAAAAAAAAAAAGCAGAAGACTTGAAAGACTAAATTAAAAAGAAAAACAATCCTGATATTACCATTCACATCTAAAAACTGCCATCAGATATGTTTGCAGATACAAATATCTCACTTTTAAATTCGGGGAACATTGGCACCATGTTGCTGGAGATGAGTGAGTCTGCTGCTCCTTGTTTGTTATTCAGGTCTTTTGGAAGAAAAGAAGCAAGAGATGCAAATAATACGTTAGCAATACACACGACAGTGAACAATTTAACAATCGTGCTACAATATTGCTTTGGCGCATGTTAATCATGCCAAGGAAACCTCAAGTGATTGAAGCAGCTTTATTTAGCCAAAAATAGTCCTTTGCCGCCACCACTCAATTTCTCACGGATTTTGCGTCTTGATATACTTTTGGTCTTAATTTGGATGTGAGTGCTAACTGGAGCCAAGCGGGGATTCAATGAGAATGCAAAAAATGCACATTGGATTCCACGCAGGCTTTAGCATGGTTATTCTTATCTGACAATAAAGTGTCACCACGGTTACTACAGTTTCATTTTACACGATAATGCAGTTCTGAAAGATGTCAGCTTCAATTCATGGGATGAAGAGCTGTGACCATCATGCTCACACTCACAGGGGGGGTAGAGCAGGCCCTGGGTGTTGTCATTGGCGCACATCTGGCAGGTGGCTGCTGGTATGCGGACGTCTTTGCGAATACACGCCTCGAAATTTGGGTCCAGAGGTATCGCGCTGACCTGAAAAAGCAAATGGGTCAGGAGTCAGGCGGAGTTTCAGGACAGCGGTTCACAGCACCGAGGGCGTTGCCGAAGCTCGCTTGGCTCGACTGTGTGTCATTCAGGGCATTGCACTCTTTCTGTTTGCTCTCCAATTGTTACATTTATTATTAACCCACAGTTGTACAAGTGTGGAATTGCACTTTGCTGGCCTTTTCCTATCATTTTTCATGCACAACAGTTTAGCAACAGCAATGAGCTATTCAAGTATGCAAGCCGTGACACTATGACGACAGAATTGCTAGCCAGTATCCCATCAAAATGATTCCAAGAGATTATTTTCGGCTCAAATGACCACACATTTGGCTTTTAAGCTGTCAGACAGCAGCTAAACATTACCACCACTTAATTTGACTCTTGCCCAGAATAGAAAACAACTGTGAGTTGGCTTCCTTCGGACTAAAGAAGCAAACAAGAGGCAACGAGGCTCAAAATATCTCACGGAGTGAGCGTCAACACGACCGACGTACAGTAGCTGAGGATACACAAGAAGGCTTAGTGTCATTAATACGTGGGTGGTTTGTTTAAAATGTCGAAGCTCCCTTTTAGAGAGCCTGCACAGATACTTGTTGAGGGGGGTTAGGGTCACGCTCACTGGGGTTCGAAACAACATTACAAGCTCATACAAAGTAGACATGGAACTGACAAGACCACTTAAGTCCACTAAAAGGCAGAGGTGACCAAAAATTTTACGAAGCTTTGTTAAGGAACAAAATTGTAGAAACGTTAATTTATAATAGTTTAATAAAAAAGCTCATATATTATACGGGCTCATTACTCATAGGAAAACTCTTCAGAATCAGAAGACCAATTTCAAAAAGTCGTTTTGACTGTTTCTTATGTAATATTTTTTTTAGATGGCAAATATTTGGCTGCTAGCCAGAAATATTTTGCTGTGTCTGGTGTGATTTTTGATAGGACTCATTTTTTGACAACAACAACTAATGTAGGAATTCAAATTTAGTGTGATGCATTTGTATACTGTAAATACTGAACGAATGGGAAAAATAAATCAATTCTCTGCCTGAGATCACCGTTTACACACATTGACAACCCTAGTTGTGCCAACACCGTCATGGAGATCACTAAGAACATCTTAGTTAAAGTTAAAGTCCCAATGATCGTCACACACACATCTGGGTGTGGTGAAATTTGTCCTCTGCATTTAACCCATCCCCATGTGATTTTGATCCATCCCCTGGGGGAGAGGGGAGCAGTGAGCAGCAGCGGTGCCGCGCTCGGGAATCATTTGGTGATCTAACCCCCCAATTCCAACCCTTAATGCTGAGTGCCAAGCAGGGAGGCAATGGGTCCCATTTTTATAGTCTTTGGTATGACCCGGCCAGGGTTTGAACCCACAACCTTCCAGTCTCAGGGCGGACACTCTACCACTAGGCCACTGAGCTCTTAGGCCAGGAATTCAAAAAGGTCAAGTCGAACCCTCATTGAGTCCTCTTCCAAACCCACATCACTAACTAGCCGAGGCTATGTTTAGGGATGAAAGACTCACCAGTTTTGGGATGTTATACGCCACCCAGAGAGCCATGTGACGGTCTTGGCTGTAGCCTGTGATGTAGCTGGACTGGTGAAGTAGACAAAAAGTCGCATCCGCTTGGACAACACTTGGCACACCGAAGGGATGGTGGAGGCGACGTAACCTAGATTTGACGACTACGATAGAAATGGCAAACATTAAAACTTGAATTATTTCGATTAGCTTCATAATGTCTTCTGAATGCTATCTGTAGATTATTTTGTTCTTGAATCGCTTCGACATTGTTCCTTGACAGCAAATAGGTGAGTTTTTCAGCATATTACTACAAAATGTTTCAACTACAACAGCCACCTTTATTCACTCACGCACACACAAATCTTGGGGTTTGGATTACAAAATGCAATGACAAAATAGTTCCTCAAAATGAAGAGAAAAAAAAGAAGAAGCTAACTGCAGGGGTTGGCTCCCATTCATTTGGAAAAACATTATTATAACATAGCTGTTGCCACAAAGCTGAACTACTCCAATAAAATGCCTAAAAATACAACCCATGCTGGCACTCCAAACTATGAATCCACTCCATGCGTGCAAACCACACGTATGAGTTCTCCTTTAAACAAAAATAAATACATAAATAAAAAGACACTCACTGGCATTTGGAAGCATGCTTTCTGTGTCTTCACCCTGGTAATAAAGTTGAGAAATATTTCACGGTGTAAATGGCATGATAACAGCATTGAGTGGAAGGAAACAAAACTTACGCCGGTTCCTTCTTTGAGTGGGTTGCATGAGCAGTTAAAGTTGACAAGTGGGTCGGGGTCAGCGGCGTCGCAGGGCGTGTCGTGGGAGAGCTGCGCAGGGTGAACGGGAAAGTGGACGGGATCCCAGAGGAGGTGATTCAGACTTCCATGTGTACCGTTGTTCGGAGCGGGAGAGATGCCGAGAAGATCTGTAGGGAGGGTTACGATAATTTCAAATATCTCAACAAAGCTTGAGACAATTTTTATAATTGTGCCACTTACCACACATGAGATTATACAATTCAATGTTCTCAAAGGGAGCCACAACTGTGCCATTTTGAAATCCTGGACCGTGACCAATGAAGATTGCCTGGAAAGAACATACGTCTTCAAATTTGAAGCTCATGCCGTTGGTCGTAAATCTAACTAAGGACTATCTTTAGTCTGTGAGGTCCTATTCAAATGGAAATAAAATAACCAGGGTATTCCAGTTCCAGGAAAGTCAACATAAGGATGTGGAACCCCGCCTAAATATTGCGTCCTGAAATCCTATCTGACTGATGTCTTCTCATTTATCAACATCAGTGGCCTTGACTTAAACTTGCTAAATCTCATATGCTTCTTTTAAACAGGATGCAAAGTGACTAACATCCTGCTTTTGTCTCACCTGCATGTTAGTGAAAAGGTTATCGGAGCCATGGAAACCGCCCGAACAGTACTTGATTTCCTTGCGGTCTCTGCGCACAATGAAATAAACAAAAAAAAGCATAATTGAAAACAGTCATACATTCATTTTATGTTTAATCCGAATGAATGATGATTTACAGCGCTGTCTGCCAGCCTTCCTTCATGTACAGGTGTCCTCTCTCTATCCTCACATTGTTGGCAAAATGAAAGCGTTTGGGGAGGTTCTCTTTAAGGTACGCCCTCATTGGCTGCGCGGGAGTCCTGCACTTGAAAACAGACACAGAGCAGGCAGGATCAACACATGGCCGGCTCGTTTGACACCGAGCCAAGCTAGCAGATAATCGTTCCATCCACTTATATCAATACAATAAGTCACGTTTGGAATTCTCTGCATACCGACAGGTTCTTCACCAGGCCCTCATAGTCGACTGTGGGAAAAAAAACAAAAAGGGGGCAGTGAGGGAAATGTCAGGGGTCCCGTTGGGAGGATGGAAAGTCGGTTGTTAGGAACTCACAGGAAAAGAAGTCGACTGGCAGCCGGATGGGTCTAATACGAGCGGCCGCGCCTTGTACGACCGTGAAGTCGTCTGTGTCGTTCAGGTAGGTTGACACAAATGCTGCTCTTTCACATGTTGCTTCTTCCATGCCTGGAAAAACACACACATAGTTCGGTTTATAATACATAATCCACAAGTTATGTTTTCATAGTCATTCATTCATTCTGGTTGCTCATCTTGTGAATCCAAGCAAAGCCACGCTTATTCTCAACTCACCGTGATCCGATACGATGATTAGGTTGACGCAGTGAAGCAAGTTCCTGTGCATCAAACCGTCCATTAACATCCCCATGATTCGGTCCACATTCTTCAGGGCCTCAATGACCTGGAGAACAAATTGTTACATTTTATCGATTAATCGACAATAATTGGTTAATAAGAGTAATGGAGAAAAGCGGGTTTTGTAATACACTTTAATATTTATATTCATATTTATTAATATTTTAATATTTTATTAATATTTTTATCCAATTATTCAATTAATCTACCGTATTTTCCGCCCTAAAAGGCGCACCTAAAAACCTAAAATTTTCTCAAAAGCTGACCAGTGCGCCTTATATATGGATCAATTGATGAATTTGTTGATCCATACTGGTTGTACACAGTGCTCTGCCAAAATGTTTCAGTACGTTTTAGTACGACTAGTAAATTACAAGGTCGCATCGCTTCCCAACATTACGGTAACTGTAGTCAGGGGGCGTCACCGAATAGCTGTTGTACCCGCGAGGCTATTTCATTTCAAAATAGGCTGCTCCGTTAATGTTTCGAGTAAATTTACGGATTGATATGGAAGGGAAACATAGGTAAGCAGTACCAATGTGTTAGATCGAACTTTAGTCAGTTCCGATCATTTTATAGGAGATCGGTTGAGAAACGCGATTGTTTACACTCTGCTGAGGCTCATGGGAGATTGCGAGCTGAGGCTCGTGGGACTTTGCGGATGGCTAATGCTATAACGATAGCTACGTACCAGGCTATTTCATGTCAAAATAGGCTGCTCTGTTAATGTTTCGAGTAAATCTACGGATCGATATGGAAGGGAAACATAGGTAAGTAGTACCAATGCGTTAGATCGAACTTTAGTCAGTTCCGATCATTTTATAGGAGATCGTTTGAGAAACGCGATTGTTTACAGAGGGCTCGTTGGTTATTTGGCTAGTGGATGCATACCGCAACCCTAGTCAACCTCAGTTTGTTGCAGTATAGCTTCTATTTTATGCGCCTTATAATCCGGTGCGCCAAATACGGTAATTGATAGAATGTAGTTACAAATAAAAAAATAAATGCTTTAGATAATTCCAAAGCTGCTTGATAGGTTTGAAGTCAGGGATCCTGCAACATTCCTTTTCCGACTTTACATTTCTGTGACCTGTTAAGACAAAGCTTTACTTGGCTGCTTTCTGGTCCATAGCGATGCCCGGATGAGTCAGGCTCCTCCAGGTACAAAGTGTAAAAGTCAGGTCTATAGAAAACAAGTAAATAAAAAAGTAGAACAAAAAAAAAATCACATTCAGTCTCACTGAAGATAGCCTGGTGGGATTGTATGTACAAAAAAATAAATAAATACCGTTCTCCTTGTGCTAAATCCAGCCACTCAAAAAGCGTCAACACTCTGGACTCAAAAGTGGTGCTTCTATGCAGAGAAATCAGCACAAGTAAATTTAGTCTGACTCGAGTCAAGTCACATGATCGGTGCCTCATTGTATAAACAGTGCCACTCTTACCTATTATAGATTTTGTAGAAATCTGGAAACTTGCCATTGATGGCCACATCTGAACCGGGCCAGAAGAAAGTTCCTGCTTTCAATTTGTGCCTCATGGCAGTGATCCAGATCTGGAGATCAAACAAGACATACAGATGAGATAAACACAATTACAAACCAGATTCGGTTGAAGTTGGAAAACTGCGTAAAATGTAAATAAAAACAAAATACAGTGGAGCCTCGGTTTTCGACCACGATCCGTTCCAGAAGGCTGTTCGAGAAGTGAATCATTCGAATTACGAATCATGTTTTCCCATTACAAATAATGGAAAATTTTTTAATCCGTTCCAAGCCAAAAAATGTTTTTTTAAAGCATTTTTTCATCATTTTACACCATAAACTGCATGAATAAGTGTGTAGATAATGTATAAATAAGTAATATAAATAATAAACTGAATTAATAGAGTAGGCTAGGCTGGGGAATGTATTGCCATATCTGTAGCAACTCGCTTGTGTGTTTCATTCTAATAGTAAAATATATCTTTTTAAATTGTGAGGGAAAAGAAAGCACAACAAAGAGCAAAGGAGCACAGTTGCCCCTCTCGCAACATCACTTCCTTTAAGAGCGTCTTTGTTTTTCAGGATCGAGCTTATTATCGATTTTGCCATGCAAAACCCCGCGCCAACTCTGACACGCACACCGGACTCATATTTTGCGATTAATTCTTTTTTAAATTCAACCGTTTTGCGCACTTTCCTCTTTTCGCCATGATCAGCTTTACTGCTCCCACTTGCTTCCTTTGGAGGCATGATTAGAGTTGATGCAATCCTCAGAGTAACGAGAATGTAATAACGAATGGAGTCAGTTGGCATGCGGGTCCTCTCGGCTCATCTCGCGAGGTTCGACAACCGAAATTTCGTCCGACATCCGAAGCAAAAAAATCTCGAATTTTTTGTTCGAATACCGATTTGTTCGAGAACTGGGACGTTCGAAAACCGAGGCTCCACTGTACAACGACTTGAAAATCCTTCTCAACCCATATTCAATTGAATACACTCCAAAGACAACATATTTAATGTTCAAACTGATAAACTTAATTGTTTTTTACCAAATAATAATTAACTTAGAATATCATGGCTGCAACACGTCCAGTAGAAGTTGGGAAAGGTGGCAAAAACTACTGAGAAAGCTGAGAAAAGCTCATGTCAAGTCAAGTCAAGTTTATTTGTATAGCCCTAAATCACAAGCAGTCTCAAAGGGCTTCACATAGACAAAAGTTGACAATTATTCTCAAAGCATCCCCTGATCTTAAGCTCCCAAAAGGGCAAGGAAAAACTCAAAACAATCAATTACTACTTCTTTATCAACTCATCAATTACCTAGTTGGAACATCCCACATGTGATCAGGCTAATTGGGAACAGGTGGGTACCATGATTGGTTATAAAAGGAGCCTCCCCAAACATGCTCAGTCATTCACAAGCAAGGATGGGGCAAGGTTCACCACTTAGTCCACAACTGCGTTAGAAAATAGTTGAACAGTTTAAGAACAACATTTCTCAAAGCAAAATTGCAAGGGATTTAGGGGTTTCAACATCTGCGGTCCATAATATTATCAAAAGGTTCAGAGAATCTGGTGAAAATCACTGCACGTAAGCGCCATGGCCGGAAACCGGGACCTTCGATCCCTCAGACGGCACTGCCTTAAAAACCGACATGAGTGTGTAAAGGATATTACCAAATGGGCTCAGGAAAACTTCAGAAAACCACTGTCAGTAAATACAGTTCGTCACTACATCAGTAAGTGCGGGTTAAAACTCTACCATGCAAAGCAAAAGCCGTTTATGAACAACATCCAGAAACGCCGCCGGGTTCTCTGGGCCCGAGCTCATGTAAAATGGACTGATGCACAATGGAAAAGTGTTTTGTGGTCTGATGAGTCCACTTTTCAAATTGTTTTTGGAAACACTGGACGTTGTGTCCTCCGGACCAAAGAGGAAGCGGACTATCCGGATTGTTATCAACGCAAAGTTCAAAAGCCAGCATCTGTGATGGTATGGGGGTGCATTAGTTCCCATGGCATGGGTGACTTACATTTCTGTGAAGGCAACATAAATGCTGAAAAGTACATACAGATTTTGGAGCAACATATGCTGCCATCCAAGCGATGTCTTTTTCATGGACGCCGCTGCTTATTTCAGCAAGATAATGCCAAGCCACATTCTGCACGTGTTACAACAACGTGGCTTCGAAGTAAAAGAGTCCAGGTTCTCCCCTGGCCCGCTTGCAGTCCAGACCTGTCTCACATTGAAAATGTGTGGCGCATTATGAAGTGTAAAATACGACAGGGAAGACCCCAGACTGTTGAACAACTGAAGCGGTTCATCAAGCAAGAATGGGAAAGAATTCCACATGAGAAGCTAAGAGAATTAGTCTCCTCTCTTCCAAAACGTTTGAGTGTTATTAAAAGGAAAGGTGATTTAACGAAGTGGTAAACATGCCCTTTCCCAACTTCTACTGCATGTGTTGCAGCCATGAAAGTTAATTATTATTTGAAAAATTAAATAAAGTTCATGAGTTTGAGCATTAAATATGTTGTCTTTGTAGTGTATTCAATTGAATATAGGTTGAAAAGGATTTTCAAATCATTGCATTTTGTTTTTATTTACATTTTACACGATTTCCCAACTTCAACCGAACCCGGTTTGTACATCAAAACATGATGGCTGCACACTTTTACTTACTGGCTCTCCTTGGTACCATTTAGAGTTGTATTTCTCCTCAGTTTTCAAGCTGAAGAATGCATTCTGGTTTACGTCGAACATTTTATTGTCAACTATCCCGTGGGACTCTGGGTAAAGGCCCTGCAGCAAGGAAATAATAGTTGTCGAGACCTCGCTTCAACATATATTACTGTTATTTAAAGTTAGTCTTAGATAATAGCCAAGTAGGCAAAGAGAAATTTTGAATATAACAAATTTTACAACCGTTAATAATTACACAACAAATGAACAACCAACAGAGCAACAACAGTTGCCTTGGAGAAAAACTATGAGAGGTTGTAGAATTAATCCCGTTCCGGTCCATACCTGCATATGTAGTGCAAGTCTACACAGGCCACCATTCAACATCTTTTGATGAAGGGAAGTAAGCTCTTAGGGTTAATAATTGCCCCCTATATTAAAGTCAAGTCAATATTTACATGTAGAACCTCAAAGTGTCAAAGTGCAAGATTAAGGGTGTATTCAGACCTGACTGTTTGGTCTGCTTTAAACGGACCAGGGTTTGATTGGAACGCTGGTCCGGACCTTTTGTGTAGGTGTGAATACACGCAAACGAATCCTCCATCCATCCATCCATCCATCCATCCATCCATCCATCTTCTTCCGCTTATCCGGGGTCGGGTCGCGGGGGCAGCAGCTTCAGGAGGGACTCCCAGACTTCCCTCTCCCCAGCCACTTCATCTAGCTCATCCCGGGGGATCCCAAGGCGTTCCCAGGCCAGCCGAGAGACATAGTCTCTCCAGCGCGTCCTGGGTCGTCCCCGGGGTCTCCTACCGGTGGGACATGCCCGGAACACCTCCCCAGGGAGGCGTCCAGGAGGCATCCTGATGAGATGCCCGAGCCACCTCATCTGGCTCCTCTCAACGTGGAGGAGTAGCGACTCTACTCCGAGTCTCTCCCGGATGACCGAACTTCTCACCCTATCTCTAAGGGAGAGCCCGGACATCCTGCGGAGAAAACTCATTTCGGCCGCTTGTATCCGGGATCTCGTTCTTTCGGTCACGACCCATAGCTCGTGACCATAGGTGAGGGTAGGACCGTAAATCGACCGGTAAATTGAGAGCTTTGCCTTTTGGCTCAGCTCTCTCTTTACCACGACGGACCGGTACAGAGTCCGCATTACTGCCGACGCTGCACCGATCCGCCTGTCGATCTCGCGCTCCATCCTCCCCTCACTCGTGAACAAGACCCCAAGGTACTTAAACTCCTCCACTTGGGGCAGGATCTCATCCCCGATCCGGAGAGGGCATTCCACCCTTTTCCGATCGAGGACCATGGACTCGGATTTGGAGGTGCTGACCCTCATCCCGACCGCTTCACACTCGGCTGCGAACCGCTCCAGTGAGAGCTGGAGATCACGGCCTGAAGAAGCCAACAGCACAACGTCGTCTGTAAAAAGCAGAGACGCGATGCTGAGGTCCCCAAACCGGACACCCTCAACGCCTCGGCTGCACCTAGAAATTCTGTCCATAAAAATTATGAACAGAATCGGTGACAAAGGGCAGCCTTGGCGGATTCCAACCCTTACTGGGAACGAATCCGACTTACTGCCGGAAATGCGGACCAAACTCTGGCATCGGTGATACAGGGACCGAACCGCCCTTATCAGTTGGCTCGGTACCCCGTACTCCCGAAGCACCCCCCACAGAACCTCCCGAGGGACACGGTCAAACGCCTTCTCCAAGTCCACAAAACACATGTGGACTGGTTGGCCGAACTCCCATGCACCCTCGAGGATCCTGTTGAGGGTGAAGAGCTGGTCCACTGTTCCACGGCCAGGACGAAAGCCACACTGTTCCTCCTGAATCCGAGGTTCGACCTCCCGACGGACCCTCCTCTCCAGCACCCCTGAATAGACCTTACCAGGGAGGCTGAGGAGTGTAATTCCCCTGTAATTGGAACACACCCTCCGGTCCCCCTTCTTAAAGAGGGGAACCACCACCCCAGTCTGCCAATCCAGAGGCACTGTCCCCGATGTCCACGCGATGCTGTAGAGACGTGTCAGCCATGACAGCCCCACAACATCCAAAGCCCTTAAGAAATCCGGGCGGATCTCATCCACCCCCGGGGCCTTGCCACCGAGGAGTTTTTTAACTACCTCAGTGACTTCAACCCCAGAGATAGGAGAGTCCGCCTCAGAGTCCCCAGGCCCTGCTTCCACAATGGAAGGCGTGTCGGTGGAATTGAGGAGGTCTTCGAAGTATTCTCCCCACCGACACACGACGTCCCGAGTCAAGGTCAGCAGCACGCCATCTCCACTGTAAACAGTGTTGACGTTGCACTGCTTCCCCCTCCTGAGACGCCGGATGGTGGACCAGAATTTCCTCGAAGCCGTCCGGAAGTCATTCTCCATGGCCTCGCCAAACTCCTCCCACGCCCGGGTTTTTGCCTCAGCAACCGCCGAAGCCGCGTTCCGCTTGGCCACCCGGTACCTGTCAGCTGCCTCCGGAGTCCCGCAGGCCAAAACGGCCCGATAGGACTCCTTCTTCAGCTTGACGGCATCCCTTACCGCCGGTGTCCACCAGCGGGTTCGGGGATTGCCGCCACGACAGGCACCAATGACCTTACGGCCACAGCTCCGGTCGGCCGCCTCAACAATGGAGGCGCGGAACAAGGTCCACTCGGACTCAATGTCCCCCGCCTCCCCCGGGACGTGGGAAAAGCTCTGCCGGAGGTGGGAGTTGAAGCTCTTCCTGACAGGGGATTCCGCCAGACGTTCCCAGCAGACCCTCACAGAACGTTTGGGTCTGCCAGGTCGGACCGGCATCTTCCCCCACCATCGGAGCCAACCCACCACCAGGTGGTGATCAGTTGACAGCTCCGCCCCTCTCTTCGCCCGAGTGTCCAAAACATCCGGCCGCAAATCCGATGACACGACTACAAAGTCGATCATCGAACTGCGGCCTAGGGTGTCCTGGTGCCAAGTGCACACATGGACACCCTTATGTTTGAACATGGTGTTCATTATAGAAAATCCGTGTCGAGCACAGAAGTCCAATAATAGAACACCGCTCGGGTTCAGATCGGGGGGGCCGTTCCTCCCAATCACGCCCTTCCAGGTCTCACTGTCATTGCCCATGTGAGCATTGAAGTCACCCAGTAGAACGATGGAGTCCCCAGAAGGAGCGCCCTCCAGCACTTCCTCCAGGGACTCCAAAAAGGGTGGGTACTCTGAGCTGCCGTTTGGTGCATAGACACAAACAACAGTCAGGACCCGTCCCCCCACCCGAAGGCGGAGGGAGGCTACCCTCTCGTTCACCGGGATGAACCCCAATGTGCAGGCGCCCAGCCGGGGGGCAATAAGTATACCCACACCTGCTCGACGCCTCTCACCGTGGGCAACTCCAGAGTGGAAGAGAGTCCAGCCCCTCTCGAGAGGGCTTGTACCGGAACCCAAACTGTGCGTGGAGGCAAGTCCGACTATATCTAGTCGGAACTTTTTTGCCTCGCACACCAGCTCGGGCTCCTTTCCAGCCAGAGAGGTGACATTCCATGTCCCAAGAGCCAGCTTCTGCAGCCGGGGATCAGACCGCCAAGGTCCCTGCCTTTGGCCGCCGCCCAGCTTGCAATGCACCCGACCCCTTTGGCCCCTCCCACAGGTGGTGAGCCCATGGGAAGGCAAACGAATCCTGATGCGGATTAAAGAAATGGACCGAGACCCACTTTTTCCAAGTGGTCTCGGTTTGCTTCCAAACGAACTCTGGTGCGGTTCGCTTCAGGTGTGAATACAAACAGCGAAGATCCGCACCAACAGCACAAATATGCAGAGCAGGAACGCAGCGCGTAGGACTCGTATGTTTTCCTCCATTTCTGGGTCTGTGCTCTGTGTGCCGCCCTGGTCATTGTTGTCCAATGGGAGCGCAGATCGTCACAAGCATGCATGTGTATACAGTAATCCCTCGTTTATCGCTGATAATTGGTTCCAAGACCACCCGCGATAGGGGAAAATCCGCGATGTAGAGAAAATATATTGTTACAATATCCATAAAATACTTTTATGGACCTTTATTGTATTTTATTGTATTTTTAAACACTGTGTATCGTACTTTTAAATGTTTTTGTTTTCTTAAACACTTTAGTAAACATTTTAAAGTCAAACTGATTTTCATAAACGTTCTTTGTTTAAATAGGACGATAAAAAAAAAGAGTAAATATATTGTTACAATATCTGCGCAAGAATTTTATGAACCTTTACTGTAGTTTTATATACTTTATTGTTTTTTAAACACTTTTTTGTATTTTGAAACACTTTTGTAAATTTTTTAAAGTCAAGCTGACTTGCAGAAACATTCTTATTTATTTAAATAAATAAGAAAAGAAATACGAGTAAATATATTGTTACAATAACACACACAAGACTTTTATTAACCTTTTTTGAAGTGTAAACGTGTCTGGCGCCTCTATGCTCTTGCCTGCTGGCCGACTGACGTGCCACAGCGGCCCAGCGCGAGCGCGTCCGCAGAAGAATGTTATAATTTTATATTTAAATACTTTATTGTATTTTTAAACATTTAAACAAGTGTAAATGTGTCACGGCTCCGCTCCGCTCTTGCGATGCTGATCTGCTAACACACCCCAGCAGCCCAGCGCGAGGGCATCCGCACATTGCTCAGAGGCACGCCCTGCGCTTAGTACTCATTGCGTCCAGGAAGTAATTTTTTCCTACGTGCGCGGTTACGCTCACCGCCGTCGTCCCGACTGTTTCTGTACGGCGGTGCATTTTTCCTTCGTGCACGGCTGTGACACGTCTCCGCTCACGCCCTGCTGGCCTATGACATCACACGCCCTGCTGGCCTATGGCATCACGCGCCCTCCACGCTAGACCTCTGAGGCGCGCATCACCAATAAGGAACTGTCAGTTCTCACAGTTTTGCCTGTTTTGACACGCACGCCTGCCACCTGATTCTCGTTTGCCTGACCCGCTGTGTTACGAGATGCATGCACGACGCGAGCTCGCTGACCGGCTCGTCATTTTAAAGTGTAAACGTGCAACGGCTCCGTTCTGCTCTTGCCGTGCTGACCGGCTGTCGTGCCCCCGCTGCCCAGCGCGAGGGCACCCGCACAAGACTTTTATAATTTCATGACGGGCAAACAGGACGATCCGATCTGGAGTGACAAGCAGACACGCAGTTCTACTCAGCTTGGCGATCGAGGAGCAGAGACGTGATAGTATGTGTGCAATGAAGTGCAAGTCTGAGGTGCTGCTGATATGATGACGCAGACAGAGTGAATAAAGTGCGGGAGGCTGAGATAAAGTATAGTTAGAACTGCTAAGCCAATCAGCTGCAAGGACACAGATCAACATGTTCCCATTGGCCATTAGTGTCATATGGTCAGACAAAGCCCTACGCTCCAAGTGACGCCCCAAAAAGCCGCGACCATCGGGGAGGGGAGTCGCTGATGGTGTAGGGGTGCACTTGCCTGTCCTGTTGCCTGGCTTGTGTGCTTCATTGCATATGACGCTGTGAATGTGTGTGTGATTTATAAAAAAAAAAAAAAAATCCGCGATGCACCGAATCTATCCGCAATATTTGTTCAAAAAAAAAAAATCTGCGATGGAGTGAGGCCGCGATAGATGAACCGCGAAGTAGCGAGGGATTACTGTACTTCACTTGCAAAATGGACAGTCTGAATAGGAACTGCACCAAACGAAAAAAATTAAGTCCGCTTTTGGTCCGGACTAAAGGACTTTTCTGGTCTGAACACAGCCTACAAGTATCTGATACTGTACAAATTTGATTCCATAATGCATTCATTATTGCAGCACTGAAATCAAATGACTCCAGATTAGGAAATGCAGAACTCAAGTGACATTTAAACTTTTTTTTATCACGGGACACATCATAGTTACGGTTGCCATCATGCAGGCGGTTAGAACAGTGACTAAAAAGAATACGAATAAAAAAGATGAGCTGCGGCAAATTCTCACAGTGACAATTGAGTAGTGGTTTGGGAATGTCTTTGTCGGATACACTGGCCTCATATGTGACGTGGTTGTACCCAAAGCTCCTGCAACACAGCGTTTAACCTCATCAAGACATTTCCAGAACCACAAGACGCCACAGAAATGCAAGTTTGGGCCACTCACCTAACTTGCTGATGACGGGCAGGTGGTCGCCGTGATCTTTTAAATACTTGGCCCGGAAACCGTCCAAGGACACCAGGATGAGGGGCGGCCTGGTGAAACTGAGCAAGAGGCAGCAAGACTGATAAGAATTTAAACATGAAAAGATTTTCCGTGAGGTTTGGTCAAATTCCTGTGGAATAAAAACATAAGACAGAGTGCGACTTTCCGTTGCATATTAAATTATGTAAACACACTCTGTATAAACTAAACTTCCATTTGCTTCCATTTGAGGTTGATTTTCTAGATTTGCTAACACACTTCTAGCCAACAAAGTGAGAAAAGCACATCTGGCGCAAGAAAGTGACAACAGGCTGTTTTGCATAATCTTGCTTCAAGATGTAAAAACACACAGATACACAACATAAGGAAGAAAAACCCCCAACAACCTCATATTCGTTTTTTCCATGTTGCAATGAGTCCTGAGTCATTTGACCAAGTTTCCACAGAGACAGTCATTTTTTTCAAAACTGACAAAAAAAATCACCAAATGATTCCCGAGCGCGGCACCGCTGCTGCTCACTGCTCCCCTCTCCCCCAGGGGATGGATTAAAATTACACGGGGATGGGTTAAATGCAGAGGACAAATTTCACCACACCCAGATGTGTGTGTGACGATCATTGGGACTTTAACTTTAACTTGCAAAACTGAAGGTCACTTTTTCAGAAGACGGAACATCCAGGCAGCGACTAACAATTCTCTTTTGTTTTCCGGAGCCACAAGCTGAGAACGGTCTGCTGACAACAATGGTCGCCACTCACCCACCATACATGTGGGTGTCACCAGTCAATGGTTATTATTATTGACAGAACAACAACATGACTAAACTACTTTAGATAAGAATAAGGGGTCTGGTGTGATCTAAGAGCAACAAGCTCAAATTGGAATACAGCAGTGCCTTGTGATACAAGTTTAGTTTGTTCTGTGACTATAAACATAACTCAAAACAATAAATACTATATAAATAAATAATAATAAAGGTATTTAAATATTTTTTTCCCATTGAAATGAATGGAAATGCCAGAAAAACAGTTTGGTGTTATGATTAATTCAGCAGCTCCTTCTGGTGCCATGCAGACATTATATTGTCTTTCTACCTGTGTTGCTGCACCTTTGTGTGAACTTCAACTGTGAGTAGCATTAAACAGCTTGAGGCCTGTTTTTTTTATTTTATTTTTTTATTTTGGTTGAAAACCTGCCTGCCGAACTATGACTTATTGTGAAGTGAGTTGAATTTACCGCCAACATATCTGGAGAAACTTGTGAGGTCACTTGTATCTCAAGGCAACAATGTGTTATATAAATTGATGGATATGGGTATATATTAAATGACAAAATCAAAGTGCTACCTTGGTGGACACTGTGGCTGCTCACTTCCCACAGGGACGTCCATCTGCAGCCAGTTCACACCATTGTCTGGGGAAAAGAAGGGTCACACTAAATTCCAGCAAACCGATGCAACGTCCAAGAACTCAATATTAACTGTAAACGTAAAGAGTTGTAAATCAATACCAAATCTATTCAGTTGACCTTTTATGGCATTTTTATCTTATCTATTGATTTGTTGTTATTAAACAGGAAAACTCCTTATGTAGAAAACCTTTATCATTACTGCCAACAAGTATTAAAATCTTGCGCAACCACTCCTGGGCTGATTTCTATCGGGTTTTTTTTGTTTGTTTTTTTACTAACCTTTGCTTGATAGCTCTACCTCCTTTGCTCAGATATCAATGAGCATGTTTTATCAGAGTTGGACAAGATCCAAGAAAGATGCACTCTTGCCAAAATATGACTGTGGTGAAGTCAAATTTGTTCCATATGCTTTCCACGCAACACTAAATGTGGAAATATAGAGTCAGTAAATACATACGGCTCGGGTGGTGGCGCAAGTGTTTGCCCCACCCAGCCAGGACGACGACAGCTGCAAACAGCTGAGCTCAGTGAGGCTCGCGTGGACATGTGTCAGGAGATTTGGATCGGAACCTTTTACACAACAGTTCTTCTCGAACCAAAACACGGCAAAACTGCCACAATCTAATTTGGAAATGTTTACGACACACTGCCACAAAGTGACAAATGTCTGAACTGTCTGCTATGGTAATGTGACCCTCCCTTTTGTGGTGCACAGCGGGTTTTGTTAAACAAGGGGACTTTCTAGGAGAAAGACAAAACCCCAAAGGGTCCGTCCCATTTCTAATTTGAATAACCTATCGGATGCTTCAGATTCCTGACATTGATTGTAACACATGCAAGAGGTAATTTTTCGAAACACACTCAAAAAAGAGGTCACAGGCGTGGTATAAAGTGGAAATTATCTTGAGTTTTGACCAATGTACAAACATACCGTCAACGGGACGTTGGTACGCCAATATCAGCGCAAGGAGGAGGATGAGTAAGCAGACAAAGACAACCTGCAAGAGAAAAAAAAAAACTTGAATTCAGACACAAAATGGAGATTAGTTGAATTTTGGGCCCTATTATCATAGACCACCTTATTTACTCAAGATTTGTCTTCACTGAGTATTTAATGTCCTCATCGAAGCCAACATTTAAGAAAATAATAGCCATCAGTTATTTAATTTAGAGTTTCTAATCAATGCCCTCTTTTCCCACAAACGATTTTCACTTTTGGTCTCCTGTAATCTTCCTTAGATGGCTGGCTGCAAGCGGGGGTGGGGCTTTATAATTAGAGGGGATTTTCACAGATCAGTTTATAGAGTCAGAGAGGGTCCTCAAGGTTTGTCATCGCTGCGCTGTGCACCACATCAGGCCTGCCGAGGTTCTTGTGGAGGAAAGCTAGTTGGAAAGAACAAACAGAAGCATCGGCCATCTAGTCATTTTTGTTTATTTTTCCAGTTATTGCATCAATTAATTTAGACTACTCGCGTAATTTTTGTCAGTTCCAAAATCATGTTGAGTCCAACATAATCACATTTAGTGTTCAGTTGATGGTCTTTGAGAATAAATCAGCCACTAGAGAACTATTTTGAGCTAGCTGGAATTCCGCGATAGGTATGAAAATATGCTGCGGTCACGCTGTCTGCCTGCGTGTTGCGAGTTTTACAGCTGTATAGTGTATAATGAAGAGCGTGAGGTGGCTCCTCGGGAATGCCCTTTAGCCCTCTTTGTCTGGCAAAGTAAACAGGCTGCCTACACTTTGGACCACATTTTTCAGGTCGTCTGGGCATTTGGTGGGATTAAATTGTCAAAGTGGGCAGTTGGAAAGACACAGATGTGATCTAAAGAAACAATATGAGCTTATTTTAGTTTGAAAGTCATTGCATTGCTATGAAAAGGACAAGTGAGACATTTTGAAGTCAACATACTGAGCTCCTCCTACGTACCACTCTGAGGTAAAAACAAATAGTCAACATGCAGTTATAGTACGACATGTTTGTACAAGCTAGCGGAATAGAGAAGAAAAAAAGGATTTCTTACAACCATTATGTTAGCCTACTTTTGATACGAGTCTTCAATTTTTTTTTTTTTTGCAAGCTCAGTGCAGTTTAACAAGGACCAGTGTTAGAATTACTAACAGATGCATGGTGGCTGTTACGTACTGGAGGAAGGAGCACATTGTAGTCTGACGTTTGCACACATATGTCTCCCATTAAAACTGTCCGGTGCCATTTTGTTGCATTTAGCTTGGGAAACATTGCAAATGTGAAGAAAATGTAGAATGCACAATTTAACATACTATTTGAATTACATTGGCAGATTGTATACAGTCAAAGCCAGCAATGTAGAGTTGCTCTTTAAAACATAAACAAGACTGTGTTTACAATACAAACGGTTTATCCAAAACCTTGCTTGCCTTCCAGATTTAGCCTGCCCACAAATATTTATGAGTTAGCTTCATTCCAGTAAGAGTAAACAAATGCTGCTATTTATAAAAGTTCCAAAGATGAAAATCAAATGTCCAAACATAAAACTCAGTCAGACAAGATTACAAGTGTGGTCTATTGTGCTTCCTTTTACTGCAGACACACAAAAAGTCATTAAAAAAAGGCTTTCTTTCACTTGAAACTTTACTCTTTGGTATTCTGACCTACCTTTCACCAGCAGCTGGAAAAAGACCCTCACCACTCACCCACACAAGCCCCTTTGACCCTCTCCAGCAGAGTGGGTGGGGGTGGGGGCACTCCTGTCTGCTCAGCTCTGTCTCTTGGCATCAGGGTGAAAACATTTGGTTTCCATGTTCACACACTCACACACAGTTTAAACCATGGTGACAAACGTGTTTGTTTTTGCAGCTATAATGATGATATTTTGCAAGCTGTAGTCTTTTTCATTCAAATTTAGCATGTTGCACGTTTGGAAGACTTTTGGATGTTTTTTAGACATGGCACTAGAAAACACAATCGCTACAAATAGCTCAAGCCAACAAACCCTCCAAAAAATTAACAAGGTCTTGGATGGGGAATATCTATTACGTCATTACAATTAACGCTCCTGGTTCACCCTCCTCCATTATGCTGCTGTCCTAATAGGACCCAAGACCTCAGTGTATCAATATCTCAACCACAATTGACTTTAAACTCTTTGAAAAAGTGAATAATGAGGACATATATTCCAATTTTAAATGTACAGTGGTGCGTAGAAGTAAATTTTCAAAGAAGGCAGTGCAAAAAGGAATGGCCAGTGCGCGTATAGTGTGCAAAACATACCACACAGATAATCTTACAACGCCTGCTTTTCCTCTGCGGCGTCTGCCTCTGACTTTCCGGTTCCGTCGTGACAAACGGGGACGCTGTCTGGTCCTCTCCCTGCTTGTACGCTCCTTCCATGGCGCTCGGCTGTTCAACACACAGGCGCGCTCCAAAACGAGTTGCAGACAGACTGACTACCAGTGTGTGTCCAAAAAGGATGTTTAAAAAAAGTCAGTGCGGATGTGGCCCTGGGTGTGAACGTAGCGCCGCCTTATGATTGTTTTGACGAATGCAAACTTTTTAAAAGTTGAGGGGAGACGCGCAACGTGGGAAGTTCCACTATTTGCACGATGGATAAGAAAAGCGTGTTGTCACGCATAAAGTCGCCTTAATTTGGAGTTTCAAACCTGTGCATTTCTTTTGCTCGCACGAGCAGCTGACATGAACTAAAGGATATCTGAGGCTTGGTCGCTCTCTTGCGGATATACGGGAGTACTGCGACCCGTTGATTCCAGATGTAATAATTCCAAGGTCAAATCTCGTTTTAATGTTGCATTACATTACACACATACCTTTGTGGAAAAGGTCATTTGGTCAAGGCGTGCTAAAAGATTTTTATCTAATGGTCAATGAAAATGCTATTCGTTTTTATGACAAACATCACAGTAACACCAGGCCTAATTATATATTTGTATATAATTTGTACATTTCTTCATCCTACCTGGAATAAAACTAATCACAAGATGGCAGTGTTACCTCGTTGTTAAGCATGATACGACATTAATTTCCCACTCCATCCGAGTTTCCGCAATGATAAAAGAAGCTCAGTGAGAACGCATTACAGTGACGTCAACAGCTGATACGTTTCACTCAAGTTCCCTTCACATCCAACCGCGTCACATGATAACGCGATAATGTGCTGGAATTCCTGATCTTTGATCACGGCCTTTTTGACTTAATACCCTGGTCATCTGCTCTGTTGTTGTCACAATGTGTGCGTGCGTGTGCGTGCGTGTGCGTGTGTGTGTGTGTGTGTTGGGGAGACACACCACTGTTTGGCGCGTACATAAGCAGTGTTCCCCTCACAGCTGTCAACTAGCCTAGCCAAGCAACATATGACATGTGGATGCTACACATACGCCACTTACTGTTCTTGTGTCGTGCTCTTCCCACAAAATGTTTGCCTCTTCTGCTTCATTTGATCAACATCTGAGAAAACCAAATTATGAAACCTTGAGTCATTAAAGATGATTAGTGGACCCTGACTGAGCCCTGACTTTTAAATAATGCACTTGCAAGAGCAGCCGATAGGTCTGCTTAAAGAATTCATCAGCTGACAGTTATAGTCAGCTCCCCTGCATCCCCATGAGGTTCAGTGTAGTCACTAGTAAATCTGCAATGAATTATTCAATCGACGTGTCACAATCCTCAGCACGCTGTATTGAAAGCTTCTGTCAGCTTTGGATTGAGACCACTCGGGTGTCACGGCGCTTCTATTTGCTTCTGTTGTTATCTTCAAAGAATCGTTTCCATATAAACTTTTCTACAACCATAACAGAAATCTAAATTTGCCTGTGGAAGAATCTGTGATGATTCACCAAGCCAGGCCAAGTCGCTTTTGGATAGAGATAGTGTAATGCCCTCCAGATATAAAGAGCTGCAATAAAACTATATGAGTCTGCTAATATAGTAAACATTATTTTATACACAGTCTGGTCTCGAGCAGCTGATAGTTGTTAAACTCGGGTCTAGTAATTCCAAAGTTCCCCAAGGCAGTGGTAACAATATCGATTTTTCAGGTGCCATACCAGAATTTTTTTTTTTTTCAAACGCAAGTCCCTCTACTAAAGTACAGAGCACTGCAAGTATAAACATTCCTGAAAGTGAGAGTGCTTAGCATGCCGCCATGTCCACGCAAGCGGGACACACACGTGCAGGCTGGAGGCTTCCAAGATCTCTTAACAAATGTATACATGCTGTGTAAAATTGTAAATGTATCCATGCAGGAGTTATGGGCTGTGTCTGTGGTTGCAAACACACAGTGAGCAGATATATGATGTCTCATGAGGCCTGCCAGCTCACAGTCATCCACTTTTTATTATTTTTTTTAAACCAGGCTACTCTGTTCTATTTGGAAAAAGGCTCATGCAGTGACTCCGATGGCCTCGGCTATTGCTGCTGATGTGACAATCAACACTGAACTGTATCTAAAAATCCCCCAGGGCCCCCAAGGAGTGCAACAGACAAGTTACCAAAGTTTTTTTTTAAGCAGTTTTACATTGGGACATTTTCCAAGTTAATTGATGCCTCATAGCCAGTAAATGGGTGACCTTGATGAATATTTCAGGATTTATAAAGTACCTCATTAGCACAGCATTAGAAATGTTTATATTTATGGATTTGGAATGATGAACTATCAATCCATATATGTGTTAAAAGTGTAATTCAGGAGAATTAAATTTATATGAACAAATGAGTTCATTTCATGAGTTCAAGTTTTTTTTTTTGGGGGGGGGGTTGCCCAGAGGTGAGCTGTTTAGCAGCCACATGCGCGTCTTTTCAAACATTCCAAATGAGCTCCGTGATTATCTGCCACAGTGCAGGTGTACCTGGCTCATCGGGGTGCCAATAAACAAGGCTAATAAGCAGAATTACCGTTTTTTCCCATGTATAATGCGCAAAATTTAACTAATTTATTGTCCTAAAATCCGGGGTGCGCATTATACATGGGAACAATCTTTTTTAAATTTTTTTTTTTTTTTTTAATTAATTAATTAATTTATTTATTTTTTTGGGAAGAAAATCATGGTACAACAATTTTTGAAGAAAATCTTGTCACGGATGGAGTGTGGAAAGGAAGAGGGCGACCAAGTGCAGCTTGAACCAGGGTTCATTGGAGGAACTCAAAACACAGACTTGGTAAACTAACATAACTCTCTAACAAAACCAACAACAGGACTGACCGACAAAGACGTGGAACAAAAAGACAGGGGACATTACCAAAGACAGGAACAGAAACCTGTGTTATTGTCAAATATTGTTTGTTTTTTAATCTCCATCGCGGACTGGACGTCATACGGAGGCAGTATCACTGCGCATGCGCACTATGGATCCGATGCGAATAGTCCTCTTCTCTTCTTGACTGACAATGAATGTGATAGTTTAAATACATACAATCAGCAAATAACAAAATACGTATTACAGGTAATATTTTATTTCACAACACTTTGCCTTGTTCCTTTCGTCTCTGCTGTTCACTTCAAACACGCTCCATACGAACGCAATGCTCTCGTATCAGACGCTTGCTCGATCACCTGCTCGTTTGCTGTCACAATGTACCCTACACAAATCCGAAACATTTGTTGCGGCTCCGAGTCACGACGAGGGGCAAGTTTTGGTTTCCAAGGGTGTTTTTATTCCTCTTCAACTTCTCTCCCATACAGAGCCGCCTTTTTCACATGTCCGCACGTCACTTTCCTCTCTTTTCATTTTAACCTAACTGATCGCGGTGGTGCCTTTATGGGCAGTCGGAGAAATCAACGCCAACAAAAAAAATACATCCAGCCTAGTTAAGACCATACCAAAGACTATAAAAATGGGACCCATTGCCTCCCTGCTTGGCACTCAGCATTAAGGGTTGGAATTGGGGGGTTAGATCACCAAATGATTCCCGAGCGCGGCGCCGCTGCTGCTCACTGCTCCCCTCTCCCCCAGGGGATGGATCAAAATCACACGGGGATGGGTCAAATGCAGAGGACAAATTTCACCACACCCAGATGCGTGTGTGACGATCATTGGGACTTAAAAAAATAAAAAATAAAATAAAAAATTTGGGTGCGTATTATACATGGGTACAGGCTTTTTTCCAGCATTGACATGCCATTTTTAGGGTGCGTATTATACATGGGGGCGCATTATACATGGAAAACAACGGTAGCTGGAATTGGATGAATGTTAGCCAGCAATAATTATCAACTGACAGCAAGAGTAGCCGCCCAGTTATGAAGGCAGGGCAAAAGAGTCTTTAATTGAATGTCAGCAGTAAGCTGCGGGCGATGTTGAAGCTGAAGGGCAGGCCGCCTTCCCAGAATGCTTTGCTACTCGAGAGAAGGCAGGGTCAAGACTCGTGGAATGTGGACTGAGGGACTTTGATGGCTTCTGTCTAGCTGGTTTTGCCTCAAGGGTGTCCTCATACTGTATGGTGTCATTACATAATGTGCTCTCCTACAAGATTTGAGTCAGTCTCAGAAACCTCAAGCACTGTTGACAACTGCAAAAAGTACCGTGCCGTGCATTAACAACTCAATAATGTTTCTTAAAGTTACTCCACATGCACAATGGAATGAGCGCAATCAGGAATGAAGCAAGTATACGTTGGTTGTGACAGGGGTGCTTTCAAAGCTTCTGTCGGGATCAAAGCGTCATGGATTAATCAATGTATTGATTGGGCGGGTGCCTACAGAAATCCAGCATGTGATTGGAGGATTTAGGTGGGCTCAGTCACAGTTGACTTGACTGACCTGGTTGTTGAAATAAGAGTTATTCCTGGAAATGGCTCATGGTGTGGATTTTAAGATTGACTATAGCGCTTTATGCTTTATTGAAAAAAAAAGAAGAAAATCTTAATGTAGGGGTTTTTCCAATGAAAATAATCAACCCTGGTAAAAAATCACAAGTGCAAAATAATTCAAAATAAATGGGGGGGGGGGGGGGGGGGTCTTATGAGGTAAGGGGTGGGGAGTTGCTACGTGGAGGCAGGAGTGGTGCTGAAGGGACAGCTCCCGCCTTATAAAGTACAAGACGGAACTAGCCCCCCCCCGAAGAGCAGCACAACCATGAACCAGCCCAGCTCCCCGTCGTCCAGATTAGCGCTCGCTCTGGGCCAGACCCCCTGACACGCAGCAGCCATGAAGAGGCAAAACGTGCGGACCCTGGCACTCATCATCTGCACCCTCACCTACCTGCTCGTGGGCGCGGCGATTTTCGGCGTGCTGGAGTCGCAAACGGAGACGAGCCAAAGGCGAGAGGTGTCCCTGCGCCGGGCCGAGCTGCTCCACACCTTTAACTTGTCCGCGGGGGACTTTGACAAGCTGGAGAAGGTTGTGCTGCAGCTCAAGCCGCACAAAGCCGGGGTGCAGTGGCAATTCGCCGGCTCCTTTTATTTCGCCATCACTGTGATCACCACCATAGGTAAGTCAACCGCATTTTCAGAGGGAGGTACTTGTTGAGTTGCGGCACACGGGGCAACAAAAACACGTGACACGTGAGCTTTAAAACAAACTCTTGACATGAACACTACGCACCACAGGTGTCCGCTTGCAACATATGTAGCCACTACAGTGATTCAAAGCATTGGAGCAGAAATCCAGTCGTCTTAATAAATAAAAATAAATAAAAATATAAACATTAATAGCCTAGTGCGATAAGGAATAACAATTAAAAGTAATGCTATAAACAATCAATATATGATAATAGATTTGACGAACAAAGAACCCCAATATAAATACTTAAGATGGTACTCACTCATGCCAACATAAATTGAAACACAAATGAATTTGTTAAAAAAAAAAACTAAAGTCTCAAATATGTCAGGTCATCTCTGAAAATGTAAATGATATGAAATAAAATTATACACACATGTTGAACTCCAGCACAGCCATGCAAATATGTTTTGCCAGGCTTGACACCTGGGGACACCTTTATAAATAGACAAAACATCAGAGCTTATTGCGCTGGGAGCATTTTTGGATGAATTACAGCAGGGGAGGGGGGGGGGGCACATTAAAGTAAAAAAATGTGCTGCAGCTGCAGTCTTTAAATACACCCAAATAACAATTTTCTACAAATTGCATAACTTTGTAAAACCTTTAGATGGAGAATTTGTCCTTATGTGTTATTCCCTCTATTCTTCAGCATCTTCTTGTGTGTATGGGTCAAGACAGAACTGATCTGTGACTTGTAACCCAATCAGACACGGGTCTTTTGGAAGTGTGAACTCTACGGCTGCTGCAAACACACAGCGATCAGTGTTCCATGCTACCATTACATATTAATGAGAACACCAGAGCCCAACAGTAGGCCTTGTGGCTCACAGTTTGGATGCTGTACTCACTGTACTCACTCAAGCTCAAGCCACAATGACCTACTGTCAAAACGGCCACACTGAAGCACTTTATACCAATCCTCGTGAGCATAACCGAGAGCCAATATATAAAAATAGGCCTGGAGCTAATTTTCCGTGGGATATTCTTTGAAGTTATAATGCAGTCATTTTAGAAATGAGGTCTTACGCATTAGACCCAAGTCAGTGTGAGGACTGAGAATCAAATAAAATCACACAAATCATGCATGCATCCATTTTACATTTACAAATGAGTTTGAAAAAAGGAAACGCTTTTAAGATTGCAGGAGGTCGGGCTCGCTGCATAACTGTTGGTGTTGGTGAGGGTCGTATGGTAAAAATGAAGGCTTAGAGGGAATCGCCCGCGCGGCCCATGTGCGACCACACATGAAGGTCGGGCAGACTGTGTGGAGGACAAACATGAGAAGTGACATCCTCTGGCTGTTATCTGATGTCCACTACATACGTCAGATCAAAAACATGGGAGATACTTGAGTTATTCATATGTAGCACATATTTTGACCACATGTCTTGTTTTTTATAGATGGCACAGATTTTGTGTTTGCAATTTCATTGCTAGTTGACTTCATTCATCCCCACCAAGATAAATTGCTGTTGATGTTTTTTGGGGCCGCATGCTGTGCAAACTCGATGGTATTATTTGCTGGCATTGTAGGTTTGTGATTTTGTTGAAATCATTTTTTAACTGCTGCTTAATGGGGTTGGTTGTTTCATACGCCACCAGACAATTGTTAAAAATAAAGTGTCAAATTAAACCTTATCTCAGCACTCACTTAGTCGGGCCAGTTTCCACCTATTGACATCTTGCGGATGATGGGTGGCCACGATGATGCAACATGACGTGGATATTTTGAAAATAACAGATGTCCTCTCCTTGAAATGACACAATGGACCTTGAGAATGAAGACAACATTTGTTGCAGTTAATGAATAAATGGCCTCCGTGTTTCTGAGTCACTTTTGTCTCTGAGATGCCACTCAAAGGACAAAATGACTAAAGCGATTTTTTGTGAGCTCCCAAAGACATCTTAAAATGTCTACTTGAATAATTGTTACTTCACGTTTGACCTGACCTGGAATATTTTGAAATGATAAAAATCCATGTATCGCTTGGGGTGTCATGACATCACAAAGGCTTTGTTCAGTTTGATAAATGTTAAAATTTTAGATGAATTTTCTGAGAACAAAGCTGCATGTCTCTCTTGGTTTAGGAGATTCACGTCGCATTGTCCTGTATTTGCTCGGGTCGTGATGTTTATTCATGTGTTCAATGGAGAGAGACAATGAGCAGGCTTGGCGGGTTACCGCTGCTTTGTTGGTTATAGATTTGCAGCAGCACCTGCGAGCATTGACGTCATGCAACTTATGGTCGTTTTGGAGGATTTTGTATTTATTAAATGCGCTCTAAGCTCATTTTGCATCTCACTTGGATACACTTTTTACCTTTACACGGAAAGTATGACGCAATGGAAATTCTTACTGGTCTGTTGTGAATCATAGGTACTGTATCTCAAAGTCGATAATGTTTGACTGGAATTATTCCCCCCTTGCTCCTGTCGCTCACCTCACGTGACTCACACGAGCTGCCACACGTCTCTGCTTTATGCTCCGCAGCCTGTATGGAAAGTTGCCTGACTGGCTAAACAAAACATTTGTATTTATTAGACTCCATGGTCTGGCTGGATCATCGCAATTGGCGTTAAACCAAAGCAAATAGTACACGGTAGTGAGACATGAGTGGGTTTAACTTGAAGCTCCCTTCTGACCCTATTCAGGGTTATAAATATACAACTCATGATGGACATGAGGAATAAGCTTTATCCTAAGTAACTGGCTTCGCTGAACTCTATTTTTTTCATGTGAAAGGAAGGATACCGAGAGTCTCATGCCCTGGAATATGACTCGATGCAACCAAGAGCTTTATTATTTAGTAGTAGTAGCAATAGCATTGCCATTGGTATTTTCCTTTCACCGTACTGTATTTCTGTCTAATCATTCCTAATGACTTCCCAAAAAGAAGCTCATCACTAGGAATGTAACATGATGCTTTGTGTGCACAAGCCTCCCTCTGCGTTCACATGGCCATCCGTCTCGCACTTTCTCCTCTCGTGGTCCGAAAAAGGAAAGGTATTGGGAATGTGAGTTGTGTGTAGACACTTTGGTTATGATTCCCAGAACAATGACTGGATTAAAGTTGCAGTGAGTTTACAAGAAATGTTCAGGGTTCGTAGTAACACAGTGGAATAATTGCAGGGGGAATTCCTTTATACAAGATACATGTCATGTCTCGTCCCCAGTTTTGTGATGTGTATAGGTGGTCATCGTTTCTGTGTGTCTGTGTGCTCGCCCCCCCTTCCTGTGTGCCCTTGATTAGTGTAATCACACTCACCTGCCTCTTGTTGCCTGTATTGTATTTAAGTTCTGTTTGTGTGCCACTCGATGTCGGAGCATTGTGGACAATGCACGTGTCACTGTTATGAGGTTGTTTGGTTCCTGTCTTTTGTTTCACGTCTTGTCGGTTAGTCCTATTGGTTTTGTTGTTTAGTCACGTCAGTTTGCCGGGTTTGTCTTTTGAGTTTGCTGCAATAAACCCTGGTCCAAGCTGCACTTGGTCGCCCTGCTCCATTCCTACACTCCAGCCGTGACAGAATGCTCCGACCACTACAGCGACCAGCGCTTGGACCTCCCTCCACCACCAGCTCCCACTGCGAAGCCCGATCCACGTCCATCGTCCGAGCAGGTTCCAGCGTCATCGGACTTCGCTGCCGGACCCACGGCCGCCATCGGAGTGCCTCCCGGCGTCATCAGACTCGCGGTCGCCATCGGAGTGCTTCTGGCGACAGCAGCTTCGCGGCCGCAATCGGACTCCACTGCCGCGACGCCGGACCCGCGGCCGCCATCGGAGTGCCTCCCAGCATCATCAGACTCGCGGTCGCCATCGGGCTCCACCCCAGCGTCGCAGGGCCCTTTGACGTCGCCCGACTCCAAGCCAGCTGCGCCGGACCCGCGATCGTCCCTGGCTCCACTCCCACAGCTGCGGCGCGTGGTGGCTCTTGCTGCTGCCACGGCTCCGCCTTACGAATGCCGCTGATCGTGGTCCGGACTTTCGAGTGCCGCTGATTGCGGCGAGGACTTGTTTTTCTAGCCGCCCGAGTGCGGGTTTGTATGAGTAGCCACCCGAGTGCGGGTTTGTGTGTGTGGCCGTCCGAGTGCGGTTTTGTGGGTGTAGCCGCCCGAATGCGGTTTTGTGTGAGTAGCCGCCCGAGCGCGGTTCAGTCCCTGAGTTGCCGCCGTTTGCGGTTCTGTTTCCCCGGGTTGTCGCCGAGTCGCCGCCCAAATGCGGTTCTGTTCCCCAAGTTGCTGCCGATTGCGCGTCAGGCCCCCGGTGTGTGCCGCGATTGTGGCCCTGGGCCCCTGACCGCCGCGGCGTGCAGTTCTGTCCCCCAAGTTGCTGCCGATTGTGCATCAGGCCCCCAGTGTGTGCCGCGATCGTGGCCCTGGGCCCCTGACCGCCGCTGCGTGCAGTTCTGTTCCCCAAGTTGCTGCCGATTGCGCGTCAGACCCCCAGTGTGTGCCGCGAGTGTGGCCCTGGGCCCCTGACCGCCGCTGCGTGCAGTTCTGTTCCCCAAGTTGCTGCCGATTGCGCGTCAGGCCCCCAGTGTGTGCCGCGAGTGTGGCCCTGGGCCCCTGACCGCCGCTGCGTGCAGTTCTGTTCCCCAAGTCGCCGCCGAGTGCGGTTGTTTCCCCAGTCGCCGCTGTGCGCGGTTCAAGCTATTTCGAAAACCAGTAGGGTTGTCTGGACTAGTGCGCTGCCCCCCCCGCGTGCCGCCGTGGGGGGTTGGGTTTTTGGGACGTCGGGAGCCGTCCCTCGTGGGGGGGGGGTTTTGTCATGTCTCGTCCCCAGTTTTGTGATGTGTATAGGTGGTCATCGTTTCTGTGTGTGTGTGCTCGCCCCTCCCTTCCTGTGTGCCCTTGATTAGTGTAATCACACTCACCTGCCTCTTGTTGCCTGTATTGTATTTAAGTACTGTTTGTGTGCCACTCGATGTCGGAGCATTGTGGACAATGCACGTGTCACTGCCATGAGGTTGTTTGGTTCCTGTCTTTTGTTTCACGTCCTGTCGGTTAGTCCTGTTGGTTTTGTTGTTTAGTCACGTCAGTTTGTCTTTTGAGTTTGCTGCAATAAACCCTGGTCCATTCCTACACTCCAGCCGTGACAATACAAGACGAACTGAAGTCATGAAAATGTAAATGATAAGAGACAGGAAGTGCTAAGAAATCTGTGTTAAGGAGCTTTAAAAGGGCAGGATGGAAATGCGGATGCTCTTGTAAAACAATTGCTGGAAGAGTGAAATTGCATGAGTTGTTGGCGCTCTAAAACAAACACAGCTGTCGGTGAATTCTGTCACGGATCAGATGGAGCAGGGCGACCAAGTGCAGCTTGGACTAGGGTTTATTGAAAAAAAAAACAGACTCGGCAAACTGACATGACTTAACAAAACAACAAGAGGACTGACCGACAGGGACGTGAAACAAAAGACGTGAATACATTAAGACAACAGACGTGACGACATCAATGATCCGACGGGGAGTGAGGGGCAGAAAGGACTTAAATACAAGGCAGGTGACTGTGGTTACATTGATTGAGGTGACACAGGACGGGAGGGGCGACGCGAACAGAAACCATGGCAAACCGCAATCGGTGGCAACTCTGGGGACATGAACCGCAATCGGCGGCAACTCTGGGGACATGAACCGCAATCGGCGGCAACTCGGGGGACATGAACCGCAATCGGCGGCAACTCGGGGGACATGAACCGCAATCGGCGGCAACTCGGGGGACATGAACCGCAATCGGCGGCATACGAAAGTCAGAGCCGCAATCGGCGGCGTTTGAAAGACCAGACCGCGATCAGCGGCATTCGGAAGGCGGAGCTGTGGCAGCAGCAAGAGCCACCACGGCGGCATGTCAGTCACACAACTAATGATCATATTTAATATTTATGTATCTCATGAGTGTTTAGTTCAAAAGGTTGCAAACTTTTTACACCGGGTGTTGCGTATAGAAAAAAAGGAAAATGGCCGCTTTGACGATGCTTCATCTTTGGTTTATTATACATGCAAAAACAAATATATAGAGACAATGGTCATTGCACTTTTTGTACAATACACAGAATAGAAGTTACTATAGAAGTTTTTTATACACACTAACATAAGTGGATACAAATAAATATTAAACACAAAAGCGTCCTCTAAAAACCCAAAACTACATTCTGAATGTCTGCTGTACAATTGAAGGCTCAAAACACAAATAAAACAAGTCTCCTGCATGATATGGAAAGCAAATACACACACGCACGACCACCTTGGAGAATAGGCGAGCGACGGTTACAGAAGATCCCCCCCCCCCTAATATACCCCCAACAATTTCAAAGCGGGTGGTCAATAAATAAAATAAAGCACTGAGCACTGGTTACTATGTCCGCTTCACAGTTCAGCGGGTGCAGGTTCGATTCCACACCTTGTGTGGAGTTTGTATATTCTCCCCGTGCCTGCGTGGGTTTTCTCCGGGTCCTCCGGTTTTCTCTCATCCCAAAAACATGCATGTTAGGCTGATTGAGCACTCCAAATTGCGCATAGGTGTGAGTGCAAGTGCGGATGGCTGTTCATCCCTGTGTGCCCTGCGATTGGCTGGCAACCAGTTCAGGGTGTCCCCCGCCTACTGCCTGCCAGCACGCCCGTGACCCCTGTGGGGACAAGCGGTACAGATAATGGATGGATGGAAAATAAAATAAATTTCAAGTCTGCGTAAATAAATGCCATTTTCCAAATGGATGATAATTACAAACGACTTCAACCGGTCTACTCCAAGTTGCTCACAGCACTGGAGTGATTTGGACTGACAGCAGCAATTGAGTGTAGCTCGCTTGCTTATATACTATACAGTCTCCGAGGGGAATTTGTTTTCCAATTTGTCTTCAGCATCTGCCTAATACCTCAACAAGCCAACCTGAATCAAGTGGACTGTCACACACACAGACACACGCACGCACGCACGCGCGCGCGCGCACGCACGCACGCACGCACGCACACACACACACGCACGCACACACACACACACACCTAATGATAATAGCAATAACAGTCGCAGGTGAGTAGTGTTTACCCTTGAGGGCCGCCATCGTAGTGCAAATTTATGAGTACACATTAAGTAGGTGTGAAAATAGAAACACAAACATTTTGATGACCTTGGGCTAAAACAACAGACTGTGAGCCTTTTGCTTTCTCAAGTAACACCTATATCATGACCATCACATGGGATGGCTCCTCGGTTTCCTTTCCACAGGCTACAGGGGCAAATGATGACAGAGTGCGCAAACTAATTACCTCAATTTTACAATAATTGCTCAGAAATCAATTTCAAATGTGAATGTATTCGAAAGTGTGGAGCGACTTGGTGCTGTAATGTGAAGATAAGCCTGAATTTACTCTCTTGGCTTGCAGACAAATTATCCACTTATTGCCTCGGTTGATTACCTATGCAAAAGGTACATGAGGAATTGTTTCATTATGAGTTACTTTTCTAATTTGCAAAATTAGTAAAGTAAATAACGAAATCAACAGAAGTTCCGAGAAGGGTGCATGGAAGTTGACACTGGAATGTGCTTTACTGCCACCTATAGGACTGGAGGAAATAAGATAAGCTTCAACGTTGTCATTCAATAATTTCCCTAACAGGAAATGGCAATTTTATATGAATCATAATTGGTTGAGACCTACACCATTCGTTATGAAACAGAATGCTCTTTGCATTACCCTCTCATCAGCCACAACATAACATTAATTATACATTACTGTATTTTTCGGACTATAAGTCGCGTTTTTGTCATAGTTTGGGTGGGGGGGCGACTTATACTGAGGAGCGACTTATATGTGATTTCTTTCACAAATTTTCAAAATAAAAAAAATAAAAAGTGAAACCGCGATAAACAAACCGCGATGTAGCAAGGGATTACTGTAGTTTGAACTGCAAGTGACGTCAGCGGCAAGGCGCGGCGGTTGTTTACATAAAGGACAAAGGATTCGATCACGGGATGACGAAGATGACGAAGGGCCCCACGTACTACCGGCATCATTAGCAGCTTTGTTTGTAAGTGACACGGAGGATGAAGAGTTTGAAGGATTTAATGATTTGGAGTGACACACTATTATGGCTTTCACGCACGCCCAGTCCCACTCTACGGAGCTCTCTTTCACCTGCGTGGATGGAAGTCGGGTGGCAGTCCGGGGACGGTGGATGGGGCTTGGACATGGCTTTTACACACGCCCGGTCCTATTCTTTGGAGCTCTCTTCCACCTCTGTGGCTGGAAGTGCCACCTCCGGGGATGGAAGTCCACGCCGCCACACGCCTGGAAGTCGACGCCGGTGCTTGGGGCCCTGTGGCGGTGAAGTATTTATGTTATAGTTATTTGATATATTTTATTTCGTGTAGCAACTTGTATATACTATTTTTATCGTTACAGTTCAGTAGTTGTTGGCTCGTTGAACTCTTGTTTTGTCAAATAAAGAGCCGTTACCAAATCCACGTCTTTCCTGGTACTTTGTTAACGCTACAATATTGTTATATACTAGCTCTGTGGAATAACGACGAGGCTGACGTCAGCGGCGCACGCGCGGCGTTGTTGACAAAGGACGAGGAATTTGATCGATGGATTTAATGATTTGGAGTGACACAGATGGTTTGATAATATTGTTGTTTATATGATAGTTATTTGATATATTTTATTTCGTGTAGCAACTTGTATATGTTTTTATTGTTACAGTTCAGTAGTTGTTGGCTCGTTGAACTCTTAGCCGTTTACCAAACCCACGTCTTTCCTGCTACTTTGTTAACGCTACAATATAGTTATATACTAACCTGTGGAATAACGATGAGGCTGACGTCAGCGGCGCACGCACAGCGTTGTTGACAAAGGACGAGGAATTTGATCGATGGGTTTAATGATTTGGAGTGACACAGATGGTTTCATAATATTGTTGTTTATATGATAGTTATTTGATATATTTTATTTCGTGTAGCAACTTGTATATGTTTTTATTGTTACAGTTCAGTAGTTGTTGGCTCGTTGAACTCTTAGCCGTTTACCAAACCCACGTCTTTCCTGGTACTTTTGTTAACGCTACAATATAGTTATATACTAACCTGTGGAATAACGACGAGGCTGACGTCAGCGGCGCACGCACAGCGTTGTTGACAAAGGACGAGGAATTTGATCGATGGGTTTAATGATTTGGAGTGACACAGATGGTTTCATAATATTGTTGTTTATATGATAGTTATTTGATATATACTTTATATATCGTTATATGGGTCTGTGGAATAACAACTACTGAACTGTAACGATAAAAACAAATACAAGTTGCTACACGAAATAAAATATATCAAATAACTATCATATAAACAACAATATTATCAAACCATCTATGTCACTCCAAATCATTAAATCCATCGATCAAATTCCTCGTCCTTTGTCAACAACGCTGCGCGTGCGCCGCTGACGTCAGCCTCGTCGTTATTCCACAGATCTAGTATATAACAATATTGTAGCGTTAACAAAGTACCAGGAAAGACGTGGGTTTGGTAAACGGCTCTTTATTTAACAAAACAAGAGTTCAACGAGAGGACAACTACTACTGAACTGTAACGATAAAAACATATACAAGTTGCTACACGAAATAAAATATATCAAATAACTATAACATAAATAGTTCACCGCCACACGGCCCCAAGCACCGGCATCGACTTCCAGGCGTGTGGCGGCGTGGACTTCCATCCCCGGAGGTGGCATTTCCAGCCACGGAGGTGGAAGAGAGCTCCAAAGAATAGGACCGGGTGTGCGTAAAAGCCATGTCCGAGCCCCATCCACCGTCCCCGGACAGCCACCCGACCGAGTGCCGGCCCCCGACTTCCATCCACGGAGGTGAACGAGAGCTCCGTAGAGTGGGACCGGGCGTGCGTAAAATCTCCAAATCATTAAATCCTTCAAACTCTTCATCCTCCGTGTCACTTACAAACAAAGCCGCTAATGATGCCGGTAGTACGTGGGGCCCTTCGTCATCTTCGTCATCCCGTGATCGAATCCTTTGTCCTTTATGTAAACAACCGCCGCGCCTCGCCGCTGACGTCACTTGCAGTTCAAACTACAGTAATCCCTTGCTACATCGTGGTTCGTTTTTTTTTTTTTGAATTTTGAACATTTGTGAAAAAAATCATATATAAGTCGCTCCTCAGTATAAGTCGCCCCCCCACCCAAACTATGAAAAAAAACGCGATTTATAGTCCGGAAAATACGGTAGAATATTTAGACATCAGCGGCACGGCGCATACGCGGTATCGTTTCCATAAAGGACGATCGATGGATTTAATGAATTGGAGTGACACAGATAGTTTGATAAACGTGTTATTTATGTAATAGTTATTTGAATAACTCTGAATGTTACGTCAGGCCCGTTCTCAGCCCTTCGTTTGTGTTTATGTCACGTTAGCATACCTATCGTTTAGCCTGTTGTTGCTCGTTCATGTCTGTTCTTAGTGTTGGATTTTGTCGAATAAATTTTCCCCAAAATGCGACTCATACTTCGGAGCGACATATGTTTTTTTTCACTTTATTGTGCAATTTATGGCTAATGCGACGTATATTCCGGAGCGACTTTTAGTCCGAAAAATACGGTACATATAATGTCATCTATATTAAGTCTTGCCACACACGGATACTCTGTTCCTTTGTGACCTGGTCTGCTAAGGTGAAGCTGCAGATTGAGTGGAGGTGGAGCAGCTCCACTCCCTGTCTGCCAGCATTCGCCATCTGCTTCGCCCAAGGCAGTGGTCGTCCCACACAAAAAAGGTGTTAAAACGACCTGGACACACACACACAGTTAAAACTGACTCTGACATTTTCTCCGAAAACTATTACGATGAATTGATGGTAGTCAATAATGGAACACAGTACGAATACTTATAATACTTAAAATATTTTGTAACAGTAAACGGATACAACCTCAAGGCCACGTAATGCATCCAATTCCACTTCCTGCTTTATGTCATTTGTGCCAGCGGGCTTTGATGTTTATCAGCAGGCCTCTCGGTGTCCCTTTTTAATCCAGCCTTTCTCCATATTGCATTTACGCTTTCATTAAGTAAACCGATCAGTGTGTCATGTGCCATTGCCAGCGCATGTCACTTTAGGACACAGCATCTGCTCCCTAAAAGCTGCTGGACCAATTTTAGGCTCAACATTGTTGGAATCAGGTGGCAGCTAGGAGCAGGTGAGTGATGACAGAGGTGCAAAATGTCAGAATAAAAGTAAAATGAGAAAATGTTGAGACACAAATGATCACGTGGACCACAGGAACGGCGATCTTGTGATTCAGTATATTTTCATTACATGTACTGTGTGTGTTGGCAGTGTTGCAAAAGAAACGCTTTGAAATTCCAGTATCTCATTACACAACATACTCTCTTACAACTCACTCTTTCCTCTCTGGTCTGCCCACACGGGTGCATTTTGAAAGCCCAAATGGAGCACTTGAAACAGACCCGCCGGTGCTTTTGAGATGACCTCTTAAAAGCCCATGACTCAAATATTTGCTTTTGACTAAATGGGCCTTAAAATTACATTTGGTTTGTTTTGCTATTGCTGCACTAAATCAACATTGTTGATTCTTACAACATGGAATATAGGATCAAGTCCTCCATCGTCATGGCAATGCCAGAAATATGGAGGTAGATTGGGGTCAAACGTTCTGTATTTGAAAGAAAAAACTTGTAGTACTTGAAAAAATAAAACTTGAAACTGAAAACAAACGTGTTGAGCTTGAAACTTGAAAAATAGAAACATTTATTAAAAAAACAATTTAAAAAAAACACCCCCAGGAAGACAGAAAATGTAAATTGAGTGTAGCAAATTTGAACAGGTTCCCTGAAAAATAAAGATCTGGATCTGAGAAAACAAGAGTTGAACCTGAAAAAAAAGATGTGACCTCAAACTTGAAAAAATAATGGCAATGAAACCAGAACATAAACAGTTTATTCAAAAAATTTACCAAAGCAAAGCCAAACTATTTTCAACTCGAAAAAAACTTTTCATACAAGTATTTTTATTTTGAATAAATTTTTTTATTTCAAGTTTCAAGCTTAACATGTTTATTTTCAGTTTCAAGTTTTATTTTTTCAAGTACAAGTTTTGTTTTTTCAAGTACAAAACATTTGACCCCAATCTACCTCCACACAGAAACCTCTTAAGGATGGTTTTTTTCCTATGTTTCCTAAACCTCTCCCATACGTCCTTTCATCTTTCCTATCCTCATTGACCCTTCACTAGCCCCACCATCCGGCGCATCCACCCCCACGCAAGCCGCCGTTCGGTCCAGCTGTGTTGTGACTTTTAAAACAAGTTTGCATCCAACGACTATCAGTTACATAAATCACGTGATTTATTTAATTAGTCAGCCCCCTCGTCGAGATCTCACACTCCACTTGGAATAGCTCGCTTACTGAGCTCATGGAAAACTTTACTTCTGCCAAGTTTTCTTTTCATATCCCCTAAAAAGGAACCTGAGGAGTACGCACGGAACCGGACCTTGTTTTATTTTTATGGTGAGAGCAAAACAGAAGCTTAAATGGTTGGACACACAAAGACGAATCGATGAATATTTGTGTGAATGTTTTAGAGGGATTTCTGAAACCAAATTAAAATGAAACTAGACAGATGCTAACTTGAGGCTGATGTTTTAGTCTGCTTTTTTAGTGTCTTTCATTCTGTCAGTAAACTATTACAAGCTTGCTTGGTTTTCTGTTCTTCGTATGATATTCCTCGAATTCACTTTGTTTGCCCACATGCTCTTTTTGTAGCAGCTGCCAAGAAAGTCTCAGGTCAAAAGTCAGAAACAAAATGGAGCGAGATTCCAGGGACCAAAGCTGTGTTTAAGTGCCAAAGTAAACAAACGACGGGGTCATGTGGAGTTGGAGGTGTCTGTGATTAAGAGACCAAGTCTGTCTAAATGTGGGAAAATCTGCTATCATAGTCATCTTTTGCACTTGTGTCATTTTGTGGTCAGAGTTACAATCTGAAGGGTCAGGCACTGATGTCTTTGGCCTGCCACAGCTGGAGATGAAAGCAGACTGTGGCAAAAAAAAAAAAAAGCAGCCCGCTCGAAGACAGCCTATTCCAAAATGATATGAATTTGTGTTTATTTGCGTTTGTGCAGAACATTCCATGGTATGTGTGTCCTTTTTAAGAGCGCTGTAAATGTAGATAAGTGGGACGTAGCGCTCGCCAGACCAGCTAGACCAGGGGTGGGCAAACTACGGCCCGCGGGCCACATCCGGCCCACGGGACCGTTTAATCCGGCCCGCCAACCCTGAATTAATTGTATTATTAAACTTTTTTTTTGTCATTTTGCCTGCAATGACTGCGTTTCCCCAGTAGATGGGGAACCGCTCGCCTGCGCATTTACTACCGGAAGCCGTGTCAGAAAGCTCGGTGCACACTCACAAGTGCGTGTACGTACGTACTCAGTAGTACGGACATGGCGCACTCGCGCTCTATTTGTATCAGTCCCGAATTTAGAGCGTGGGCTGTGACGACAGCATTCTTGTAATTCGCTCGCTGAGCTTTCAGATACAGTTTTACGCTAAAGCCACCCACAAACCTTCCCCTGGAATCCTTCCATTAAAATGAGTGGCCCGAAGAAAAGAAGTGAGTGCCGAATGTTAAAAGAGTGGCCAATTTGGCTCGACGTACGCGACCTGACGTTCAGCCACATCAACCCGTCACAGATCGAGGTAAACGGATCTCTCCTAAGAATTGCCACAACAAATTTTACTCCAGACTATGATGCACTATCAAAAAAGGGAGACCAACAACACTGTTCCCACTGAAAATGAAGGGGAGGCTCTCAAGTTTGTTGTAAAAAAATGCATTTTGAATATGATTTGTACACATAGCAGGGATTGAAACTAGCGACCATTCTCATTTTCAAACAATGCAGGATGCTCAAGGACATTGATGCACCACCTGTTTGCGACTAATCTTAACCTGTAAAGTTCTTAAGGCTTACTTTAAGGAAGTGTTTCCCGTTTCCTCACCTCTGTTACCAGGTGTTTGTGAGTTAAAACTCTGCTCTGATGTTCAGATACCCCTCACCGTGTTGCCGTTTTGATTACTTTATTTGGATGTATGCTTTCACCGATTCTTCAAGATGATATATTTGGTCAGAATGTTTGCTGTTTGATGTGATCTCATAAGATAAACATTTTTCATTAATCTGACCTGCAGGCACTGAAGTGATGGAGACTGTTATTCATAATAATAGTGTCGTATTTTATGAGAATCACTGATAGCAGTTTTTTAGTGATTTTTTTTTTAATGCTGTTAATAAATGCATTTGTTTTCAAAAAACGTGTTTGGAATATCCATGCTTTACTACCTACTAAAGGCCAAAATCTTTTATGCAATGACCTTTACAGGTCGCTTATATTACTTCACACAAACACTACGTCCATCTGCTCCTGGTTCGGCCCTCCGGTCCAAATTTAGAACCCAGTTCGGCCCGCGAGTCAAAAAGTTTGCCTACCCCTGAGCTAGACGTTCAAATTGCAGTCGTTCAACTGACTGCACCTCACCAATAACGTTGCCATTTTTGTTGTTGTAGGGACCAAGATCCACCATAAAAAAGAGATCCTATTCCACCTATTATTTAAAAAGATGCCTATATTTACACAGTCGTGCCCTGAGAAAAAGTTTAACTTGTTCTGTTACCACACCCATATCACGAATCATCTTTCCCCATTGAAATAAATGGAAATGCCATTAATCTGTTCCAGGGGCCCCCATGAAGCAAAAATACAAAATGTCTCAGAAGAAATGCTTACAGGCATCTTGAGTCATAAACAATGCTAAAACGTTTTTGAGCTTCCAAAAAGAAGCCTGCCTCTACGATTGTATACACTGCAATTTGTCACATGAGACACTCTATCCTTTAATTACGCCGGTGCAATTATACACAGAGAAGAACATCCTGAGGGCTCCGGTTTCCACCTTTGTCTCCCTGTCTCAAGTGGATCTATGATCCACTTGTTGTATTATCCAACATGGCAGTGCATGCCTGGTCGACTTCCACTTCTGAAGACATTAAGAGACACTACGAAACAAAAGGGCACCATAATTTCAAATTTTGCAATGGAGTTCCTGATAAATAGGCTCTGTTTTGATCTCAAAAGGCCCAAAGTGCTCAATGAGAAATATAATTGGATGACACGTGCTTGAGAGCAAACCAATTCATGACCACTCATGTGATACCATTCTTTTAATATATTTTGAAGGCACACACTTGGAGTTGCCTAATTAATGAGTGTATTAAAGACATGGGCTGCAGTGGGTGGTGTTTTGTCTTCAAGTACACGTGACAAACAAGCACTGACAAGACCAGAAAGCTTATACTCAGTGTTCGTGATTATATTATCAATTAAGAATAGAGATGTGCACCCATTTGCTAAGATAAATGTGGAATAAATAAATTAAAAAAATCTTCAAATTTAACATGCAGGTTTTTCTTCATGATTTCATTCCCTTCTGAAAATGATGTGCTCCAAGGATCTTAAATGAAATCACCTTAAGGCTCAAAAGCAGTACAAACACTAATGAGAGGGAGGTGAGAGCATTGACTAGGCCACACCTGTGCTCCAATGACATTAAGCCTCTCCTGCTTGTTAGTTTTGCATAATCAATCTTTTAAAATCTTCTTAGCATAAATACTAGGCAATTTCCATATTGCCATTCATATGATAATTACAGAAATGAGGTTATGAGAGAAGCCTCAGCCTCAGGTTGGGTGGTTGATAATCTTTTTAACAAACCAAGACAATGAGATGGGTTTAACGCTAGGAAAAGTGATTTTCCTCTAAAAAATTCCCGTCACATGAGAACTTTCTCACTGTAGGCAGAGCGGCATGGGTTAGAGGTGGGGATGTGGACCTCTTCAGTTTTACACACAGCAGTAGGACCGCAGGGGCTCGTCACCTCCAGCTCCTGCTGTCAAAGAGCATCGCTGTCAATCAGGTGATGCAGGGCTGTCGATATTTCCTGGCAGCTGCGCCGCTCTTGAACACACTGTGCTATTCCCGCTCTTGCAAAAGGAAAAGAACAGGAATCCAGTACAGCACCTTTTTTTTTTTTTAAAGAAAATGCATACCGTGTTTTGCCATGTATAATGCGCAAAATGTAACTAATTTATTGTCCTAAAATCTGGGGTGCGCATTATGCATGGGTACAACAATTTCTGAAGAAAATCTCCCTTGAAATAAAACTTGAAATCACACCTTTCTTCTTGTTTGTTGTCAATCGCGCATCGCATTCAGCCATCCTGCCCAACACAGTCAGTAAAATTCATAATAGACGACACATCGTTTGATGCGATGGTGCAATCGTTGATGGTGTGTTATTGTCAAATATTGTTTGGTTTTTAATCTCCATCGCAAACCGGATATCATACGGAGGCCGCCATTACAGATGCGCAGAACGGATGCGCAAGACACGTCAGCTATATAAAGAGCGAGAGTTCAGTTCTCTACCTAAATGCGTATTACAGGTAATATTTTATTTCACAACACTTTGCCTTGTTCCTTTCTTCTCTGCTCTTCACTTCAAACACGCTCCATACGAACACAATGCTCTCGTATCAGACGCTTGCTCGATCACCTGCTCGTTTGCTGTCACAATGTACCCTACACAAATCCGAAACATTTCTTCGCTATCGAGTTTGCTAGCGCATGCGCAGTGATACTGACCGGCAGAATAACATCCGGTTGTTCCCAAAGATGGTCTTTTTTCTGAAATAATTTTACGTTTACGGACTTAATTAAGTAAGAGTCAAAATTTGGGTGCGTATTATACATGGGTACATGCTTTTTTTCCAGCATCGACATGCCATTTGTAGGGTGCGTATTATGCACGGGGGCGCATTATGCATGGAAACACACGGTACTCTATTCGAAAAAAATGGGAAAAAAAAGTGTCAGCACCACCATGTTAATTTTGCATGAACGTCGGTAGATATTTTCCATAAACGATTAAGAACAAAATTGGTTGGAAATTGATTGTCTGAGCTATGAAGGTGAACCTATTGCTGACTTTGGACTAGCTAATGACAGGGATAATAATAATACAGACTGTGATAGGAATGGGAAAAAAATTACAGTTTGCTCAACAAGGAACATGAAACACCACCAAAAGATGGCAGCAGAGCTGGGGGAAAAAACAATACAAGAAAACAACAGAAAAGTTGCAACAAAAGCTCACAGCAAAAACAAACCACAAGAAACAAAATGCATGGGCACAGAAGAGTTACGTTGACTACACTGGTGGATCCTGGACATGACAGGATGGAAGATGATTATTTATACTCAGGTGATTTCGATACAAGTGGAGGCAATCACCATAATGAGCAGGAAGTAAAGCTTCCAAAACAAAAGAAAACAATGACTCCAAAAAAAAAGTTACAACGCGAAAGAGTCCACTAAAAAACTGACTATTTAACATAAATGATGAGCCATGACAGATAATAAAGTCCTAATTTCAAATAAATATGATTATCTTTTTCATTTACATTTACAATGCTTGAGAAGTGCTTCATGTGAAGTAGAGCTTATAACAAATAGGCAGACAGACTTTATGATCCAGAATGCATAAAACTGGAGAGGACTATGCGGAAGCACAAAGGGTCATTTTGTCACTCTCTCTCCCTCCCTACAAAACAAGCGATACACCCTACGGTGTCCTTTTCATATGAGCTGCAAAAAATTGCAAAGGGCTAATTAGGTGCAAAAGCACTGATTAGGTGAGGCCACTCCACAGAGAACAATTGCCAATGAATTATTTAAACTCTCTCTGCTGTACATGATATCAATACTTGGCCATTGGCGCCACACTGCTGTGCATTCCCATCTCCAATTTAATTCTGCTGTTGTGAAATGAAGTTTTTGAACTGATCAGAAGATGTGTGGAGAGAATACAAATTGGCTTTGACCAGGTTTGACTCTCCTCCAGTCTTTGTGCATCTCTCACAGCCTCCAGTAGAGTGAATTAGTTTTGCCCCAGTAACTCAGTAAGTTTCTGTGTCCCTGTCCCACAGGGTATGGTCACGCTGCCCCCAGCACAGATGAAGGGAAGGCGTTCTGCGTGATCTATGCCCTCCTTGGCATCCCTCTCACCCTGGTCATGTTCCAGAGTGTGGGCGAACGCATCAACACATTTGTGAGGTTTCTTCTCCATCGCCTGAAGAAATGCCTCGGAATGAGGCGGACGGAGGTTTCCATGTTCAACATGGTGACGGTGGGTTTTATATCCTGCATGAGTACGCTGTGCGCGGGGGCGTTGGCGTTCTCTCAATTTGAGGGATGGACCTTCTTTCACGCTTTCTACTACTGCTTCATCACTCTCACCACTATCGGCTTTGGGGACTACGTGGCGCTGCAGAACGACCACGCTCTGCAGACCAAGCTGGACTACGTGGCCTTCAGCTTCATCTACATCTTGACTGGCCTGGCTGTGATCGGAGCCTTCCTCAACTTAGCCGTCCTCCGCTTCATGACCATGAACGCTGAGGATGAAAAAAGGGATGCCGAGCAGAGGGCCCTACTGGCCCATAATAGCCAGGCCGGCAGACACATGCGCTGCGCGACGGACCAAGCGTCCCCTTCCTCCACGGCGTCGGGATGTGGCGGAGGAAGCGGCGGCGGAGGAGCGGCCAGCCGGGGACTGCGTAATGTTTATGCCGAGGTTCTCCACTTCCAGTCCATGTGTTCTTGCCTTTGGTACAAAAGCAGAGAGAAGCTGCAGTACTCAATCCCGATGATCATCCCACGTGACCTCTCCAATTCTGACATCTACATGGAGCAGGGAGAATCCTTCTCCAACCCGCTTCACTCCAACGGCTGTATGTGCAGTCTGCAGCCCCACTCGGGCATTAGCTCCGTGTCTACGGGTCTTCACAGCATCAGCGTGTACAGGAGACTCAATAAACGAAGATGCTCCATCTAGGCATGATCTTTAGCCCACTTGAATTTTACCTGTGGTAAAAGAAGCATGCCAGGTCCGGACATGGAGGGGACAACTTCAGAGTTGATACTCCCTGGTGGTGATGTCCAAGCAATCTAGGCTCCAAACACTAAGCACAAGTCAGCCTCTAAGTCAGGCAAGAGGTCAGCCCGTCTTCCTCGCAGTTTTGAGGTTGGGGGTCAAGCCTACCTGTGGATCTTGTGCATGTTCTACCCAAACCATGCTTGAAATAAGAAAAAATATATTGTTCTCACGTTTGATCAATGTCCCACTCAACCAAAAATTATTTGTGGACCTTGGATGAGCCACAATTAAAAAAAAAAAACATTGATTAAAAATGTTATAACAATGGCACCTATTGATATAAATGAACGTTACGTTTGTTAAACACAGACACTGAGATTTTGCTGGTATTATTTTTAATGCATATGATTGGTGGAGAAAGAAGAAAGGGGGTAGGAGGTAGGTAAATATCACCTTTCTTAAATTAATAGACTGTGTATATGTTGTACACATTATAAAATGTGTATATATTTGAACACCTTAACTGTTTTTTCAGTAATTGTACTGAGTGTCGTTTCCTTTGTGTTATGTTCAAGACCAATTTTTCAACCGGCTTCGTCCTTTGTTTATCAGAGATGCTTTATGTTAAAGTTAAGAAGGATTGTTGCAAATCAAACATGGATTTATGGGGCATTCATGTTTCAACCACTGGCCATTGCCATCCCTTCAATCGGACCTCAGAGTTTTATACAAATGTATTGATTCAATCTTTTCAGTTTCTTCTCGTCATCTGACTCTTGTGTGTACTTGTTGCTTGTCGATATGTTTTCTGATATCGTTGTTGTTGCATATATACTTACATATCGAATTCACTGCAGCACCTTAGAAGATTGTTGTCTGCTTTTGAACACTGGATGTCAGTGCACATTTGTTTCTTATTCTACAGAAACCAAATTGTTTTGTTTTGATTTAAAACAGACATATGCTTTAGTGTTGATAAGAGGTTATCATAAATGGCCTCAGAGTTTGAAACTCATGCACTTTGCTTAAATAACACACTTCAGACGATTTCAGGTTTTCATACAGTGTCCTTTTCCACTTCAGCCCTGTGATGCATTTGATTGCTATAGTTTGATTTTGGTTGGTTTTACAATGTTCCACTAAAGATTTTCTTTCGGACGCATTTATATTTTTCTTCATACAGACACAGACTGACAGCTAAATAAGGTTGAACTCGATGATAAATTGCAGTCAATAATGTGTGTAGCCATATGTAAACAAAATAAGTTTACTTTACTACAATAAAACATATTTTGGTTCAAAACAATGTTTCCTATGTTCAAATTGTCTCCATTTCTGTACTTCTCACTTCAATACTGCTAGAAGTTGTGAGTACTCGAATTACGTATTTTAGCGAAGACCGTTGCTATGGTTACAATCTGTGACATCCTGCTGGTAATCACTACTGAAGGTTTAAGTTCACAAATGACATCTTCACGAGACATTGTTCGTAGGATGAGATAAGCAAGCCTATGTAACATTAAACTTAAAGTGTAAAACAATAACCTGAACACAGTACTTGCACCATGCACCAAATAATTGACAGCGTTTTGGCAGGTGTGTCTAAATTAAAATGTAATATGCCGTATTTTTCGGACTATAAGTCGCGGTTTTTTTCATAGTTTGGGTAGGGGGCGACTTATACTGAGGAGCGACTTATATGTGATTTTCTTCACAAATTTTCAAATTTCCAAAAAAAAAAAAAGTGAAACCGTGATAAACGAACCGCGATGTAGCAAGGGATTACTGTAATTTGAATTTTAAGTGACGTCAGCGCGCGGCGGTTGTTTACATAAAGGACAAAGATTCGATCACGGGATGACGAAGATTACGAAGGGCCCCACGTACTACCGGCATCATTAGCGGCTTTGTTTGTAAGTGACACGGAGGACGAAGAGTTTGAAGGTGTTGGAATAATTTAAGTGAAGCCTTGGCCTGCCAGACCTGGAGGCCTTGTCTTTACATTTTATGACTCTTACTGTAGGTTTGGTTCATAGATTGTTGTTGGTCAGAACTGTTTTTCTTTGTTAAGTGTTACATACAGTTTGAAGTAGTTGCGTACAAGTTATCCTATATTTACTCAATGTTTGTTTAAGTGTTTAGGACAGGACAAGTCACTCATTATTATTGTGTGTTAATTTACCAAGTAGATAAAGTTAGCAAAGGTTTAGTTGCATTGTTCCACAGGAACCACAGGAAAGCGGCAATCCAAGTTATCTGATCCCACTCGAGGACGAGTCAGCCAACCATGAGAGAAGGACAGCTGGTTGAGGAAGGAGGACAAAGTCTGCGGGAGTCACGGGCCGACAATGAAGTGCTAATTCACACCACACTACATTCCTTAGCTAATAAGCGTTGCTACAGACACTATCTCCCCTCCCGTTAGTGTAGCAACGCCTCTGTAACCAGGGCAACCAAAACATTAAATAGAGGAGCACGTGAAGTGAGAACTCAGAATTGATGGAGATTGTAACTGAGTTTGCTCTCTCTATCGTTCTCCTCGCGAGTAAACCTGTTCTGGTTCTTTTCTCCTCTTTCTTCCAGCATGTGGTTTAATGTCTGATGGTATTTAGACCTGACATTTATTTGGTCCTTCGAGCCGGATGCCAATGCACCTGAGGATTCCAGCGGGCGGCAGCGGAGTTCCAGAAAGACCGCGCGCGGCAGGACCTCCTTAGGTGGGGTCCTAGAATCCTTTTCAAGGGCTGGTTGTCTGCTCGTCAGCTGGGATCTGAAGGTTGAAGGCAATCCGAGGTGCAGAGGTGAAGAGAACCAGAGAGTGAGTTTGTTTTGTTTTTTAAAAGAATGAGCGGCCGAGGGCTCGTCGTGCCCTATAAAAGTCCTAGGACAGAACGGAAAGGTCCGTTCTAAAGGTACCAAAACGGAAAGGTCCGTTTAAATAAAAGTTACTCAACGGAAAAGTAACTCAACGGAAAGGTCCGTTTAAATAGAAAGGTACCAAAACGGAAAGGTCTGTTTAAATAAAAGTTACTCAACGGAGAAGTAACTAAACGGAAAGGTCCGTTTAAATAGAAAGGTACCAAAACGGAAAGGTCCGTTTAAATAAAAGTTACTCAACGGAGAAGTAACTAAACGGAAAGGTCCGTTTAAATAGAAGAAATAAAAGGACAGAGGTGTCCGACGGAGAAATCCGTTCAAAAGGGTTAGCGGAGTCCGCGGGAAACCGAAAGTTCCATCATACTGTGTGATTGAGAGTCTGAATGGGAATACGTATCACTAGATATAGTATTCCATATTAAAGCAGTGGGGAACACATAACGTGGTTCTGTGGACACAATAGGCAAGGATTCTCCACCAGAACGCTGGTAGAAGTGAGAATCACCACAGGATCTTTTCGTTATCCCACTGGAAACACCCGACTTTAGAAACCCCTATGGTTTTACAGTTGGGACCAAATTTATTAAAATGGGGAACGGGAAGAGTAAAACTAATATCCGAGATACACTAAAATTTAAAGATTGGAAAATAATTGAAAGACAGGATCCTGATCAAATTAAAAATCTAGATAAACGGATCAAGAAATACAAATTTGAGGGAGAACTAGAAGAAATACAAGAGCGGGAGGAGAAAACACTGGCTACAAATTCGAAACTAAAGATCATAGCGAAGTTGCATCCGCAAATACATGACACACACAAAATTGAGGAGTCACCTCCTCCTTATGGGTTGACGGACAGAGCCACTAGGCAGAAAAGCCCGCTTGAAATTGATTGGTCAAAGGAAATGAGAGCAAATTATACAGAAATAGGGAGAACAAAGCAAATTGATAATGAAACCTTTGATGAATATCGAGAGCGCATGACAGAAGTGTTTAAATTACACAGTGGACTGGTAGAAGATAATGCACCCCAAGGTGCTTATCAGCAACAATTAAAAAATGCCATCCATGTAGGGTCCAAGCCTGCAATACAAATTAGGGTGATCAATAATTATATAGGAATGAACACCGGAACTTTGGAGGAATACATAAATCACGCCCTCCATGCAGAAAGAGTAGTAGTAGACAAACAAAAACGAAAACAAATGAAAGCCTCAAAAGACACTTTTCTGGTAGACCAGGATAGTGATACTTTTTACCAAAATGCTGGCAGAGGACAGAAAGGCCAGAGAGGGCGAGCAATGTCCAACAGAGAAGGCTTTAGAGGCCGAGGAAGAGGAGTTGTGCAACCTCCAATAGAATGCTGGAGTTGCGGGGGAAACGGTCACATGGCACGTGACTGCACAAATGAACAAAGACAGTTATGACTAGGCCAAGATCAAATCAAATCAGGTTTCCATGTAATGAAGTGGGAACCTGGCTGCCAAAATTAAAGAGAAATTAGCTTAAGTATACAGGAGATATTTAGGATAAAGTAAGATAAAGAAACACTGAAGTTAAAATTTGCTAAATAGATGGAAAAGAATTACAAATAGCTTCTAAAAGTGAAATAGAGAATAAATCAGAAAAGTAAGACGAACAAAAAGGTGTGTTGATGGGATCGATGTGTGTTCGATATGTTGTGCGTCATCCTATTGTGCTGGTGTGTGTGTGCGTGTGCGCGCAGAGGATCCTCATGAATGGGTGTGTGTACGAGTGTGAGTGAGATGTGTGTCCTATGGAAAAAATCAGTAATGGAGAATGTTCAGGAGGCTGTTGAAGCGATAATAGGGAAATGGAGAAGTAGACGATGATGTGTTTAAGTTGGTTGGAGAAACTAAGATGAGTAGTGTGTGGCAGTAGAGAAAATACGACGTGTGTGGCAGAAAGTGACTAGAACGGTGGTTTGATAGGATGAGAATAAGAGACAGCAAATGTTGTGTAGAAGACAGTGAAAGATGTCGAATGTGAACATGATGAAGGGGGCAACAGCAAAGTTGGCCTGCCCTTTGAGAAGGTGAGTAGTCCGCGGGGCGGGGCTTTGCGCGTGGGCCTGTGCTATGCTCGTGTGGGCGGTGGGCCGGCATCATGATTGTTGCAGGAAATGGCCAGCCTGTGACCAATCAACATTGATGCCGCGCCCCCCCCCCTCGCACGGGGGGTGCTATGACTGCGGGCGAAGCAGGGAAAGTGTGAGTTTCTCAGAGAATGTTTGAATATTTGAAGCAGAGTGATGCTTAAGGAAGATGTGACAATATTTGCATGAAGGATAAAATGCACTGATGAAAAAAAAGGTATAACCAAAACGTCAAAATAGAGGATGACGTTTGCGCAGCATTGTTTGTTGGTATTGTTTGTGAGCTGTGTCTCTGCTGTTTTTGTGTTGTCTGTGTGCTGTAAGTGTTATGTGTTAAAAGGATGAAATTGGCTAATATGGGTGCACAAAAGAATTTCTTAGACTGTAGTCTATCTGATTTGCACCGCAAAACAAAAACGTTTTTGTAAAAATAGGAAGTGAAAGAAAAGCAAGCAATTTGTTTATGGGCAGAAACTGGTCCACACTGCATTAATGCCTAGCCTTGTCGAAACAAAATTTGAGAGATGGAAAGAACTTCCTTTCTGGAATTGGATGAAGAAAAATTATGAAATAACGACATTTCAAAGCTAAATTTAAGATTTGAGAATAAGAGAGCGATTGGGCTGAAGTTTAGTAACAACATCAATTAACTATTATATTAATTTACTGACGGTTATTTTGTTGGTTTTTATCTTTTTGTCTTGATTGGTTTGACACCTTGAGGAAGGAAAAATTAGGATGAGGAACACGGGTTGAGACAACCAGTTACACACGCAAAACATGTGTGCACTGGGACACTGAGAAGCATTTTGAAAGGTGTGTCAAAGTAAATGAAGATGAAATCATATGTAGTAATACAACACTTTACTACATATGGATTCTCTATATCATACAATTGAGTAAAATAAAACATACGTACATATTGATTTTTATTCAAATTGCTAAGATTCTTGTGATAAACGATGAGAAAATGATTGAAAAGTAACTAAAGAAACTACAAGAAACTACAACTAAGCTAGTTGTGGAAGCAGTCCAATTGCCACGAAAAATAGCTAGATGCACGTGTGCAGGGCACACACGAGACTGATAAGGTGTCAAGAGGTAACAAGCTTGCAGACGGAACCGCATAGCTGTAGTGTAAAAGACGCTTCAAATTTTATACACACAAGAAGCAGATTAAATTACTGAAACGTTTTTAAAGATGTGCAGCGACAAAGTCCATAGACTGAAATTCAATTATGGATGAAAAGAGGGGCAAGAGTGGAGAATGGCATCTATAAATGACCAGAAGACTGACCTATCCTACGAAAACACCTATACAAATGGGCAGCAATATTGAGCCATGGTGTGTGTCGCATGGCTCAAGAGGAGGGATAATGGGGCAGGTCAGTCAGCTTTATACAACACATGGATTTGATTCATATTCAAAACATTTATAAAAAAAAATTTGTAGAGCTTGTTTAACATGTGTTAAACTCAATCCACAGGGTTATAATGCCTGGTCATAATAGATGCATTTTCAAAATGGATTGAATTGGCCTCAAAATAAACACTGAATGCCTTAACAGTGGCAAAAACGTTATGTAAAGAAATAATACTTTGTCAACAACCGCTGTAGATGTTAAAGAATGGAATTAATATATATCTAAAATGAATGTGGATAGTTTGTTTCAGGTGACTATAAGAGTAACTGGTAAAAGAAACAATTGATTGCTCATGGCAAAACAAGCTGCAAAGACAGAAAAAATAATGAATGTCACATGTATGGGTCTACGACCGATTCTTTATGTTGTACCGTTGCCATTGACAAAAGATTGTGTGAAATCTGTCACGTCTGCTGATTGTGAAATGTGCGACAGTGTTCTATATAATATCCGTTGAAAAAAAAAAAAGAAAGAAAGAAAAGAAACCATTGCTTTTAGAGAATGTAGTCAACCAAAATTGTATATGTATCGACATGCCAAGATCTGGGAAAAAGCTGGAAAAAAACAAACAAACAAAATGTCTTTAAATTTGAGAGGTGACGATGATCTGACTGAAATTGATGCAATTAGAGTCCCCAGATGAGTTCCTGATTAATAAGAATTAATTGACCAAATTGCAGTGGGATGGGAGCCCTCCATTTGCTGCTGGTGTACGATGAACAAGAACGTTGACAGGATAAATTACATCCATTGCAACATGCAGAAATTGGGCAAACGGACACAAGCGGGACTTGAGGCAGTGCACGAACAGCTAGCCACGCCTTCCCTAATGTCAATCCAGAACCGCAATGCTCTTGTTATGTTGTCGTCTGAGAAAGGAAGGGTCTGCGCAATGTTCAGAGAACAATGCTGCACCTTCATCCAGAACGACACCGCCCCTGATGGGAGCCTGACAAAGGCGATTGCAAGCTTGCAATCCCTCAACACGAGGATGAAAGAGCACAACAAGTGGATGACTGCTATTGGGAAGTATAAAGCCCTTGTGTCCTCAATTACTGCTATACTCACCTTGTGTGGATGTTGTTGTATTCCATATCTGCGTGTTGTTTAATCGTCTCATCACTACAGCAATATCGCCCATGGAAGACAAGATGGCCCGGGTAGGCCTAATGTCTGAACGCCAACATGTTGATGATAACGATGATGATGCAATTTTTGCACTTGAGTTTACAGACTTTTTCCCAGATCTGTGTGTTTCCGAATGATAATGTCGCAACATCTATCCTTTTTGGTGTAAACTTATTTGTGCTCATACTTGTGATCCGACAACGGACAATCGAGATAAGTGGTTGTTTTTGGTAATGTGAAAATTGAGCAAATATGTGATAAACAGGGGGGAAATGTTGGAATAATTTAAGTGAAGCCTTGGCCTGCCAGACCTGGAGGTCTTGTCTTTACATTTTATGACTTTCCTTTTGTTTAGATTCTTCCTCTTTGGTGACAGGGATGTCTTTTGATCCCTGTCAGCCATATGTCTCTTTCCTGTCCTTTTGTTATGTGTGTGTTTTTGTTCCTGTAAGAGGCCTTCACCAACATCGAGCAGAGCTTATTTGCATAGGCGAAATGTTCTTATTTGGTCCAAAGAAACTTCATTCCTTTTATCTTACTGTAGGTTTGGTTCATAGATTGTTGTTGGTCAGAACTGTTTTTCTTTGTTAAGTGTTATATACAGTTTGAAGTAGTTGCGTACAAGTTATCCTATATTTACTCAATGTTTGTTTAAGTGTTTAGGACAGGTCACTCATTATTATTGTGTGTTAATTTACCAAGTAGATAAAGTTAGCAAAGGTTTAATTGCATTGTTCCACAGGAACCACAGGAACCACAGGAAAGCGGCAATCCAAGTTATCTGATCCCACTCGAGGACGAGTCAGCCAACCATGAGAGAAGGACAGCTGGTTGAGGAAGGAGGACAAAGTCTGCGGGAGTCACGGGCCGACAATGAAGTGCTAATTCACACCACACTACATTCCTTAGCTAATAAGCGTTGCTACAGACACTATCTCCCCTCCCTTTAGTGTAGCAACGCCTCTGTAACCAGGGCAACCAAAACATTAAATAGAGGAGCACGTGAAGTGAGAACTCAGAATTGATGGAGATTGTAACTGAGTTTGCTCTCTCTATCGTTCTCCTCGCGAGTAAACCTGTTCTGGTTCTTTTGTCCTCTTCATTCCAGCGTGTGGTTTAATGTCTGATGGTATTTAGACCTGACAGAAGGATTTAATGATTTGGAGTGACACAGAAGGTTTGAAAAACTATTTGGCTTTTACGCACGCCCGGTCCTACTCTACGGAGCTCTCTTTCACCTCCGTGGATATGTTGGGGGTTAGGGTTAGGGTTGGGGGCTGTCCGGGGACGGTGGATGGGGCTCGGACATGGCTTTTACACACGGCCGGTCCTACTCTACGGAGCTCTCTTTCACCTCCGTGGATGGAAGTCGGGGGCCGGCGCTCGGCCGGGTAGCTGTCCGGGGACTGTGGATGGGGCTCGGACATGGCTTTTACGCACGCCCGGTCCTATTCTATGGAGCTCTCTTCCACCTCCGTGGCTGGAAATGCCACCTCCGGGGATGGAAGTCCATGCCGCCACACGCCTGGAAGTCAACGCCGGTGCTTGGGGCCGTGTGACGGTGAACTATTTATGTTATAGTTACTTGATATATTTTATTTCGTGAAGCAACTTGTATATGTTTTTATCGTTACAGTTCAGTAGTTGTTGGCTCGTTGAACTCTTGTTTTGTTAAATAAAGAGCCGTTTACCAAACCCACGTCTTTCCTTGTACTTTGTTAACGCTACAATATAGTTATATACTAGATCTGTGGAATAACGACGAGGCTGACGTCAGCGGCGCACGCGCGGCGTTGTTGACAAAGGACGAGAAATTTGATCGATGGATTTAATGATTTGGAGTGACACAGATGGTTTGATAATATTGTTGTTTATATGATAGTTATTTGATATATACTTTATATATTGTTATATGGGTCTTTGGAATATTTAGACGTCAGCGGCGCGGCGCATACGCGGCATCGTTTCCATAAAGGACGATCGATGGATTTAATGAATTGGAGTGACACAGATAGTTTAATAAACGTGTTATTTATGTAATAGTTATTTGAATAACTCTGAATGTTGCGTCAGGCCCGTTCTCAGCTCTTCGTTTGTGTTTATGTCACGTTAGCATACCTATCGTTTAGCCTGTTGTTGCTCGTTCATGTCTGTTCTTGGTGTTGGATTTTGTCGAATAAATTTCCCCCAAAATGTGACTTATACTCCGGAGCGACTAATATATGTTTTTTTTCACTTTATTGTGCATTTTATGGCTAATGTGACGTATATTCCGGAGCGACTTTTAGTCCGAAAAATACGGTACATTGGACTGAAATAAATGGATACAATTACTGTAAATATTAGCCGCTACTTTTTGCTCAAGTTTTGAATCCTGCGGCTTGTAGTCTGGTGCGGCTTATCTATGGATTTTTTCATGATTTTGTGATGACTTGATCACCTTTATACACTCGTAAAAAGGCTGTGTTGTCGCCTGTTGTGTGGAAACCGCTTTGCTAGGCGGAGGGATACATATGTGACATGGTCACTGGGGAGAAGAGTGGTACGTTGATCGCATGTCTGCCAGGCAAATAGTGCCGTATAATTCACATAGACAGAACAAGATCAAGACGGACATTACTGAAGAAACGAAGCTTTTATACACAAATCGTCATTATGGGGGACAAAAGAAATTCATATGATGCCGCTTTTAAGTTAAAGGCAGTCGATGTTGATGACATTGTGTTGCATCACCCTTTTCTTTATTTCCCGGTCACGTCTACTCTGGAGCTATACGTGTCGCTTGCTAGTTTAATGTAACTTAGCGCTTCACGCATGAATAAAATTAGCATGAACGGACCCTCATCATGGAAAATGCTACAAGAAATGGATTGTTAGGGTTTACAGATTATCTTCATCGTATGATTATGTTGGAATGTAACCTGTAATAATTAACCTAGCTTGTCCTGTCTTAACAAAAGTAGTAGAACAAAGTGCTAAGATCTTTTGAACTGATTGACTAGCTGCAGAGGAAGCAATCAAAGTTCCCTTGTTTACACAACGTCGTAAAAGACCCCCTGCTATGCTTTGATCAGCAGGCCAGGGGCTTCAACCCCATCCTGTCCACTCTCACCCCCACTCTCACCCCCACTCTGTTTCTCTCAATAAATATGCTCCTGCATGAGGCCTGAGTCAGACCTCATTCGATCATCGCTGTACACACAGCGACGAATGGACTCTCCACCTGCAGGTGTCAAAAAGGACTTACTTGTCTCCCGTGTGGTTCTTGCAAAATAAGTTAGAGTGAGCGCCACCCTAACATGGATAAAAGCGACGACGAAAGAGAGACTGACCAAGTGTGTGGAGAAGGATATCTGACGCTGTTAAAAGTTAAAGTTAAAGTCCCAATGATCGTCACACACACTGGGTGTGGTGAAATTTGTCCTCTGCATTTAACCCATCCCCGTGTGATTTTGATCCATCCCCTGGGGGAGAGGGGAGCAGTGAGCAGCAGCGGTGCCGCGCTCGGGAATCATTTGGCGATCTAACCCCCCAATTCCAACCCTCAATGCTGAGTGCCAAGCAGGGAGGCAATGGGTCCCATTTTTATAGCCTTTGGTATGACCCGGCCGGGGTTTGAACCCACACTCTACCACTAGGCCACTGAGTAGGTTCCAATCGGACACTGAGGGGGAAGACTTCGATGGTTTCAGTGCACAGGAGGAAGATGAAGACGGCTCTTTTACTGGCTCTTTTTTACTTTTACTGGTATGTTTTTTTAACCAGCCCTGTTAGTTCTGTGCTATTTCTTTGTAAATAACTTGCGTGCACATGCGGCTTATAGTATGGTGCGGTTTATTCATGATAAAAACAAAAATTTTCGCGATTTCTTTTTTGCTGGTGCGGCTTATAGTCAGGTGCGGCTAATAGTCCGGAAATTACGGTATATATGTTTAATTCTAATCAAAAGGTATGCAGTGAGGATACTGTAGAGCAGGGGTCACCAACTCCGGTCCTCAAGGGCGCCAATCCAGCCTGTTTTAGGTGCAGCCCTACAACAACACACCTGATCCAAATGATCAGCTCATCAGCAAGCTCTATTAAGGCTGATAGCGATCCTGATTATTTGAATCAGGTGTGTTGTTGTTGGGCTGCACCTAAAACAGGCTGGATTGGCGCCCTTGAGGACCGGAGTTGGTGACCCCTGCTGTAGAGGGTATCATCTTAGTATGTGACGCTGTCACAGCCGTGCTGTTGCATAACTGTGACCTCCAGCACTGCTGCTGTTGACTCGGGTACAGTTCACCCCCCACCCCACTCACCTCCCATACATATCCTCAGTAATTATACTGCTTACATGGCTTCAGACATGCGTGAAGGCAGCTTTGTTGCTAAACAAGCTGTTGGCACTTGATCAAGATGTCCCTCTGATCAACTAATGCTGTCAGCAGAAAAGAGAGCATGCACAATCAAGCCCGAGAGCAATTTTACTGACTTCATTAGAATCGGATTTCATTTACAGTGGTTGAAATGTCTTTTTTTTCTTTATATGGTATATTCTGTTCATAGTGTTGGTGAAAATTAGGTGTCACATTGTAACCTTTCCCGCATTTTCAGTTGTAGCATTTTCATCTTGGAGGCTGAAAAACGCTGAGAGGCTGAGAAACGCTTCTAACTTCCACTGAGATTAGCGTCACGTCTGCAGTCCTGCTTTCGGTGTCACTTATGATTAGCGCTCCTCCCCAATGATCTGCAGGAAAATGTGCCGGGCCTTGTGGAAAAGGTTCTCAGCAGCTTGATGATCAGACCACATTGGAGCTGCAATGATGCAATAGGATGGGTGTGCTTTTCAAGAACACCACAACCTTTATATTATGATGAAACATTTTTTGTAGACTTGGGTTTGATTAAAAAAAAAAAATGAAGTGACTGTTCCCCAGGAGAATTTGAGGAAGTCGATTGCCTCTAAAGCACTTCTTACACTTCAATCCGCCTTTGAAACTCTCAAGGGGATGAGACCATTTCAAAAGCGACATGTTTTTGATGGCCTCTTGTGACCACACGAAAACCGGTTCTGGCTATTATCACCGCTGGAGTCTGAGTTGCGTAAGCAATGACAGCCCTCGGTGGCTTACACGCGGTCACAACAACTGCCCTGGCGTGTTGCTAATACAGTAGATAATGGTCACAGACAGAAAGGACAGCGGGCCCGTGGGTCAGGCGGCACCGCGTCACTGCATGAATTGGTCATCTCCTAAAAAGGCTTACTCAGCATTACAAAGCCTTTTGGTAACTTCCTGCCTGAAGTGAAGTTGATGTGTGGGATAATAAGTCACATTGGGATGGAGTCGGAGTGGCAAACAAAACATTTTTAAATGAAACATAATAGTTATAAGACAACATTGTAAAAGTCTGAATTTAGAATTAATCTTTTGTTTTGTAAGATTCACTACATTACATACATTCAAAGAAAACTATACTCACCTATTATCTAATATTATAATTGTAAACAAATATGCACTAAGTTTTGTCGTTGTTGGATAATTAACAGACATTTTAGCTTATTAGGGGCACTCCTTAAAGCAGGGGTCTCAAACTGCAGTCCTCGTGGGCCGCATTCCTACATGTTTTCCAAGTTTCCCTCGTTAAACACACCTGATTCAATTATCAGGCTCCTGCAGAACGTGAGGATGAACTGATCATTTGAATCAGGTGTGTTTAACGAGGGAAACTTGGAAAACATGTAGGAATGCGGCCCCTGAGGACTGGAGTTTGAGACCCCTGCCTTAAAGGATACCTTTGGTCATTAGCCATATTAACATTTTTCTATTCTACGAATATGGCTTAATCAAATCCCTGAAGTTTATTTAAAAAAAAGCAACTCATGTAGGAAATAAATGGCTTTTAGTAAGTGTGACATGGAAATATTGGGAGCATCCATGTTGCTTAGTTTGTGGCCCGGATCAGGCAGCTGATAGCAGTTGATAGCATCTTGGCTGGCTCCAATCACGTCCCCAACGTTGGTGCAGTGCCAACAATTTTTGCCCATAAACAGAGGAAAACTGACGTGAAAAGGCAGCAGCGTCATGAAAAGAGATCCCAGGGACAAAACATTGTCGTTCTGAGACAGGTATGTATCTGTGATAAGCAGTTTTTGTCCCCGATTTTGATAAATGACTGGGCGATTATTGCATGGCGGGCAAGCACATTTTGCCAGGGAAGTCAGTTTCCTGTTAAGTGATTTTAGTAACGGCTATGATCAATTGGTCTTTTAAATAAATGTTTGGAAGCTGATTTGTATAATACAGGGATGAGAATGGCAAATGTGAAAAAGCACGGAAAAGTAGCGGGGGGGTATACGCTGTCGCGGCGGGCGGGGGAATGCCCGCGAGAGTCGCCGAGGCTAACGTTGCCCGGCCAGCTGCCGGTGTTGCTCCCCCATATATAAAAAAAATATTTTCTCAACGGATTTACACGATTTACGAAAATACTTTCGACGGAAAAAAACATGGAAATCCGCGGATCCGCGGAAAATTATCATCCCTGTATAATAGAATTCTTGTCTCTGCCTCGAGCTCGCTAGGCAGCCGGATAGCTTTGCCAGTGCGAAAGGGGGGGCTCAACCTTTTCTACAGAACATCTAATCGTTGTATTCATTTATTCCTACATCATTACTCACATTACCCTTAAATTTCAACATAATCGATTTCTTATAAAGGTAAGTATATAGGCCTGATTGGGGCGCCCCAAAACGGAATAAACTTTGTGACGTCATATAAGGGGCGCCATATTTCTTCCCCAGGCAGCAAAAGTGCCGGTCAAATGGCAATGTTTCAGGCTATATATCTCTTGTCCCTAAGAGGTGTTGTGTTATTTCTTTTTTGTGGTGTAAAGCACGCACAAATGAGCATTGCATGCGAAGCATTCGTGGTCAAGTCCACTAAATTCACAGAACACCGGAAGATAAGCAGCACTCACACGAAGCTGTCATGTGACGTTCAGGAGGCCTGCCAATGACTCTTTCTTCGTCCACATCAGCAGTTGAAGCTAGAGTGGAACTGGAGAGATTCTGCTTCTGTAAGCAGGGAACAAATTGTTGCTTTTAAAATTGCTTAAGTATCTGGAAACACCATCAGAAGTGAAACCAGAGGGAATGAAATTCAGTTGTAAATCTGTAACAAGTTTGCAATAGTGAGTCAATCATCTTGAATATATAATTGCTTTACTAAATAGCTGCTTGAAAAAAACACTTTAATGCCGTATAAATAACTATTTCAAACACATTTGAGTGATTTTTTTATTGGTTAATAACACAGAAAGCCAGCATTTAAACAGGGGCGTGTACCCTTTTTATATCCACTCTAGCACGTCTGTGTCGCCCCCTGGTGTTTTCCAATATGACCGTCATGAAACGTTTGGGTTCCTTTGTAAAAAAAAAAAAAAAAAAAAAAATGTACCACGCTAGCAACGTCTAAATTGCGTTTACAATGTTTTATTTTTAATTCATCCATATAAGACATAGGCATTAACAACCAATGGCTGCATTATTATCATTACATACATAAACATGCATTCATTTTGCAGAGTCTTCAAAATTCCAAAGAACATGAAGGGAGCATGGTGCTGTTACTGTAGTCAGCTGACTTGCGAGTTGTCATGAGGCGTTTACTGTCTGCTGGGGAGACTACTTGCTGGTCTCTTTTGTCCTCGCTTCATTTGTCCCGATCACACTGCCCGGCATGGCGTGGACCAAATATCAACTGTTCCTCGCGGGACTCATGCTGATAACTGGCTCTATTAACACGTTGTCGGCAAAGTGAGTAGTAGCACACTTGCATTTCATTTCTCCTAATTTTGCTGTGATGCTAGGCTAAATGTTACTATCATGTAAGGACGCTGTTTGTTTTCCACACAAAATGTGGTAATAAACCAATTAAACACATGTCCCTATTGTATGTTAACTAAAGTAGGTGTAGTGTCTTACTGGCCCCCCCCCCCCCGCCCCCCACACACACACTGATCGTAACTACATGTAATTACTAACAAAGTGAAACTGCAAGTAAGTGATGACAGCTAAGTAGTTATCGAATGACTAAAGTGATTGTGTGCATACACGATCGGCATGTATTGTGAATTAATAGATAAGAGTGTTGCCACGAGAATAACATTAATCAAATGACAACCAAAATTACGAAAGTGGATAAACATCACGGGTGTTCAAAACATCATTGATACATGCCCTTGTCATGTAGTGGAGTCATAATTTCATGCAACTATACAGGACTGGCTTCTTAATAGAGAAAATTTATCTAAATGGCCGGTGTAGATGTTGGAACTCAAAGCATCATGGTGAATGTTATTTGCAGGATGTACTCAAGGTTGACTTCTCACCAACACAACACACTTTTGTTTTCACTTTACAAGGTCTTAATGTTAGTCCCACATTGTTTTTTCTTAATCAAATATAATATTAAATATAAATCATATCAATATATGTTTGAATACTTATTGTCACACCTCACAAATGTCATTGTCGGTGGGTCAGCTGAGCAGCATCCAGGCTCAAGTGAGTGGAGTCCAAAGTTCAAATCACTCAGTGCAGACTTAGCAGCTCTTATTGCCGGCAGGCAGACAAGGCAGGCTACTATCAGCTTGAGTTTCACTACAGTCACATGAGACGGAGACAGCATGCACCATTCATTGCACCTCGTTTGCTTTACTTTTACTGAAGCTTATTAAACACAAGGAATCAGGAGACAAAGTCTATTTTGTGATATATGTTGTGATGAGACGATTTTGGTCCAAGTGCTGTGTCATCACTTTTGGAGACCGCATTCCCTTGTCATGCTCACTGAAACAGACGACACATCAGTTGCGCTTCCTCTTATGGTCTGACTATAAAACTTGGATTTGTGCATCAATAGATTAGGACACACATTAAAAAAAAACGTAATTAATTTCAACCAAGCGGCTCGGTGGAGCACTGGGTAGCACGTCTGCCTCACAGTTAGGAGGGTGCGGGTTCAATTCCACCTCCGGCCTTCCCTGTGCGGAGTTTGCATGTTCTCCCCGGGCCCGCGTGGGTTTTCTCCGGGCACTCCGGTTTCCTCCCACCTCCCAAAAACATGCTTGGTAGGCCGATTGAAGACTCCAAATTGTCCCTAGGTGTGAGTGCGAGTGCAAATGGTTGTTTGTCTCTGTGTGCCCTGCGATCGGCTGGCAACCGGTTCAGGGTGTCCCCCGCCTACTGCCCGTTGACGGCTGGGATAGGCTCCAGCACTCCCGCGACCCCCGTGGGGACTAAGCGGTTCAGAAAATGGATGGATGGATGGATGGATGGATGGATGTTGTGATGAGACGATTTTGGTCCAAGTGCTGTGTCATCACTTTTGGAGACCGCATTCCCTTGTCATGCTCACTGAAACAGACGACACATCAGTTGCGCTTCCTCTTATGGTCTGACTATAAAACTTGGATTTGTGCATCAATAGATTAGGACACACATTAAAAAAAAACGTAATTAATTTCAACCAAGCGGCTCGGTGGAGCACTGGGTAGCACGTCCGCCTCACAGTTAGGAGGGTGCGGGTTCAATTCCACCTCCGGCCCTCCCTGTGCGGAGTTTGCATGTTCTCCCCGGGCCCGCGTGGGTTTTCTCCGGTTTCCTCACACATCCCAAAAACATGCTTGGTAGGCCGATTGAAGACTCCATATTGTCCCTAGGTGTGAGTGCGAGTGCAAATGGTTGTTTGTCTCTGTGTGCCCTGCGATTGGCTGGCAACCGGTTCAGGGTGTCCCCCACCTATTGCCCGATGACGGCTGGGATAGGCTCCAGCACGCCCGTGACCCCCGTGGGGACTAAGCGGTTCGGAAAATGAATGAATGAATGAATGAATTTCAACCAATTTTAAGGAAATTGCAGGTCACTGTTGTGAAATATAAAAAAATGGACTATATTATTTTGTGACAGATGGGCAGACACGTTCAGGGCACCGGGTTGCCATGGTACCCCTGAACATGCATTTTCTCACCCCTTTGTACAGGTAAGTGCTGATTTATACTCCAAAGGTCCACTTATATATTTAAAAAAAACAGTCATAATCTATTTTCTGTTCCCAATGTGTTTCTTGTCATGCAGGCAGTGGGTATGTTTCTGGGAGAGTTCTGCTGCTTGGGGGTCTTCTACATCCTACTTTGCCACGACCGACGCAGGCCCGAGCCCAGCATGAACACGGGCCAGAGTTTCAACCCTCTTCTCTTCTTCCCCCCCGCCATGTGTGACATGTTGGCCACCTCAACCATGTATGTTGGTAAGCCATCGCCGATTTTCTCCTTTAATTGTGCTTAGAGGTAATTTCAAGTTGTCATTCATTCCTTTCTTGTGGTTGCAGCTCTCAACATGACCAACGCTTCTAGCTTCCAGATGTTGCGAGGAGCCGTCATCATCTTCACCGGTTTACTTTCGGTGGCGTTTCTCAGGCGCCGGCTGCTAATCAGTCAGTGGATCGGAATCCTCATCACCATCTTGGGCCTGGTGATCGTGGGCCTGGCCGATTTTGTCAGCAGACACCATGACGACACCCACAAACTCAGTGATGTCATCACCGGTGAGAAAGAATTTGGACTTTGTTTCAATTCGACCACCACCCACTTCTCTGACGTGTCCTGCAGGCGACCTTCTGATCATCACGGCTCAGGTCATCGTCGCTGTCCAGATGGTCCTGGAGGAAAAGTTTGTTTACAAACATGACGTCCATCCTTTGCGAGCAGTTGGAACTGAAGGTAAAGCAAATATCCACTTAGGACACCCTAAAACATGTAAATGGCTCATTGAGATGTTGGACTCCTGTCATGTTGTGTGTCCAGGTTTCTTTGGCTTCTTTGTTCTGTCACTGCTGCTCATCCCCATGTATTTCATCCATGTGGGCCAATTCAGCGACACCCCCCGACAAGTTCTGGAGGATGCACTGGACGCCTTCTGCCAAATCGGATTCCGTCCTCTTATCTTGTTGGCTCTGCTGGGCAACACCATGAGCATCGCTTTCTTCAACTTTGCCGGCATCAGCGTCACCAAGGAGATCAGCGCCACCACCCGCATGGTGCTGGACAGCCTGCGCACGCTGGTCATTTGGGTGGTCAGCCTGGCGCTGGGTTGGGAGCAGTTCCATGGCCTGCAGGTGCTGGGATTTTTGGTTCTACTGCTGGGAACGGCACTTTACAACGGACTGCATCGCCCCCTGCTGGCCAGAATACCGTGCTGCGCCGGACTGGTGGCCACGGAGGAGGAGGACGAAGCGGGAGAAAGGGAGAGACTCCTAGGTGACGGCAGGGTGCAGACGCCTGACGACAACTAAAAACAAATGCAAGTCAAGTCAAGACACTGTATCTTTTTATGCATTTTGTATTAAGAGGCAAACTTTTATCTGGATTATTTTGGTGCATGTTTTACAAAAGCGCGATAGAAACCTTCTGGGTTACTGACTGACTGTTCCTTAATCTTTTTAAATGATTGTTTTTTTTTAGTCATTGTTTTTTTAAGGGAGTTTTATTTGATGTAATTTTTTTAATAATGCTCACTGGGCAAGGAGATGCCAAAATGTTGCCACCTCCCTCCCCACAAAATGAAAAAAAAATAGAGCTCACGTCACAAACTTAAGGCACTACAGCATGTTGTACGTTATCACCAATGCATTATTTGTGTACAATATTGAATTTCTTGAACTGAAAGAGCTCGCTGAGCCCTGAATGCTTCTTTTTGGAGTTACATTTTGTCACTTGATGCCTGACCTCCTACACAAAGTTGTATAAATCCTGCACCCGCTCCATTTCACTTTACTATAAATGCACAAAAAGGGAATTGCCATTAAATCACACTATTTCAACCCTGCCCTGTTGAGGAATGTGGTCTATTTAAAAAATAATAACAAAAAGTGGCCCAGAAGCAGTATGGATCGGAAGCTTCTGCTCACCTTCTACCATTCCTCCATTGAGAGCCTGCTGATGTACTGCCTCACCACCTAGTACGGGAGCTGCACTGCTGCAGATAGAGGGAGGCTACAGAGGACAGTCAAAGCAGCGCAAAGGATCATTGGCTGCCCTCTCCCCTCCCTGACGGACATATACAACATGAAACATAGGAGTTTCCCCATTGAGGGAATAATAAAGGATTATCTTATCTTATCCGGTGCGTCAGCAGAGCTCACAACATCATCAAAGACAACACACATCCCGCCTCCCAGCTGTTTGAACTGCTTCCTTCTGGGAGGCGCTACAGAGGCATTCGAACAAGGACTACCAGACTGAAAAACAGTTTCTTCCCAAGAGCCATCACCGCGCTGAACTCTGAGAGAAAACAACACCAGCTATAATACAACACCCATACTCCTTTAAAAACTACGTGCAATAACTATTATCTACTTTCCGTACAAACCTCATTCATGTTAACACATTGAACATACTGTAAATAAGATTTTTTTAACCTTCATTCTTAGACTAATAGCTATACTGTAAATAAGATCTTTCACTTTTATTCTCAGATTTCCTTTATATTTTAAATTTAAATTTTGTAATGTTTGCACTAAGAAGGGAGCAACTATCCGAATTTCGTTGTACAACTAAGTTGTAAAATGACAATAAAGGGCATTCTATTCTATTCTATTCTATTCTATTATTGCCGTTCTAACAGCAACAGCTGACACCTACCTGGCCTGCACATCCTGACTCAGGCCAAAATCCTCCCTAAAGACCTTTGTAATGCTTTAATGGTGGCCAAAGGTCAAACCAAAAAATCTTTTGGGATTTGTGCACATGACCCTCAAACAAGATGAAGGAAATGTGGTAATTAGCAGCACAGACACAATGATTTATGTGCAATATAAAATAATCATTAATTTCAAAATATTGTGAAAAATAGTAAAAAAAACAAAAACAAACACGCGGTGCACTGGTGAGCACGTCTGCCTCACAGTTCAGAGGGTGTGGGTTCGATTCCACCTCCGGCCCTCCCTGTGTGATGTTTGCATGTTCTCCCCGTGCCTGCGTGGGTTTTCTCCGGGCACTCCAGTTTCCTCCCACATCCAAAAACATGCATGGTAGGCTGATTGAGCACTCCAAATTGCCCATAGATGTGAGTGCGAGTGCGAGTGCGGATAGTTGTTCGTCTCTGTGTGCCCTGCGATTGGCTGGCAATCGGTTCAGGGTTTCCCCCGCTTCTGACCGATGACAGCTGGAATAAGCTCCAGAACGCCCGCGACCCCTGTGGGGACAAGCGGCGCAGATAATGGATGGATGAATCTTGTTTTATCATTAATGAGATAAGTTTATTGGTTTAAAAAAAAAAAAAAAAAAGATTTGTGTAATTTAAACATAGATACTTCACTGTCCATTGCTCTTTCCGTCTCTCAATGTATTGTTTGTGTATGTGTGTATTGTATTCATTTCAAAGTTAAAAAACATGTCTATTGAGTAGAAATGTGAGATTTCTATATCGGAGATTTCCTACTGCCCGATGACTGCAGGGATAAGATCTAGCACGCCCGCGACCCCCGTGGGGACAAGCAGTACAGAAAATGGATGGATCATGGATGGATGGTCAAAAAAACGTATTATTGTACTTTTTCTGCCTCTAGATGGCAGTACAACGTTAACAATTTACGACACTGCGTTCTTGCTCGGTTGTGGGTAAAAATATTTCACTGTTCATATTTATCCACGTCTTAAAACACAATTACTTGAGGGAAGTCTGAAAAATTATTACACATGGAACCAGACTATGTTGTTTAATGTCAATGTCAGCACGAGTTCTACATTAGGTGCTGAGAATATCATCACAAATCAACAGTGAGAATTGGTGCAAAGCGTGTGAAGCAAATTTGGAGGGGATTAACTTTATGGTCTATTGGATTGCACTATGTTGGATTCAAATACTTGAAAAAAAGTAAATAAACTGAAGCGGCTCTGGGGACTTTGCGCAAACAGATTTCCAGTAGCTGTTTTCTGGACAAATTGTCCCTGCGAGACTTGTGTCCCTCCCGAGACAGCCTCAGCACAAAATAAGTCTGTGAACAGCTTCAACAGATGAGATACGACATGATGGATGTGAGGAAAATTTGTACAGATATTTTCTGTTTATCCAGTGATTTTTATTTTCCTTGATCATTTTTGGAGGGCACTTTAAAGTTGACTTAACACTTTTAAATTTTTATTTTTTATTTTTAAATTTCCAACAGTTCCCAGATGTCTGTGACAAGCTTTTAGCAAAAAAACAGGCTACAGTGGATATAAAAAAAAAAGTCTACACACCCCTGTTGGAATTCCAGAGTTTTGTGATAAAACAACAACAACAACCCAATATTAATGTGACCTATAACCAGTACAAATTGATTTTTTTTATTGAGTTATTTTGAAAGGGGAAGTAAAAATAAACAACAGACAAGAGTCAACACACACTTTAAAGGCCCACAGATTAAATTTGCCAATCAATCTGATTTGATGTATCTATGGCAACAACAGTTCATTCTCCTTATTTAAAACCATAGTCCATCATTATAAACGCATGATAGCGGCTGTTCTTCCTGCCTTTGTAGAAACAGTAGGCCTAACGATTTGCTATTACAACTTACTCCATTCGTCTCCTCTCTTATTTAGCTCACTGATTTTCACGATTTAGCCTTGTGTACATTTGCACACGGGAGCATCGGTGGGCCCCAAAGTGCCGGCCTTTAAGGCGACTTTAAATCTGTTTTAGTGTAAACAGATGGCTCAGCTCGAATGTACCTAGTCGCCATTTTATTTAAAAGCATCAGTTATTATAGCAGCCTCTTAGCTTGTTTACAGCACAGGGCAGGTCAGAGCGAGTGTGATTAGCCTGAGCCATTCCGATGTCCAGCTAATCACCACTCCATGTCTTTTACCGAGACGGTGAAAAGTCAAAAGAGCAAAAATAACAGTTGTTTAAACTCTCATGACCTTGCTGATCAAATGTTCAAATTGTGAGACTTATTCAATATTTAGTTTGATTATCATTTCATTATCATTGCAGAATTCATTACTATTTGCCACACCAAGTTATTAAAAATCAAATGACTGCAGGATGTTGAAATTGAACTCTCAGTTGAAGCTGTTCCAACAAAAAGTTAGGTCGTAAAACGTGTAATGATATACTGGCTCTGTATTTGTTTTCGTTGAAGCATCAAAAGTATTCAAATTCTCTTCCCATTTAAATCCAGTTTAATTGTGGTTAGTCTGTTGCATGTTCGTGTCTTCCAAGTGTCTTCAAACGTACATATTACGACACTAATAACTAATCATTTGATTATCGTGAGCACACATCATGCAATTTAACTGTAAAATATCTAACCCTTTTGTGGATTACTAATGAATTTCAATAGAAGATTAACAATATTTGATGTTCAGTGAATGTTTTAAATTTGACACACCAAATGACTACAGGGTAGTTTTAGTTAGTATTCACAGCCTGGTCTGAGAATATTTTGTGAGATTGCACCAAATATAATGAACAGCAGTTTACTGGGTAGAAAGTTTAACTTTTGAACAAATTTTACACCCTCAAAAATGTCCTCAGATAGAAAATGAAAACTGTCCCATTTGTTCTCTTGATATTCAATTGCAGTCTACTCATTTTGACTTTTACAGTATGCAATGACGGCTTTAATAGGAACGTCATCCCGTGCGGAGTAATTGAAGCTAAAATGAAATCATGGAGCAGAGATCTTTGCAGTTTCCTGTAAGTTTTATTGCGAACTCCAATGCAGTCAGTCACGATCCACATCATGACACGTTAAGTCCACTCCTGACATTTAACTTCGTAAAAAGGCCGTATGAAGATCATCTGAGTTCATGTCAACCTGAGAGAGTCTGACGTGTTTGTGCATTCAGGGTCACTGCCCCCACCTCCTGAAAAAATTGAGACTGACTGCCTTTTTTTTCTCTTTTTTTTCTAATGGGCTTAAGTACCCTTCAGCTCTTTCTTCTCTGCCTGTGTGGAGATGATGGCAGCGTGCCATACAGAAGGCCCTGCACAATGGCCCAGGTCCCATTAAATCTGCGAAAGTTCCTTCCTAAGGCAAACATTGCCAGAAATAGTAATCTTGGCTCAAGCGGGAGCCGTACAGAGGGGAGCAATAATTCTTGGTGTAATAATGGAACTCATTTGATTCTATCCAGCCTCTGATCCTGCAAGAGCTGCGGTGCCGAGCGCCTCAATCAGTTTTTCCTCCGCCCGATATAAGACTTCCTGAAAAACACACAGCGAGTAATCAGGCCACAACAATGGGCTTCTGCATGTAAACGTCAGGTGGAATGAGGACAGTGGCCACACTGGGTATCAATTTGACGCATTGATGTTTTGGCACTTCACTTTGTTGTACTTTTAAACTTGACCAAAGAAGAGGTCGAGCATGCGCGCTTCAAGCTGTTTGTTGCTCCCAATTGACGGAAAAGCATTTGCATTCTGGTACTCCACTGAAAAAAAATATGGTCACTTAAAAATCTGCAACATGATCAGTCGCTAATGTGCTTGGCCAGCTAAAGATGCTTGCATTGATTTCCAGACAAAAGATGTCACCTGTTGTATAACACTGATTGTGGAAGACAGACTCAAGTGCACTTATTAAAGCAGGCAGGAGTGTTTGACTGCGTTGGTAACCTGAGCTCATCTAACAGCTCCACAGAGGGAAGCCGTAGGAAAGAGGGAAATAAAGGTGAACTGTCCAGCTGGATTCCAGCATGAAAAGCAATTTTTCTTCATGTGGACCAAAAAAAAAAAAAGGTAATTGTCGCTTTTGCTTTATGTATACTTTTTGCAATCATTCATAAGTACACTAAAAAGTTAATGTTTATGTAAAAATGTACTCACAATGACATCTAGAGAGGAAAAATAAGTGCATGCGGCTTGATGGTAAAAACGGACATTATAAAAGCTCCATGACCAATTTTCCAGATGTTAAAAAGGAAATAATCCGGATCCAAAATGGCAAAGTTCGGGTATTTTATTATTCTGTAAACGTGTGATTGTCGAACAATGAAGTCAAGTCATGAACGAAAAGGGGGAATATAAAATAATTGATGACGCCTCGTTATTTATCTGCCCAATTTGGATAATTTACATCGACACAAAAAGGAAAACACTTCTAATGACGCTCATTTGTCAAGTTTTTTTTTTCCTTTTTGCTTCCCACTGCAATGCTCATCAGCACCTGAAATAACTACATCCTCTTCCCTGGATTGTTTTGACTGCGCAATGCAGGGCAAACGTTACATGTCATTTCTAAAATTAACCCGGAAAAAGTCTCACTCGAAAACATCATGATAGGAGGCAGCCAGGGTCATCTGCGCTTCCGGTGCGCTGGACCAAGATTAATGAAGAAGCCATTGTTTCCATGAAACATGGCACTGGATAGTTATTTATTATCACTAATTGCTTCAATTGTATTTGTATTGTAGAGTAAAACTTACTAGCTTGCGCGTAATTAATTATTCGCGCATATAGGCCATTCCCGTGACCCACCCCCGAAAAAGCTTTTTAAAGTTTCGTTGGCCAGCTCCCAGTGTGTGAATATTGAGGGTCCTTGCGGATGGAGCGCGGCCTCTGAAGTTAATTGTGTTTTCGTTTTCACGGGGAATAGATTTCCTCTGTTTATTATGAGCATGGGGACGGATTTGCGTCAGCGTGCAACTTGCGCGTCGAGATAAAGTTGCACAAATATTGAAAAAGGGAAGTGCTAACAGTCATTATAAAGTCCCCCCAACGCCCCCACCTCCTCCTCCTCATCCCTCCTCCTTCGACAGCTCCGGAAGAAATAAGGATTTCTGTTGTATCCTAAAATACTAAAGCAGGTTCTATTTTTGAGGTCAATCTAGCGGACGTATCCGCTCATTTAACAACAATCACAGCCCATCAAAACAGGATCAGTGGAGAGTCTTCTCGTCTTATCCAGAGGTGGCAAATATACTTTATTATAAATACTCAGAGTACATGTAGTAAATAAATAAATAAACAAATAAATAAATAAACAAATAAATAAGGCTCTTTAGTAGAAAGAAATAGGCCTAGAGACTATGTGTAATATCCATTTTAATCCACAAATGGGGAAATGTAGATCTCTTAAAAATAAAATCTATTGATTTATTCATTTACATTATTTGCCTATTTCTGACGATAAAAAATATTATTGGGAAGATGGTTAATGACAATTTGAGTGTTTAAACGGATTGCTTAAGTACGGGCGACGCGGGCGGGCGGCCGTCTGCGGCAGCATCTTTTTTTTTTCTCTCAGGTGGGGAGCGGCTAAAATAAATAAATAAATAAATAAATAAATAAATAAATAAATAAATAAATAAATAAATAGGTGGTGGGTTCAATCCTCAAACCTGGTGATCATGTATGTCCAAGAGTCCTTAAGCAATACACTGAAGTTTGTTTTTCTCTCGGTAGGGCTGAGCAGCACCGTTCATGGCAGCATCAATTTACTTTTTCCGTGTCTTCTTCGGGTGTTTTTACCAAGTGTAGCAAATTTCAACAAATTACCCCCCCCCCCCCCCCCAATCAAAATTACAGGGGATACTAATTCTAACAGCAGTCCTATTAGACTAAGTCAACCCGCGAGAATAAGTCCCTCAGAAGACCTCTCAGTAAAGCGTGAGTAATTGTGCGTCCGCAAAGGAAAAACACCCATTGGCTGAGCGTGGAACCAATCAAAAGCGCGCAAGTAACTTCGGAGTGGAACTGTGCACTTTTGGATGTCAGTGTTGCGAAAGTGTTTCGGTTCTGACAACACAGGTTCCAAACGCGCTTGATTGTTTTGTGCATGTATGAATTTCTAGTGAACCTTCACAAGATCCAGTCCAAACCTCCAGGATGTACACCGCCGGTCTCAATCCGTTTTACGCCTCAAATTTCAGCCTTTGGTCTGCGTACTGCGCAGGAGGCTTCGCGGTGGACACCAGCAAGAAACCGTCGTTTTGCATCGCGGAACTCCTCCGAGCCGGTGATGCAGAGAACATGCCGGGCTCCTCGGCCCTCATGGTGCACGTGGGCCAGCACCGCGCGTCCTCCGGCGGCTCCCCGCTGCGTCCCTCTACAGGCGGACCGGGGGAGGCTCGCGCGTCTGTGTACGGGGCAAGGGCAAGCCCCGCGTCTCCGTACCACAGGCAAGGACTACAACTTACCTCGGTGCCTAGAGGAGCTCTCAACAGCTCGCAGGCCCCTCCGCCTTCAAGCAAAGACCTCAAATTTGGAATTGATCGGATATTGTCCACGGATTTTGACGCAAAGGGGAAGGACAAGTTGAGAGGTGAGGGCATGTTTCGGGAATATAGGGGGGAAAACAGAGCAGAAAGTAGGTGAAAGAAAATCACAGCATACACTTTAATAAGCAGAAATTGACATTTGCATTTTGATTAATAAAGCATGGTTGGTTTTGTTTCATCTAGTTAAAATAAAGTTAAAATATTGATCATCAAAAGGCACACATGAGTCTGTTGTGTTCTCCATTCGTTCCCTGTATATGTCGTGTTAACACTGTAAAAATAACTTGCATTTTTTTCTGTTAAGTTATTTAAGTTGGTAAAATTTTCAAATGTAATTTACTGACATTTACTGCAGCAACGTTGGTCAGCGCAACAAAGCAAGCAACTTGTATTTACTTCTTTGTTGTGAAATGTAGGAAAGCATATTTTCACAACAGAAAAACTTCAAACACAGATTGCCTAACTTAAAATGTTTTCTAAGTTGGCCGCCTTGAAATTTTCAGTGCACCCAACATTTTATTTTAACTGTGAATCAGCCAGGTTACAAAACTCAATACAACTAAATAATCTTTAAGGGAAACCCTGCTCACAGGGTAGGGGTCAAAAGTCAAGGGCAGCAGCAGGTGTGCTTCATTGTCACATAGTTGCTTTTCCTGAAATCTTGACTGGAGTCTATTTGTCGCCTCCACAAACAGATCTCACATCCATCGTTAGCTCCAACCGTCAGTCAGGCGTCCACATCCCTCTTCAGCCTGCCGCTGGCCAGTACTTCTCCTCCATAGAACCTGGGATGAGCGAGGCTTCCGCCATGATGAGTTCACTGGGCAGCGGCGGCAGACAATCAGGCCAACATCAGTTTCAAGACACTTTCCCAGGTAGTCCCTCACATGCACAACACCTCGGGACATATTTGGAATATTTTTTCCTTTGGGTCTTTCAAGTCTGACACCCCCGTTGTTGTCTTGTTGACCCACAGGCCCGTACGCCGTCCTCACCAAAGACACAATGCCGCAGACATACAAGAGGAAACGCTCCTGGTCCAGGGCGGTCTTCTCCAACCTGCAAAGAAAAGGCCTGGAGAAGCGGTTTGAGATCCAGAAATACGTCACCAAGCCTGACAGAAAACAACTGGCTGCCATGCTCGGATTGACAGACGCGCAGGTAAAATTTCACAATGAATCTGTACAGTCGTATAAAGAGAGAATGTGCTTTGTTGTACACACAAATCGGGATAGCAGTGTGCTTACATTGCAGTAGCGCCATGAACAAGTCTTTCTATTTTTTTTTAATAATCCTTGCATGCATCTTAGTCCATACAGTTTGGCACTACTTGCTAGCATTGTTTTGTTTGGCTTTGGCACATGGTGTGCCATTCTTGTGTTCATTTGGCCTGCACAGTAAAACTGCGATGCAAGGCCTCCAAATTACATTACAACCAGTTGATCTCCATTCACACGAATGTTACTTGTAATGATGATGTATCACTAATTCACTTTTTCAATTTTGCTAAAAATATTTTATAATAGTGTGATTTTTTTTGGTTACAGAAAATAATGAATGAAATGAAACAATTTTAATACTATATGCTGCAAAACATAATTACATTGTTATGTCAGTTAAGTGAAGGTATTTGTTTGCACCCCCAAATGATAACATTGTTATTTCGACTTTAATATTTTGAACTTTGGATTCAATGGTGATAAACGTGCTAAATATTTTTAATGGCTGTTACTCCCATCCATGTGAGCCATATAAATGTTGTAGGCTTATTTGATATAAGACACACTCCATTAAAAATATTTATAATTTGAATATAGTCAATTTGTCATGAGAGAAAAAGAATAAGCAGATTTCTTGAGAAAGTTTTAAATATTTTTATGTAAACGATACAAACACATGCCCCATTTTTAGTTGTAACTTAAATAATGTGACTGCATTTAACACACACCATAACACACACAATTAGAATTATATTAGAATAGATTCATGGAACAAATAATTTTTTTTTAGATTTTTTGTTAGTATAGGCTACATCATGAACAACTTTGTATCATTTTTTGAGGATTTTTTTAGTATTTCATAAAACACAAGAAAAATCTGATACAAATAAAACTTAATGCCGGTATCCTTTAAAGAAATCAATAAAAATTGAAAATATATATCCTGTACACAATCAAACAATTAAGACCTTGCAAAACCCGCATTTGTATTTGTAATGCTGTATTTAATGAAACAAATGAGACGACTGGCCCAATATAAATTTAAGGCGCGTGTGCGTACATGGATCCCTGCAGGTGAAAGTGTGGTTCCAGAATCGACGCATGAAGTGGCGACACTCTAAAGAGGCCCAGGCCCAGAAAGACAAGGACAAAGAGCAGCCGGACGGGGACGGGACGCCGGAGTCCGGAAGGGACCCCAAAGAGACAGCCGAGTCCGAGTGCGAGAGCGACGTTGAGCGTAGCGAATGCGAATGCGAGTCCGACGACGCTCCGGAGGGAGACAAGAGCGACGCGATGCACAATGTGGACCTTTGTGAGCGCAACAAAACCAGCGTAATCATCAATGCCGGCGTGGAGGCGGCTCACTCGGACTCGGGTTCTTCTTCGTCGGCGTCCCCCCAGCTTCTAATATGAAGGGTCGGTTCGGTTCGGGTCGACTTCGATCTGCATCCATTCAACTGGAGCGGAGTGATTCAATCCATGACGGACACAATAAAGCAAGCTTCCCCTGAAAGACGTTTTTATTTCATTCTACTTGAGCATGCATGATGCTTTCCGCAGAGGGTTGCAAACAAATCAAATATGTCGTAAATTGTACAAGCACTATTTTCTTTCACCTTGTGTCAGTGAAATCTCGGAACGCACACACACGCCTGTGTACATGTCTTCTTGCGTGTCATGCTATATTGTTAATATAATTTGCACTGAAAATATTGTAAATAAAATGCTTTTTTCTCTGTCTCCAATGGTGGTGCGTTTTTCGTTTTGACATGAATCTTTCTGTACATACTACTTATTAATTATTTAAATCCTTAATTGTTTCCGTAGACTTTTTTCCCTCAGAACTGGAATGGCACACGTGCATCCAAACGTGCAAATAATATTTTATTTAGATCTTAATTATTATGACTGGCCAATATATTCAGACAAGCAATTTTTAAGTATCTCCCACATTTGTGCGTAAATGAAACACAGTTTCGTTCAATAAAGTAAAATGTGTGTGCAAACTTGACCTCCTTCAAATCACAGAATTCCATTGCTCTTGCAGCAGAGAGAGAGGGGGAGGACCTGCAAATTTATAGTTTGTATACGTTAAACGGCTCCAGATAGCAACAGTGACCTCATTGAATATATTTTATTTATCCAGAGCCATGTAGTTACAAGCCTCCATTACTGCTCATTCATTTATAGTGCTGCTCCCACACTCCTTACAATAATATAACTAAAGTGGCAAAATATAAATTCCCTATGATCACATGCTTTGCTATTTAGAATTTACACAAATGAAACACTTTGCTGTTGCATAAAGGCAGTCAACTTGTTGGGTGAGCCGAAACATTTTTTCCCATGTTAGTTTCACCTGCGTGACTCATTTTCATTCCAAAGCTATCATAAATGTGCTAAACAAACAACTTCAAACAAAAACAGAGACAAGCAATAGTTTTAATATTTTCAAATGAGAGTATACAAGTGATGAGGATTTCAGCAGCTCAGAGGGGGGGGAAAATCAATAATTCACAATTTACAGTTTGTCAATCATATTTATTTATACATATAGACATAGGCAGGCTATAAATGTGCATAAAGTTTCTAACAGGTCTTATTTTCTATCATCACCTCTGTTAAAGGTATGCTATGGAAAAAAACCACATGATATTCTGTATAGCATGACTATGCTGGCTAAGAACAGCAGCGTCAATAGTAAGTGACCCCCAAACCCGGACCACCGCGAACTTTCACTACCAGAAGATCCACTTTCCACTCTGGAAAAAAAAGAAAGAAGAGGACACAGACCCCCAGGAAAAATGCAGTTTTTCCCTTCACATCTTGAAGTTCAATTTTCTTCTCCTAGCTATATCTTTTTTTTTTTTTTGGTCGTCCGCTCAGGTGATGTTCTATGCTGGATCCGCAATGTGTTATGCGATGCTTGTGAAGTTTGCTCATAATCTTTGCACTTCAATTGCGCTGCATGAAAAATGGTTTTGCATATACCGGAATACATATGAAGACATCTATATGTAAGACGTCTAGGCGGATTGAGACTTTACTTATCCTCGAAAACCTATAAATTACAGGAGTATTTGCAAATGTACTATAACCATAACAACCCAAACGCTTAACATAATAGTGTGAGTCCTTGATTTGTGAACTGTCTTGAGAACTTTTATGAGCAGGATAGGAGAAAGTCCATCTGGTGAGTATTTAATGTCAGCCTTTTGAGCCGCTATTAAAAGCTGTCCCATACGTCCCTCTTGACAAGCGGGACGGCAAGCTGTAAAGCAAACCAGCTTTGCAGACTCACCAATATTTGACACTTAAGGGTAAAAAAGAGAAGAAAAAAAAGGAGCAAAGTGTAAAAATAAATGACCTCTGGCGGAGAGAAAATGGGGGAGGTTTGTGTCTCGGTGAGGGGATTAGCATGACTAAAAGCTGAAGCGTCTCCAGCACTTCAAGGCTTTATCTGCATGAGAACTTGTCTGATAGGCTCATGGAGACGTTTCTGCTGTAGTTGAGTAAGTGTCCAAAGGGGACTTAAGGTGTAATTAAAAAAGGGTAATTAAAAAAAAAAGACCACAGCACAAGTGAGCAATTGCTTGAACAGCGCAATGAAATATGGAAGAGTAAACAGGTGAAGCAAGTTTGAAGCAAAGATTTTGAAGTCTCTGAAGACCCTGGAAATTGAGTTCAAAGATTTATTTCTAAATAAATCAAAACAGTTTGAAGGTTATTTTATAAAAAGGTGTGAGGACTCAGTTGTGGAGTCATGTTTTGAGTAGAAGAGTACTCAAATAAAGAAATCATTGTAGGAGTATTGTGGACTCTACTCTAAATCAAAAACCAACTTTTGAAAAGAAATACAACATAAGACAAGAGCAATGATCAGAAAAAGACAGAGAGAAACCAGAGAAGTTAAATACAAGCAAATTGATAAGACAACAACAAACACCTGGACAGAACACAAACTGTCGGAGGAAGCTGATTGGTTCACATAAGGGACCAAAAATACCAAATGTAATCCAAACACTAACAGAATCATGACAGATGAACTGCTTTTTACAATTTTGGTTTTGGGCGTGGCTAAAGATTGTCACATTTAGTAATATTTTCCAATATCAGACACAACTTGACGTGTAAAAGACTCACTGGTGTCACTTTCTGGATCATGTGTGCCATATTTCATTGCCAAATGTCTTCGTCATCGATGGAGCATTTTATTTATTCACGGCGGCCAGGTCGAGTGAACGTGGATGCTTCTGGAAAGCGACTTCTCTTTCTTTGGAGGTATGTTTGTTCCATCAAAAGTTGATTTATGACTCCAACTGTCTAAAAGGAGCTCTCAATCATCCGCACAAGGGATGACTTCCTCCAGAGAGCCACAAAATATCATTACATGGTCAGAACCTTTAATTTGCTATCAGGCCAAGAGCTTTCCAGTCACCCAGTCATTTATATCCATTTCACACATCTCTGTTTCTTTTCTCAAGGTCTCTTAATCTGTTACTAAAATACTGCTTCCAGTTTTTCTTACTTAAATGTAAGTTTGTGTATTTGTGAACGTTGCACAGCTGATGTTCACCGGCGTTGAAAGGCGAGCCTCTCGAACCGAAACTGTCACCACATTTACGAAAGCCACATTATTGAGTGCTTTTTTAACATGGCTGCAGTTGCCAAGCATATTGGTGATTCTTTTGAGAGGGGGAAAAAGTTGGGAGTGGAACAAAAAAAAAGAAAGAAATGCATCTCAAGTTAAATTTAAAGATGTGTTGTTCTTGGAAGTTCGTCCGCGCTGCCATAAACCAAGGGAGACATTTTCATGCTCCACATTTTTCATGGTTTCCCTCCAAGTTTCCTCCCTTCCTCTCGCCCCGCTCCACCTTGGCTCGGGACTCTCCTAACTGCTGCCGCACCGGCTGCGGAGGCCCGGCCAGTGCCCCGCACTGGGGCGCTGCGGGGTGGCCAGCTCCAGATGCTTCTGGTTTTCCTTGGATGGGCCTCACAGGGGGGAGAATCCCTCGGAGAAGCCGCCACCTGGACGGCACTACTTAAGCGCTCTTTCAGCACACTTCTCAAATATTGCGCGGCCTACACACACACACGCAGTCGGAGAGGATGGCCAGCAGTGATCAGTTATATGCTGCAAGCCGTCTGACCTACCGCCCTGTGTTTTAATGTGGCGTGCATGAAGGAGCTATTTTATTGCTGCCTTCAGATTATTGACATACGCCAACTCTGTGTGGTGAAGGTTGTAATTTGGGGATTGACTCTGTATTAATTAGGGCTGCCCGCCCTTTTCCATTGACTTTACTAAGTGATGAACATACTGAGAAGTGGATTATGGCCGCCCTTAGGCTGCCCACTGAAAAGCAAACACAAAAGCGGATTTAAAAAGCTCTTTAATTTTCATGTGAGCTCTCATTAACAGCACATTTTCACTTTGGACTCACAGTAAAGTTAACCAGTGGTGTGATGTGCTTTTGATATCTAACTGAATTAAAACTAACGTTTGGACATGGGAGTGTAAATGACAACTTTCTTTGTTCGCTAAATGTATTGGAGGCTTTCACAACCTGATGTGTGATGCAACTACAGTCACCTGGTGGAAAACAAAGGTCTTAATCTGAGGTTTACATATTTCCCCTTTTTGGTACTTATCAAGGCTAACAGTTGCTTGCTTAAACTGAACACCAATTTTTTTTTAAGTCTGTTGATTCACTTAGTGATTGTCCCTCTTGATTACACTTTATTGCACTCTTGAGGTAAACAATTCTGGCTTAAGTGTTTTTAACCACGATTAGCATATTTGCTGTTTTAGACACTTGTTACAAAATTTGGAACTACCTCAATAAGGCACTTTAAGAGAAAAAAAAGATACAGAATGCCCCATTGGGCATAATCTTAGCCACGAAGATTTTCTGTTGTTTCTACAACTTACATTATTTTAGCTGTGCTGTTATAATTATTTTGTTATGTTTAGCAGCTGTTATTAAAGTCATGCTTGTTTCCTTGACCTGCTGTATTTGGACCACCCTGAGGCCCACTAATACAATCAAGACCGTCACTTGACTCATCGCTCATGAACCACCCTTGCCCTGTTATCTGTCGATGCTCCCCCCGCTCCCCCACCCCTCCCTTTTTTATCAGCCTTTGTGTTATTGTATTCAACCTGGTTGGTGTCCATTATATAGAATGTAGATGGTGTCAACACCCTAAAGAACACAGACTACAGACTGATACTGACAGATTATCAGGGAATTCTTCTTCACGGCTCTGCTTGTTAGGGGAGGAGAGGGCAAGAGCTGGAAAATAAATAAGACGTCACTTGGGTTTGTCTTGTTCTTGTTCCAAAATAAACAGAGCTGGGCGCAGGGAACTCCGAAAGGCCTCTTGACGCGACTGCGGCATATTCCTGCAGGTTGATCGAAAACAATCTAGATGGCCGAAGCACCCGTCGCCCTAGCAACCGAGCAAGAGTGAACAGGTGATTTAGAAAAACTACTTTATAGTTTCACATCCTTCAATTCAACTTCCTTTTTACTGATTCAGCCGACAGTTTCGGACGCGGATGGGAGATCGTAATTACTGTCCTTATTTGCATCGCTGCGGTTACACCGAGACCATAATGGTAGCGCTTGGGATTTGCGATGTCTGTAAAAAGGCCCGCTGTGCAGAATGTCTGAGAGCTCCGAAACCACCATGTGCAAGGGGTGAGAGTTCAGGTCTCGCTGGGGTTTGTTTAGGAATACATGACACTGCGCAGCCGGACCATCATCCATGCATATTTGACTATTAAACTTTACAGAGCGTCCACACGGCCAGCTGCTTCATCCGAGGAAATGAAGTTATTTTCACTCGTGTTGGGAAGCGCTCCGCTTGTTCTACTGTACGGAATATTCAGTCAGTTTGCACTTGATTGCGTACAGGCCGTTAGACTTTATGACAGTGTTTAAAGCCCGGGCCGTCCTCAGCTTGCTCAGATGTTTATGGTACCGTTTTTAAATAAGGCGTTAATCCACTGTACTGTAAACACCTGTAAAATTCACCTGTAACAACACAGAGGCTTGGAGAAAATACGCATAAAACAAAGATGTCTGTGTAGATTCTTACTCATCCAGGTCGTAGTAGCACATACATTCTTGCTTGTTGAAGTTATTGCACCTTTAATCCAAACACACAGCAGCAGGGGCATATTTTCATTTGGTGCTCCTGCAAATATTGGGATTGTTACTATCAACTAAACAGCTCAATAAAGGCTTTAAAATCTTTTTTTTTGAGGATTATTACCACTCAAGTCAACATTTTCAATGTTCTCATTTTCATAATAAAAAGTATCTCTACTGTAAGCTGCCATCGACGACAACGCTACTGTAATTGGTAAGAGCGCTTGGCTCTTTTGTTTATTTTAAAAAAATACAATACAACTTCTCCTCTTCCTCACATCTCACCTTATAGTCTCCATGGCAAGAGAAAAACTTTTCATATTCCCATCTATGTAAGATATGCATTATTTTGGGAATGTTGGAGGGAGTTACTGTACGCAACAGGAAAACATGCATCACACACAGGAAGGAGCCAAGATTCAAATTCGGATCCTCTCCATTGTTGGCGCTGTAGGTATGTAAAATATTATGTAAAAAAAAATTCCATTCCCTTCATTTTCTGTGTGGCGGGGGTAGATGTCATCCTTTTGATTCTATTTTAGAGCGGGTTTGTTAGTTTAGATTTTATAATAATCGTATTTGCAATATACATGACAGTGCATGAAATGTGCTCTCTGCATTTAACCAATCCAGATTGTATCTAGCGTTGCTCACCAGCCAGAGGTGACAACTTGCAAACTCCGATCCCTACACCTTTCCCTGTATTTAACTCATTCATGCCCTTTAACACTCAAACAATCAATTTCAAAACATTCCCCCGGACACCAGCTCGGGAATTGCGATGTAGCGACCCTGTCGGATTGCAGGACACAACTTCAATTGCAACCTACAGCGACAACCGCATAGTGAAGTTTGCTGACGACACGACTCTGGTGGGTCTCATCACCAAGGGCGACGAGACTCAGTACAGGTTGGAGGTTGACCTTCTGACCGCGTGGTGCAGGGACAACAACCTCCTGCTGAACGTCAACAAGACCAAGGAAATTGTTGTTGACTTCCGGAAGGGTCACACCCAACACCTGCCGCTGACCATCGACGGTGCTGTGGTGGAGAGAGTGAGCAGCACCAGATTCCTGGGGGTGCACATCAGTGAGGACCTCTCCTGGTCCGCCAACACCGCATCACTGGCAAAGAAAGCCCAGCGCCGCCTGTACTTCCTGCGGAAACTCAGGCGAGCATGTGCTCCTCCGGCCGTCATGGCTACATTCTACCGTGGCACCATTGAGAGCGTCCTCTCCAGTTGTATCGCTGTCTGGGGTGGTAGCTGCACTGAATACAACATGAAGGCCCTGCAGCGCATAGTGAACACGGCTGGTAAGATTATTGGTGCTTCACTCCCCTCCCTGAAGGACATTTACACCTCCCATCTCACCCGCAAGGCGACCACGATTGTGAGTGATGTGAGTCACCCCGCTCACTCTTTGTTCGATCTTCTGCCCTCTGGGAAGAGGTACAGGAGCCTGTGCTCCCGCACCACCAGACTCACCAACAGCTTCATTCTCCAGGCTGTTAGGATCCTGAACTCTCTCCCCCCTTCTGCGTAGCGTCCTGTACTTTTGCGCTATATTCTGACTGTCTGCTGTATGCACACTTGCTCCATTTTTGCTCTTCTTATTTATTGTGTTATTTGTTTATTTATTATTTATTCATCACTCTTTTTTATTCATTGTATGTGCCTTTTTGTTTTTATTTTTTTGTGTTGTTTACTTGTATGTATATTGTGTACTATGTCTTGTCACCGTGGGATAGTGGGAACGTTATTTCGATTTCTTTGTGTGTCTTGGCATGTGAAGAAATTGACAATAAAGCAGACTTTGACTTTGACTTTTGAACTTCTTTTTTCTTCATGTGAATTCCCTTTCTTGATCATTCCTTGAGCCCCTTGAGAGGGAACATGCCTCTTGTGTCATTTAGCTTATTGAGGCTGCAAGGACACCCCCCCCCCCCACACACACACACACAACCTCACACACCTCCTCCAACAAGCCACGTGGGACATCTAATGCGTTAATCTCACTCTTGACACACTTTGCATTGTTTGCAACATACACACGCCACTCCCTCACAGATTTTCTCCTAACAAGCTGTCTTGAGAGGAAGAGAAACTTTGAGAGTGAGACTATTGATTATGGGCTTGAAACAGACAGTGAGACATCTGGCTTCCATTATGGCCTCTGACGGAAAACAGCGCTCTTCAGCAGATGGCAGCGTCGGAGAACCACGATGCACATGCACGGCCTGTAATCTAGCCGGGCCGAGATGATGCTCAGAGGGGAGGGCAAGAGGCTTGCCGCTGCCCTTTAAAGCGGAAACAGGTTTGCTGTGGATTTTCCATTTTCAAAACTCGACTGTCCAGCAATTCATCTTAAACTGTCCAAGCGGTGGACGTCTTCATTAGGACACACCAGAACCCTGTCGAGATGCCATACTTTTTGCTTGTAGGCGACGCCAGAAATTCTACGTCTCATGTCAACGATAAGCATTTGTGAAAAGTTGATGACGTTTTTTATGATTTCACGGTGGATTGGAATTGGAGAGTGATGGACAAAAGGCAGCAGGGAGGTACATTTAGCATTTGACTCCCTTGGCCATCTGTAAACAAAAACAGCTGCATGTCCAACAGAGACACCAAATAACTTCCAGACTGCATCCACAAAGCATTCACACTAAAATATGAAACATATCACTGCTTTATTTGCAACGAGTAAAAGTATAATTGTAGACGACAGGGGGGTAGTTTCCACTACTGCATGGTTTAACACGTCTCCAAACAGTAAATAAAATTTTAGGGGTGCTTGGATTGACCCCAGGGGTGCCCCACCTCCAGAGTTGAACCGATCACACATGACCTTGTGAGAGAATAACACAATGTTGTCTTAATAACGGTCATGAAAGTAAACCAAGCAAGGCAATCCTTCGCAAAGCCTGTCTCCAGGTCCTGATAGAGGCTGACGGATCTTAAGATGAACCGTGGCAGAAAGGGAGTGACCAGAAAGGAGCCTGATTAAAAGTAGTGGAGCTCAGCGGGTGGGTGATAACCCTGATCCAGCGGTGATGAATCCACCCTGGACAGAGTGCTGTCTCATTAGACGCCCTCTTCAGCCAGGCACCGCATGTCCAAATAAACGCTGCAACAATCCGGCTTTTATCAGCAGGATTAGGCTTGTTTTCCTTTCGGCGGCTTTGCTTGTGTGGCCTCGTATGGAGCATCCTCCCCCCTTTGGTGGGTCTCTATAAACCTGAGGTGTGATTCACCACTATGTTTATACTAATCTGGGTCTATCTCTGCTGGAATTAATGAGAGTCACAGCACCATTGCTTGTGTGAAGCAGTGAGAAAAGGCTGAAATAATCTGCCATTTATTTGTCATAACATAAACATCAGAGTTGTTTAAAAGACTGATAACAGCAAATATTGGCCGAAGGGAGGTGATAGTTTACATTCTCACTGGAGTAGTCTTGATAACAGGGCCAGAGGCAATATGAACCCCTTTAAATATGCACATTAGTGTAATTCATTGGGCTCTTGAAGCTCGTTGCTCTCCCCGCAACAAAAAATAGGCCAAGGTTCGGAGAGAGATGAACCACTTCTGGTTATCTCGTAAAACTACCAAGGAGTAGTGGGGAGTAATAGCAAAATTATATGTAAACTGTCATACTGAAAAAAACTTATAAATTATGCCAGGTCTAAAGTCTGGCGCAGATATCAATACATATTTCAGCAAAATTCTGGAAGAGGACAAACAATCAAACACTCGCGAGGACTTGCTGTAGGTTACAACTCATGCTCAGATGCTCACACAAACATTCAACATTCAGGTTGTCTTGAAATAATCAAATCAGCGAGTCAAGCTACCACTGTTAGATAATCAAACCAATTTCCAAGAATAGACAAACATTTCCACAACCCCTTTAAACTGTTGCTAGCCTAATACACAGGTGTCAAACTCAAGGCCCGAGGGCCAGATCCGGCCCACCACATCATTTTGGAGTTTGTTTCTTAGCTCCTGGCTACTTGAGTTGAGGCTCATTGTGGTATATTTGCTGCCTAATATCCCCCAAAATCTTCCACTGGCCCCTTCCCCTCCTATCAGGAATTAGCAACTCCTCCATGCAGAGGCAAATGATTTACTCTGTCGTTCTTAGGAAATCAGCAGCAAAGTGTTGCTATGAGGAGTGACAGAAAGGGCGGGGCCAGCGATTTCATAACTAACTGTGTGTATGCCTGGAAGTCATCTTTGCATTGCGATTTTGAACTAATTTACGTCCAAACAGAATGACCCTGAGAATTAATGAGGCTCTGGCTGTGAGTTCCAGCACCAGCAGGGTCAAGTAAATCATAGTTTAGGGCTCCAGTTCTCCCTGCTCTGCTCCCACTCTCTTGTCTTGTTTTGTCCTCTCATATCCCGTGATAAGGGCTCTGAGAAATCCCAACTTACTGACACTTGCATCCATCCCGTCGGACATATTTTCAAAGGCAAGTGCCAAGTGGGTGTAACGATTGCTTTTTTGTGTAGACCTCAAGCTGATGGATGGAAGTGGGGCAAAAGTAATGGGACAAGAGGTCATGATCTTCATTTTACATTTCACAGGCTAGACTGTTGATGTTATACACATTTCTCTCTCTAGAGGAACCAATGATGGCTTTTCTTTATTGGAACAACAGAGAGTGCTTGTATTTGATTTAGCAGTACTATTTCTTTTTTGAGAGAATATAGGTGCACGTGGTAAAGGGTGACATCATTAGACATAACATCATGTAACCGAAGAGAGTAACACCCAAGTAATGAGTACTGCAAATCACTCAAGTCTTTTTATGAGGAAAAATAATTTGTCTTTTCATTTGATAGCTGTTAAATCACTGCAACGTTTACGCTCGTGTTTAGTGTTTCACACTACCGAGTTAAAAAGAGTGACAACGCTTTTAAACAACCGTGAAATTTGAGCGCTGTCCACCACTTGTGGAAAAGGGTGGAGACAGTCAAGCGGTTGTTGTGTCTATGTTGCTACAAACGAGTAATATCGATCTCCGAGATGAATATGGGGCAATCCTCCCAGTAACCGTTAACATCACGCCAGTGGATGACGGCTCCAAATAAATCTGCTTTGTGACCGTTACATACTTCAGTCTTTGTCCAAACAAGCAGGTTTATGATGTCACAAGTCCGTGTCAGTTGGTCTGAGGAGAAGCAGTCTCCTCTTTCAGACAAGTACCTCGATGGCCGTAATTACTGTCATGTTCCTAAGAAGATGAGAAATACCAGAGATCCAAATAAAAACCTAAAACGGTTGTGATATGATGGATTTCAAGTTTGTTTACAGATCCCTTAAGTTGTCCATTGAGGGAAATGATGATCGGAGCACTAAAGTTGGGCCTCTTAACCCTTCAGCTTTGTTATCTTTTTATCACCCTGGATGAACATATTTTAGATCGTCTTCATTTACCAGACTGTTTTTGGCTCGGCTATGCCCGCTCGTGTTTACGTTCTGCTTAATGCACTTGCGGGGTCCTGAATCTAAACACATTCATGCAGATGCTCCCCTCTGCTCCACTTTACTGGCACATTCCAAGCAGTCCCATCCACGAGAACGCAGCTGGATTTAAAAGTGAACTTTCTCTCGGCAAAGCAGCCCACAAAGGCTTGAATTATGTTGTTTGAAACAAAAGAATTTTTTATTCTCTGCGTGGTTTGTCTTGCAACTCAAACTGAAGAAAACGCATACCGCATATTAAAAATATATAAGCGATGCTATTTTATGAAAATGTAAAGAAAAATATTGATTTGATTATTACTGACAAGTCTGTAATTTACATTTGTTAGCTGACTGTAAGCTAATAGTGCTAATTCTGAAAACCTCCATAGAATTCTTTTGTTCCATCAAACTGCCTCTGGCTGAAGGATTCATCACCCTAGTGAGATAAAAATAAAATTTTTGAAAAATGAGATCAAGGCACATGCAATAATAAGTAGAGGAATGAATGGGCTTACTGTGTTAAACAAAAAAATATGTACCAGATAGTCCCCGTGTGGTTTTTGCTCAACATATTCCTATAAATGGTGGTATGACTGGAGACGCCTCGAAAAACGGAGGATATAAAAAAAAATATTTAGTACTGAACGGGGATTAGTATTTTGAGCCAAGCTACCGTTTAAGGTCGGTTGTCAAAATAAAAATCTCTATTGTGAGGCAACTGCCCACAGCCAGAATCTCTACCGGCTGAAAAGAGAGTGCATCGAATGTAACGGGTGATAAAACGAGAAATCTTGGAGAGGATGGAGGCAAGAGGTAGAAATCATCATATATGAGACTGATGGTCGCTATTCAAAACCACGTGAATGATTTAGTGTGCAGGGACGCCCGGCTGCGTAAAATCAAAATAAGAAAAATGAAGGTAACCTGGGTGGCCTGAGCAGGGTGTCCTCTAATGTTAATGTCATTGCTTTGAACGTTTGACGTGACTTCGCCACAGACATGCTTTGGGTCAGTCGGAGCGTGATAACAGGATATGGCTCCTTATTTAAAAAATACAAGACTAATCTGGGTACACTTTAACACTCCACTTGGAGTCAAATGTTACACTCTTCCAGAAATTAGAAACCACACAATGAATAATGGTTAGGGGACTTTTTGAAATGCTCGACTCCGACTTGATAGTTCCTCCTTATGAAACCCAAAGACAAGTTTCATAGTGGTTTGCTCAGATAAGTGGGTTGTTAAATTTATTTCAGTGATACACAAAAATATGTATGCAGTACATATATTGATATATTAGGTAAATCTTCCTTTATATGCTAGCAAATTGAATTGATATTTATATTAAGTCGACTACAGGGTAAGCTAGCACGTATTAGCATGTGTGAAAATTGTGCAAAAATCTCTTGTATCCTTATATTAAGTTGAGTACAGGGTAAGCTAGCACGCATTACCATGTGTGAAAATTGTGCAAAAACCACCTGCATTTTTGATTGAGTGTAATTTTGCAACGGATCAGTGCAAGAATAGACAAACAAATTCAGTAAGTGTGAACAGAACGGGTGGTAAGGGCTATTCCACATGCGACAGCTGACAGCATGGATCCCCTCGTTATTTGTTTTCTCTAATAACATCACATTCAAGGTCCATTGCTCTAAATACGGAGTGTTGTGGCGGGGGCCGTGCAGGCGAGCGGAGTCTTTTGTAAATCTTGTGTCACCAAAACCGCGGCAAGCAGGATGAATGTGTTTCACTGGCCAACAGGATAACCCCTCAGATTTTGCTCATTGCGTCGCTGATGAGAATAACAGAGGCCACATTATTTTTGCTCAACAGCTCAGGAAGGTGATAAAAGACTCTCAGAACCTCTCACAGGGCTGGAATGGAACACACTTAGTACATTTATTCAAGTTAATTTTCCTGACTACATGGAGATTCTTTCATGTACCGTATTTTCCGCCCTAAAAGGCGCACCGGGTTATAAGGCGCACCTTCAATGAACGGCCCATTTTAAAACTTTGTCCATATATAAGGCGCACCGGATTATAAGGCGCATAAAATAGAAGCTATACTGCATCAAACTGAGGTTGACTAGGGTTGCGGTATGCATCCACTAGCCAATAACCAACGAGCCCTCTGTAAACAATCGCGTTTCTCAAACGATCTCCTATAAAATGATCAGAACTGACTAAAGTTCGATCTAACGCATTGGTACTACTTACCTATGTTTCCCTTCCATATCGATCCGTAGATTTACTCGAAACATTAACAGAGCAGCCTATTTTGACATGAAATAGCCTGGTACGTATAGCAGCTATCGCAATAGCATTAGCCATCCGCAAAGTCTCACGAGCCTCAGCTCGCAATCTCCCATGAGCCTCAGCAAAGTGTAAACAATCGCGTTTCTCAAACGATCTCCTATAAAATGATCGGAACTGACTAAAGTTCGATCTAACGCATTGGTACTACTTACCTATGTTTCCCTTCCATATCGATCCGTAGATTTACTCGAAACATTAACAGAGCAGCCTATTTTGACATGAAATAGCCTGGTACGTATAGCAGCTATCGCAATAGCATTAGCCATCCGCAAAGTCTCACGAGCCTCAGCTTGCAATCTCCCATGAGCCTCAGCAAAGTGTAAACAATCGCGTTTCGCAAACGATCTCCTATAAAATGATCGGAACTGACTAAAGTTCGATCTAACGCATTGGTACTACTTACCTATGTTTCCCTTCCATATCGATCCGTAGATTTACTCGAAACATTAACAGAGCAGCCTATTTTGACATGAAATAGCCTCGCGGGTACAACAGCTATTCGGTGACGCCCCCTGACTACAGTTGCCGTAATGCTGGGAAGCGATGCGACCTTGTAATTTACTAGTCGTACTAAAACGTACTGAAACATTTTGGCAGAGCACTGTGTACAACCAGTATGGATCAACAAATTCATCAGTTGATCCATATATAAGGCGCACTGGCCTATAAGGCGCACTGTCGGCTTTTGAGAAAATTTTAGGTTTTTAGGTGCGCCTTTTAGGGCGGAAAATACGGTAAATTAATGAAAGATGGTGAATCTGTAAATACAACTTTAAATTTTGTTTAATGTAAAAATAATATTCTGGAGCAGGACAGTAGAAACAACGTGAGGGTTCACAAGGACAGCAGACATGTCGGTATGACCTTTGGAAGTTTTAAAAATCGGAAACAATTTATACAAGCAAAACTCTATTGTTTCTTCTGCTTGGTGATCATAAGGAATGATTATTGTTGTGACTGCAGGTCCAGTTTGACCTCTCCTCCAAACACTAAGAAATGTAAATAATTGCCTCTTCTGTGTTGGATTCTCAAATTAGAGTATTTTCCAGGCTACTTTGCAGTTCGAGCAGTTCACTGTAGTCTGATCGCTAATCAATCACTGAACGGTAAACTAAAAATTGCAAACTTGAATCAGGAAACCACATAGTGAGCAAACCAAAGAAAATCCCCCAAGTCCAAAAACAGAAAATCATTCATCACAGCTATAATTTGTACGACTTGTTGAAGGTAGCTCGACTAAATTACAGTGCAGGTGAAAACAACATACAAGGTTTCACTTCTGTAGCGCAAATCATTTAACAGGTTTTGGTTGCAGCGGCATCATTTTAAGCTTCGGAGTGAGGTTGCCCATTAAAACACACATAAACACTTTTTTGGAGTGTGATGTGATATTGTGTTACTGTTGTGAAATATATGGTCGTGCAAACTTCCTTGTTATGTCTCACATTCTATAGATTTAATACAAAACCTGCATTTGGCAAAACGGCTTGCAAAAAATATTATGAATTTTTTTTTTATAGCCGCACAACTGAAACGTCTGTTATATTCAAGTCCAAATGCCCCTCGGAGTGTCAGGTTCCCTGAAATCAAGCTTTCTTGTTCCCCACTTTGAAAACCCTTGCTCGGGGACTAAACCATCAAATTGTTGCACTATAAAGAATCCTTTAATCATCACCATTTTCCCTCTTAAAATTTGAACAGCTGAGGAGCTGTGGTCAATAATGGTTATTTCTGTCAGTTGAAGTTGCAGTCAATCTATCAAAGCTTTATTTCGGATGGCACGGCAACACGGTCTGCCTTGTGGGCAACACAGCCACTTAGAAATGTGATGCTTTCAGCATTGCGACGCCATTTTTCCTTTTTATTCAATCTGAAAACATGTTGGTTTTAAAGGTGCTGTGACACTGAAGTTGAACTTACATGGGGTCAAATGTATGGCAACCTAGTGGGGTTGTCAGGGGGAACCCCTGAGAGCCAGAAAGAATAACATTGGGTTGCTTGTGCATTGACCTGGCAATGCAACAGATTCCGAGGCGCATCCTTCATATGTGCTAGGTCAATACCATTAGTTTTCTAGCATCCAGATATTCTCCATATAATCTGAAAAAATAATTTTCAAATTATGTTTATCTGTTTTTATTGTTTTAGCATTTTTTGTTCGCTTGTTCACTGGATTAGCAAAGCTATGCTAATATGTTGTTTTGGTAGCGTAAATGCCAGAGTCAATGCAACTTAGCTATTTATATGAAAAAGTCTATAAAATAGGCATTTTGTTTCAAGTACATTTTAGAGTATTCATTTTTACTTAAAATAACGTTTTTTTTACTTTTACACAATTATCAAAACTGCTAACAGTGTCAAAACAGCTACGGCCTCATTTGATGATGTGGTATGTTTTAAATATATTAAAAACATTTTTAAAGGTAATTTATAATTTCCAAAACGTATGGTACAGAATGTTCTACTGTAGTAAAAACAAGTCTTAGGTGGGCCATTCTTCTGGTACTAGGTTTATTAAAACAGGAAATGGTCACATGTGTCATTGACGGAATGAGGAACCAAAGATGCTGCGGTATCATTATAGCTTGCTGACGAAATTATGAGTGGCCAACCACTAGTTTAATGATCCAAAGCAGAAATGTTGCTCATTTCTTCTCTTCTTACCTGCTTGTGAGTCTCCGTTCACTCCATCATCATTTACGGTTGCAACACGTGTTTTTATTTAGTGAGAGAATAATTATGAATATTATACAGTATAAAAAGGAGGAAGTAGCATTTTTATTTCCCTGTTACATGAACCTTGGAACCTGGGCTGTCCAGATGCTCCTGGATCCAAAATGGTTTCACTTCTCTAAGACTCCGCATTTTCGTTTAAGTTGCAAAATACCTGGTGAGTTTACTCCCACTCCCCCACCGTGTGTGTGTGTATGTGTGTGTGTGTGTGTGCGTGCGTGCGTGTGTGCGTGCGAGTGTGTACGTGTGTGTGCGTGTGTGTGTGTGTGGTGGGGGGTCGGGGGGGCAGGGTTCCTTGTTTTTCTGTCTTTGTGCAGCACAACCCTTCATTTGATCTCCGTTAAGCTATTAAAAAAACCGGGTGTCAACCCTCAATTATTTATTTAATTGAAGCGTGGCCATTTTGGCACCATTTCAACAGTCCCGAACTTTTGTGACTTTTGAGTGTAAATGAATCACAAATGGAGCTTTAAGTTAAGCAACAACATCTCCACTCAAAACGATTATTGCATTGCACACTTCTCTAAAAGAGTGACTCACAGCATTTCAACAGTTGCAAACACTTTGCCCCTCAAACAGTTGCAAAACCTAAGCACTCTGCAACCTTGGGGCATCACATATATATCACATCACATACATACATACATACATACATACATATACATACATACATACACATATATATATATATATATATATATATATATATATATATGTATATACGACTCACCGGACTCACCAACAGCTTCATACTCCAGGCTGTTAGGATCCTGAACTCTCTCCCCCCTTCTGCGTAGCGTCCTGTACTTTTGCGCTATATTCTGACTGTCTGCTGTATGCACACTTGCTCCATTTTTACTCCTCTTGTTTATTATGTTATTTATTTATTATTCATTCATCACTCTTATTTATTCATTGTTTGTGCCTTCTTGTTGTGTGTCTTGGCATGTGAAGAAATTGACAATAAAGCAGACTTTGACTTTGACTTTTGACACACACACACACACACACACGTACTGTATATATACACACATAATAAGACTCCACATTTTCGTTTAAGTTGCAAAATACCTGGTGAATTTACTCCCACTCCCCCACCGTGTGTGCGCGTGTGTGTGTGCGCGTGTGTGTGCCTGTGTGTGTGTGTGTGTGTGTGTGTGTGTGTGTGTGCGTGTGTGTATGTGTGTGTGTGAGCATGGCGGTTTGGAGCGAGCGTTGGAAAACGCATGAGCTTCTAACTGCATCAAACCAGCACATTAGTCAATGTCACAGACGACACATTAATTTGTAGCACAGCTGTTTCCTTATATGATGTGTTGAAACACTCAATCAGAAAAATTGGGCTGGACCGGCTCGTGTCTCCGGCTCATAAGAATGCCTCATTGAGAAGGTATCGAGCCTGAGGCCCCCCAATCCCCAACCCCGTATGAAGTAGCAGTAAACCTCAGCTGCTCTAATTTGTAAACTGGCCAAGAATAAAGTGTGTGTGGCAGCGCATATGGCAGGGAGGCGGGCTGAAGAGGGCCACATGTTCCCAACCGATGATGACTGAATCAAATGCGGTAGTAGAAAGTGTGTGCCTGTGTGAGAATGTGTGTGTGCATGCACTGAGGCGTTTGACAATGACAAGAAAAACCTCACTGGATCTCTGACAGGCAGCACATATCAATTAGGGATGACCCGTTACACCAAAGCGCACATTCTCGACTGGGCTATTGGAAAATGGAACTGGCTTGGAAATCACTTTCTCCGAGTGTTGTTTGCATTTGTGGTTTGTGAAAAATGCAGCTTATTTTGGCTAACTTTGATCTGTCAGAAAAGATTGGATCCTTCAGTCAATGGATAGATTTGGAATGGAAAGTTTCAAAATAAGTGTTTCTCGCTACATCACGGTTTACCTTTTGGTACAATAAATCTTTAAATGCACATATGGGTACACACATACATATAGTACATATACATATACACGTATGTATACATATATGTATCGGATGCACGAATACGTAGACAAATACTATAGGTATACATATGCGTGTATACGTATACATATGCATGTATACGTTTACATATGCATGTATACGTTTACATATGCATGTGACATATACATATATATACATATGCCGACCTTCATCCCACACAGTTTTTTTTTTTTGGTGGGGTGAATGTTATGTCAGGCAATTTTTTTGATGGCGACCACGGAGCCCATGGCGCTGGAACAAGCTCGGACGACGGACGTGGATCGGGCGTCGCAGCGGGAGCTGATGGTGGAGGGGGGTCCAAGCGCTGGTCGCTGTAGTGGTCGGATCATTCTGTCAGGAACGGACGGAGCAGGGCAACCAAATGCAGCTTGGACCAGGGTTTATTCAGCAAAACAAACTAACAGACTCGGCAAACTGACATGACTTGACAAAACAATAACTGAACTGACTGACCGAGACGTGAGACAAGAAAACAAAAAGACATGAAGACATTGAGACAACACACAATGATCCGACGGGGTGTGACAGGGCTTATATACACGACAGGTAACAAGAGGCAGGTGAGAATAATCAAACTAATCATGGGCACACAGGAGGGGAGGGGCGAGCACACAGACAGAAACCAAGACAGAGTCACATAGTAACACGGCTGGGGACGAGACGTGACAATCACAACAACAAACTCAGTCATTACCAGCAACCTTTAATTTACCGCTGCGCACAAGTGAAAATCAGTATAATGTCTAGACCCCGAATATAAGACGACCCCCACTTTTTCAGTCTTATTTCAATGCAAAAGACATCGTCTCATATTCGGGCCGAAACGGTATAGTATATACAGACACACACAAATATATATACACTGCTCAAAAAAATTAAAGGAACACTTTGAAAACACATCAGATTTCAATGGTGAAATTTTTTTGGGGGGATATCTATACTGATATGGACAGTTTAATGTCTCAGGAACAAAAGGATGCCACATCTTTTGATGGAAATAAAAGTTTTCAGCCTACAGAGGGCTCAGTATACAGACACCCCAAAAATCAAAGTGCAAAAATGATATGGCAGGCTCGTCCTTTTTGCCTAAATTCAATTTCTGCAACTCAAAATGATTTTCAATATCTTGTGTGGCCCCCACGAGCTTGTATGCATGCTTGACAACGTCGCGGCATGAGACGACGGATGGTGTCTTGTGAGATGTCCTCCCAGATCTGTCTAAGGCAGGGGTCTGAAACTCCAGTCCTTGGGGGCCGCATTCCTACATGTTTTCCAAGTTTCCCTCGTTAAACACACCTGATTCAATTATCAGGCTCCTGCAGAACGTGAGGATGAACTGATCATTTGAATCAGGTGTGTTTAACGAGGGAAACTTGGAAAGCATGTAGGAATGCGGCCCCCGAGGACTGGAGTTTGAGACCCCTGGTCTAAGGGCATCAGTGAGCTCCTGTAAAGTTTGAGGAGCAACCTGGCGGCGTATGATGGACCGAAACATTATGTCCCAGAGGTGTTCGATCGGGTTTAGATCAAGTGATCGTGAGGGCCATTCAATTGTGTCAATTCCTTCATCCTCCAGATACTGTCTGCATACTCTTGCCACAACAGGCCGGGCATTGTTGTGGATCAGGAGGAACCCAGGACCTACTGCACCAGCGTAAGGATTTCATCCCGATACCTAATGGCAGTCAGACTGCCGTTCTCTAGCCTATAGAGGTCTGTTCGTCCCTCCATGGAAATGCCTCCCCAGACCATCACTGACCCACCACCAAACCGGTCATGCTGAAAGATGTTGCAGGCAGCATAGCGCTCTCCTTGGCTTCTCCAGACCCTTTCACGTCTATCACAGGTGCTCAGGGTAAACCTGCTCTTATCTGTGAAAAGCACAGGGCGCCAGTGGCGGACTTGCCAATTCTGGTGTTCTATGGCAAATGCCAATCGAGCTCAACGGTGCTGAGCAATGAGCACAGGAAACACTACAGGACGTCGTGCCCTGAGGCCACCCTCGTGAAGTCTGTTTCTGACTGTTTGGGCAGAGACATTCACACCAGTAGCCTGCTGGAGGTCATTCTGTAGGGCTCGGGCAGTGCTCAACCTGTTCCTCCTAGCACAAAGCAGCAGATATCGGTCCTGCTGATGGAATGAGGACCATCTACGGCCCTGTCCAGCTCTCCTAGAGTAACTGCCTGTCTCCTGGAATCTCCTCCATGCTCTGGAGATTGTACTGGGAGACACATCAAATCTTCTTGCAACAGCACGCATGGATGTGCCATCCTGGAGGAGTTGGACAATCTGCGCAACTTCAGGAGGGTTAAGAAATCGCCTCATGCTCCCAGTCGTGATAATGACTCTAGCTAAAGCCAACACTTGTGGAAAAACAGTTAAAAAAGATCAAGAGGGTGGAACTTGAAATGGCCTCCACCTGCAAAATCAGTCCTGTTTTGGGGACCATCTCGTTGTTGCCCCTCTAGTGCACATGTTGTCAATTCCATCAACATCACTGCAGCTGAAACTGATTAACAACCCCCTCTGCCACGTACCTGACCAAAACCTTATCAGAAATGTCTAATTGAATTCATGCCATACATGTACTTATATAGACACACACAAATATATAAATATACCATATACACGTATAGGCATACACTTGGGTCTGGAAAGTATCCCCCCCAAAATGGGGATTCTAGTAATAAAAGAGGGGTAGTGCCACCATGACCTGATATGGTACATTAGCAATTGACAGTGGCAGTTCAATGATTTCCTCCTAGACGTGCGCGGTCCTGGTCCAGCTGGCTTGGACATTAACACCAAGTTCTGACTGACAGGGGCCCTGGCCCTGAGCTGGGCTCCTGGGACCCCCACACTACATGCAGCCCTCTTTTTAGCCTGTTGATTTACTGTCCCCGGTGGCCACTCACTGATCCATTTCCCGTCTCAGTTTGCTCACAGGGCACCCCGAAACTATCCTCCAGCAATATATTTGCTTTATGATTTCCTGAGGAGCCAATGAAGAAAAACAAGCCGGCGCTCGCTGCACCTGCTCTAGTTAATGTGCAGCCTCCTCTGGTCCCGGCGACTGGGGAAACGCAAAGGGCCGCCCGTGTCACATGCTCCATGTGGATCTTCCATTTTCCCCCAGAAAACCAAAGGGGATCAATGGCGTGTTGTGGGTCAAATGGGGCCCACATCAAGTCACCGCTGCATGTGTCTAATGAACATGTGTGTGGGTGTTTACGTATTTCAGCGACCAACACAAAGCTGACATTAATAAGGTAACGTGATGGCAACTTATGTCATCTTAGATGACATACAGATGTGCAAGAATATGAACGCAACTCTTTTTGCATGATGATGACTTTGCTGTTTCTCCCTGCCAAAATAAAGGGGAACAAACTGCAGATTTATTTGTTTGTGGATTAAATGTAATTTGGAAACACTGGTGCTGTGACAACATAACTCATACATGCTTGCTTGACATGAAGTTCACTTTTTGTTTTCAGTCATTCATCAGGTGGGATGGTCTCTTAATCCTTTCTCAACAGAGCTGTCATTTGTTGGAAAATGTGTTTTTGGTCATCCTCAAGTTAAATGTTTTTTAAATTTAACGCTGCAGATATAGAGCTGTTGTGAAAAATAAATTCCAAAGCACACTTTAATCGATGTCATGTGGTCATGTCACTTTAATTAGTAGACGTCAAGACAATTATGAGGCTAAGAGTGGGAGCAGGCTCCACTTCCTCCGTTTACATGGCAGATATCAGCAATAGTCCATCTGAAAGCTGTCAACCGCCTCGCCGGCCCAGTTCTTCCTGTTTCCTTGGAAGCGGCTCGGTGCTAAAGTGGCCCAGTGGCTTTTGGGTCAAGACGAAGGTGAACAGAATTATGAGGGGAAGCGTGCATGTGGCAGGGTCTGCTTTTCTCACTCATGTGTGTTTAAGCATTAACCTGACAGAGCAAACGTATCCCAGAGTGCCTTTTTTTTCCGTCTTTACTCAAGTTGTCTTCCTGATGGCAGATGCGTTGGAGCTCAACCTTGCGTGTAGTTGCTGAGTGTGTGTGAGTCCTGGTGCTTTTCCTTATGTTGTCCCCCCCCCCCCCCCCCTCTAAGCTTAAACAGTGTGTTAACCACCAGGTCCCATCGCTATCAATCTTAATGGAGGTGGGTCAACGTAAAAGGCACACATGTGCATGCTCTTTCTGCAAGCTGCAGATGAAGAATAATTTCCCTCCTGGAGAAAAAAAAAGTGTGGGGAGGGGCAAGGGAGTGTATTCTGGCCCCATTAAGAAAATAGGTGCTTAGAAAACACCCCAGCCGGCCGCAGCAATCGCTACTTCCTCAGCTTTTCCACTTCATTGATAGTTATGGGAGTTAAAACAACGAGCTTAATGGAGACTCCGGGTCCTCGAGGGACTAATCATAGCCACGTGACTTCCTCCAAGGCTTCCATGAAAATAACTCCATTACAATGGCCTGTGATATTAATATCGGCTTTGGGAAAGTCAGGCCGGGGATCCACAGGGAGGAGCGCGCATGAGCAAACAAAGAGGAATGTGCGGCATCTGATGGAGCGAGAGAGAAGAAGCAAATAGGGCCCATTTGTGATGAGTGATCGCATATTCCACGGTCAATCACTTGAACTTTTCCTAAACGTCTGTGCTGTACTTTTCCAAACTTGAATTGATTGATAGAAACGTGTAGTTGTACTCTCGCGGGTCACATGTGTCGACGGATAATCTCTTCCATGCAACGACATTCATCGCAATTTGGCAGAGGTCAGCAAACATACAATATGTCAAACTGACTTCTTTGTTCGTCATGCTTTGTGATGCTGACCCAATTTTTTTTTTTACAGTATACTGTATACAACCTAAAACTGAATTAATAACAATAGTTTGATTCATAAAGAAAAATAGTTTAATATTTCCCATCTGTGGAAGTGCGGCTCTGCGTGAAGAGAAAAAAAATTGTCAGTTGCCTTCCTTGTCCTTTTTTTTGTTGTTAAATCCCTGGTGACGATCATATAAAAACAGACAGACAGGACACGTTTTTAAGACATTTCAGACCATCTCCATCAATGATTTCATTTTTTCTCCTTTTTGGACAAGCGTATATAATTTTACTATCATTTCCTCCACCCTATAAACCTGCCATGTTGTCATTCTGCCGTCCATGGATGCAGTAAGTCATCACCAGCTGCATTCAAAACAATTCCATCTCAATGGAGAGGTCACCCACCTCGGAGCGCAATACCTGCAACGGACCCCCGCTTCTCCATCAACTCAAGTGGACCCAAGGGTGGCGGGACATCTCACAAAGCAGCTGAACTTTCTTATAAGCTGTCACTTTTAAAGAAATACTTTGGGTTCACGGTATTATGAGACATTCATGTTTGCCTCCAGGTCTTCCTCTTGAGGGAGATTTATTGAATGAAATTACACCAGTTTGACCCTATAGCCTAGCGTTTAGGAATAAGTGTGTGTGTGTGGGTGTGTGTGTGTGTGTGTGTGTGTGTGTGTGTGTGTGTGTGTGTGTGTGCGCGTGTGTGTGTGTGTGTGCGTGTGTGTGTGTGTGTGTTTGTGTGAGTGTATTGTTTTAACAGCACTCTTCAGTTTCCTCCTACGCTTATGTTGGGGTCATTGCTCGGACTTCACTTCGCTGTCGACCCAAAGAATGATTGCCAAATATTTCTATACAAGATTGTATGAAATAAACGTTTTTACCTCCCTTTGAGGATCTTTTGCTTTAATATGGTTTAATTGTTTTGATATAACGTAAAAAAAAGTAAACAAATATAACTCTGAGCTCTATAACGTTACGTGTGGTGTCCCTCAGGGATCGGTACTCGGACCAATTCTATTTAATATTTATATGATTCCGCTTGGGGACATAATACGTAAATATAATATTAGTTTTCAATGTTACGCGGATGACACTCAATTATATATGCCGTTATCGATGACAAATCCGTGGTACTGTTGTAATCTTGAGGCGTGCCTTGCGGAGATCAAGCAATGGATGTCTCTCAATTTCCCTCGTCTTAACCCTGATAAAACTGAGATGTTGATAATTGGTCTAGCTCGTTATCACCACTTATTTAAGGAAACCACTATAACTATGGATAACCGTACTACCTCAGTAGAAACATTTAAGACACGTTTAAAGACACATTTCTATGATATGGCCTTTAATTGACTTGTAGTGGCCGATTCGGCTGGTGTTTGTGTTTTCGCTACCTACCCCCATCTCCCCCTCCCCTCCTCGGCTGGGGATGTGGTTAGGATGACACCCAAGCTGACAGCGGCTGTCTGGATTCTCGTGGACCAATCAAGATGAGGGAACTGCAGCGGATTACCCCCCTCGAAGACACTGCCAGGACAATCGAGGGCACCTCCTGCAGCTCTTCGCTTTGAATTGGACATCCACTCTTTCTTTGATTTTTTATAGTATGTATTTTATGTGCCCTCTCTGCATCCATGCAGCCTGGTGATCCTGAAAGGGGGATCCTCCCATCTGTGGTCCCTTCTCAAGGTTTTTCATTTTTCCCCTAGTAGGGTTTTTTTGAGTTTTTCCTTGCCCTCTTGGGAGCTTAAGATCAGGGGATGCTTTGAGAAAAATTGTCAATTTGTTTTGTATATGTGAAGCCCTTCGAGACTGCTTGTGATTTAGGGCTATATAAATAAACTTGACTTGACTTGATTAACGTATGTATATATAAATAACAAGTAAAAGGCCAAGTCACCGTATACAATTCAACAGCATACAATGGACAAAATATTAGTTTTAATTGATCCATTTTATTTATTCATAATAAAATAAATAATGCAAAAAATATATGCGTGTTCCCCATACAAGTTTGAAAAAAAATATTTTAAATAATTGAGAATTTACAAGTTTAGCCTCAAACATGCCAAAGCCTTTCACATCTTCCAAGTAAAATATTAGATCGGAGTAGCCAAGCCAAAGTAAAGTTCCTCCTCCAGAGTCTAAATAATTACGAGCATGCCATAACAGATCAAACGTTATTTCTTTGACCTTGTCTCCAGCTTGGGGAACAGCTCAGACTTTTTTTGGGCCCGGGAAAACAAAAATCTCTGTGGCTGAAGGAGCTCTCAGGTTTGATGTTTAAACTGAACCATTCTTTAAAAGCAGTCATGTTCTCTGGCAGAAATGTGGAGGAAACTACAAAAAGGTGCTATCAGTCGCACTTTATTTGACTTTGATGCTCCCTCTGAGACACTCAAAGCTGCCACATAAGTAGTGGCATAGCCAACGACGTTCATTGCGTAAAAAGATGAGGTCCACTTTAACTCATTTCACACCACAATATTTTCCATATGTCCTCCAGAGCCTTTTTTGTTACCTCAGATTTTCCTGTCGTCATGTGTGACCTCATCACTTCTACTTGATTTAATGATTTAATTTCAGGAAATACAGTCCGTTAAAAAGGCAATACTCATAATTATTGAGCGTTCTAGGAATGCCCGTAGTGTGGGAATCGAAAATTACTCTCTGGTCCCATAATTCACACTGGTGAACCCTATTTGGAGCCGAAGTTTCCACATTGGGCCCACAGGCGGTCACACCTTATGACACTTAACCTAATGTCCTCTCGGACTATAGCCGGGAGGATAAAATGTAACAGGCAACTGCTTACAGCTGGAAGAAACACACCTGGCTTTTGAGAATAAACAATTTATCTCCCTTGAGCATCATTAACTAAATTTAAAGCATTTAGATCCAATGTTTTGAAAGTGGCAAAAATATAACCAATAGAAAACATTTGACTATTTGTCCACAGTTTTTCCCATTTTGAAGGACATTTCCCTTTGTCTCCCAGTGGCCACACATGTGAATGAGCACACCCTGACACAAAACATTTAGATCACCTCTCACAATTAAAATGAATGGAAATTTCAATCCAGTCTCATCCAGTACACACAATGACATAATTAAATGGAATGTATAGTCGTGACTTTTTGCCACTTTTTTTTTCTTTTATTGTTTTTTGTTTCAGTTCATTGGACATGGTGCTGCGACTTTTGACAGCAGAATTTTATGATGGGATTGATGGCAAAAGGCTCAAGCAGAGTGGATTTACTACCAAAAATAAGAAGGGAAGAACAAATACATAAAAATATCAAATTACAAGCTCCAAAAAAATATACCATGTTGACAAAGAGGCACAGGAGAAAACAATACACTCAAAAAACAAAAACGTGACTGAAAACTGCATGACAACAACTGACAGACTTGAAGGGGGCGCGGCAACTTTAATCGTAAACAGGTGAGACAACGAGGCACACCTGTCTGGCTGACGAGAACAAGTAGAGGCAAACATTTTTTGAAATAGGTGACTTTAAATAAAAACTAAATATTTGTAAGTAATGAATATTGTTTTAGGCGGCACGGTGGCGCACTGGTTAGCACGTCCACCTCACAGTTTGGAGGGTGCGTTGCCGATTCCACCTCCAGCCCTCCCTGTGTGGGGTTTGCATGTTCTCCTCGCGCCGACATGGGTTTTCTCCGGGTCCTCCGGTTTCCTCCCACGTCCCAAAAACATGCATGGTTGGCCAACTCAGCGGTACAGATAATGGATGCATGAATCTTGTTTTATCTTTAATGAGATGATAAGTTTATTAGTTTGAAAAGAAAACAGATTTGTGTAATTTAAACATAGAGACTTCACTGTCCATTGCTCTTTCTGTCTCTCGATTTTTGTGTGTGTGTGTGTGTGTGTGTGTGTGTGTGTGTGTGTGTGTGTGTGTGTGTGTGTGTGTGTGTGTGTGTGTGTGTGTGTGTGTGTGTGTGTGTTTGAATGTGTGTATCGTATTCATTTCAAAGTTAAAAAACATGCCTATTGAGTAGAAATTTGGGATTTCTCTATCGGAGATTTCCTGAAAACTGGATGGTCTGGAACGCAGCCCGGGATTACTGTGTATATTTTATCTGACATCTTTGGGGATGCGCCATGAATTTTTCTAATTTTTTCAAGTATGTGCTCAACAGTTGGCACTCCCTTAAGCAACAGCATCTTAAGAGAAAATCCACCAGGTCTCGTTTATTGTTGTTTGCCTTGGGCTTTCTGCACCTCTCGCATCACTTCCGCCACCTGTCAGCTGAAGCGCATCGCAAAACTGACTCACAAAGGATCTTCCTATTCGCTACGGATATGACAGATGCATTCTTTAACGTTGATGCCGTTGTCCCATGCAGACAGGTCCATTCTGGGAACAGGCTGAGACATTCCGTTTCAATTTGATGGACTTTATTAAAAAGTGTTCACTTAAAGGATTGTGTGAGTTAATTTTTCATTTTCATTATCATTACAAAAACACACACACACACACACACACACACACACACACACACACACACACACATAAAGCACCATAATCGCAAATTTATTTCTGAAAGATGATTACAAATCATGTTATTTAATTTGACATAATAATTCAGTGTTTTAACTGTGTGGACATGAATCAGATCTTATTGAGTGACTCACACGCTCCTTCCTTTCAATGCTCATTTTAGAGTGCATGCACATGACTTACACCATTTCCCAGCAAAATACAGTAAAAAGAGAACAGCGGGTTTGATTGATGAACCATATGAAAGTAAATTACAGTTGTGTTGCCAAGGCCTTTCTTCTCGCTTCCCCGTGAATTGATATTCCTCCCTGACCCCGCGAGTTGACTCTGGGCACGATGAGAAAGCCTCTGCAGGGAGCCGTAAAGACCTTTAAACGCTCAATTTGACGGCTTGACGCTTCAGCGGGAGATGAAGAGAAGAAAATGGCACATCCTGAAGAAAAGCAAGAACATTTCCTTCTTGTGTCAGAACGTTAAAAAAGGAGAGGACCAAAAAAAAAAAACTTAACTACATGTTAATTCATCGCTGGCCTTAAGGGCTCCTAGATGATCCATAACTCACGCCGACCAGAAGTCCCTCATCCCCTTTCCATGTTGGATCTGCAATGCTGTTCTGTGTTTTAATGACTTCATTACAGGCAACTTGACGCCATCCAATAGAAAGATTCTGAATTGCGATCCATATTATGACTCACAGATTTTATAATATTTATGTTAAATGCAGTCATGGAATCGAGTTAAACGGTAAGGTGAAAGTTCTATGGGGGAGGGAAACAATTAAAAAAGTTTGAATTGGCTCATCCGTGTCCCAAAGTGTTTAAGTTTTATAATTTGGAACAAACGAGATACAAAGTTGTTGATGGTGTCATGAGTTTTGGGGCAACAAAAGTTTAGGACATGAAAACTTCATTTTGGATTCAGTGGATTCTTGAAAGTTATCTGTTTCTGTCATTGCTTATTTCTCTCTTCTATCCATATACCGTTTTTTTCCATGTATAATGCGCCCCCATGTATAATACGCACCCTAAAAATGGCATGTCGATGCTGGAAAAAAGCCTGTACCCATGTATAATACGCACCCAAATTTTGACTTTTTTTTTTATTATTTTTTATTTTTTTATAAAGTCCCAATGATCGTCACACACGCGTCTGGGTGTGGTGAAATTTGTCCTCTGCATTTGACCCATCCCCGTGTGATTTTGATCCATCCCCTGGGGGAGAGGGGAGCAGTGGGGAGCAGTGAGCAGCAGCGGCGCCGCGCTCGGGAATCATTTGGTGATCTAACCCCCCAATTCCAACCCTTAATGCTGAGTGCCAAGCAGGGAGGCAATGGGTCCCATTTTTATAGTCTTTGGTATGACCCGGCCGGGTTACTTAAGTCCGTAAACATAAAATTATTTCAGAAAAAAGATCATCTTTGGGAACAACCGGATGTTATTCTGCCGGTCAGTATCACTGCGCATGCAGTAGCAAACTCGATAGCGAAGAAATATGTGAGACTCTCAACGGGATCACCAATATTTGAGTGATGTTCCAGTTATTTATCACAATTATTTATTATTATAATAATAATATATATAATATATATAATAATTATTTATTTATTATTCACAATTGTCATGGTGATCTTTCTGGTGATTTCTTAACTAGGCTGGATGTATTTTTTTTGTCGGCGTTGATTTCTCCGACTGCCCAGAAAGGCACCACCGCGATCAGTTAGGTTAAAATGAAAAGAGAGGAAAGTGACGTTGTAAAGATCCATCCGTGACAAGATTTTCTTCAAAAATTGTTGTACCATGATTTTCTTCACAAAAAAAAAAAAAAAAAAAAAAAAAATGTTTAAAAATTGTACCCATGTATAATGCGCACCCCAGATTTTAGGACAATAAAATAGTTAAATTTTGCGCATTATACATGGAAAGAAACGGTATATGTTGTGTACATGGAGAGACAGATAGCCGAAGAAATACACATCTCGTCTATGAAATCTTGTACGTTCAAGCCACGGCCAAAGTTTGAAGCATCACCTAAAATGTGAGACAATGGTAGCATTTACAAGCACTTTCATCAGGATGAACTTCATTGGCAATATCCTTTGGAAATAGAACCATAAATTTTATCACTATTAAATGCTTCTAAAGGGAGTTGACGAATAGTTGAATGGAATTGATTTCACCCCCTCCCGCTCTTGGCACCGACGTGCAAGGGAAAATTCCCTTTTCACCGAGAAAAAGTGTACTCACATTAGCACTGCCAATAAATTCATCTTGAGTGTAATTTAAGCCCCTTCTTAAAACGACTGCATACAATGTGCTCGAGGGCAGTTGCGATAATTTTATGAGCACAATAAAGTTGTAAGAGCATATGGATTAGATGGATGTTGATATACGGTTTATCGGTTTTCATGGCTGTTTACAACGCAAGTGTTATGTCGGCTGCTGAACGACCGACTGTCAGCTGAACAAAAAACACAACTACACAGGCATAAATATTGACAGCAATATTTCCAAAATCTTGATACACATCTGCAAGAATAAGTGGGAATGAAGTTTGGATACAAAAACTAACCACTTGTTGAAAGCCTCCACAAACTGAGGAGCCAGTTTTGGCTTTTCAACAATTATCTGCGATGTTATACTTGTCAATATTTGGCTTCTCAAATAAGAAACCCAGGCCACATTTTTTGGGCATTACGCAAATTGTGGAAATCTGGCATAATACTAAAAATTTTTGTCAGAGTGAGAATTGTTAACTATAAAAGACAGTGATAAAATTGTTGTCACTTTTTAGGAGAAAAAATATCAGTGAATAAGATTTACCGTATTTTTTGGACCAATATAATAGGGGTGTAAATCGCGGGTTTTGTCACGATACGATATCATATCGATACAAAGAACCACGATACGATATTTGCCGATATCTTAAAGCCTGCTGTGATTCATTCACGGTACATCACGATATAGTGCTCTACGATCGATATAGAACAATATCCTGATTTATAACAATTCATACGCAAAATCAACAAGGTACTGCAAACTCTTTATTTAGGAAATTGCAAGAGTATTGTAGTATACAAAGTGCTTATTTTAACACTGAACTTTATAAAATTCCTATATTTTTTCTCATATAAGTAAGTAAAGAAAAATGAATATTCTTTCTTTTTTTGTAATACCATTAACTTTAAAGTGCATTACTGAACTATTTAATTACAATAATTTTAATTGTCCGTTGAGCCATCTTTTCTTTGGAATCCAAAGTGCTTCCAAACGAATGACTTGAAGCCCAAAGGGGAGCGAATTTCCTCGTCTTCTTGGACACTAGCCATCGCACCAGCCCAGGAGCCGCGTAGTTGTCGGCTCCCCTTTCACGTGCCTGCTCTGCTCACAACACGCCGTGCACTGCTCCCGGAAAGAGGAAGCAAGCAACAATGAACTGGATTTCAAAATAAAGTCGCGTCTAATGTCCGAGGTCAAAAACGGGCGATATAGATTGATGTTTACGTTTAGCATCGATGCCAACAAATCGTAGAGCATTATATCGATTAATCGATGTGTATCGATGAATCGTTACACCCCTACAATATAACTATATTTTTTAAATTTTCTCGAAACAGCGTGCCTTACATTCAGGTCCATCATGTATATGGATGTCTAATCAAAGTTAAATAAAGTTTGACTTGTCTTTTGTACAAGTTTGTTTCCCTTAATGTGCAGGAATGCATCTTATAAAATATGGTAAGTGACAAAAAATCAGTATCGGTCTGGGACTGAAAATCCCGAAACATCAGGATTATCTGTTCTATCTCCTGTGTTTATTGCATCAGTATTCCTGTACAGCTGCGCAGCTGACGATCAAACGTAAAAGGATTAAAATATCATTCTTGTAGCATCCCAAAAGAAACTTCTTCCCAGAAAGTTTATTTGGAAAGCACAACAGGTTCCGTCGGTCGTAACGCAACCCAACAACAAAAACAGGCTCGATTTTGCCCATGAGTGGGACTCAAATCTGTACTGCAAATGTCATATTTGTGATTCTTTTTTTTTTAATATTCTTAAGTGGATACGAGCTGAGCAATAATACACAAACTCACAAACCTGTTTCGGTTGTTTTTGAAATAACTTACTAGCAAGATCTCTAAAAAGGTTCCCATCATTTAAAAATGTGGGAATCATCTTAATGTCCTTCATTGGCCGTGCAGTCATCCAGCCACAAGATGATTCTGTGTGTGTGTGTGGGGGGGGGGGATTTCCCTGCCATCGAGTGTGATTTACTGACATGTTTACAGATGTCTTTCAGATGACCCCTTTCACTGTCTTTCACTATTAGTTCCCAAATGAATTAAGAGTGGACAGAGAAGGATGTCTCTCTGGATGGGAGCAATTTTATTGAGGTTGCGCATCAAACTTCTTCTTCTATCCTCCCCAAAGTGAGGAAGGGCTAACAGATGGTCATGGCATGTTTTGGCATTGAACAATTGGAGTATCAGTTTGTTGGAGATCTTGATTGGTCATTATTGCTGTCGTATTTATTTCTGATCAAATGTACAGCCTCATATCCCATTTCCTTGCTTTGAACTGATGTTTTTGGGATTCCTCATCCTGAAGCAATTCGTGCTATAACTTTCTTTTATTTTTCCATTCTGTTTTCCAGCTGCTAACACTCAAGTGTGTTTATTTTAATAAAGTTCAAATAAATGAACGGCTCAGATTAAAGCAGATGTGTAAATATTGTGAAACATGTGAGACCTGGTGATTTCTTTTAACTAGCAAATAATGATGCCACGGCTGTTGAGGTTACCCCATTTTCTTTGCCTGACAACGTTTTTACGCCCCATTTTGCTAACCGCCATTTTGCTTCATGAGGAACTCGGCGGTGTTTTGGATACCATCAACACTTGATGACATTCATATTCATCTTGTCTTGACAAAACTCTTAGAGCGCAGCAGATGGTGGATGCTTTATCCCTTTTAACAGACACGCCCCGACAGCGATTACAAAGATACAGCCTGGTAGTCACATGGGGGCTATGTCGGGAAAGCCCTCGAGATCGTTTAAATTCGACGCACATCATTTTTTGCCTGTCAGGGTGCAAGCATTCATTTTATTTTTTAATCTTTTTTTAATGTCACGTCCCGTGAACGCATGTTCCCCTGGTGCCACAGGAGCACTTGCATTGGGATGGCTTAAGGTCAAAACGAAAGAGCATACAAGTTCTAAATGTGTTGAATTGAAATCATAAAACCATCTGGATAACCTTGTAAAGGCCTTGCCATTGTTTACTTTTAAATGTCCAACCTCCTTCCTTCAAATAAAATCTTACAAGTGCTCACATCGGCTTAGTCCATTACAGCCAACTAAGTGAAGACTTCCTAATCCACCTCAAGAGAACAACCCCCCCCCCCCCTCGGTGTTAAATGCTACTAAAAGCGAGTCTTACAAAAAACAGACGGCAGCTTATAACCTAGCGAGTGCAAGATGTTTCATCAGGAGCATTTCTGTTTTTCTAAAGCGAGCGAGTGTCATTTCATCATTATGGCTTCCTGCCTGGCTAAATTTAGCCTGTGATCACTGTGCATCACTGTGATGCGGTGATTAACCTCCAGAGACAAAAGGCAAAAGGGCCTGGATGTACTTATCTTTAAGTTTTTCACCTGTCTTAAGATACTGTTTCCGTTTTAAGTCTTGCAGCAGGGATTTACTGGGCCGCTTCCTTCCGGAACCCGGTGGAATACAACATTTAACTGCAGGGAGGAGAGAAAAGCTGAAAATAAGAAGACGTTATGTGAAAACCAGTCGTCCCTTCCTGTAGTTTTTCCCCAAGTAATCCTCGAAGGGCTTGAAAACATTACAAGACGGTTTATATGAATGGGCACTAACAGACCTTTTCACCATTTTGATATTTCTACGTTTTGCAGGCATATCCTGTGGTCTGCCGGCCGGGTGCAGCCTTAGATTCAATTTAGTGCCTCCCAGTGGAGCCCCGTCTTCCTATTTCGGACCATATTTTATCTCGATGCACTAACCGATTCAAAGCAGGGGATATTTTGCTTTCTACTGGGGAAACACTAAGTACAAGGTAACATTTTCATTGCTGGATCTAAAAGCAAGCTGTATTTCCCAACAGGAACTTCAGACAAATCAGGCAGAGAGATAAATAACAGAAATTAATTTGATTTAAAGTGACTGGTGAGCACTTATATTTTCATTAGAGTAGCCTTATACACACATACATGGTAAAATTAATAAATTAATACAACACAGAATGTATCCTCACTAGAACAAGCACAAAGAGAACAAAAATTAAAACCATAAGGTTGAAATACACACAAAGGCAAATACCAAAACAAGAAACAGCCAAGCGAGCGGGCGAGCGGCACACGGGGAGTTACGAACTGATTGACAGCCACGTGCTGTGAACGCTTTACAATAACTTAATGAACTTCAAATGTATTGGAATGTTTCCCAGGTGAACTCAATTTCACCATCAGTAAACTTGTGATTTATTGTGAATTTTATTTTATATTATTATTATTTTTATTATTACTATTATTATTATTATACCATGTGGTTTTTTTTATTATGCCCTCCAAACCCGAGAGCACTCGCAACTTTCAGCCCGGGTCCAGTTTGTACGCAGTTGTAGTAATCATATCTGCCACAGCTGCCGCATCATCAGAGATCCTGGGATGACTGGATGCCTGGAAGTAAATACACCACCGTGACAGCTTTTGCTGAGTGACAATTCTCTCCCGTGTCACGTCTTAGAAATACGCTCGAATAGAGGAAAAAATGTGTTGTTTGTCAATGCTGGAGGAAAATGTTTCTGGAGTATCTTACAAGCAAGGATCTATCAAAGACACGCATATTAGTTCAAGAAGCAGTGGAGGTGACCTCACATGATCATATGACATACCGCGTGTGTTTCCCTGCACATCAATGTCAGATCCCTTTTCAGCAATTAGCCTTGAACTAGGAAAGACGATCTGCTTGGGTTTCCCATTGCTGCGTCCCTCGTCATGGCGGAGTACTCTGAATGCCTCCCCCCTCCCCTCTGTGTGCTAATTAAGACTTTAATGCTACCTCCCTCGAGGATGTGGATCCTTCCACCCGTTGCTACCCACCACATTCCATCTGTGACGATCAAAACTGTTTTGGTCATTGTCAGCTTTGCACAGGTGCAAAGTGTTTTGGTTTGGTCTTCTTTCAGTTGGCAAGTGAGCATCAAAGCGTCAGGATTTCTGGTCATTAGCTTCATATCTTAAATGGCATTTGTGACTAAAACCTGTACATCCTTAGGAAAACAATTAATTTAATCCTTCCCAAAATGTCTGCTACATAGCCTTTCCATCGAGTGACTATTTGGGCATAATGTGCCTAAGCCGCCAAAAGCATTTACAACAATCTGACATTGAAAGAGAGCTATCATTAAGATGGACTTTAACATGCCAGCCCGCATAAATTGGCTACAAGCCCGGCAGACAAATGGCAGCAGCTCATGAGGAGAATAGCAAAGGGGGAGCCGTGGGGGATAATTAGACAGTTTTATCCCAGCTTGTTGATATAAATGTGGCTGACCGAGCCCCTCTACGCCCCCTTGCACTGTGGTAATGATCATGTCTAACAGGTGGTGGCTAAACAGACGAGGCCATGAAATGGATATCTTGCTTCCTGAGTGAGTCCCCCTTTTTTTTTTATTTTGTTTGGTTTTCCGGCCCAATCGTAGTCCTCGTATTCTCCGTTGTGGTTTGGGTACCGGAAGAATAGTGCAAAGGAGTTTGGGATATTTGTCACCATCTCATCATATTCTAGCTTATCTCTACCTTCCCGGGAGGGCAAACACAGGGATAGCAGAGGATAGCGCAAAACTCTTCAAAATATTCTGGAATGTGGTAAAAAATGGAGATATTTCCTTCTGTGTTTACAAGATGAGCTTTTGCCTTCTTTATTAAGTCATCTCCAACACTGAGTATGAGCATAACTCTAAAGCTCCGGCATCCTGGCCAGATGGGGGCATGCCGTTGAGGCATGCGCATGATGGGACATTGGAGACCGCTCAACTCCAGCTTCCAGATCCACTGTCATATAATGGATCGTTGAGGGCAGAAAGAACCAGAAACATATGTATTGACATTAATTTCCTTCCCAGAAATGTGTAGAACAGATCTTGTCTCGTAGGCATTGCTCAAACCCCCCCCCAAATGTTGCAAAGATAGAAATGTGTCGCTATTTGGATTTAAGTCAGGTGAGTGGACTTGTCAAAGGTTTATTCTGTAAGGAGAAGGGAAAGTAGTAAATCATCAGAGAGCCTGAGCTTCCTGGCTCGGTTTGTGGTCTATTGTCTCCAGCGGAGTGAGGGCAACGGCAGTTTTAGGAGGTCAATACTCAATGATCAGGCAGATGGATTTTGTTATGTTCACCTCACAAGTGGCTTTCAGAGTTGACTCTAAACTGGTACCAGGCCCAAAAGCTCTGAGGCGTCAAAACTGCAAAGAATATTGTCATTGTCTGAGGCCGCTGGCACGATACTTATTTTTACACTACTACTAGGTGAACTTGGAACACAAATTGTCATTTTAAAAATCATTTAACTGTCATCAATGAAGTGAGATGTAAACTATTTTCCTATTGTGGCTTCAGCCAACAATCCTGACTCGACCCAAAATATTCTCGTCTCAGATGAGCTATTAACAATTGGTTGAAAAATCATTTCAATTCCTTCGGGCTGCATTAATATAAGACACCAACCAAAAGATAATCAGGGAAAATTATAGAGACAAGGAAAAACGATACGATGTGCTGCATTAACCTGACCGAGACGGAAAATATAATCACAAGCTCAACACACAAAGACGCCTGTTTTCCATAGATTTATTTGTTGGCCTCTTGTAGAAAATTGCTTATTAGGGGTTGTTTTAAAATAACATTTGTGGTTTTATGAATGAATTCCAAAAATAATACGTCTGAACTGGCCAAATGCGTTGCAGTTGAACTCCTTCATGCTGGGTGACACTTGGATTGCAATATTTTAATTTCTCATGAGAGTACATTGCACAAAAGCAGAACTACAGCGACTCGGTTTCACTTCCTGCGACCCAGAACTTACTTTCTTGTAGCAGCTAGTCCAAGTGACGCCAAACCCCTTCTTTCATTTAAAATCAGTGTTGTCCAGGTGCCCCCCCTATGAGCGGTTCAATTATTTGGCTATTATTATACTTCATCAGAATCTAAAGGTCAAACTGGAGATGTTGTTTCATCCACTCACAGTGAGATAATCACTGCGCCTGCTGCCAAAAAGAGGTTAACAAAGACAGGAAGATTAAATAATACATTCATCACATTGTGAGGGGCGGAGGGCCAAGTTCATGTCAAATCCATAACAAGCAAAGTATCCTCAACCCAGGCTCATTTCCCCGCATGCACGTCACACACCGCTGGAAATCTACGAAGAGGATGTATTGATCTTGCTCGCACTTCCTTTCTCACAAAGTCACAAACAGAGCCGCCGTATCACAAAAAGAGGCCCCGCCCCCGCCACCCGGCCCCATAAAACAAAATAATAAACGGAACCTGTGCCAAAATAATCGCGAGACCTTTGTGTGTGTGTGTGCGCATGTGTGTGTGTGTGTGTGTGTGTGTGTGTGTGTGTGTGTGTGTGTGTGTGTGTGTGTGTGTGTGTGTGTGTGTGTGTGTGTGTGTGTGTGTGTGTGTGTGCGTGTGTGTGTGTGTGTGTACATGCTTTTGTGTGCGTGCAGCCCGTACTTATGCTCCAATATTGCCTTCCCTTTGATTCGAGAGATGAAAATAGCCTGTCGTTGTGTTGGGAAAGGTTACATGTTTTCTCACATGGATCTTTACTGCCACAAATATTACACAAGAGGTGTGTGACCATTTCAAAAGTAAATTAAGCCTAAATCAAGGCTAACCCTAAACCCACCCTTTCTTGTGTCAACCAATCAGGTCACTCTAGCAACTCTTGCAGTTTTGTCTGTTTGTCTGTTGTTTTTGTTGGTCTGGCCATGTCTCCCTATTGTTGGCATGTTAGCTGTTGTGTTGGTGTTTTTAATGTTCTTTTTGAATCTTGATTATTTGTTGATTGTGTTCGATTAGTCTTTTGAGTTTCCATTTTGTTTTTTGAAATATATTTTTTAGAGCCGTCATGCCTTGCTTCCTTGCTTATCGGCATTTGACTCCTCCAATTTTATTTATTGATCTGTTTATTTCCACAATTCCTCCACGCAAGTTTTATGTTCTCAAATAAGGGAAAGGAAGGCCACATTTGCCATCACTTTACAGCAGTTTATTGAACATCATGAAAAGAGTAAAACATAAACACAAGGGATCAAATCCCGAAATCAGCTTCAGGCTTTGATTTGCATCATTGGTTTTTGAAGCAGCAGGCAAATGGACCACATCTGTGGGACCTTCATCAGACACAATATGTTTGGCTCAAGCTCTGACATTGTGGACTTGAGTTATTGGACTTTTTGTCTTTTATAACCACTCATCAAACGTCACTGTCATGCACCGCCCACACGCGAGATGATGAAATATCTCAAATCTTGGCTGTTGACCTTCACCCATCTGTCTCGTTTATGGTTTACATTTTGAGATTGGAAAAGAATTGCGGGACAAGTTCAATTTTAAGGACTCGTGGAACCTTGTGAGACCAGATGTAAATTTGAAGCATCATAAATATAATTTTGATTCTTGCACCCTTGGTCCCCATTGTGTACTGAAGGAGTTAAACATCAAATCAAATGCTTTAAAGTCCACAATCTCTGAATCCAGCTTTGCATCTTTTGCCTCGTAGCCCATCCATGTCTTGGCAGCCATCACCAAACATGTTTTGTATTCATGAGTCCCTGCCTCTACAGAAGGTCAAGGCAGATGTGTGTGGTCCTCCATTCTAGCTGGACCTATACCAACTGGCTAATTAGCATGCAGCATGGATCCAGTTAAAAAAACACGGGGAAGTACGGAGAGTGACTTTTGGGGGGGTTTCCCCCATGGATGTTAACCGGAATATCATTTTCTGTTTATAGCATTGTAATATAATTTATATGAATAGATCTTCCATAAAGGAGACATAAAAAATGACAATATTTCATTTAACAAAAGTCAGCGAACTTAATGCTAAGATAACGTGACACACCGTCAATGCGCCCAGCATAGACGTCACTGTAATGATGAACTTTCAAACTGGAACAGAGCTAAAACATTTAAAGCTGCAACTGTTGATTAACAGCAAACCATTCAAGCAGTTGCGTTAGTCGCCGGCCTCCAGTGGCTCTTTGCTGAAGTGATAATGGAGTACTGAGTTATGTGCTGCCCTAATGAGCGCAAATAAAAAAAGCAGGAGACATTCAGCATTGATCACATCTTCCACCACTGAGCGGCATCTGCTGCAGTAGAATCCCTTCAGCTATTTAGTTACGGGGATGCTTGGCTGCGTAGGAGCGCTGCGAACTGGGAATATCGCATGCTGTAATATGGAAATTCTTTGGTAACGTGGATGTCCAAGGTTTTTTTTTTTTTTTTGGATCACTCAATTCATTTAGTAAATGTTACAGTTTTGCCAAAATTCTACGAGAGGGGGGTCTGTGTGTGTTTATATATGCCCATATTAACTCATTATTTTATTTTTGCATGGGAAATGTTTCCTTTAATCATTCTTTCAAAGTTGATTATTTTTCTCGTTTTTTTTTTTTTTTTCATATTCAGTAAGAACAAATATGACATAGAAACAAATCAATTTTGGCCACAATGCAGATATGACGTGTGCTAACAATGCTAATATGTTGAGACAAAATACTCAATTGTAGCCACAAAATAGTCTTGTATACCGCACACAAGAAAAACTAATCTGCAAATAGGTATAACGTGTGCACAGAATCCGAATTTGTGGGTTTGTAGGAAGATGGCTGTCATAGAGGGATGTGCGTTGTGTGTGCCAGTGATGGCTTCCATGTTGTAGTAAACTCAATAACAAACCGGGCCTCAGTACCACCAGGTCAGTTTAAAAGCTCCAGTTTCATGCGTCCGGTGAACAAACCATTTAGAAAGGACACACAACCCACAAGGTCCAACAGTCTTCCCTGCTGATTTGTGGGCCCTGACATTTTAATTCAGTGGAAAACACGAGTCAAGGCCCAGGAGTTAAGTAAGTCTATTAACACCATGAAGAAGTAATGCTTTCCAGTGGCGTGCCAAAGCTTTGCCACCCAGGGTGATCACGTGAGGGTGGGGGGGGGAGTTGAGCCCCAGATAGTCTGGCGGGTGGGTCAATGTTTTTCCAGCTGACACTGTAAAATAGGTATCGTGATTTTTCAGATTGCTTTTAATCTTCCCAGTTAATGACAACATTGTCACTAAATGGGTCAAATATTTGCCAATAATGCTTTGGCAATGGCAAAGAAAAATCGTATCATTTAGTCATACTTGATGTGTAGGCCCGCACTCCAGAGACTAGATTATTTGATTACAAGTCCATTTTTTTTTGTAGAATGTCCTCGTTAATTATGTTATACTGTGTACCCCACAGTGATAGAAATAAAGAGAACAATACACACATTACATCCAATAAGCACACAAATCATCAGTGACGATAAATCACTCGAGCTACCTCCCAAACTGTTTTGAAAATCAATCTCAGATGGGATGATGTCATCTTCCCGCGCACTCACAAAATCTGTCTGTATTTTCAACAGGACAGACAAGCCAAGATACATTTTATAAGGTGTCGTTCATTGGAGACATCATTGTCCCAAAAGGCTTCTCTTTCTTATAAAAGAAGAAACATTTCATTGTCCTCCTGTCTATTGTGTTGGGCATGATGTCAGTTGTGCATCAAATGAGCAAAGGGCTGAGGAATGGAACGAGGTGGATCTAACATTTAAGCGCAATGGAAAAAGGTTGAGTTGAAAAGCAGTTAAAACGATACGACAGATTTGATGCACTCGCTATGTGGAACCGAATTGTGAATTTGGCAAGTGGACGGGTTGAATCCATCATCCTGTTCTCCTAACAGCAGGACGAAGGACATTAGCGGCCTTCACTTCTGCAGCCAGTACAGCTGATCTGTTGTTTTAACATTTTAAAAAAAAGGCTCTTTATTATTGGAAACTTTGCAGTGCCACCCCATGGACATACCATACATAAACGTAATGCATAGTGACTGACACTAAATTTGAACTACTATTTCACATTCTCAGTTGTTGGATAAAATCATCTTGGCAAGAATTTGGAAGATAATTATTTATTATTATAATTAAAAAAATGAATAAGCCAAGCCATATGAATGTTACATAATAGGCATGTGGATTTTCCTCGCTTTTGTTTGGTGGTGCTGGGAATAAAGTTGTGGGTTCAGTTTTTACTGCTCAATGTGACCTTCAGGTCAATGACTTGAGTTTGTGTCAGGTGATAATTTACAAATATCTATATTAAATGTACTTTAAAAGCTCACCAGACCGGAGAAAGGATGACAGTGGGAAAGCAAGGATAATAGTTAGTTTTTTACAATAAAATCCTGCACGAATTTATATTTCTTTAAAATAATAAGCGAGCATTTTAAGTATATATGTAGTTATCCAGGAAAGTGTGAGTAAGAACAGATGGATAAGAATTGACTAGTAGCCTACTAAAAATGGATTGCTGAAGCGCTGCGATGTATTTATATTGCATTATTCCTGTTATCCACAAGGGGGCAGTGTGCCCACTATACTGCACAATCTGGTGTTTTAAATGCATACATTTGATTATGCTAGAAGTGTGTGTATAGATGAGTATCTCGATACAAGTGGTGCAATACCATTCACACATATATTCATGGATGTGCATTACGGCACTGTTTTTGTTTGACTCATCCCCTAATAAATGTAACCCTATAACCTCTTTAATAATCATGATCAAACCTCCCCGAGTCCAAACCCAAGGTTTGTGCCTCCCAAGATAAGTGTCATCTGTTCCCAGGCTTATCCTTAACCAGTTTTGTCTAACTGGGTCACAAAGGGCCGAGCTCGTCCAGACTCCAGACAAGGCGCTCCTCATTGGCTCAGCTGTTGCTCATGTAGAGCGCTCGCCTGCTCTGTTTACTGATGTCACCGGCTGGATGTAGCCCTTAATAGGCAATGGCTCATCTCAACATTAGGAGCTGTTTATAGAGGAGGTGAAAAATGACACTTTTATTGCACATTACAGCACCCCTCTCTCCCGCCATGCACCGCCTGGCCTGTCATACTTTTTTCCCGTCATATAATTTGCTGGAACAAGATGACGCGTCAAGGGGGAGCAAAAGGCAAAAAGCAGCTTCACTTGTTTAGCATATAAATCAAGTTGGAGTGGAAGTGATGGGTGATTTGCATTTTGTGTGGATTCAAGACCTTCAAGACTGCTGGACAATTTATGCCGTACCTTTATCACAATAACAAGAAAAAACAATAATGTGTCCAGTTGACAGCTTCAAGATTTTACCGCGATGTTGTTCTGTAGCTTAGGACACTGGAGTATATCTGGAGTTATAATTAGCATGACTTTATGATGCTCGTGCATCTGGTCAGATGCATCCTGGTTCTAAACACAGCACGGTACATCACTATATCGTCCACAAGAGTGCAGCAGCTTCCAACATTTTTGCACGGATGTGACAAAGCCTGCAGGAAAAGTATCAGCTGCAATGCTGAGCTGTTTTATTGTGCCCTCATATCCAGTTTGAGTTATTTATAAAAAGCCACGAATCAGCTCCACTCATGTCTCCTCTCTGCATGGTAACAATTAAAAAATACAAACAAAGGGGGGAAAAAAACATGGCACCAAAAACAAACGAAAGTCACTCTCAAAGAAAGCCGCACATGTTAAATGTGCCTCATGGAATGTCATTCAGTCCTGTTTTGTTCTTCAATGTATTCTTTATCAGGCCTTCATCTGACGTTTTGTTACTCAAAATGTGGCTCACACATCGGGGTCTAAAACACTTAATTTACAATTTATTGTCATCGATTGGATTGTGTGTGTGTGTCCACACTGTCATGTCTTTCATTGTCTTTGTAGTCTGTGATCAGTGTTAAGACAGAGTAGGTCACGTGACTAGAATCAGGAAGTAAGCGCAGGTTTCAGCACAGTGTTGAAAGAGAACCCCGCTTGTTCTATTCTCTCCTGCAGTTCGGCAAAACTACTACCTACATTTTGTGTTATACAAGGCATCGTTGGTATGTATCTTATTATGGATCAAAATAGATCTTTTGAGTTCTGAAATTATAGTTTTCTGTGATGTTAGACAATAGGATAAAAGCATGATTGAGATTTCATATCGATTTAATTCATTTAGTTCGTATGACTGATTATACAATGTGGTTTGTATTCTCCCAGTTTCACCCTTTCCCTTGTTATTAAACCTGGAGTCAACCTTCAACCTGGCCTTCAGAGTCTTGATGAGTGAAAGTGGTTGAGCTTACTGTCTTCGGATATTCAACATATTTGGAGGGCAGGATAGTGAAACAACATCTTCATCGCAGAAGGTAACAAAGTTAAACGCCAAACTCAGACTATGGATGGACAAAAAGAACAGTCACTGAAGTCTAAATCTTACAAATCATGTTCTACAAAAACGTCCTCTGGCAATGCTGCTGCCATGGCCCGCGCCGAAGCCGAGGCAGCAAAAGTACTCCTTTCCTTCACAGATAAAGAAATGATTCTGAAAATGGAAAAGGCACAATTAGAGGCACGCATGATGAAGCTATCACTAGAGAAAAACGTGGCTGCGGCTGATGCCAAAGCAGAGGCTCTAGAAGCAGCGGCTAGCATCAACGGTAGTGAGCGAGGTAGCAGGAAGATTCAACTCGATGAGAATCCCTTTAACCTACTGGAACGGACCAGAGAATATGTCGCTCAGCAGTCCAAGGAGCATTCAACCGCCGCGCTGGAAGAATACGCTCTTACCGAAACTGAGCCGCTAAACGTATTATCCAACCCGCCTCCGCACCTTCTCACTCAGGATGACACTAACCAGCTATACACAGAGCCCCCAGCGCCGCCACATGTACTCTCCCAGGATGAGCCTGTTCAGCTAAGTACTCGGCTAACCTTGGCATCACAACCATTTTCTCAAGACGAGCCTGGACAGCGATTCACAGAGCCAACAATGGCACCACATCCACACTCTCATGACGAGGCAAGATGGCTACACGTAGAGTCTGCATCAGCACCTTATCTTCCCCCGCAAGGTGACGATTCATATCTACGTGCAAATACCGTGCCAGGTAACTCTATTACAGCTCCACGGCCCATATCAGAGAATGGTCCAGCCGATGCCAACCTCACCTATACACCAGCGAACAGACTACCAGCTCATTGGCCACAACAACATGCCCCTATCACATCTCTTATTCCAAGAGATACACAGGGCCATCAGGGCACATATACAGCTACACCCAGATACCGGGGTCCATCACGTCCTACCGTGCCCAACTACACAACCCAAAGCAACCAGCACGACCAATCAGGTATCAACGACGTTGTCAGATATTTCGCCCGTCGCGAGCTAGTCACTACAAGTATGACTCAATTCAACGACAAGCCTGCAAGCTACAGAGCTTGGCGACTGTCCTTTCAAAATGCAGTGAGAGGACTCAATCTCACTCCCAGCGAGAAGATGGACCTACTGGTCAAGGGGCTCGGGAAAGAGTCGGGAGAGCATGCAAAGCCTATCAGGGATGTCAGTGCCAATCACCCTCAACGAGGACTCCAGATGACATGGGACAGACTGGACGCATGCTACGGAGCCCCTGAAGTAGTCGAAGAGGCTCTCTTCCAACGCATCAACAATTTCCCAAAAATCACCAACAAGGACTGTGCAAAGCTCCATGAGCTCAAAGTTAAAGTCTGCTTTATTGTCAATTTCTTCACATGCCAAGACACAAAGAAATCGAAATTACGTTCCCACTATCCCACGGTGACAAGACATAATACACAATATACATACAAGTAAACAACACAAAAAATAAAACCAAGAAGGCACAAACAAAGAATAAATAAGAGTGACAAGTCAAGTCAAGTTTATTTGTATAGCCCTAAATCACAAGCAGTCTCAAAGGGCTTCACATAGACAAAAATTGACAATTATTCTCAAAGCATCCCCTGATCTTAAGCTCCCAAAAGGGCAAGGAAAAACTCAAAACCCCTGCCCGGGGAAAATGAGAAACCTTGAGAAGGGACCACAGATGGAAGGATCCCCCTTTCAGGATCACCAGGTTGTAATGGATGCAGAGAGGGCACAAATAATACATAATATGAAAATCAAAAAAGTGGATGTCCAAGTCAGAGCGAAGGGCTGCCGGAGGAGCCCTCTACTATCCTGGCAGTGGAGGTTGAGCTGCAGTTCCCCCAACCTGAATTGGCCCACGAGAATCCAGATAGCCGCTGTCAGCTTGGGTGCCACCTAACCAGGGGGGGGGGGGAGAGAAAACAAAACAAACTCCGGCCGAATCGGCCACTACAAGTTAGTTAAAGGCCATGTCATAGACCTCTTGATGGAATTAAGAGCAGCCAAGGCAGACGGAACCCTTCCAGGCCTTCAGTACCTAGACACAGACAGAGGAATAAGTCCCCTGGTTCAAAGGCTGCCCTTTAGCCTGCAAGAGAAGTGGCAGACTAACGGATTCAGCTACAAACAACGTCATGGAGTTTCATTCCCCCCCTTCGGAATTTTCGTGGACTTCATCTGCCATCAGGCTAAAATCCTGAATGACCCGAGCTTCAAGGCCATTAGCTAAACGTACATTCCTGAACCAAGCAAGAACACAAAAATGCACAGACAAAGGGAGATCTCAGTCCACAAGACGGACATCGGTGCTGCGGAGCGCAGCGCTGGAGCTGAGAGCCCCAGTGCCCTATTCACAAAAAGCTCCACCTGTTAAGGAAATGTCGGGCTTTCCGGGAGAAACCCATAGAGGAGAGGAGAGCGTTCCTGAAACAGAATCTGCTTTAAATGTTGCACGTCTACTAAGCACATGGCCCAGGACTGCAAGTATACAGCCACATGTATTGAATGCGGGAGTGGGAAATATAACTCTGCACTTCACCCTGAACCAGTATCGCAGACCAAGGAGCCAGCCCCCACTAAAGAGCATGGCGGGGAGCTAGCCCCTACAGCTCCTTTGGAGGTCACAAGCAATTGCACCAATGTCTGCGGTAGTGATCAGAGCGACAGATCATGCTCTAAAATCTGCCTTGTCAGGATCTACCCTGTCAACCATCGTGAGAAAGCGACAAAGGTCTACGCAATCATCGATGAACACAGCAACAGATCCTTGGCTCGTTCCGAGTTCTTCTACACCTTCAATGTCCAAGGACCCCCTTCTCCATACTCTCTCCGCACATGCTCTGGAGTGACAGAAACCATGGGAAGAAGAGCTCCGGGCTACCAAATCGAATCCATGGACGGCAAAGTTAGGCTTCTCCTACCAAGTCTTTTAGAATGCAACGACATCCCAAACAACAGATCCGAGATACCAACTCCGAATGCTGCATCCAACCACCCTCACCTAAAATCAATCGCTCATCTCATCCCAGAACTTGAACAGAGCGCCCCCATAATGCTTCTCCTTGGGCGAGACGTCATCACGGTCCATAAAGTCCGCAAGCAGAGGGACGGTCCAAGAGATGCTCCATTCGCCCAGAAACTCGACCTTGGATGGGTGATCGTGGGAAAAATGTGTTTGGGAGGGGTTCACATGCCTGACACCATAAACGCCCTGTATACCAGGACTACAGAGCAGAAACGCCCCTCCATCTTCGAACCCTGCCCGAACATCCTTCAGGTGAAAGAGAGGTACAGTCAATTCCAAGGCACCGATCATCCTAAATTACAGTCGACAGAGAAACTTACCTGCAATGGAGAAACCGACCAGCTGGGTTATACAGTGTTTCAACAAACAAAGGATGATAATAAGGTGGCTCCCACCATTGACGAGCTCTCGTTCATGAACATCATGGAAAGGAAACCAGCGATGAAACAGCATTTCCTCACCATCATGGAGAAGGTCTTTCGGAACAAACACGCAGAAGTGGCCCCTACTCTGAAGGAGGACGAAGAGCAGTGGCAGCACGTGTCTACAGAACTGAATCCTGCAGATATCGCCACGAGGTCCGTTACTGCTGCACGTCTCTCAGACTCCAGCTGGCTGTCTGGACCTGCGTTCCTGAAGCAGCCCCTTAAGGTCCTGCCTGAAGAAGACTCCTTCGAGCTGGTGAATCCTTCATCAGATCCAGACATCCGTCCCCTAGTGTCGACTATGAGCACAACCATGTCGAGCAAACAACTCGGGTCTCAGCGCTTCTCCAAGTTTTCAAGTTGGACATCGTTGACCCACGCCATAGATCGCCTAACCCATGTTGCTCGTTGTTTCCAGAAGAATTCTACAACCGAAGCCAGTGGCTGCAAAGGTTGGCATCACTGCTACGCAACAGCTCAGTGGCCTAGTGGTAGAGTGTCCGCCCTGAGACTGGAAGGTTGTGGGTTCAAACCCTGGCCGGGTCATCATACCAAAGACTATAAAAATGGGACCCATTGCCTCCCTGCTTGGCACTCAGCATTAAGGGTTGGAATTGGGGGGTTAGATCACCAAATGATTCCCGAGCGCGGCACCGCTGCTGCTCACTGCTCCCCTCTCCCCCAGGGGATGGATCAAAATCACACGGGGATGGGTTAAATGCAGAGGACAAATTTCACCACACCCAGATGTGTGTGTGACGATCATTGGGACTTTAACTTTAACTTTAACTTTTAACAATCTCAGTCGACGAACTCTCTCAGTCTAAAAGAACCATTATCCGGGCAGTTCAAGAGGAGATCTACCCTCACGAGTACGCCTGTCTGCGAAAGAAGGAGAAACTTTCTAAAGACAGCCCTCTCAAAACCTTAGATTCCTTCATCGACGCTGATGGTCTGCTGAGGGTCGGAGGTCGTGTCAGAGAAGCGCAGCTCCAGCAAGAGGAGAAAACCCCTCTCATCGTATCTGGGAAACATCACATAGCAACGCTCTTGGTTCGACACCACCATGACAAGACCAAACATCAGGGACGCTGTGCAGGCCGCCGGTTTCTGGATAATTGGCGGCAAAAGGCATGTGAGCAGCCTGATCCACGGGTGTGTCACATGTCGCAAACTGCGTGGGACCCCCCAAACACAGAAGATGGCCGACCTTCCGGCAGACCGGCTCTCTACCGAACCTCCATTCATGAACGTGGGCATCGATGTGTTCGGACCATGGACCGTATCATCACGCTGTACAAGAGGTGGCCTCGCTCACAGTAAGCGGTGGGCAGTGTTATTTACGTGCATGAGTGTATGAGCTGTCCACATCGAGGTTATTGAGTCCTTAGAAACCTCCAGCTTCATCAACGCTCTCCGGCGTTTCCTTGCCGTCAGGGGCCCTGTGAAGCTCATTTGTTCCGATCGAGGAACCAACTTTGTCAGCGCTTGTCAGGAGTGGAAGATCCCCCTCGAACGTCGACAACGCTTCGGTTGAGAAGTTCCTCCTGGACCAAGGATGTGCATGGAAGTTCAACGTTCCACACGCCTCTCACATAGGCGGTTCGTGGGAGAGGATGATTGGAGTAGCACGAAAGTCAAAGTCAAAAAGTCAAAGTCAAAGTCTGCTTTATTGTCAACCTCTTCACATGCCAAGACACACAAAGAAATCGAAATTACGTTTCCACTATCCCACGGTGACAAGACATAGTACACGACATACATACGATCTTCCAAGATGGCGGCGCCCCAGTTGGCCGCGGCCGCGACGGCGCTCAACAACCGACGAGCATTTTCACAAAATATGTCGCCTAGGACACTACAAACAACACAAAGTTTGGTTTATCCATCCAGTAGATTAGTGTATGATCGCCAGCGCCTGCTGGAGGTACGGTCATCAAGTGTTTTCGGACTCGTAGCCACAACTACCCTAGTCTGTTTACGTAGCCTCGGAGTGCTTAGGGCGCTAGCCCCAGAAGCTCACGATGCAGCGGGCTCGCCGGGCAGCACACGCCGGAGGAGGAGTAAGCGTAGGCGGTGTGACCGGCGGCGAAAGCGCGGCTGTCGAGGTGGGCTAACGGCTAAGCTTAAAGCTAACCCCTACAAACCGCCGCTTCCATCCATCTTCCTCTCCAACGTCCGCTCACTGGATAATAAAATGGACCATCTACAACTGGAACTCTCTTCAAAGAGGGAGGTTAGAAACTGCTGCGCTCTCATCCTGACGGAGACATGGCTGAACTCATCAATACCGGACAACGCCGTTAGCCTGGAGGGGCTCGCTACATTCCGCGCCGACAGAAACAGCGAGCTAAGCGGTAAATCCCGAGGAGGTGGGCTGTGTGTCTACATCAACAACAACTGGTGCAAAAATGCTAGATCTGTCGCCAGCTTCTGCTCTTCGGACATCGAGCTTTTGACTGTTAACTGCAGACCCTTCTACCTGTCCAGAGAGTTTACTGTTGTTAGCATCACGGCTGTGTATGTGCCTCCTAGCGCTAATACTAAAGAGGCCATGAGTGTTCTCTATCGGACAATCAGTGAGCTGCAATCCACGCACACAGAGGGTGTTTTCATCATTGCTGGGGACTTCAACCAGGCTAACATGAAGACTATTCTCCCTCATTTTTACCAACACGTGGATTTTCCAACTCTGGGAGAGAACACTCTGGACTTGGTTTACACCAATATAAAGGATGCATTCAGAGCAGCCCCCCGCCCCCACCTCGGCTCTTCAGACCACCTATCTGTTATGCTAATCCCTGCATACAGGCCCCTGCTGATCAGAGCAAAACCCACAGTGAAGCAGGTGAGGGTGTGGTCTGAGGGGGCCATGGAGGCACTCCAGGACTGCTTTGAGTGCTCTGACTGGGACATGTTCAAATCAGCAGCAACATATGACAATCAGATCGACATTGATGAGTACGCCATGACTGTGTCAGCCTACATCAACAAATGCTCCGAGGACGTCAGCACCACTAAGAACATCATCACCCGAGCCAACCAACGACCCTGGATGACTGAGGAGGTACGTCATACGCTACGAGCACGGAACTCAGCCTTCAAGTCTGGCGACAAGGAGGCACTGAGGACAGCGAGAGCCAACTTGAACCGTGCCATCAGGCTAGCGAAGCGAAGCCACAGTCGAAAAATTCAGGATTTTTTCCACGACGCCAATAACACCAGGAGTATGTGGCAAGGCATACGGGCGATCACGGACTACAACTTACCCTCCCCCCCGGTGGGTGAGGTTAATGCTGACTTCCTAAATGGTCTAAATAACTTATTTGGGCGTTTTGAGGCACTAAACAGCACTCCTGCAGTTAAAACTGTTCCCCACCAGGAAGAGGAGGCCCTCTGCCTTGACTCAGCCGACATGTGGAAGACTCTGAGAAGAGTCAACCCACGTAAGGCCCCAGGCCCCGACAACATACCTGGGCGGGTGTTCAAGGAATGTGCAGGCCAGCTGGCTGGTGTCATCACAGACATTTTTAACATCTCGCTGGACCAAGCCAAAGTGCCAGTATGCTTCAAGGCTGCCTCCATCATTCTGGTGCCGAAGAAACCTCAAACCACCTCATTGAATGACTACAGACCTGTGGCACTGACTCCCATCATGATGAAGTGCTTCGAAAGGCTGCTCAAAGAACACATCGTCTCCAGACTCCCCCCAACATTCGATCCGTTCCAGTTTGCCTACCGGCAGAACCGCTCTACTGAGGATGCCATCTCCTCCGTTCTTCACCTGAGCCTGGCTCACCTGGAGGAGAGGAACACCCACGTGCGGTTGCTGTTCCTGGACTTCAGCTCAGCGTTTAACACCATCATTCCACAACATCTGGTGGAAAAACTGGAACACCTGGGCTTCAGCACCCCCCTTCGAAACTGGCTGCTAGATTTCCTCACCAACAGACCTCAGTCAGTCTGGGTCGGACAGAACACCTCAGATGTCATCACCCTCAGCACAGGCTCCCCTCAGGGCTGCGTCCTGAGCCCCCTGCTGTTCACCCTGATGACACACGACTGCGCCCCCAGGTTCACCACCAATCACATCGTGAAGTTTGCAGACGACACAACGGTGGCGGGCCTCATCAGGGACAACAACGACCTGGACTACAGAGAGGAGGTGGAGCAGTTGATGGGCTGGTGCAGAGAAAATAGCCTGATCCTGAATGTGGAGAAGACGAAGGAGATCATCGTCGACTTCAGGAAGAACCAGCCTCACCACGCTCCACTGATCATCAACAGCTCAGCTGTGGAGGTGGTCAGCAGCACTAAATTCCTGGGAGTCCACATCACAGACGACCTCACCTGGACTGTGAACACCACAACACTGGTCAAGAGGGCACAGAAGCGCTTGTACTTCCTGCGGAGGATGAGGAGAGCCCACCTGCCCCCACCCATCATGAGGACGTTCTACCGAAACACCATAGAGAGCATTCTGACAAGCTGTCTCTCGGTGTGGTGTGGAGGTTGCAGCGCCTCCGATTGGAAGAACCTGAGGAGAGTGGTGAGGACAGCAGAGAGGATCATCGGGGCTCCTCTTCCCTCCATTCAGGACTTGTCATCCCAGCGCTGCGTGTCCCGAGCCCGTAATATTATCAGTGAACCATCACACCCCCACCATGGACTGTTCTCCCTGCTGCCCTCTGGGAAGAGGTTTCGCAGCATCCGCTGCAGGTCCACCAGGTTCTGCAATAGTTTTTTCCCTGCTGTCGTCAAACGTAGCATTCCTCTGCACACTTGTAAATACTGCTTTTGTCTCCTGCACTGTTTACATACTTTATCACTGCTGCACTTTGTACTTTATAATTATCTTATTTCATATTTTTATATAGAATGTCACTTTTTAACCAGCCGAAATACCACTACATTGTTGAAAGCCGTATGCAACGAAATTTCGTTTTGTGTACACGTAGTGTTGACAAAATGACAATAAAGTTTGTCTAAGTCTAAGTCTAAGTCTAAGTCTACATACAAGCAAACACAAAATAAAAACAAGAAGGCACAAACAATGAATAATAAGAGTGATGAATAAATAATAAATAAACAAATAACACAAATTCTCCGCAGGATGTCCGGGCTCTCCCTTAGAGATAGGGTGAGAAGTTCGGTCATCCGGGAGAGACTCGGAGTAGAGTCGCTACTCCTCCACGTTGAGAGGAGCCAGATGAGGTGGCTCGGGCATCTCATCAGGATGCCTCCTGGACGCCTCCCTGGGGAGGTGTTCCGGGCATGTCCCACCGGTAGGAGACCCCGGGGACGACCCAGGACGCGCTGTAGAGACTATGTCTCTCGGCTGGCCTGGGAACGCCTTGGGATCCCCCGGGATGAGCTAGATGAAGTGGCTGGGGAGGGGGAAGTCTGGGAGTCCCTCCTGAAGCTGCTGCCCCCGCGACCCGACCCCGGATAAGCGGAAGAAGATGGATGGATGGATGAAATAACACAATAAATAAATAAGTAAGAGGAGCAAAACAGAGCAAGTGTGCATACAGCAGACAGTCAGAATATAGCGCAAAAGTACAGGAAAGATCCTGGACTCAATGTTCCTCCAGCTTGGAACTTCGAGACTCAGCCACGAAGCACTTTCCACACTGATGGCGGAGGTCGCTGCGGTCATCAATGCCAGACCTCTGATTCCACTGTCTACTGACCCAGACGATCCTTTCATTCTTACTCCAACAACCCTCCTCACCCAGAAGGTGAGTGTACCTTCAGCCCCAGTCGGTGACTGGATCAAAGACCTCCACAAGTCCCAGTGGCGCCAAGTCCAACATCTGGCCCAAACGTTCTGGGATAGATGGAAGAAGCAATACCTCGCATCACTTCAGCCGCGACAGAAGTGGCAGGCTCCCACCCCAGACATCCAGCCTGGGAGCATTGTCTTTCTCAAAGACAATCAGTTCGTGAGAAACGAGTGGCCTCTGGGACTGATTACTCAGGTCTTCCCCAGCAACGATGGCATGGTACGTAAAGTCGAGGTCAAGGTCTCCAAGACGGGCGGGACAAAACTGTACCAGCGTCCCGTCTCCGAGACGGTCCTCCTTCTTGCCCCCGATAAGAAACAGAACTGTATAATGGACCTTTAAGGTTGTGGCAAAATGCCAGACGGGGAGTGTCATGTCTTTCATGTCTTTGTAGTCTGTGATCAGTGTTAAGATAGATTAGGTCACATGACTAGAATCAGGAAGTAAGCGCAGGTTTCAGCACAGTGTTGAAAGAGAACCCCGCTTGTTCTATTCTCTCCTGCAGTTCGGCAAAACTACTACCTACATTTTGTGTTATACAAGGCATCGTTGGTATGTATCTTTGTTTAAGTTATTATGGATCGAAATAGATCTTTTGAGTTCTGAAATTATAGTTTTCCGTGATGTTAGACGATAGGATAAAAGCATGATTGAGATTTCATATCGATTTAATTCATTTAGTTCGTATGACTGATTATACAATGTGGTTTGTATTCTCCCAGTTTCACCCTTTCCCTTGTTATTAAACCTGGAGTCAACCTTCAACCTGGCCTTCAGAGTCTTGATGAGTGAAAGTGGTTGAGCTTACTGTCTTCGGATATTCAACATATTTGGAGGGCAGGATACACACAATTCCATTGGGGGGAAATAAATGAAATCATATTTTTTTAATTTAAGTCCCAATGATCGTCACACACACACCTGGGTGTGGTGAAATTTGTCCTCTGCATTTAACCCATCCCCGTGTGATTTTAATCCATCCCCTGGGGGAGAGGGGAGCAGTGAGCAGCAGCGGTGCCGCGCTCGGGAATCAGTTGGTGATCTAACCCCCCAATAGAGGCTTTGCAGTCACGTGGTTTTATCACGTGATTTTGTGTTATGCCGCCATCTTGGCGGTCAACTAGTCAGCTCGTTCCTACGTGTTTGTATGGATTGTCTGATTTCTGCGCTACGTTTTCACCGATTTCTTCCGAATTATGGCTGATTTGCTATCCAACGAAGTTAGGCATTTGGATGAAGACTCCAAGAATCGTCACAGAGAGAAGTTGAACCTTGTTGGCACAACGGATCCGTACCTTTTACCGAGAAGCATGCTAAAATCGCCCGAGCATTTTGCAACAGCCGACCTGCCTGAACGCTCATATCCAGATATTTATAATTACCTCGTCGATTTGTTTTGTAATGGCATTTCATAACTTGACATATTAAAAAACTGAATAGAGTGAAATCATTCAGATACTGTACCTGTCTGTTCAAGTTGCTACCATTTTTATTATTTGTTTATTTTTGCATGATGCCACATCTGATTGGCTTGAAAACTTAACCAATAAATATAATTCAATATTTACATTGATAACGTTTTCAAGCATCATGAAAAAATAAAGACAAAATAAAAACGGGGGGGTGAACTGAAGAAATCATCCCATTCCCTGCCTTGCTGCTCTTGCTGCCTTTCTAAAAATGCACCCAGCATTTTCAACAATCATATTTGTATCATCCCATATTGTATTATTTCACATTTTGTGAAACAAATCAGGGGTGAATAGTTTGTTTACATACCTGATATGAAGTCCTCATTGCATATCCTTGTGTAAATCGTAGGTTTCCATCGTTCACGACGAATATCCGCGATCCATTTATCACGTTTTTTCATGTTCGCCGGAAATCTATAGAAGCTAAGATTTGGTTTATCGCCTCGTCTATTGCTACATCCAACAGCACAGCAGGTATCCGGCATTTTTAAGCTCAAATAGCAGCAGATATAACAAGAAAGCGTGTGTGAGTCGTTGACCGGCACTGAAAAGTTGACCGCCATGATGGCCGCCAAGCTAATGTGGGTAGCTTGATGACGTCAGCTGCAAAGCCTCTATTCCAACCCTTAATGCTGAGTGCCAAGCAGGGAGGCAATGGGTCCCATTTTTATAGTCTTTGGTATGACCCGGCCGGGGTTTGAACCCACAACCTTCCAGTCTCAGGGCGGACACTCTACCACTAGGCCACTGAGCTGGTCAAAAGGGGGAAATGCATATAATGGAAAGGGGAAATGCATATAATGGATATAATGTGATTGAACAAGTGTGCACACCCTCTTATAGCTGAGAAAGTGGCTGTAGTCTCAATTGACCAATCACATTCCAACGCATGTTAAACAATTCAGCGCACATCTGCCACCATTAAATGTGCCTCGGAATAACCCCAAAATAAGAATCATGACAGGTCTGTAACCAGACAGATGATGTGATCCACATTTGGGTCCCGAACCACCAGTTGAAAATCCCAGCTTCAGTCAATTTAATGAATCATTGTCCTTCATGCAAGTGTGTCAGGTGATACAAGCAGGGAAGCCTGAGATGGCTAAAGAGAGACCACATAGCCAGAGAGAGAGTGAGTCAGGGGGTCTGGGCCTATTTCACACTGGGTAAAAAGAATTACAGATGGCATGACACCACGACAACATCTCTGTAAATATGCAGATATCTATGGAGTGAGAAGGGGCAAAGCAAATAAATTAATAAATCAAATCCACAACGGCTAAGTAGAACGAAAACCCGCTGTTGCACATTTGTGGTGCATCAAGGGGGCGTGTTTGGAATATGAGTCACTAGTGCACGACTCAGTGTGGTGACGCTCGGCCATATGTCACAAAAACTCGCTGAGCAGCCGTGTTTAAGATTAGGTGGCGTGAGGTGAAGCTCGTCCTGCTCCCTTTATCAAAAATGTAACACACGTCTCATTTACACGTGTGCTTGTACGTGTGCTACTACCTCAAATGTGCCTCGTGGATCATGAGGTGAATGTTTTCATGGAGTGTTGAGACCTAAATATGGCTGCCTAGCAGCGTGCACACTCTCATTATGTCATCAATCAATTTAAACATAAATGATAATTGAAATTTTATAGTCGCCAGTAGAGAATTAAGTCACACACTGTAAATATTCACATCTCCATTCATTTTCACTTACTGTTGTTTTTATTTGGTCTCTTGACATTGTAGATCAAGAACATGTCTCTTGCAATAAATAGTTTTACTATTCTATTTTCATACACCTCACTCTGTGACCACCCTAAAACATATACAGTGTGTCTATATTTTACTTTATAGCCATAGTAGGACACATATAGCTTGAGAGTGCTCCTGTGAGTATTCACAGAATCTGACCTTTTGGCATGCATGTATATATATATACACTGGGCATACATATACAGACTGAGAATTGGAGTACAAAGTTGAGCCTGTGTTAGTAGCGTCACTGACTTCCCCAGACGTGGAGGTTTCGGATGTAACGTCATGTAACTCAATAGGGCCATTAATTATCTCTGTTTCCTTGGTGACCTCACAAACAACAGCTGCATGGTTATCGGTCATCTAGCGATACACGCCTCTAAATGGCGTACAGCAATGTGGCTAATTGTTTGATTTTTTTTTCTTCAGGGGATTGAAAACATTTTGGTATGGTCTCGCTAATATAATAAATCCATCGAGCTGTTACTATGATAAAATATTTTGCCGGTGTATTCAGCGGCAGTCTTAACGATACTTTATCCATGGTAACTGGCGCTTCATTCAAGACTCTGTCCTTGAACACATCAGATGATGCCTCTCTTCTTTCAGAGTCGATTTGAGTCGCCGGTCGTCATCCACGAGTGCCCGCTTGCTTCTTTATTTAGATGCGTATGCGCATAGGAAATGAAAGGTAGAGAACAAAAGTCAGGACACAAAGAAAAGCCAGGCGAGCTCTCGCAGTAATAATAATCAGAATGAAACAAATTACATTAGTAAATTACATCATTGCTGCCACTTAATTGCCATCTTTAATAAATATTAAATTAATTACTAAATACATTATTATATACAAAGAATTATTATTATGTGTAAAATATTACATAATTATCATATATAATTTTTATATAAAATTCTTAAATAAACGAGGACAACCATGACTCGTGCGCTTCAGTAACTGCATTGGCTAGGAAGTGATTCCAAACAATTCCTTTGTGTGAAAGTGCAGATTGTGGCCGCAGCGGCATTTAGTGTGCAATGCCGTGCGAGTGTGTCTTCCTATGACAACGCCTTGATGATAACCAGTGTGGCCGTCCTTGGGTTCATGCAGCTCCTCTGTTTCATTTCACCGCCTCCTCTGTTGTGAGGTCATGCACACACTCGCTTGTGTGTCTGCATATGTGCATCCACCAGTGTGTGTTGTGTGGTGTGTGAGTGCGTGTGCGCGCGTGCGTGCGTGTGTTTAGGAAAAGGTGGGCCCTCCACTCAGGCCCGTTTTGCCTAATACGTCCATGTGGGGCTCGCTGGAAAGATCAGTTCTATTCTGGTGCTGCCAGCCTGTCCGGTGCTGATAGGGAAGGATTAATGAGGCAGGGCTCTCATCAACTCGTAATTAGAAACAACGCTAACCACTATTTTAGTGGCTGTTCCTATGCTGGGATCCTGACCTCCGCGACCCCTTCCCCACCGCCTGAACAAATATAGGCCCGGGTCTATATATATACTACGTGACACATGGTCCAAAAAGAGGCGAGTGGAGATAATTCTCAAGTCTTGCTGTTTGACACTCACATTTCACAAGGTCGCTTTCTCTCAAAATACATGCTGTCACATTTGTTTCGTTGTTATTGCGGCTTAGGACATTTGGGAATGTTCTACACATCGGCGGCAATTAGATTCTCACCACGTAAGTGAAAAGGACAGGGGAAAATAAAAATGCTCTAGCTAAATATGTGCTAAACACTCCGTCAATAAATCAATTGGCCTTGCGGAAAGATATTTTCCCCGTGTTCAAAACATTTGCATGATATCATTTCAAATATCAAAAAACATTTGCATGATATCATTTCAAATATCAAAGGAACCCAAACTCGAAGCCCCCCTGTTTATTTTCAAAGCTCACAAGTAGAGATTACAAAATTACAGTGCTTCAGTGGTTCAAGAAGTAGCAGTAGTAGAAGTTGAGGGATGACAGACCAGTTGAAGAATTTAGAGCAAGTCATGCAAGAAAAGGTGAGGGAGAAGGCTTCCGATACAATAGCACCCTTTGTGGAGAAAAATAAATCCATCTGTCCATAGGTCAGTGCAAAAATAGTCATAATGTACGCATACAAAGAAAAAAAAATTTCAACTGTATATTTTTGACAGTTGATAAGAGACAAAGAAAAAATAGCGAATTATATATCATTCTAATGGAGCCTCTGAGACTCTGTGATATTGTTGTGATGCAGAAAAAGAAACATCTCAAGCTACAAACACAATAATAATTTAAAAATTCAAATAATATAAAAAGCATTGTGTTTGAGACAGCACCAGATGGACTGCAAGAGTCCTTCACACACCAGGAGCCAATGGCATGCTTTGTTGCCTCAAGCAGACAGCAATGTACACTACAATGTTAACATTGTCTTAAAAATCATTGCATAATAAAAAAAAAAGCCAAACCAAAACATACATAATTCAAATCGTAAACAACGTTGGCTCAGTTTGCAAGCTCCCGTTTTTGTTTTTTTTTGCCAGCGGCTAATGGCTGAAGATAAATGCAGAAGCTACAAACGTGCTAAATGGTTACAAGTTACACAGCACCAGTTGACAGATACAATGACATGTGAAGACACTTGAATTGAAGCAAACGGGACAATTTTTTAAAAACATCATCCACTCTCATTCATGCGCCAAAGAGCTGCAGCAGCATCCCGGATTCATTTGTACAAACAACTTGCAACATTTGCATAGCATGAATTTTCACCAGGAAAATGTGGAACTTCCATTTCTGCATCAATTTTCATGCAAATAAAATTAAAATAGTGGAGAAGGATGTGAACAGACTATACAATGTTTGTGAAAATTATGTCGGTGTCTAGAAATGACCTAACCATGGAAGTTAGTAACATCTGAAGCACAATGAGTGTGAAAATTTAGATGCAGCAGGCGGAGGATAAACTTTGTTTGTGAGCATATTATTATTTTTAAACTATTTAGCATAGAGTTGAATTTAAAGTCGTTTTTTTAATCTCCCATGACTCACACAGTATTTACGCTTAAACCCAAAATAATTCATATGCTGGCCACATTTTGAGGTTGTGAGTTTGTAATTGCTCTGTGTCAATATCCTTCCAGCAGAACATCCTCAAAAAATGGCAGACAGCTGCCAAAAAGTACATTTTGCCACAACGTTTTTCGCCATAGTTTGTGGTGAAAGTGTCTGGGGTTTTTTACAAAGATTTTTCAAGTACCGTGTTTTACCATGCATAATGCGCAAAATTTAACTAATTTATTGTCCTAAAATCTGAGGTGCGCATTATGCATGGATGGGTACAACAATTTTTGAAGAAAATCTCCCTCGAAATAAAACTTGAAATCACACCTTTCTTCTTGTTTGTTGTCAATCGCGCATCGCATTCAGCCATCCTGCCCAACACACTTAGTCAGTAAAATTCATAATTGACGACACATCGTTTGATGCGCTGGTGAAATCCTTGATGGTGTGTTATTGTCAAATATTGTTTTTTAATCTCCATCGCAAACCGGATATCATACGGCCGCCATTACAGATGCGCAGAACGGATGCGCAAGACACATCAGCTATATAAAGAGCGAGAGTTCAGTTCTCTACCTAAATGCGTATTACAGGTAATATTTTATTTCACAACACTTTGCCTTGTTCCTTTCTTCTCTGCTGTTCACTTCAAACACGCTCCATACGAACACAATGCTCTCGTATCAGACGCTTGCTCGATCACCTGCTCGTTTGCTGTCACAATGTACCCTACACAAATCCGAAACATTTCTTCGCTATCGAGTTTGCTAGCGCATGCGCAGTGATACTGACCGGCAGAATAACATCCGGTTGTTCCCAAAGATGATCTTTTTCTGAAATAATTTTACGTTTACAGACTTAAGAGTCAAAATTTGGGTGCGTATTATACATGGGTACAGGCTTTTTTCCAGCAGCGACATGCCATTTTTAGGGTGCGTATTATGCACGGGGGCGCATTATGCATTGGAAAACACGGTAAATATCTTAATATTCCTCTTTTTTTCCTTACAGTGCACTAGTTTTTTGTATGAAATCAGATTCTCACCAGGCTCTTTGAATGCATTGCTTTGTCAATCAGGCCCTGCCGGCGGTGACGTGAGACTTAAGGCATTGAACGAGGCACTAGAAACAGCCCTTGAAAGGGACACTTTGCCTCCGTGAGGCAGAAATGCTCACTTGGCTGTAGCTTAGTGTCAAGGGTTGAAAGGTGTCACGTCACACTTGGCAGGGGAAGGGTGCGTTCATGTGAGGTGGACACCTCACCTCTGCTACCATGTATTACCACCCATCATCATACAAGATATATTAGGCAGTATAGCCGCATACTCGGGAAGGACGTAATGTTGGCTAGCACAAAGATGGAGAGGAGCAAAAAAAGGGGAAACGCAGGCAGTGAAATTCATCTATTCTGTTACATTAAAAAAATCACCAGTAGCCCTGTTTTATGTTCATTTTTTTCATAACTATGCATGTGGTTCTCAATGTGATTCTCAACTGGTGGGCTAGGAACCAAAAATAGCATTTTGGGTGGGTCATAAAAAGCCAGTAAAACAATATACAAACCAATCTACCTTGACTTATGAGCACTCAGATCTTAAAAATTATATCTCTCAACATTAAAAAAAAAAAAAAAAAAAAAACATCAAGCAAAACATCCCCCTTTGAAGTCATGGTACCACTATTTGTATTTTTCTGTACGGTACAAAGATGAATGGACTTTGGCCTTGGGCTCTTTGCTAACTAGTTTACACTGTAAACAAAGCCAGTGCACCTCTGGCTAACGGACGTCATGGCCTATGATGTTTTTGGCTGTAGGCCAAACGTGTTTGAAACAGCCTTTAGAAATATATTCATATCTCAGAGGCTATTTTCAAACAATATCTTATTTTTGACACACAACTTTAAAAAATGCAAGTCCCCAGGATGACAACAGCTGAGAACCACGGACAAAACATATTTCTGTAACTATTAGGGATGGGCATAATAATGAATTAGTAAATTAAATGTATTCTTAATCTTTGCATTGAATCAATCGATAAAAAATTTACAACAGCAGACAATTCAGTTTTGTTTGAAGAATGTGTCTTGTTTCTGGTATTGAAGCAGGACACGTTATCAATAAATTATTTCCCGCAGTCTATCAAGAAAACACAGCGCCCATCCCTAATAAGTATTGTACCCAAAACATAAATGTACTGCACCAAACACAATTAGTTACATAACACCAAAACTCAGCTGCGTGTTTCCAATATATAAACACAAGATCAAGGTTTGCATTCCATTCAAAATTATTGCACTGTAAGCCAGAGTGGGCTTGTAATGTATAAAAATAGATCATTAACACACCAGACATGTCTTCAACTGTTTATATTTATTTTTGTCTTTTTTTAAAATTTTTTTTAATTAATGACTGGCAAAGCATTGGCGAGTCTCGCCAACATGTGTGCCACAGTGTGAAGTGTGAACTTCTCCTATCTCACACTCGCTCCTCTGCAGTCCCACATGGAACGTTTCCAGCACATTCTCTTTCCCTTTGTCTCAACATCTCAACTCATGCTCTGCTCCGGGAAGTTGGCCAGGTTCAAACAGTAGGGATATTTTGGCATCTCATCCGTTTTGATCCACCGCTTTGCTGACCCACAGCTTTGGCACTCTGCAGAGTCCGAGACGAGCACAGGCGGGGAGATTCGAGAAAAAAATAAATAAGAAAATAGCGGCTTTCACATTCCACGCTCAATAACCGATGGGTGATACGAGCGGTTCAGACAATGGTCTCCACACCCACGAGCTTTGGTGTGAGGATCCGTGGCGTTATTCCGTTGTTGAGGTCTTCCTCGAACTCCAGCAGCTGGCCCATGAAGTTGAGGTTGGGGGAGATGACAGGCCTCCTGGTTTTAACAAACTTGTAGGCGTCCGTCATGGTCATCCAGGTGTGTTTCATCAAGTAGGCGATGACGATGGTGGCGGAGCGAGACACGCCAGCCTGGCAGTGGATCAGAAGTCTCAGACCAGCTTGGTGTGCTTCCTCTGAAACACAGCAAAATAAAAAATATGTGTTTTCTTTCCCACTTATCCCATTCAGAGTGTGTTTTCCTACCGATAAATTCAAATGCCTCCTCGAAGTACTGTCGAAGGTTCTGCTTGTTGCTGTCGGTGGCCGGCAGGCGTTTGTAGACGAATAGGCCCGTGTCATAGTGAAAAAGCGGCAAGTGGGTGGTCACGTTGAGGATATAGCCCACGTTCAAGTGTTGCAGCAGGTTGACGTCCTGGGCATCGCGCTCGTTTCCCAGGTAGAGGAAGGGTAGCACGGGCGTCACGTCTGCGTTCTCGATGTCCGGGGTGGAGGGCAGGGTGTGAGGTAGCGCCCCCGAGAGGTCGGCGGCCGCGCCCGAGTCCAGGCCTTCGTGAAGGTGCAGCGAGTGTTCACACAGATTCTCGTGGCTCTGCCTGAAGCAGCTAAGGCCTCCTGTAAACAGAAGCGCTCGAATCAAAATCTGGACACTTGCTATTATTATTTGGGTTTTTTATTCAGATTTATTGTTTTGTTTATATTTACTTATTTGTTATCTTTATTTAGGTATTATTTTATTTATATTTTATTTTATGTATATTATTATTATTATTATTATATAATTTCATACATATAGATAATATTTTAGGAGGGGGAACTTTACTACAATAGCTGTGAGACAATAAAGACTGAATTCCTATTATGCCTCTCACTGAACCTTTGCACCTGTCACCCGTAATATTGTTGAGTAGTGTTGAGAAACACACACGCACACACACATGGACAATGCACATGTTGTTCACAGAGCAATAGTTGATGCATGATTTAATGTGAGGTCATTGCACAGCCTTGCAGCTTCCCCTTTTGGTGCCTGGGCAGGTGAGGAGTTGCTTTATGGTTGTCATTCGTTTTCCCACTGTCTTGCAGACACACGCACGCACACACACACACACGCGCACACACACACACACACACACACACACACACACACACAACTGAATCCACTTGTATCCTTGCATGGGAAGAATACAGAGGCATGATGTATTTCATTTTTGAAACGCAGGCAAGGCATCAATCCACAGAAAAATATTTTGAGCGCACATTTCATAAAATCAAGCGTTTAATTTTAGCCTCATGTGAATCTCATCGCCATGATGTGAACAGTGAATGACGAAGAGAGCTCTTTGGCCTCAGAGAAAAGTCAAAAACGGAGCCAGCTGAGTGTCCTGTGTCGGGTCTTTTGATAGAGAATAGTCGATTAGTTGAAGGCAAGGTCAAAAATCAGTCAACTGGGATATAATTTGGTTGCCTCCAGTGTGGCCCATGAAAGCAGCGCCAGTGTACGGGACATTTGCATGCCTGTGAAAAAATAATGAGATGGAGGTGCAAAGAGTGAGATGAAAACATTAAGTCGGCCATTCCCATATTCACGTATCACAAGACGCAATCAGCTGATGGGGGTATGTGTTTTGCAGCATTAAAGATGGAGGTGCTTCTGCTGGCTGATCATCAAACATTGTACTTAAAAGCTAATTTGCATAAAAAAGCTATGATGGAAAACTGATGTTCCTTTAAGTCTGTAAAAAATGCACAATACAGATTTGCATAGGACACTCAGCCTCGCACCCGACACAATATGCCGCTCCAGCCACACACACACACGCATGCGCACGCACGCGCAGGCACGCACACGCACACACACACACACACAACCAGCGGTGGAAAGCATGGCAGCCATTCGGCATAGTGCCTCAACAGCTGCTTCTCACACTACACTGTATTTATGTCAATAATAATCTAAAAAGGCAGTATCACAGCGTTTGCGTGTGAGGTGCACGCTCAAGAAGTAATTTCATGCTGCAGTCTTCCACGCGATTAAACAAGCAATTTGTCTCGAGGGCAGGTCAGCTGATCAGAACAATAAAGGTCAAAGTTTAACAGGCTTTACACAAACACTGCACACTATTATGCAACCTCTCACAACTTTTCATCTCCGTTTATATTGGCACTCAAGCTCCGAGCGCTGCTTTCAGACGTCGAGAATGATTTCAAACTAAGGCCCATGAAATTGCACTTTCTATCCCTTAATATGCTGGAAAGCCGCCTTTCCATTTCTGGCCCATCAAGCTTTTGTATTCTCACCTTTGAGAATGATAGGGTCTTTGCCCTCCCTCCTCAGGGACTCCAGGACCACATGGAGAGGCTGAGAGGGCGCCAGCCTGTTTGGGTCGACGGTGCCGTCGTCGTAGACCACGATTTCTTTGGAGAAAATGCTCTTAAATGAGTCCTTGCCCTCCCGGAGGGAGATGAGGTCCAGCACAGTGATCTTTCCCTGCTGCAGCCTCCGCCGGCTGATCTTGTCAGAGCAGTTGATGTGTACGGCCCCCCGGATGTGGTTCTTGTTGTACTCCGTGAAGGCCCGGCAGTCGATAATGACCGGCACGGGCCCAACGGGGTGACCCATGGGGCAGCAGGTCATCCGCTTGGCCAGCTCATTGGGGTGGATGACTCTCACAGTGGCGGACAGGTGCGCCTTAGGTGCGCCCGGGGCGAGGCTGGAGGCGCTTAATGCTTCGTGATTGCTGAGCATAGGGGGTCCGGCATAGCTGAGGTTGGGGCTGCTGGCACTCACCTGACTGTGGTTCAGGCTGGGGCTGTCCTTCTCATAGGTGGTCACCGAGCAGCAGCTGGCACTGCTGCATCCACACGACAAGGAGCGTGTGGAACCCTTGGATGAGGGCATATACGTCACAAGATTGGCCGTCGCCCAGATTTTCACCACGGTGGTGCTGATGACCGTGTCGTCACTGCTGGTGGAGGCGATGGAGTCCAGGTAGCTGGTGTCCAGTCGCAGTTGGAGTTCCTGAGGTCGGATCGGCCTTGGCAGCGCCACCACAATTCTGTCGTCAAGGGGAGATGGAGGCATGGGGAGGCCGAGGGCGGGACGTCTACGGAGAACTCAACACGCCGCTCTGACACCAGAAGGAAAAATATTTGAATTGTGCATTTGCACAGCGTAATCAAGACTGAATCAGCACACAAGTCTGTTTGATCAGCAGCAGGAGCAGCATCCTGAAGCCAGATATTACAATTGGCAACACCCACGCTGATAACAATAACAAACAAAAGAGTCATTCAAGTGAATCACTTCAAGCTAATTCAATCAGAATCAACCTCTTGTTAGTGTCATGTTTTTTTTTTTTTTTATGTGAGCAATTGGGTTATGTCTTATCCAAAAGCTTTTACTCGACGAGATAAGAGCAGAAAATACTGCACCACTGCAGTTTGATCTCTCCAACAAGTCAAGAGATGGAGAGTAAATGCATTCCAAATGCAAGCGTTTTAAAAGCATGTCATCCTGGATTGTTATGTAAGGACCACTGCCATGCATGCTTGCATGCATGCATGCACTCGGTCATCCTCCCGCACAGCAAAGGGTAATCGTTCATGGATAAATTCATTCAAGAAACTCGGCATGGAGACGTGCTGAGAATATAACGTGAGATTTACAGAGCGATGCGCACATAAGCATCAGCGACTACAATATTTAACAATAATAACTAGATCAATATCTGCAATGCCTGCATTACAAACTTAAACTATAAAAAAGCAACACGTTAACATAATAAATTATCACCAAAAACGGCTGCACGAGGATGCATTCATTATTTATAGTTTGACGTGAATTCCCTGCAATCGTGTGTTTATCAACTTGTAATTGCCAAACTTGCGTTAAATATCTGCTTACCGGTGTGTGTTGCTGTCTTGAGCCCAGTAATTCACAATCTCCGCTCGATGACAGGACTGCCTCCATTCAGCAAGTCCCCGTGCAGTGGATCGGCAACATTTTTGGGCCACCTTTACCCCGTTAGCCAGAAATAATGTCGAAGCAAGTCTCGCCAGCCTCCAGCAGTCGCGCAGCAGGACTGACGCGAGTTGGAGCCAGTTCACGACTTCATTAATATTAAATGTGTCGTTTGGGTACAGTGGGGTCCCGCCCTGCAGTGGGAGGGGTATTAGCTGGGACGTCTGGTTCTAAGCCAGGGGCGGAGACGGGGAGGAAAGCGGATGGGAGAGTCTGTCGCTTTAAACCGCGGCTTCAAATCGCCTTCAGCCGCATGTGCGCATAGCAATGATGTCACGGGGAGCCAATCAACAATCACGTTGAAAAACCAGGAAGATGATATGGTGCTTTCATTTGCTGCTCGTCATTGTGAATACTGAATTGGTGGGACTTGGGCTGCTCATCAATAAGGAAGTTAGTTTAGAAATATTAAGGGTTTTAAAAAGTATTTGAATAGTAGAGTTTCGTTTTGTAGGGGTGTCAATATCAGAATTAACTCTTTGCTGTTACAAGTCAGATTTATTTATTTATAGTTGAAGTGTTATATTAAAACCTAAACCTAAATATGTGGTATCTGATCTCTGAGTGTTTGTTTCATCTAGAATACATTTTTCTAATGCAGTAACAGAGAGTAAAAGTAATCTCACGTGACTGTGTACTAATGCCATTAGCAGTTGCTCTAATTGTTGTGATTCAAATTTAAGGTGGCAACGATAAAAAAAAAAAAAAAAAAATCCTGATGGTCCAGTGGTAAGGATGATGCGCTTTCACCGCCGCGGCCTGGATTCGATTCCCGATCAGGGACCCATATGCAGCCATAGGGGGGCACAAGTTAGTGTCTCCGCTGTGCCGGTCCCAAGCCCGGGTAAATGCAGAAGGTTGTGTCAGGAAGGGCATCCGGTGTAAAGTGCCAAAAACTTCTCATGCGAACCATCTGGACAAAACGGATGGTTCGCTGTGGCGACCCCTGAGGGGAAAAGCCGAAAGGAGCCACCACAATGAATCAGTTTTGCTGTAGGCATTATTTAACAGCACACATGCAAACCATGCACTATATAAGGTTGCATACAGCGGTTTGGTCACAGGGCTTTGTTAATGCTAATGTGCAAATGTCATTTGTATTGCATGAGGTATGTGCTATGACAACATTTGTGTGTTTCCTGGGGTCTCTTTTGAATGTTTTTTTTTCTTCATTTAAGTGTTTAACCACACATCTCAATTTTGGAAATTAGGAAACATAGGATTTGGATTATCAAGAAATATGTGTTATTGACTGCAAATCTGTTTCCCGTGACGCACTGTGAAATATTAATTCCTATTTTCCCCATTGCTGACATCTGATGTTTTTGTTTTGTTTATCTACTTTTCAAACATATGTGTGAAAGGAATGTGAATAAACAAGAGAGAATAAACAATATATGGTTCTATTTTGGGAAAGCTTGTTTATTATATAAAGTTTATTCCACTTTTCATGCCTCATCTCTGTCCTTTCAGAAGTATGAAATGCCCTACTTTTGTCAAACAGCTCTCGTACAAAAAAAAAGGTTTATGGGTATAAGGCATCCATGTTATGTGACGCCAAGAACCAAAAAATAACACTTGAGGTAACAACGTTTCTTGTCATTATGTGAGATCTTATTTAGCTGATGACATTGCCAAATACGAAAGGCCACATGCTGGGGACTTTCTGTCTTAAAACCCTAAATATAGTCTGAGCTCTTTTTTTATGCTCAGCTGCAACCTGAAACAATGCAGGGCATTTATTACCACTGCTATTATTAGTGCACTGTGCACTTATTTATGAATTCACAAGCCTATTTGGATTGGATCGGGCAACAGATGTTTTTTAAATACAGGTCTGGATGTCTGGATATATAAATAAGGGCTGTGTTAGGTAAGTTCCTGGATCGGAACAAGTCAGAAGAAAAAATTCCTTATTACAAACTAATTAAAGTTCTTGTATGAATTTAGTTGCGTTCAAAGGTTTTGTCGTTAGTGATAGAACGGTTGCGTTTTTGAAACGAGGTGTTAAGATGCTGGTTTAGCAGTTATGTAAACTCACCCGGTTCGGCCGGTACGGCTGGTTTCGTTACGCTAACGTTAAACAGAAAACATAATCCCGTATTATCCTATTCTGATGTGTTCATTCAGCATTCACATAGCAAAATGAAGTTATGAAAACAAAGCCACATAAGATGTGAGAAGTATAGTTAGAAAAACTCATGGGCTATAAACAAGTCTTTTCTTGGGGAAGTGATTTGTTATGAAGGAGTCTAAAGGGAAATGTACTTTCGGCAGTTTGCAAACATATTTGATTGAGGCTGCGTTAGACTTATATATAATCACATCAATATAAGTTTCAGTAGTAGTGTGCTCGTGTAGTCGCATGATGAGCGGTAAGGAATGTGCAGGCAACTGCATGAACTTATTTTCTACAAAGTATTGTGGAACAGGATGTGCCGGTGAGGAACGCGAATAACATCTCGTCTTGGTGGTCCAGACACCTGCGCTGAGCAGCGGAAAAACACCCAAACGAGGAGGAGATGACCATTGACCAATCACCACACAATATTTTGCATGTTTGAATATTCATATTGTGTTTCCTTAAAACTGGGCAACCCGGAAGAATGTGTTGTCTCTGATGGTCACGAAGGCACATGAGTTTTTTGGTGTTAAGGACCCGAGACCCAGGCGCCTGTATTAGCTTGCTTTGTCAGGATTAAACAATTGGTAAATTCGGCCTAATTGATCTACTGGTCTTCTCTTTGACAGAACGAACTCGCAAAATTGTTAGGTGTACCAGTGTGTGGATTAGGACATAACGACTCATGTGTTAAGTGTTGATCGTAATTTGGAGTCAGATCAATAACTAAAATCCGTAGCCTAACAAGTCCTATAATCAAGAAAAAATATTCCCTTAAATGATCTCTTGATACTTTGTTCAATGTGGAACTACAAGTATGCGATGGTGGGAAAAATCAGATGTTGCAAGTCATTCATGATTCATTTTAATTTCTTTTTTTTTTTACTTTTGCAAGCACTCAAACCACATTGAGCTTACACAAATGTCAATCAGTGGAAAAATTGAGTGAATGCGTCTTTCTATATCAGTTTTGAGATCAGACCAACATGAGATCATCACAAATGAAGTAAAATACTGTCGAGTGGTTAGCTTTTTTTTTTAAAGCGTGGATAATATGACGTGTTATTTGCTGGCCCAGAAGACAAACATAAACCACTTCCTCACTTTGACAAGGTACAGACTTCATGTCACATTCAAAGCATGAGGCGATTAAATAGGTTCAGGAATGTCTGAATAATTTTGTTTACTAAATTAATTTTTTAGTCTTTAATTAGCATTTGATGTCATTGACTGGCCTCTCGCTATCTAGCGAACGACTTCATCACCGCTTGAGAGGGACATATGAGGCACAGATGGGCCTACTGAAATCCCAACAGCCTGATAAGCAACATGTTCACTAAACCAGTGGTCCCCAACCTTTTTTGCACCACGGACCGGTTACGTGTCAGAAATATTTTCGCGGACCGGCCTTTATATAAATAAATATATTTATATATTTATTATTTAAATATTTATATATATAAATAGGATGAAATAAAATGATACAACTGGCATAAAAACAAATATAAACCACATAAAAATAAAACGTTGAATTAGTGGGAGCACCGAGCTCTTTTCTCAGAAATGAGCCGTTCCCATCTAGGCGTAATCGGAGACAATGACACCCGAAGTGGTTAAGGTTTGTCTTTAAATGCAGGATGCTTGGTCTCCATGTGCCGAAGCAGGTTTGAAGGCTTCATTGCCTCGTTAGCTAGCCTTTCGCCACATATGCGGAGTGCACTTGGCGCGTCAGAGTCACCTGTGGCGATAAATCCATATTTTAAGTAGGACTCCAGAAATGTTCTTTTAAATGCAGCTTTCCTTTTCTTAGAAGTCGTAGCCTCTTCTTCTTCAGTGTACTCATTGGACGTTTTTCCCTTTCCGAAGAAGCTTTCCAAACTTCTCTGTTTCTTGCTCATTTTTGCTTGCCTCGCGGGCTTGACTGTGGTGACATGTCACGTGACCGAGACGAGCGCCGTGTGTCAAGAGTCCTTATTTTTCAGATGCACCGACAGATGTAATTGGGAGAGATTCGCCAAATTTTTTATATTTTTCAAAATAAATTCTTACTCATTTTTGCTAGCTTTGCGGGCTCGACTGGGGAAACCTGTCACGTGACCGGGACGAGCGTCTTAACCTGAATGAATTGATCGTCAATGAGAAAAAAAAAAAAAACGTTTTTTTTTTTTCCCCTGTGCGGCTCCGCGGCCCGGTACCAAGTGACCCACGGACCGGTACCAGTCCGCGGCCCGGTGGTTGGGGACCACTGCACTAAACACAAGGCGGGACACTGCTAAACATTCAACAGCTGTCACTGTATGTTGTCTTAGATTCTCGCCATTCGGCGTCACGGGTGGCTTCGCTTGTGAAACTTGAAAGTTGCAGTTGTCATTTGATAACTAGACTGTTTACTCGACTTTCATTCCGATATATTAGATGTAAGATTATTTGCAAACATTTAAACAGAAACGATTCACATTTTTCTGGCCTTCACTCGCTTCTACTCGTTACGTAACAACAGAGAGTGGATTTCTCAGTTTCTCTTCAACGTCAAACCTTCCATGTCTCAAGACTGTCCCTTTGGCACTCCCCTTGGTGGTGGTTATAAAATGCGAAGGAAGACGTAAGCATGCAGTATGTTGACTTTTCAAGCACAATGTTGCATGTGCAGGAAGAGGGACAACGTCAACTAAGCAACGGTCGTCTTACCATAACATCTCCATCTCTGAATTAATGACAAACCTATTTACCCTGAGCTGAGCTGGCCTTCTCCGTATTATTCAATCACGTTGGCATGTCCCTTTCCCTAAGGGGAGGTCTGAATCATCCATGTGGTTACCTAGCAACTATTAAATATTGTATAGCTAACGATCACAGCATTTAAACGTGCATATGAACAATTAATATGCATTAAGGCAGCCTCCATCATTGATATGAGCCATCGGTGAGCTTCATTGTCCCGATCTGATGCTTCATCTTCAGTGAAACAAGAGATGATGATCTCAAGAATAGGTCACTCTGCCTGGGGCGGCCAGCCAATTTAATTGTGACCTTCACCCAGAATGGAACCATTTTACAAACACACACAGAGGAATTTGAGCATGTTAAATGATGCCCTGGTTATTTTTCTACCACAACAGTAATCTCTGCAGGGTAGACGGTATACGGAAACAATACTACACATTTACATTACCGGTCCTGTAGTGCAGTTCTCCAAAAAGCTGCTGCTATGGGTAATGTAACCTAAAGGCTACCTTGGTAATCTTTAACCAAAGACAATAGAACTAATGTCTGTAATTACTTTTTGGGCTTAAACACTGTTGAATGCTAAGCACCCTACAATTTTCATATAACAGCACAGTCAAAGTCTACATAGTAAACAAAGCACAAGAAATAAGAGTCATCACATACCAGTGGCAATCCCGAGCTTCTTCACTTTAGCTCGACTAATTTCAGTAGTTGTCAGTTTTTTCTCACTGATTACCTTGATGGCTTAAGTATTTATAAGGATGATTAGCTCTTTTATCCTTTATTGGATTGATTGTTAACAAAGCCTTGTGACATCATTTATTATTCATCAAACAAACAGGATATAAATAACATAGTGCGATCGAACTGTTAAAAAAAAAACAATAATAATGTTAAGAACATGCTAAATCAAATGTTGGTACCATGACAACACCAGAGCACATGTTTATAAAACGTAAAAAAGTCTAGCAAATTCAACTGTGCTCCAATGGACCAGCTCATCAGTAAATACTCGCTGCCTTCCACCTCTGACACAAACACGCGGCTTAAATATAAATAACAATGACACCCCAAGCAGCCGTTGTTAGTCGCGTGTAAATAGCAACTGTTTCTAGGACAGGGGGTCATCGGTTGCGAATCAGCCTTGTGATCGCAAATTGATGCTGGGGGCGATATATAACACTATTGCAACACTGGCGCACCACAAAATATTTTGTATAACTTGCAAAGTGTGATTCAGTGACTTTGATAGGCTGTCTTAGGTCTTGTTCTGCTGTCTCGGCAAGCCTCTGTGTTCTTTCTGTTCAAGCTAACTCCCCAGGAAATTCGACACAAGCTGTCAAGAAATGTGAAACGCTTCACTTCCTGTGACAGAGATGGAGGATGGAGGACAGCAGGTGCAGGGAATAGCACAAAGAAAAGTATTTTGTGGGTAACAAGTGTGTTTTCACATTTGGCATTGGACATAATGCATAAAAATCAAACCTGTTTTTAGTTTATAAAAATATTATATACATTCAGATGTCTCTAGTGGCCATCAACAATCAAAAGTAACTGAAAGACAAAATTAGGTCACTTGCCTTTTAATTGGAAAAGCTTTTGTGTAAATCTCCTGATTATTATTGGACATAAGAGTTCACTCATTGTGTGTCTTTGGAAAAGTCATTTGACAAAAATAATTTTGTTTTTGTTGAAACTATTTACATAGGTGGGGTTGATGTTGAGTTTTGTCTGTTTGTGTATTAAACCACGACTGTCAGTCAGTGCGCAAGTGATTCAAGTATTTATTCTTCTGAGGTACATCCTGCCTCTTATATAATATTCATCATTCTGGTACCAAAGACAAATAGTGATAATTATTATCGTTCTATTCTTTTAAAGTCTAAATACTCCTCAAAGAGCTTATCAGAGTCTCCTGGGTCTCCTTGAATTTTCATTTTTTCCCTGACAGAACAGAAGCCTACAATACATGAAAGCTAATGAGGTCATTACTGACCCAAGAAAAGTCGAGAAAAAAAAAAGAATGCAGACAGAAGAAGGGAGAGGCGTGTCACTCGGTGATGTCATCCATCCGAGCGTCCAGCGTGAGCGAGACGGCGGCAGCACCCTGAGTCAGAGGATGACATCAACGCCACAAGCTGTCAGACAGGTCATGAAAGGCCTTTTGTCCCATGCTCGCATTGTCCTCTGGTTAATGCTGTCATTCATCCCGCCACCGGCTTTAACATTTGTTAATCTGACCTATCACACAGCTAGCTACACATCGAGACAAAGAAACACAAACAACACATTTAAAAGCTGGCGTAGACCAAAGCTGGCACAAAGGAGCAGCGTTTTGATTGAGGTCAGGCAATGAAAACTGACCATTAGACAGAATCACTGGAAGGTCGAAGGATTGAAATGACTCACGCGTTGGCAGCTTTGCAATCAACTCTAAATCAGGTGGGTTGTTATCAAAAATCAACAGCTGCTTGGCAATTTTGCATGATGCCTCACGTCATAATAACCAGGTTGAACCACGGCTGCTACTTTGGTAGCAAGCGTCATTCATGATAGAGTGTTACTAGAACGCAAAATATTGGTTTAGTTTTTTTATTTTTGGAATGTACAACAAAAATATGAATAAAAACAGAGATGATAAATTTAATTGTCAGGGAGTAATTTTGCTAAGTCTGCATCACTCCTGAATCCTAAACTTCCTTATGTTTCAAGGGAGGTGGCTATAGTTTCAGTAAAGTTGCTGAAGCCCGTGAAGAGAAGTCAGCGTGGTTGGCCGGTGATCGATACCGCCTCAGTCATGCTTTCAGTCTCTGATTTTCTTGATTGCGGTACTTTCTGAAATATCCAAATAGAGGGCCAAGAGCAGGAACAATTAGAAATAATTGCAGGAGTTACCATCATATATCTTAGATCGCATACATCATGGAGCAGAGAAGCACTTAAATATCATGACAAATGGAGAGTTCATAGAGGCAAAAAAGATGAGCAGAAAAACACTCCCACATTCATGCAAAATACATAACATTTTTCAACCATTCAATTTCCTACAATGACCGTGAGGATCAGGTCACACGTGCTTAACCAGAAATACAGGAAAGGTACAGTGACGCTGGGTGTATTACAAAATGGTAGCTGGGTTACAGCATATTTCACACAATTTTAATAAATTGAGATTACCGTAATTTTCAGACTATAAATCGCGGTTTTTTTCATAGTTTGGGTGGGGGGGCGATTTATAATAAGGAGCGACTTATGTGGGGGTTTTTTCAAAAATTTTCAAAAAAAATAAAAAGTGAAACCGCGATAAACGAACCGCGATGTAGCAAGGGATTACTGTAATTTGAATTTCAAGTGACGTCAGCAGCGCGACGCGGCGTGGCGCGGCGGTTGTTTACAAAAAGGACAACGATTGATCACGGGATGACGAAGATGACGAAGGGCCCCACGTACTACCGGCATCATTAGCGGCTTTGTTTCTAAGTGACACGGAGGACGAAGAGTTTGAAGGATTTAAGGATTTGGAGTGACACAGAAGGTTTGAAAAACTATTATGGCTTTTACGCACGCCCGGTCCTACTCTACGGCGCTCTTTCACCTCCGTGGATAGAAGTCGGGGGCCGGCGCTCGGCCGGGTGGCTGTCCGGGGACGGTGGATGGGACTCGGACATGGCTTTTACGCACGCCCGGTCCTACTCTACGGAGCTCTCTTTCACCTCCGTGGATGGAAGTCGAGGGCCGGCGCTCGGCCGGGTGGCTGTCCGGGGACGGTGGATGGGGCTCGGTCATGGCTTTTACGCACGCCCGGTCCTATTCTATGGATCTCTCTTCCACCTCCGTGGCTGGAAGTCCACGCCGCCACACGCCTGGAAGTTTGTTTTGTTAAATAAAGAGCCGTTTACCAAACCCACGTCTTTCCTTGTACTTTGTTAACGCTACAATCTAGTTATATACTAGATCTGTGGAATAACGACGAGGCTGACGTCAGGGCGCACGCGCGTCGTTGTTGACAAAGGACGAGGAATTTGATTGATGGATTTAATGATTTAGAGTGCACAGATGGTTTGATAATATTATTGCTTATATAATAGTTACCGTGATTTTCCATGCATAATGCGCAAAATTTAACTAATTTATTGTCCTAAAATCTGGGGTGCGCATTATGCATGGGTACAACAATTTTTGAAGAAAATCTCCCTCGAAATAAAACTTGAAATCACCTTTCTTCTTGTTTGTTGTCAATCGCGCATCGCATTCAGCCATCCTGCCCAACACACTTAGTCAGTAAAATTCATAATTGACGACACATCGTTTGATGCGATGGTGCAATCCTTGATGGTGTGTTATTGTCAAATATTGTTTGTTTTTTAATCTCCATCGCAAACCGGATATCATACGGAGGCCGCCATTACAGATGCGCAGAACGGATGCGCAAGACACGTCAGCTATATAGTGAGAGTTCAGTTCTAAATGCGTATTACAGGTAATATTTTATTTCACAACACTTTGCCTTGTTCCTTTCTTCTCTGCTGTTCACTTCAAACACGCTCCATACGAACACAATGCTCTTGTATCAGACGCTTGCTCGATCACCTGCTCGTTTGCTGTCACAATGTACCCTACACAAATCCGAAACATTTCTTCGCTATCGAGTTTGCTAGCGCATGCGCAGTGATACTGACCGGCAGAATAACATCCGGTTGTTCCCGAAGATGATCTTTTTTCTGAAATAATTTTACGTTTGCGGACTTAAGTAAGAGTCAAAATTTGGGTGCGTATTTGGGTGCGTATACATGGGTACATGCTTTTTTCAGCATCGACATGCCATTTTTAGGGTGCGTATTATGCACGGGGGCGTATTTTACATGGAAAATTACGGTATTTGATATCTAATTTATATATCGTTATATGGGCCTGTGGAATATTTTGAAGTGCAAGCGCCGTCAGCGGCGCGCACCCATTGTTGACAAAGGACGATCGATGGATTTAATGAATTGGAGTGACACAGATGGTTTTATAAACGTGTTATTTATGTAATAGTTTTTTTTATTAACTCTGAATGTTACGTCAGGCCCGTTCTCAGCTCTTCGTTTGTGTTTATGTCACGTTAGCATACCTATCGTTTAGCCTGTTGTTGCTCGTTCATGTCTGTTCTTGGTGTTGGATTTTGTCGAATAAATTGCCCCCAAAATTGCGACTTATACTCCGGAGCGACTTATATATGGTTTTTTTCACTTTTTTGGGCATTTTATGGCTGATGCGACTTGTACTCCGGAGCGACTTTTAGTCCGAAAATTACGGTAAATTCAGCAAAGCTAACTTCCTGGTGTGGGATCAATCCGGATGCTTGTGTTGTTTTAATAATTCATCTCAACCTGGAATTCTCTTCTCTTTCCTTCTTCAATTTTTTAAATCGTTTCTCCTCGGTGTGCTCTAGTTCGTAGTACATTCACAGAGTTTGACGCAAAGTCACAAGATTTGGATTGCCATTTATCATGCAATAAATTACGTCCCTGAGCCTCAGGTTGAGCACTATCGGCTGAGCCACTTTGCATTTCAGTCACTCCACTAATGCGCAGCAATGCAGTCCACTCTGCTGTAAGCCAGCGCATTGTTTGGAGTATGAATCTTCAATATTTATTTACTACAACATCGAGTGTTTAGTAGCACAGCCCATATGCCCAGCGTACATTTACAAAGATTGTAATGGTCAGCTTTGAGATATTAATATGGCATTTTTAAGCATGTTCATCATTCCAAAAAATATCTAATCCACAGTTGAGCTCCCCAGAAAGCAGTTCAGTCATTATTCCTCCAATGTATTATTGAAAGCTTTTTTTTTTGCACTTGGAGAACAAAGCTTATGCGGTTGTCAATTTTCAACTTCACTGTACAGGGGGGGATATTTTGGGATTTTATTTTCCTCTCCTCCTCCCTAAAGTTCCACAAGACACGTCTGCCCTCAAGCAATTTTGTCTTAGCATCTGCCAGTACTCACTCAGTGTGTTGAAAGCTTTTTGTTAAACTGTTCAAAAGGCCCATCATTGTCAGGATATATCCATCACACATGGAATAATTGCACCAAAGCAATGTAATTATAAAACGTAATTTGACTTTTTTGTAATTCCAATTTTGGATGTTTTTTGTTTGATTTGTGTTTCCTGGTCTAATCTTCTCCAGCGTTTTGAAGATTCTGGTCGCAGCCTAATGTTTTCCCATTCGCCTTTGTAGACTGCAGCACTGCCAAGCACATCAGTATGTTAAGCCCCAGATGCAAAGTTGAATTAAGAGGTTTTCACCCTCCACATCTTCTTTAACACTCTGCACTCCCTTAACGTACAAGACTTGAAACATCGTCCACTTACTGCTGAGTTGTGCTGTGACAGTCTGGATTTGAGGTTACAAATCCACTGGGGCGAGCCAAGCAAGACTCTGAGTACAAACTGCTGTCTGTGTTTTTTTTTGTACTTCTATGTCAAGAAGATGAGGTGGAACTGCAAGGAGGGGAAGAGGGGAGAATTCACTTAATGTCAAACTGGCACAACAAAGAAATATGCAGTGCCTTTCTAGGCTCCGCAATGAATTAAACATATTCCCTTAACATTTTTTTGTTATCAGTCACCTTGAAACCTGCTATGATAATTTTAAAAAATTACAGTGGGAACTTCCAGTCTCTAAGACGACTATAAGAGTTTTTAAATGACATGCGACTTGTATCCCCCAGATCTCTTCAGCAGCTGCTTCTATGGTCAGGCAAGTGCTTTGGGCTTTTGGTTTATGTAATGACTGCAAAGCAGCACACACACGCACGCACACACATGCACACGCTGCACAGCCAACATTGTGGCAAGCCTAATCAAGTAAGCAGAATCATTGCAAAACACTTTCTTTTATTAAATTGGCATGCTGCTCCATGCTGACTTTATTTCATGGTTTGGTGCAAAGGACCCAGAAGAGTAAACATAATGTTAAGAAGGCATGACTAATGTTGTCATATAATATAATAAGATACACAAATATTTTTGGTGCACTACAAAATACATTGACCAAAATGTACTGTGTGCTAAATATTAGCGCTTATACTATGCCATCTAATTACAACTTCAAAGCTCCCTTTCATTTGACGTTGTTTATGGCTCCTATTGTTACTCCACACATGGTGCTGTTGACAATCTGTCATGCTTGTCCAAATTAAAGCACACTGGGTTGTAGTGAGGTCTGTGCTGGTTAAGTAATCTCTCATGACAACAGATCTAACAGTGTGTTGTGTGGGTACACACGGACTTGTAGCATCAGTGGTGCAGCAAAGGTCAGCTGAGGACAGAGGAAGATTTCCAACAAAATGTTACGAAAAAAAACTTAAAATACCCATGAGGGCTGGCTAAGAGCCAAATGTGCTTTCTGTCCAGAAAAGGTGGCCATTTAAACCACCTATTCAAGGAAAATACGTATAGGGCGACCCCATGTGGAGAAGAACTGTATCAAAATAACTTCAGCAGACCGCACAGACAGATTAAAACAATAACTTGTCGTCTTCAGATTCTCCAATCCTTGGTTATTTGTCCAGCTGGGTATGTGAGCTTCATTTCTGGAAGTATATAAATAACACTGAGCTGTACAACAAAGACAAAGTATAAATCAGTCGCATTGTGTTTTTTAAAATTCATTTAAACATTTTGCAAATGTTCAAAGTTTCATATTTTTTATTTACTCATCACATTATTTTGATATCCTCGGGGAAATTAGTTTTGACCATAAAGTTGACTTGGGTCTTCAACGCAGTTGCAAGCACAAGGCTTGAAAAATAAATACCATGACATTTTCTCACCTGGACAGAGGATCTTGGTGAGTGATGCCTTCACTTCCATCAGTTGGGGTCTTTGAACAGCATCCTCACTTGCGTGGAACATTGTGAAGTGCATTGCGGGCCACCACTCTTTTCTCGCTGTCATCTGCTCAGCAACAACCTCCTTCCAGTCGTCCCTATTTTGACACATACGATGGCAATGAGTGATGAAGCCCAAATTGGCATTTGGTAAATTAACGTCTTTATAAAAAATGGCATACTGTAACTGTAATTTGTCAATAACGTCTTTTAAACACTTCCACGCATCCATGCTCGTCCTCCAGCAGGCATAGTCAAGCATGTCAAGGAGAACCCCAAGAGCTTTCTTTATGTCTCCTGGTTTCTCTGACAATAAAAAATGACATCATAGGTGTGTTTCATGTTTTGTCTGTTCATGTCAAAATTTACCTGAGAGAAGCAGGAAGGAACTGTAGTCTAACATCAGCTCATGGCTTGGAACTAAATAATGGAGGACCTAAGATATGAAAAAGGAAATTTGCATACAAAATAGTCAGCCTAGTGTTGCTTTGAGCTTCCTTGTAAATCTGCTGAAAAGAACTTCTGATCACACTGTGGCATACCTTTAAAACTTTCATCAATCTTCTCGCTGGTGCATTGTGTCTCTGCAAGTACTGGTAAAGATAGACATGTGCGTTTGGATTTGAAGGGAACATGCTGTCAAATGCATACTCTTCCAAGACTTTCTTGGCTTCATCATGAGCGTCATAGAATTCGAGCATCTGTCCCAAAGAAAAAATGTTCACATGAACAAGATTAAAATGAAGCAACTTTGAGATTTACAATTGCAATCTCATTGAAGATAATTGAATTTATTTACCTCGACGTAACTCAGTATGAAGGGATCCCAGACACCAGGATATTTTAAAATCTCCTTCAGATTGACAGAAGCCTGTCTAAAGTCATAGTGCATGTCTTGGTTGCTTCCAACGTTTGTCGAACCTTGAAAACACAAAACAACCTTAATTTATTCGGGGTCTTATGTAGAATGGAGCCCAACGCTATACAGTGTTGTCTTACTCGTCTTGGTGGGTGCATTTTTCTTGTTGCACCAGATTATGTAATCCAGCAAACCACTGTAGGCCTGGATCAATTTACTCCTCTGATACTGATGTGCGGTCTCTTGACCATGCCTCCAACTTTCAGCGATGGAGAGGTGACGGTTTGCATTCTCAATTTGACCGTGGAGAAGCAGGTGGAAGGAATGTTCCAAGCAGATCTAGAAAGACATAGATAATTTTAGTACACTACAGAAGAATGATGAATTCACATGGATATGATGTTGCTGTACCATCAGGTAATGTTTGAATCCTGAATGTTTCATTTGCTCATAAATTATATTATAGTCCTCCATCTTTGAGTTAGGGTGATGATGAAGGATTTCAATAGTAATTCTCCAAATCATCTGAAAAGCAAAAAGTCTTCATTACTGACTATTTCTTTAGACGAGTTAGTCACATTTTTCTTTTTTTTTGTTGCATTTGTTAGTCCTGGTTTGTGGTTTTCTAAAAGCCCTAACCAAACTTATTTAAGTACCTCTTTGTAGTGCTTTCCAGGGCCAGCAGTTGTGTCCTCCAACTGTTGGGGGTAACATGCCATATATTCTGCAGCCTCCTGCCATCTGTGATGCAGCATCGCCTCTCTGATTCTCTCGAGACAAAGCCTTGTGGTCCGATGGAACCCTGTTTCCTTCGCTGTCTCTGAAATGACGAGGGAAGAACGACTCTATTGCATTATCAACTCACGCTCAACTCCAAACACGCATCACAAAGGTCTGAGTGAAAACAATAGTCTGATCAAATATTTTGATGGTATGCACACAGTATTCTGCTCACCAACAACAAATGCCTCTGCCAGTGGAAGCTCTGATTCTTTCTGCTTTTTTGTCACAGTGTTCTCTGATGAATCGTTGTGCTCATCAAACAGTACAGGAGACTGTACGGGATACCAAAGCTCATTTTCCAGATCGTCCATTGTAAGCACTGCTGTTATTGTTCTTGCTGATAAATATGTTGTTGTTTTTTTGCTTGCAGTGCCTCCGCCTGAGGGTTAAAATATAATAATGCATGTGTTAAGCAGGGTTAGCATTGGTTAGCACGTCAATCTCATAGTTCTGATAACAGAAAATGCTTCTATGGTGGGATTGGCTCCTACCTGGGGGCTCTTGGAATTTCAAGTTAATTTATAGGTTAAAAAGTTTATAGATGTTGAAAATAAGGCTCTACATAGCAATGTTTCTATTGCTCGTGAGGATTTTCTTCTTTTGCTGTGTTTTGTCAGATGAAAGTTCATGCTGCGCGATGCTGTCCTCTACTGGTCACTTGTAGGACACACAAATATTATTTTATTATGTACTGTACTGCCTAATTAAATAACTGCTGCAACATCTTAATTAATCCTCCTGGTATCAGTGATCTTTTTTATATACCTGCGTCTGGAAAAACAGATCGCAATAAAGGACATATTATATAAATGTGGCAAATTAGTAATTTTAGATCTAAAACATGAACACACTGAAAGCATGTTATGCTCTGCGTTATCAGATTAATTTGGAGTTTATTTCAGGTCGGGGACAAGATTGGTAACAGTAAGGATTTTTTTTAATGAAAGAAGGTATATTATTGATTTATGCAACATCTTAATTAATCCTCCTGGTATCGGTGATCTTTTTTATATACCTGTGTCTGGAAAAACAGATCGCAATAAAGGACATATTATATAAATGTGGCAAATTAGTAAATTTAGATCTAAAACATGAACATACTGAAAGCATGTTATGCTCTGCGTTATAAGATTAATTTGGAGTTTATTTCAGGTCGGGGACAAGATTGGTAACAGTAAGGATTTTTTTTTAATGAAAGAAGGTATATTATTGACTTATGTAAACAAGTATTTAGTAGAATGTGATCAACCATCGGTAAGGGATTGTTACGTAACAAGGTGCATTTTTATGTTGTACCAGCCTGTTTCCCACAGATGGGTCAATCTCAAAACAATGTGCCCTTGGGGTACTCGTTGACTCATATGTGAGCAACTAAAGAATCCAAAGTGAAACCGGGCAGCATGCAGTGAAAACGGACCCGTGTTGACTACACCCAGCCGGATCTGATCTGCTTGCTGACGTGTCGCCTCCCATCTCAGTACTCCTACTCACCACTCAAACCTGCCAGCATGGCAGCAAAACACTTTTACCGAAAAGGCTTTTTATTACTTTTATTTAATTTTATCTCAACCGCCGCCTTGGAGAAGCGATTCTCCGATTTTAAGAGATGTGCCGACGAGGAGTGCAGCTGTAAGTTTTTTTTTCTGTTGATAGTTAACCAGAACCTCGGGCATGCATCTTCCATCCATCCCAAAGCAGCTAGCCATAAACTGAGCCTTATCTCTTGACCTCGACAGTCGATTTTTTGCGACTGTGATAACACGGTCTGCTGTTGTTTTATCTTTGCGACGACATTGCAAATGCTGGCCAGTTCGACAATGTTTGCTGATCCCTGGTAAAGGTTACTTGCAGCCTTCGTTGGCCGGTTTCCTGACGGCTCCGGCCTGCGTTAGCGGCTAATCGCTAATAGCACTATAAACAAATAACAAATACCTGGGCAAACGATGAGTAACAGCAGCTAATTTAAGCAATTTTTGTTTTTCTTTTAAACGATGTTATTAGGCATACCCGTGTTAACTTTCTTCATGTATTAGAGTTGTTAGCATCCATCCATCCATCCATTTTCTGAACCGCTTAGTCCCCACGGGGGTCGCGGGAGTGCTGGAGCCTATCCCAGCCGTCAACGGGCAGTAGGCGGGGGACACCCTGAACCGGTTGCCAGCCGATCGCAGGGCACACAGAGACAAACAACCATTTGCACTCGCACTCACACCTAGGGACAATTTGGAGTCTTCAATCGGCCTACCAAGCATGTTTTTGGGATGTGGGAGGAAACCGGAGTGCCCGGAGAAAACCCACGCGGGCCCGGGGAGAACATGCAAACTCCACACAGGGAGGGCCGGAGGTGGAATCGAACCCGCACCCTCCTAACTGTGAGGCGGACGTGCTACCCAGTGCGCCACCGAGCCGCAGTTGTTAGCATAACAAACTAAAATTCAGCAGAGAAAAAAACAAAACATTGAAAACATTCTAATGATTTATATATGTAAGTGTACAGAAGCAGTTTAAACATCAACTAGAAGTTCACTCCACAAACTTATACTGTTTATGGAAATCTCAGAAATCACTGTCCCAGTTCTACAAACACAGAAGCATAGCAGAGATCTCTAAACTGATATGCAGGGTCTACCTGAAGCGTTGACACAGGCAAAAATGCATATTTTCAAAAAATGACATTTTCTGCAGGGACCATGGTAAAATTATTATTGACTGCTTACAAACTAAGTCATAGTTTTACCAATGTGATGGATAAAATTTTCGTTTGTTTCATTCCCCAGGAATTAGATGAGGATTTGAGATACCCATAACTGTGTTTTCTTTTTCTAGTGCTTCTATGTCGTGGAAAAGCAGTGGAAGATTTCTCAGGACCGGACTGTCGGTTCTTGTCATTCAAGAAATCAGAAACTGTCTATGTATACTACAAATTGTCCGGCAGAAGGGCTGACATGTGGGCCGGGAGTGTGAGTATATTCTACTTTATGATTAAATTTGACCCTTCCCATGGGCTCACCACCTGTGGGAGAGGCCAAAGGGTGCAGAGTGAGCTGGGCGGCGGCCAAAGGCAGGGACCTTGGCGGTCCAATCCCTGGCTACAGAAGCTGGCTTTTGGGACATGGAAAGGAGCCCGAGCTGGTGTGCGAGGCAGAAAAGGTCCGACTAGACATGCCTCCACACACAGTTTGAGTTCTGGTACAAGTCCTCTTGAGAGGGGCTGGACTCTCTTCCACTCTGGAGTTGCCCACGGTGAGAGGCAGGTGTGGGCATAATTATTGCCCCTGGCTAGGTACCTGCACATTGCGGTTCACCCCGGTGAACGAGAGAGTAGCCTCCCTCCGCCTTCGGGTGGGGCGACAGGTTCTGGCTGTTGTCTGTGTCTATGCACCAAACGGCAGCTCAGAGTATCCACCCCGATCTGAACCCGAGCGGTGTTCTATTACTGGACTACTGTGCTCGACATGGATTGTCCATAATGAACACCATGTTCAAACATAAGGGTCTCCATGTGTGCACCTGGCACCAGGACACCCTCGGCAACATTTCGATGATCAACTTTGTGGTCGTGTCATCGGGTTTGTGGCCGCAAGTTTTGGACACTCGGGTGAAGAGAAAGGCGTAGCTGTCAACTGATCACCACCTGGTGGTGGGTTGGCTCAGAAGGTTGGGGAAGATGCCGGTTCGACCTGGCAGACCCAAACATACTGTGAGGGTCTGCTGGGGACGTCTGACAGAATCCCCTCTCAGAAAGAGCTTCAACTCCCACCTCCGGCAGAGCTTTTCCCACATCCCGGAGGAGGCGGGGGAGATTGAGTCCAAGTGGACCATGTTCCGTGCCTCCATTGTTGAGGCAGCCGACCGGAGCTGTGGCCCTATGGACACGAGCTATGGGTCGTGACCGAAAGAACAAGATCCCGGGTACAAGCGGCCGAACTGAATTTCCTCCGCAGGGTGTCCGGGCTCTCCCTTATAGATAGGGTGAGAAGCTCGGTCATCCGTGAGGGACTCAAAGTCGAGCCACTGCTCCTCCACGTTGAAAGGAGCCAGATGAGGTGACTCGGGCATTTCATTACGATGCCCCCTGGATGCCTCCCCGGGGAGATTTTCAGGGCATGTTCCACCGGCAGCAGACCCCAGGGATAGGTTGGGTAGTTTTGGGATGGATGGATGGATGGATGGATGGATGGATGGATGGATGGATGGATGGATGGCTGGATGGATGGATGGATGGACGGACGGATGGACGGATGGACGGACGGATGGAATTTGCACCAGAAATCTGTCAATCTCTTTGTCACAGGTTGGAAGTCAATTTGGTTATTTCCCAATGGACCTCTTGGCTGTCAACCATGTTTATACAGATAAAGAAGTTGAAGTTCCAACAGAGGTACAAGATGTTAAGATTGAACAATTCGCTATATTTTTTACATGATTTGTATTTGAGTTTGTTTAAAAAGCACGATGCTTCAAATCCATTTTCTTCTGTCTGCTTCACAGCAAACGGATTTTGTCTGTTTCGACACAGGATTTGACCAATTTCACAACTATGAGATAGATTCACTGTTGGGTTTTCCAACAGTGAAGAATTATGATGAAAATGAACAGAATTTTGTCAAAACCCAAGTTCCAGAGCATACTGCAAAAGACATAAACCGACCAGAGGAGGCGGCGATGAATGACAGTGAAATAGAAGCTGATGAAATTGGCAGGGACACAGATAATCAAAGTGCCTCTTTTCTTCAACTTGATATGGAAAAAGAATCTCATGAAGAAAAACTGCCTGATACAGAAGTTACACCCAACGACACCGACCATGCTGCTGATGACGGAATGAATGAGCAAATAACCACCAAAGAAATTTTTCTTGAAGATGCAGAGTCAGAGAAGCGAGATGTTCACAAAGAACACGAGGAGGAATCGCTACCCGAAAATGATCCTTTGTCGGAACACATTACAACCCCAACTTCTCAAGAAGAGACAATCTCTGAGTTAAAAACAACCTTTGGATCAACTTTTGATGCTGTCACCATAGATGCTGAAGCCACCATGAAAGTTACGCCTTATGAACAAGAGGATAATGAATTTCTTGAAGATCATTCTGATCAACATGGTGATACCTATGAGGCAAAACCAACTCTGTTGCTTTCTTCTTCAGAGGGAAAAGCTGACACTTCCATGATTGCACAGGATGACAAATCAAAACCTGATGATGAAAAGGTTAAGGTTGTATCAAAACTTTTTGGTGATGGTGTTTCTAATGAAGCAATCAATTCAGAAGAAGACTCAGAGGACGAAACATTTCTTAGTCATGAGGAACCACCAAAAGACGCAGCACCAAAAAATGTCCATCCAGTTGGAGATTCACCTGATTCCAATTTAGAACTTCCTACATATACTGAGGAGCCAGAGAACCTAGTATTCCATCCAGGGTCACTAAATTCTCATTCCGATGATCCTGGAGATCACGCAAAGTCAGAGAACTCAGAGAACCTAGTATTCCATCCAGGGTCACTAGATTCTCATTCCGAAGATCCTGGAGATCACGCAGAGCCAGAGAACTCAGATCAAATCCTTACAGATACACCACATTCTCTTGATCCAAGAGAATCAGTGGTTGAGGAACTATTGTTTGATCTTGAAGATGATGATGCTGGTGGTCTAGCGAATAAACATGAGGAAACTCGAGCTGAACAGCCGAAACCTACTGATGAAACGGTACATACATTTGATTCTGTATTGCACAGGGTAGCCCAAGCGGAATTACACAGGAAATTACCAGATGGACATAATTTGGAGAAAGAGGTGACCGAGGATGAAGAAAAACATGACAACAGCATTGTAATGGAGGATGACTTGAAAGAAGTTTCCCGTGAAAATAAAATTGAAATACGTAAAGAAATAATCCAACCTGAAAAAAACAGAGAGGTGTCTTTAGAGGAGATTGAGTCATTTAGCGAGCTGAACAATATAGCAGCAAGAGATGATGTCCTGCCCCAAGAGTCACATATTAATGATGAAGCGCTTCATGTGAAGGAGAAGAACACGGAGATGGATGAGAATAAATATGAGGAAAGAGAAGACTTATTTGAAGATGAAAATGCACTTTCGTTCTCTCAGTCATACGACGCAGACACTGTGAACGCCTCGCCGACGACATGTCCACATGTTACCTCGAGTCCTGAGCTGGTGTACAGCGACAGCGTCCTGAGGCTGACTCTGCTGCAGGGTTATTACACTGAAGAGAAGATGCTGCGTTTCCAGAAGTTTCTGGGACTCAAGAATCTCTACAAAGTGGAGTCCATGTTCTCCAACATGGACACTGAGTTACAAGCTACTCGTCTTGCACATTCAGGGACGGTGCAAGACCTCGAAGAGGCACTTGAGGGCATCTTTGAAACTTCGGAAAATACCATCCTAGATGAAATTGAGAAGATTCTGGATAGTCGGCACTCAAAATATGACGATGAGCAGCGGATGGGTCTGATAGATGACGAAACACAAATACTGGATGACTTCCAGGAGCTGGCATTTAATCTAAGACAGAAATATTCTGCAGCAAGCGACAGCACAACTTTGGTGGAAGAGAAGATAGAAGTTAATAATGACCAGGGTATGCGTGTATTTTTTACTATGGTTTTGTGGGGGATTATATTTGTCATAATACGCAAGAAGGGTTTAATACTTACTTGCCTTAACTCGATTCTAAATTGCCCATGTTTTTTTTTTTTCAGTCATTGCAAACAAACCAGACATGAGCGGCAAAGATGATTTGCCTCACATTGATGAAGTTGAGAAGAAACCCGACATGTCATTGTTGGAGAGTGATGATAACCGTACAGTAACCGATCTTGAGAAAGACCCCGTGGGGATTGATAGAGAACCGGAGATCAGCTTGGACGAAGAGCATACTACACCGGCTATGAGTGTGGGGGAAGATGGCGGACACTTCAATAAAAACAAAGAAAACCAGCCAAGTTTCAGCGTGTCAGAGGAGATGCAGAAGTTTCCTCAAGCTGCTTTGGAGAGTCCCTTGGACAAGGGCCTTGGGGAAGTGGAGCACGCACCCTCAGGTTGGTCATCCAAACAACTTCAAGAGGAATTTTGTGTTAGAGTTTGTCTTTGAAACACTCTCTAATTTTTTTTTTTCTTTCTATATATAAGGGTCTTTGGAATCCATCAAGCCTCTGTCTGAATTTCCTGAGAAAGAAGTGGGATTGCTCTCAGATGTGGTCACGTTTCTGGGTTGTGCAGCTACAGTTGTCAAGGCAAAAGTTGCAGAGTGGACTGTTCTTGTAAGTGATGAAGCTAAAAATATGTTTGTTTGCTTTGAAGCTGCTAAAGGAACAACATGATTTGGATACAATTATTTTGTAATCCCCGTTTGGTCAGTTCACGAACCATTTAATGACATACAGTGGAGCCTCGGTTTTCGAACGTCCCAGTTCTCGAACAAATCGGTATTCGAACAAAAAATTCGAGATTTTTTTGCTTCGGATGTCGGACAGAATTTCGGTTGTCGAACCTCGCGTGATGAGCCGAGAGGACCCACATGCCAACTGACTCCGTTCGTTATTACATTCTCGTTACTCTGAGGATTGCATCAACTCTAATCATGCCTCCAAAGGAAGCAAGTGGGAGCAGTAAAGCCATCCTAAAACACAAAGACGCTCTTAAAGCAATGCGACAGTGAGCGCGCTGCGGATGCGCGATCGGACCAAATTAAGCTCCCTGCGCACTGAGGTCCACTTAAATTTTGGAAAGTACATCAGGACTTTAAAAATATTTTCTAAATTTCAGCGACGGCTCTGTCACAATAATGCGACCAGCACGGTGGAGTTGGGTGGTCGGCAACGCGCTACGGTTGCGTGTTCAGCGGTGCGCTACAGTTGCGCGATCGGACAAAAATGCGCAAATGAAAAAATGCTTAAAAAAGGCGGGTTTTTTGCTTGGAACGGATTAAATTTGTTTCCATTATTTGTAATGAGAAAACATGATTCGGAATTGGAACGATTCATTTCTCGAACAGCCTTCTGGAACGGATTGTGGTCGAAAACCGAGGCTCCACTGTACTTATAACAAAACACTAAAAGTACTTTTTAAATATGAGTAGCAAGTTAAGCATAGATGTTATTTTGTGGTTGAACAATTACCGTATTTATTCTAATTATCGTCCAGGGCAATAATTAGAGAAGGTTTATGTCCAACGGGGGGTGGGCGATTAATAGAGAACACTTTTTGTCCGAACGCCAAGGGGCACTGAAATGGGCGATATGTATATTTTCCTTATGTAGTATGCAATACCTGCATCTCACTGGTGTTCTTAACACTAGAACAGCGGCTGTTTTGATCTACCTCTAACAGCGGGGTGCGTCAATTGACGCTCCATCATTTGCGACACGTTACCGTCGCACATCACTTGTTGCGCACGTCATGTTATCGCGATCGTCTTGTTCGAGCGCACGCCCCGATAACGTAATTGTGTGAGGATATTGTAGCGGAGTGACGAGTGTAGTTGTATCATAGTTTATGGAGAAAAACAATTTAAAAGGGACATTCAACGTGCTGTCAAATCGGTCATATATAAACTTGCGCAATGACGTCGGCATGCGGTCGCGGAGGAAAACGTAAGTTTTGGGGGGAATTTTTAGCAGCATGGGCGATAATTAGAGGTATCAATGTTTTTTATTTATGTCATCGCTAACACACACTGGGGGATTATTAGAATATGGGCGATAATTAGAATAAATACGGTATGTTTTGCTGTTGTGCAGTGATGTCAAATAATACATCCAAAGAAGAGTTAGTCTTACCTGAGGCACCTGTGCGTTCAAAAAAGTTAAGTTAAAATTAGGGGCCCAATGATCGTCTCACACACATCTGGATGTGGTGAAATTTGTCCTCTGCATTTAACCCACCCCTGTGTGATTTTGATCCATCCCCGAGGGGAGAGGGGAGCAGTGAGCAGCAGCGGTGCTGCGCTCAGGAACCATTTGGTGATCTAATCCCCCAATTCCAACCCTTAATACTGCGTGCTAAGCAGTGAGGCAATGGGTCCCATTTTTATAGTCTTTGGTATGACCCGGCCGGGGTTTGAACCCACAACCTTCCAGTCTCAGGGCGGACACTCTATCGATTTGGTTTTTAACAGCATTGTTCGATTGAATCAATATAAGTATATTTTGTCATGTTCCACTCGTTACTCGCATAAACTTAAAGCGAAGAATCAACGATCGTAAATCAGACCAAGTTCCGAGTTATCGTGAACGTCTCATGTGTCCCCGCCCCCTTTTTGTTGACTGGCAGTGCAAGGCTGAAGTTCAACACAGCCGGTGCTTAGCTGGTTGCTAGCAGAAACGCAGAGGCTTGTTTTGGCATGGATAGACATCTTGACACTCATTCATATACCTATGTTTTTGTTTGTTTATTTTATTTTAATCTTGCTTCGGGTCTGTGTTGCTTTTCGGAACAGAACCTGTCCAGGTCTGCTTGCCAGCTTCCCCACTACGTGTTCGGTGTTAATTACCGTTAGCCCAACTGCTGCTTCCCATTTCATTTTTTGCAGTCGTTTCCATTTAATATTTTTCTCCACATTGTATCCATTTGTATTTAATTCACACACGTCGGCCTGCAACGTTGCTTGTTTTGTCGCACCATTGACGTCCCATGTTCATCTAACCCGTTCATTAGCTAGCAAATGTCAAACTAGCTTACTTGGCTTATTATAAGGAATAAAGAGCGACATGCTAATAAGACGTCCTCTCATGGAACTCGAGCATGTATACGTGTTTTTTTTAGAGGAACTTCAACATGTAAGTATTTTGTAAAAAGCATAGCATATGCCCATGTCGATGATGTACTGATGCGCTGACGTGTTTAAAAGCATAGGAATTGCTTAAGCGTGTTCAACCCCTCCTCCATCGCTAATGATTTACACAACGGGGAACGTAACTGAATTACTCACTTCTGTTGTTTATTTTAGGTCGTAGATATGCACCATAGCCAACGCTCATTATTGTTTTTTTGGAAGGGGGCAAACCATCTTTAGTTTGATGGCATTTTACCTGTGCAATTTATCAGTTAACGTTTCATGATTTTCTTTGGTGTATATTCAGTCCACTTCCTCAGGCCTTTACAACCCATTCCTCTTTTTAGTCCCCTAAACTGCATGGTTGTGTGTGTTTGTCCTCAGATGATTTCACTACTGCCAGAAGAGTGGAAGCCTGAGGAAACCTTGTTTGGCTGTCCGTGGCAGGCTGTCATTATCACTGCTGTGGTTGGCTTACTGACCTTTATCATCTTCTTCTGGAAAACTGTGCTAGTGGTAAGTGTTTAACCAACGTTAGTGTTCAGCACTGTGTGTACAGTACAATATTTACATTTGATATATATCCTCACTGAACAGTAGTGTTCCCAGCATGGTTGTGTTGCCAAGAATCCACTGACTTTAATTGCTTTGCAGGTAAAAAGAAGAGAATATCTTGGTAAGTTTTTCATTCACAAGAAAGTCAAACAATGATTATATTGAAGTCATTTTTGGTTAACTGATATATTTCCTTTAAGTGGATGAAAAGCAACTGGACGAACAAATCCAAGCACTTAAAAAAGAGAAGAATGACGCACTGACCCGAATGAATGAACTCCAGAAACAGGTAAACTTAGAGTGAAATGGTAACATGCTTCAGCAAAATAGCTTGTTACGTCTTGTATATATCTCCTAAAACAGACTGAAGAGCTGAAAGAAACCCAAAAGGACTCTGTAGAGACTGTTAATTGTGCATTGAAAAACAAGCAAAAATTGGAGGTAATGTTTTACACCCAATATTAGATGCAATAAATATAAATATATCATGATTGTACTTCTACATCCATTTTTCTACTTTTTGTAGAGTCAAATTTTGGAGGCTGAAAAAAGATATGAGCGCATGGTAGAGGAAAAGAAGACCTGCCAAAAACTGCTTGATGAAGAAAAAGAAAATTCACTGCAAATTGGAAATCGGGTGTGTTATTTTTTGGGGGTTATCATTCATTTTTCATGAATTATAAACTGTCTTGTGTGATTCACTCTGAAAACTGCTGTCTTGAACAGCTTAAAAAATTGGAGAAGTCAAACGAGAAGCTCGAGCTGAGCAGAAAAAAAGCTCAGGAAGCTTTAGCTAAGGTACAAATGATTACATAATCTTTTGACCGCAATTGATTTCAAGAGGTCTATTAATAAATGGTGTGTGTGTGTGTGTGTGTCTGTGTGTGTCTGTGTGCGTGCGTGCGTGCGCGACCCCCCCCCCCCCCCCAGACAACTGTCCTCTTGGATGAGGCTAAGATCCGAGAAGATGCACGCAGTGTTCAGCACAGATCTCTTGCAAAGGAGTATGCGGGGCTTAAAGACGAAAATAAAAATGTAAGAACTTTTTGTGTCTGTGTGTAAGCAATGTGAGCAAAATTGATGACAATATTAAAGATGAGATGACATGTAACCCCTCAGATGGTGGATGCATTCTGAATGTTTTTTTGTTGTTTTTCCTCCCTCTAGCTTAAAGGAACCATGAAAGATTGGGAGGACAAACATACAGCGCTGAGCGAGCAGATTAAAGTATACCAGAAGGCTCAGAAAGAGTTGGAGGACTCCGTGGTGCTCAAAGATCACAATGTGGAGGTCTGCACTTTTGTTAGATGCCTGTTGGGGATATTGCATCAAATTTTCAGCTCACACAAAACGCTTCTCATGGCAGGTTTTGTCCGAACTCCTGGCAGACCTTGACGCCTGCGAGTTGCAAAAAAGCAACGGCAAGGTATTGGTGAATGGCGAAGTAGCACCTGGTAAGTCCACTGACTTTTTCCAAATGATTTTTTTTTTTAATGCCGTGGTTTAAATGTCATTGTCATGGCTTGCACAGATAAGAAGACTGCAGTAAAGAACAGGATCAAACAGATGATGGACGTCTCCAGGGTAACAAGACTCAAATTCAACACAGCTCTGGCAGAATTACAAATAGTGTTTTTCTATAGTCCTAAACCATCATTGTCAAAATCCAGGTCCAGACCACACTCACGGTGATCGAAGAGGAGCGTGACCGCTTCATGTCCAAACTGCTTAATGAGGAAAAGAGTAGAAAGGCTCTGGAAGGTGCGTGGATCACGGGAACAGCAAGAAATGTCATTGCGGAGAACAATGTCGTAGAGTGTGCGACCTTGTTGTGCCGCAGAAAAGCATCAGGAGCTCGAACATAACATTGCGACGCTCAAAAGTGAGAAGAGCCACGTGGAAAGCCAATTCAAAGTCCTCCAGCAGAAGAATGAAATCATGGTGGAAATGTACCAGCAAAAGGAAAACGCTCTGCAACAGTAAGATGACATGTCAGTGTGAACACTTAAGCCGAGCTTTTCTCAACATTTCGCTTCCGCTGACACGGCAGGAGGCTCACCAAGGAGGAGCTCGAGCGCCGCTGCAAAGAGGACATGCTGTCCAAGGTGGGAGGCAAAGCCGTGGAGGCCGAGGAGCAAGTCAAAGTTCTGCGTCAGCGCATTAATGAGATGGAAGAGCAGATGAAGAAGACTGAAGAAGTCTATAAGGAGCAGGTAAGACTCACCTATCTAAGAAGAGCTGTATTTTCACACTAAGAGTTGACATTTTTTGTTTTTAAGATAAAAGAACAGGAAAACAAGACTCACTCTAACTGGGTAAGATGGACAAATCTTGCGTGTTTCGTGTTGTGAATTTTATTTATTTATTTCAGGTGAATGCGTGTTTAGTGTCGTGAATTTATTTCAGGTGAACGCTCGCAACGCAGAGCGGGCTTTGAATCAAGAGAAGCTTGAATCCTCCAAGCTGCGTGAGAAGTCAGTCGACCCCGTGGACTGAAAAGATGAATTTTATTAGATTTCTTTTTAGCAGTGTTAATATGGCAGGATGGAAAAAGTTGACCTACTTTTATTGCGTCCTCCCTCACAGGTTGGCTGCACTGACCTCACAGCTGAATGAGCGACGAGCGCCTCTCTTTAGACCAAACTCGGGACAAGCTGCTGGTCCTCGCCAAGGTGAGCGCATGTTTCTCATCTCATCGTGTTGCTTTATTATTTATTGCCTGGAGCTCATCTTTAGGCTTAATTATAAAGTGGAGGCATTTGTTTTGTTCTCACGGTAAAAGACTGGTTTGATCACAACAGGCGATTCATACGGGCCCTCCCCAGTGAGTGGGGGGGCGCCATCCCCCCCATTAATGATTGAGGGTCCCAGGCGCCCTCCCTCGGCCCCAGTGGGGCGAAGAATTGATCCGTACGGTGAGTTTATTGGGTTCCTTTTGCCGACGATTTACCCGCCACCTCGTCCACTTGAGTCGCCTCCTCAAATTCTTTTTGGTCTTTCCCACTCTTCAATTCCTCGTTTTAGTTGTTCATGTCCTCCTGGGGCACCTTCAACTTTAACTCTTCCATTTCCTCAACCCTTTAAGACTTGGGTTCTGATTTCCACTTGCTTGTTTCATCTTACTTTTGAAGTACTTGTAATTCTTTCCTCTTTCCCTCCATAAGGAACAGCTTCATCTACTGCAGTGGGTTTCTTCTTCACTCACGTCTTTGCATCATTTCTTTGTCACCCCTCAGGTCCTCGCCCGCCATCAGACCCACACAGTCGTTATCCTGGGATGGGTAAGACTTGCTTTTGCTTGGTAAACCTCTAACGTAAGCTATTGCCAAACGTTTGTCTTTCTTCTTCCTTGTTAGACATGTCGGGCCCGCGCAGTTCATCACCTGCCAACATGGATGGTTCTGTGAGTCACACATTATTTTCATACAGTCCTCCCCTTGGTGTGTCTTGTTTATTGTTTATAATGTGGATGGGCATAATACATCGAATATGAATACTTTTGGAGGGAGAAAGAAAGGGTTTGTCAAACACAAAGAAATCTGTTTATTAACATTCTTACATTTGTGTACACTGTGTAATATAATAGGAATAAAAATTAAATTAGTCATGTCTGAAGATGGACAGGAACATTTGCGTTACAATACTGCTATTTAGTGGTGATTGCTGGAATTCTGCATTCAGCTCAATGTTTGCCATATTGATAATTCATAAATGGATAGTGAATATAGTGAGGCTCCCTTGGCAGACAAAGTACAGCAGTTTGTTAGGATAGTTAGATTTGAAATTTAATCTCTTCTAAGGATAGTGAGATCAGGAAAGTGTAATTTTGCGCCTGTCCCTACCTTGACTTGTTTTTGTACATGTCCTTGCTGTGAAGGAGACTCAAGAAGTAGATCCACACACAAAAGGCGAGGCTGAGGCCTCCAAAGAGGCTGCGGAGTCAGTGAGTAAAGAGGCCTGTCTTTTGGTCTCAGTGTGAAGGGGTATGCAAGAGGCCCCTCCCCCTTGTCTAACCTTAACTGGATTTTGCTTAACACCTGACACAACCACGACAAGCCGCAGTCTCATGACCATGGTGCTCATTTTTCCTATTTATCAGTGACTTGGCTGTGGCTTTTTATTGGGATTACTGTATTCTCAAGTAGTGGTCTCAGTCATAGGAGGTTTTTGATGCAATTACACAATTTAAAACACAAGCATCTTTTAGAACTCTCGTAAACTCAGGACCTCTCTAACTTGCCGGCCACTATTTGAGGAGCTACAGTAAATAATAATGTCCCTTGAGCACATCAAATGGATCTCCATCGGCAAGCTTGTTGTCTGTCGCAGGGTCCCGGATCCTTTCTAGCATCACCCATCAGGGACTCGCCGGGCTCCTTGAGTCAAGGACCGCCGCCACCTGGTCCCGGACTCCATGATCCACCCTTCCCTACAGGACCTCACAGCCGTTTGCCACCCGGTGGTCCCTACAGACCTTCGAGACCACCCCTCTACCATCCAGCACCTGGACCCCATGGTCCTCCAAATGCGCTTCTCGGGCCTCCGCTATCTGCCAACGGACCCCCGGGTATGTCGCTGTCTGGGCCGATGGGGGGAGACTTTGGGCCTCGCCCCGCCAACGGACACTCATTCCACCCTGGGCCAGGACATGTCATCCATCCTCGGGGTCCTCCCCCACCGCCGTTCCGTCCGCCTCCAGGCCATCATTTTGGGCTGATGCCACATGGTAGGTTCTGATAGTTTGTGTCCTGTTCACAGGATTTACACACACGCACGTAAACAATTCTGCATGCTTGACCTGCAGTTATGAATCGAACCATAAGTTTCTGTTTTAGTCTGGCATTGTTGTAGCCTACTGCCTTCTTTGCAGGTCCACGCGGGCTTATGGGTCCACCCCCACCATTCCCTCATGACATGCGCTTCCTAGGACCGCGCGAGCACAGCGGGCCCCCAGCGGACCTGCCTCCGGTTGTACCGCCCAATCCGGGTCACAGCGAAGCCTTGGGTCAGCCTCCAGCCGGTGCCCCTCGTGGCTCGGTGGGAGGGCCGCCCCCGAAGCGGGAGGCCTCTCAGGACTCAGCGAGGCCGGCCATGGTCGAGCCTTAAAAAAAAAAAAAAAAAATGAAAAATGCTACAGACTGTTGCAGTTTACTTGAACACTCCCCACAACCATGTCATGTTAAACACAATTAAGTTCATATATACCACGACTTTCATATTTCAGCCTTGTAATAAAAAATTAAATGCTATTTAGAAGACATGGTCCTTAAATCAAAACATTATCAGTAATTGTATGGAAAATTCCACTTCGGAACTTCTTTTTGAATATATCTTACTGTGCAATAATTCACTGTATGTCAGTGTTTGTCGTTATATATATATGTATATATATGTATATATATGTATATGTGTATATATGTATATATATGTATATGTGTATATATGTATATATATGTATATGTCAAAGTCAGCTTTATTGTCAATCCCTTCATATGCCAAGACACACAAAGAAACCGAAATTCCGTTTCCTCCATCCCGTGTGTGTGTGTGTGTGTGTGTGTGTGTGTGTGTGTGTGTGTGTGTGTGTGTGTGTGTGTGTGTGTGTGTGTGTGTGTGTGTGTGTGTGTGTGTGTGTGTGTGTGTGTGTGTGTGTGTGTGTGTGTGTGTGTGTGTGTGTGTGTGTGTGTGTGTGTGTGTGTGTGTGTGTGTGTGTGTGTGTGTGTGTGTGTGTGTGTGTGTGTGTGTGTGTGTGTGTGTGTGTGTGTGTGTGTGTGTGTGTGTGTGTGTGTGTGTGTGTGTGTGTGTGTGTGTGTGTGTGTGTGTGTGCGTGTGTGCGTGTGCGTGTGCGTGTGCGTGTGCGTGTGCGTGTGCGTGTGCGTGTGCGTGTGCGTGTGCGCGTGTGCGCGTGTGCGCGTGTGCGCGTGTGCGCGTGCGCGCGTGCGCGCGTGGAGGTGTATATATGTGTGTGTGTATATATATATATATATATGTGTGTGTGTGTGTGTATATATATATGTATGTGTGTATGTACAGTGCCTTGCGAAAGTATTCGGCCCCCTTGAACCTTTCAACATTTCGCGACATTTCAGGCTTCAAACATAAAGACATAAAAGTTTAATTTTTTGTCAAGAATCAACAAGTGGGACACATTCGTGAAGTGGAACGAAATTTATTGGATAATTTAAACTTTTTTTAACAAATAAAAAACTGAAAAGTGGGGCGTGCAATATTATTCGGCCCCCTTGCGCTAATACTTTGTAGCGCCACCTTTTGCTGCAATTACAGCTGCAAGTCGCTTGGGGTATGTCTCTATCAGTTTTGCACATCGAGAGACTGGAATTCTTGCCCATTCTTCCTTGCAAAACAGCTCGAGCTCAGTGAGGTTGGATGGAGAGCGTTTGTGAACAGCAGTCTTCAGCTCTTTCCACAGATTCTCGATTGGATTCAGGTCTGGACTTTGACTTGGCCATTCTAACACCTTAGACTTAGACTTAGACAGAACTTTATTGTCATTTTGTCAACACTAGGTGTGTACAAAACGAAATTTCGTTGCATACGGCTTTCAGCAATGTAGAGGTATTTCGGCTGGTTAAAAAAAAAGTGACATTCTATATAAAAATATGAGATAAGATAATTATAAAGTACAAAGTGCAGCAGTGATAAAGTATGTGAACAGTGCAGGAGACAAAAACAGTATTTACAAGTGTGCAGAGGAATGCTACGTTTGAATGTTCAGCAGTCTGACGACAGCAGGGAAAAAACTATTGCAGAACCTGGTGGACCTGCAGCGGATGCTGCGAAACCTCTTCCCAGAGGGCAGCAGGGAGAACAGTCCATGGTGGGGGTGTGATGGGTCACTGATAATATTTCGGGCTCGGGACACGCAGCGCTGGGATGACAAGTCCTGAATGGAGGGAAGAGGAGCCCCGATGATCCTCTCTGCTGTCCTCACCACTCTCCTCAGGTTCTTCCAATCGGAGGCGCTGCAACCTCCACACCACACCGAGAGACAGCTTGTCAGAATGCTCTCTATGGTGCTTCGGTAGAACGTCCTCATGATGGGTGGGGGCAGGTGGGCTCTCCTCATCCTCCGCAGGAAGTACAAGCGCTTCTGTGCCCTCTTGACCAGTGTTGTGGTGTTCACAGTCCAGGTGAGGTCGTCTGTGATGTGGACTCCCAGGAATTTAGTGCTGCTGACCACCTCCACAGCTGAGCTGTTGATGATCAGTGGAGCGTGGTGAGGCTGGTTCTTCCTGAAGTCGACGATGATCTCCTTCGTCTTCTCCACATTCAGGATCAGGCTATTTTCTCTGCACCAGCCCACCAACTGCTCCACCTCCTCTCTGTAGTCCAGGTCGTTGTTGTCCCTGATGAGGCCCACCACCGTTGTGTCGTCTGCAAACTTCACGATGTGATTGGTGGTGAACCTGGGGGCGCAGTCGTGTGTCATCAGGGTGAACAGCAGGGGGCTCAGGACGCAGCCCTGAGGGGAGCCTGTGCTGAGGGTGATGACATCGGAGGTGTTCTGTCCGACCCGGACTGACTGAGGTCTGTTGGTGAGGAAGTCTAGCAGCCAGTTCCGAAGGGGGGTGCTGAAGCCCAGGTGTTCCAGTTTTTCCACCAGATGTTGTGGAATGATGGTATTAAACGCTGAGCTGAAGTCCAGGAACAGCAACCGCACGTGGGTGTTCCTCTCCTCCAGGTGAGCCAGGCTCAGGTGAAGAACGGAGGAGATGGCATCCTCAGTGGAGCGGTTCTGCCGGTAGGCAAACTGGAACGGATCGAATGTTGGGGGGAGTCTGGAGACGATGTGATCTTTGAGCAGCCTTTCGAAGCACTTCATCATGATGGGAGTCAGTGCCACAGGTCTGTAGTCATTCCATGAGGTGATTTGAGGTTTCTTCGGCACCGGAATGATGGAGGCAGCCTTGAAGCACACTGGCACTTTGGCTTGGTCCAGCGAGATGTTAAAAATGTCTGTGATGACACCAGCCAGCTGGCCTGCACATTCCTTGAACACCCGCCCAGGTATGTTGTCGGGGCCTGGGGCCTTACGTGGGTTGACTCTTCTCAGAGTCTTCCACACGTCGGCTGAGTCAAGGCAGAGGACCTCCTCTTCCTGGTGGGGAACAGTTTTAACTGCCGGAGTGCTGTTTAGTGCCTCAAAACGCCCAAAGAAGTTATTTAGACCGTTTAGGAAGTCAGCATCAACCTCACCCACCGGGGGGGAGGGTGAGTTGTAGTCCGTGATCGCCCGTATGCCTTGCCACATACTCCTGGTGTTATTGGCGTCGTGGAAAAAATCCTGAATTTTCCGACTGTGGCTTCGCTTCGCTAGCCTGATGGCACGGTTCAAGTTGGCTCTCGCTGTCCTCAGTGCCTCCTTGTCGCCAGACTTGAAGGCTGAGTTCCGTGCTCGTAGCATATGACGTACATCCTCAGTCATCCAGGGTCGTTGGTTGGCTCGGGTGATGATGTTCTTAGTGGTGCTGACGTCCTCGGAGCATTTGTTGATGTAGGCTGACACAGTCATGGCGTACTCATCAATGTTGATCTGATTGTCATATGTTGCTGCTGATTTGAACATGTCCCAGTCAGAGCACTCAAAGCAGTCCTGGAGTGCCTCCATGGCCCCCTCAGACCACACCCTCACCTGCTTCACTGTGGGTTTTGCTCTGATCAGCAGGGGCCTGTATGCAGGGGTTAGCATAACAGATAGGTGGTCTGAAGAGCCGAGGTGGGGGCGGGGGGCTGCTCTGAATGCATCCTTTATATTGGTGTAAACCAAGTCCAGAGTGTTCTCTCCCCGAGTTGGAAAATCCACGTGTTGGTAAAAATGAGGGAGAATAGTCTTCATGCTAGCCTGGTTGAAGTCCCCAGCAATGATGAAAACCCCCTCTGTGTGCGTGGATTGCAGCTCACTGATCGTCCGATAGAGAACCCTCATGGCCTCTTTAGTGTTAGCGCTAGGAGGCACGTACACAGCCGTGATGCTAACAACAGTAAACTCTCTGGGCAGGTAGAAGGGTCTACAGTTAACAGTCAAAAGCTCGATGTCCGAAGAGCAGAAGCTGGCGACAGATCTAGCATTTTTGCACCAGTTGTTGTTGATGTAGACACACAGCCCACCTCCTCGGGATTTACCGCTTAGCTCGCTGTTTCTGTCGGCGCGGAATGTAGCGAGCCCCTCCAGGCTAACGGCGTTGTCCGGCATTGATGAGTTCAGCCATGTCTCCGTCAGGATGAGAGCGCAGCAGTTCCTAACTTCCCTCTTTGAAGAGAGTTCCAGTTTTAGATGGTCCATTTTATTATCCAGTGAGCGGACGTTGGAGAGGAAGATGGATGGAAGCGGCGGTTTGTAGGGGTTAGCTCTCAGCTTAGCCGTTAGCCCACCTCGACAGCCGCGCTTTCGCCGCCGGTCACACCGCCTACGCTTACTCCTCCTCCGGCGTGTGCTGCCCGGCGAGCCCGCTGCGTCGTGAGCTCCTGGGGCTAGCGCCCTAAGCACTCCGAGGCTACGCAAACAGACCAGGGTAGTTGTGGCTACGAGTCCGAAAACACTCGATGACCGTACCTCCAGCAGGCGCTGGCGATCGTACACTACTCTACTGGATGGATGAACTAAACTTTGTGTTGTTTGTAGTGTCCTAGGCGACATATTTTGTGAATATCCCCGTAGATTGCTGAGACGCGTAGCGGCCGCGGCCGACTGGGGCGCCGCCATCTTGGAGTTGCCCCGGAAACCCCTGTTCCCTCTGGTTCCGTCCAACCAGCGCTCGTCACTATGGTTGCTCCTGGATACCTCTATTTGTGAACCAATCCATTGTAGATTTGGCTTTATGTTTTGGATCATTGTCCTGTTGGAAGATAAATCTCCGTCCCAGTCTCAGGTCTTTTGCAGACTCAACAGGTTTTCTTCCAGAATGGTCCTGTATTTGGCTCCATCCATCTTCCCATCCATTTTAGCCATCTTCCCTGTCCCTGCTGAAGAAAAGCAGGCCCAAACCATGATGATGCCACCACCATTTTTGACAGTGGGGATGGTGTGTTCAGGGTGATGAGCTGTGTTGCTTTTACGCCAAACATATCGTTTTGCATTGTGGCCAAAAAGTTCGATTTTGGTTTCATCTGACCAGAGCACCTTCTTCCACATGTTTGGTGTGTCTCCCAGGTGGCTTGTGGCAAACTTTAAACGAGACTTTTTATGGATATCTTTGAGAAATGGCTTTCTTCTTGCCACTCTTCCATAAAAGCCAGATTTGTGCAGTGCACGACTGATTGTTGTCCTATGGACAGACTCTCCCACCTCAGCTGTAGTTATCTGCAGTTCATCCAGAGTGATCATGGGCTTCTTGGCTGCATCTCTGATCAGTCTTCTCCTTGTTTGAGATGAAAGTTTGGAGGGACGGCCGGGTCTTGGTAGAGTTGCAGTGGTCTGATACTCCTTCCATTTCAATATAATTGCTTGCACAGTGCTCCTTGAGAAGTTTAAAGCTTGGGAAATCTTTTTGTATCCAAATCCGGCTTTAAACTTCTCCACAACAGTATCTCGGACCTGCCTGGTGTGTTCCTTTGTCTTCATGGTTCTCTCTGCGCTTTAAACAGAACCCTGAGACTATCAAAGAGCAGGTGCATTTATACGGAGACTTGATTACACACAGGAGCATTCTATTTATCATCATCAGTCATTTAGGACAACATTGGATCATTCAAAGATCCTCACTGAACTTCTGGAGTGAGTTTGCTGCACTGAAAGTAAAGGGGCCGAATAATATTGCACGCCCCACTTTTCAGCTTTTTATTTGTTAAAAAAGTTTAAATTATCCAATAAATTTCGTTCCACTTCACGATTGTGTCCCACTTGTTGATTCTTGACAAAAAATTAAAATTTTACATCTTTATGTTTGAAGCCTGAAATGTGGCGAAATGTTGAAAAGTTCAAGGGGGCCGAATACTTTCGCAAGGCACTGTATGTATGTATGTGTATGTATGTATGTGTATGTATATATATGTATATATGTATGTATGTATGTATGTTTATACATATATTTACATATATATATATATATATAAACAGCTTTTTAAAAGGTTTTTAAATGTCATTTCCTGTGGAAATTATTTTTTAAAAGCGGGAATAGAGAGGTTTAAGCTTCCAGCATTTCAGACTCAAACCACAATTTTTCTCAAAATTTTTCCTCTGGGGCTGACTAAAGCAAATGTGTAATTTGATGGCCAGATGTATAACTTATTTTACTATGTTGGTAGGAACCTTTTAATAATAAAAAATGCAAAAATTGTTGGTCTTACAGAGTCTTTGCTGTAACTGAGGATGCTCAAATCAGCAAAAATAGTTCAAGAAATTACTAAAAATAAATCTGGCAATTTTCAAATTACTGCCAAGATTTATCTTTTTTCATTTATATTATATTTATAATATATATATTTATATTATTTATAATGCAAGCTTTCTCTCCATTATGTGCACACTCGCAGTGGTCACACGAGTGTACCATCTGAAAGGAAGATGCCTTCTTGGGGAGTGTAGATATGAAAATGAAATGAACATGGCATGTGTTCAGCAATTAACAAATCTGAATTAACTTTACAGGAGGGCTAAATGAAATAAAACAAGTTAATTTGCTATTAAGTGGCCTGCTCGTTCCTCAGACAAGAGGAGTTTGTCGGAATGTTGTCGGGAGTGCATACAGGTATGTGGAGTCAACACACCCACCCAAGCATCATTTTGACTTGTACTGAGATTTTTCCACATTGGAGTATGATTCTAAATCCACACCTCTAGAGGTTAATTGTTTTAATTTCCATCGTTCATTGTTATTTTCTTAACACGTTCGGACTATGGAAAGAGTAAAATTGAACATTGAATATCATATTGTCAAGTGTATTAAAATGACATTAAAAAAATCTCTTCAGTTTATTAGAAAATAATATATGTCAGTCTTATGAGTCCAGGCACACATCACATTTTTACACATACGTAGTTACTGCATCTTCATCAGTTAGTGTATCTTACACTTCATATAGAATCCTGGATGTTTAGGAAAAATAAAATATGAAAATCAAGTATTGCAATCAAAATGAGTGAAGACCATCACATAAAAGTGACATCAATTATTTTTCAAATTAAGAAACGTAATTCTACATCCCGAATAACATGTAAGCCTTTTGGCATCCATTTTGACCCCTCCCACTCTCGCAGCAAGTGAGCTTGAGGCGGAGACGTATTTTGTGCATAAACGTGACACTCCAATTACCGTAATTTTCGGACTATAAGTCGCACCGGAGTATAAGTCGCACCAGCCATAAAATGCCCAAAAAAGTGAAAAAAACCCATATATATGTATATAAATCGCTCCTGAGTATAAGTCGCCCCCCCACCCAAACTATGAAAAAAAACCGCGACTTATAGTCCGAAAATTACGGTAAGCTTTGCGACAAAGGCCATCACATATCTGTTATTATTACTCTACAAATGCCACCTGACATGGGCAGAAAATAAAGGTCAAAGACACTAGAGTGAATGAAAAACTGCACCACTTAATCTAAATGTCATTACAATCCCCACCGTGAGGTGGGGGCACTAAATGTTGCATTAATTAATTATGTTTATATGTGTCACTTTTGTCAAATAGCTGCCAAATGTCAAAACTCTGAAAAACCTGATATCAACTCTGAAATATTTATGTTCTGTTCCTATGTTCATCCTCAATCAATTGCCCAAATACTTTTGAAAAACAGAAGCATAAAATGGCTGTGATTCCTAAATGGGAGAAAAATCTTGAACAAGATATTCAAATTAATTACTACTTTTAGAAATTATTTTTATTTATAGGATCTTGAACAAGATGTTCAAATTAATTACTACTTTTAAAAAATATATTTTTGATAAGCAGTCTGTTGTATTTTAATTTGCAGTAATGATTTTATTTTAATGTAATTATTTTTTAAATATTGCGTACAATATTTTACATATGATGGATTGTTGATGTTAGTAATTTTGTTAATATACAATTTGGTGACAGGTCCCATCTTGTATGTATGGATTAATTAATTGAAGGGGTAGGTAAAAGTAACAAAAAATTCTGCAAGCCCAAATTCCACGGTCAAGCTTAACGTTCGCTACACGAGTCGACTTTTGGGCAGCGTGTTTTGTGCACTTCTGTTTCAAGGTCTAAAAGTGCAAACAGAGATAGTTGAGCACTTCATATTGACACAACCTCACCGCGTGAAAGTCTTCCAAATAGTCCACACACAGTTTGAAACATCCATCCATTCATCCATCTTCTTCCGCTTATCCGGGGTCAGGTCGCGGGGGCAGCAGCTTTAGGAGGGACTCCCAGACTTCCCTCTCCCCAGCCACTTCATCCAGCTCGTCCCAGGGGGATCCCAACGTGTTCCCAGGCCAGCTGAGAGACATAGTCTCTACAGCGCGTCCTGGGTCGTCCCCAAGGTCTCCTACCGGTGGGACATGCCCGGAACACCTCCCCAGGGAGGCGTCCAGGAGGCATCCTGATGAGATGCCCGAGGCACCTCATCTAGCTCCTTTCAATGTGGAGGAGTAGCGACTCTACTCCGAGTCTCTCCCAGATGACCGGGCTTCTCACCCTATCTCTAAGGGAGAGCCCGGACACCCTGCGGAGGAAACTCATTTCGGGTGCTTGTATCCGGGATCTCGTTCTTTCGGTCACGACCCATAGCTCGTGACCATAGGTGAGGGTAGGAGCGTAAATCGACCGGTAAATTGAGAGCTTTGCCTTTTGGCTCAGCTCTCTCTTCACCACGACGGACCGGTACAGAGTCCGCATTACTGCCGACGCTGCACCGATCCACCTGTCGATCTCGCGCTCCATCCTCCCCTCACTTGTGAACAAGACCCCAAGATACTTGAACTCCTCCACTTGGGGCAGGATCTCATCCCCGATCCGGAGAGGGCATTCCACCCTTTTCCGACCGAGGACCATGGACTCGGATTTGGAGGTACTGACACTCATCCCGACCGCTTCACACTCGGCTGCGAACCGCTCCAGTGAGAGCTGGAGATCACGGCCTGAAGAAGCCAACAGCACCACGTCGTCTGCAAAAAGCAGAGACGCGATGCTGAGGTCCCCAAACCGGACCCCCTTAACGCCTCGGCTGCGCCTAGAAATTCTGTCCATAAAAATTATGAACAGAATCGGTGACAAAGGGCAGCCTTGGCGGAGTCCAACCCTCACTGGGAACAAATCCGACTTACTGCCGGAAATGCGGACCAAACTCTGGCATCGGTGATACAGGGACCGAACCGCCCTTATCAGTTGGCTCGGCACCCCGTACTCCCGAAGCACCCTCCACAGAACCTCCCGAGGGACACGGTCGAACGCCTTCTCCAAGTCCACAAAACACATGTGGACTGGTTGGGCGAACTCCCATGCACCCTCGAGGATCCTGCCGAGGCTGTAGAGCTGGTCCACTGTTCCATGGCCAGGACGAAAGCCACACTGCTCCTCCTGAATCCGAGGTTCGACCTTCCGACGGCCCCTCCTCTCCAGCACCCCTGAATAGACCTTACCAGGGAGGCTGAGGAGTGTGATTCCCCTGTAATTGGAACACACCCTCCGGTCCCCCTTCTTAAAGTGGGGAACCACCACCCCAGTCTGCCAATCCAGAGGTACTGTCCCCGATGTCCACACAATGTTGTAGAGGCGTGTCAGCCATGACAGCCCCACAACATCCAGAGCCTTTAAGAACTCCGGGCGAATCTCATCCACCCCCGGGGCCTTGCCACCGAGGAGTTTTTTAACTACCTCAGTGACTTCGACCCCAGAGATTGGAGAGTCCGTCTCAGAATCTCCAGGCCCTGCTTCCACAATGGAAGGCGTGTAGGTGGAATTGAGGAGGTCTTTGAAGTATTCTCCCCACCGACTCACGACGTCCCGAGTCGAGGTCAGCAGCACGCCATCCCCATTGTAAACAGTATTGACGTTGCACTGCTTCCCCCTCCTGAGACGCCGGATGGTGGACCAGAATTTCCTCGAAGCCGTCCGGAAGTCATTCTCCATGGCCTCGCCAAACTCCTCCCACGCCTGGGTTTTTGCCTCAGCAACCGCCGAAGCCGCGTTCCGCTTGGCCATCCGGTACCTGTCAGCTGCCTCTGGAGTCCCGCAGACCAAAACGGCCCGATAGGACTCCTTCTTCAGCTTGACGGCATCCCTTACCGCCGGTGTCCACCAGCGGGTTCGGGGATTGCCGCCACAACAGGCACCAACGACCTTACGGCCACAGGTCCGGTCGGCCGCCTCAACAATGGAGGCGCGGAACATGGTCCACTCGGACTCAATGTCCCCCGCCTCCCCCGGGACGTGGGAAAAGCGTGGGAGTTGAAGCTCTTCCTGACAGGGGATTCTGCCAGACGTTCCCAGCAGACCCTCACAGAGCGTTTGGGTCTGCCAGGTCGGACCGGCATCTTCCCTCACCATCGGAACCAACCCACCACCAGGTGGTGATCAGTTTACAGCTCCGCCCCTCTCTTCGCCCGAGTGTCCAAAACATGTGGCCGCAAATCCGATGACACGACTACAAAGTCGATCATCGAACTGCAACCTAGGGTGTCCTGGTGCCAAGTGCACACGTGGACACCCTTATGTTTGAACATGGTGTTCATTATAGAAAATCCATGTCGAGCACAGAAGTCCAATAATAGAACACCGCTCGGGTTTAGATCTGGGGGGCCGTTCCTCCCAATCACGCCCTTCCAGGTCTCACTGTCATTGCCCACGTGAGCATTGACGTCACCCACTAGAACAATGGAGTCCCTAGAAGGAGCGCTCTCCAGCACTTCCTCCAGGGACTCCAAGAAGGGTGGGTACTCTGAGCTGCCGTTTGGTGCATAGACCCAAACAACAGTCAGGACCCGTCCCCCCCACCCGTTCACCGGGGTGAACCCCAATGTGCAGGTGCCTCTCACCGTGGGCAACTCCAGAGTGGAAGAGAGTCCAGCCCCTCTCGAGAGGGCTTGTACCGGAGCCCAACCTGTGTGTGGAGGCAAGTCCGACTATGTCTAGTCGGAACTTTTCTGCCTCGCACACCAGCTCGGGCTCCTTTCCTGCCATTCCATATCCCAAGAGCCAGCTTCTGCAGCCCGGGATCGGACCGCCAAGGTCCCTGCCTTTGGCCGCCGCCCAGCTTACACTGCACCTGACCCCTTTGGCCCCTCCCACAGGTGGTGAGCCCATGGGAAGGGGTTTGAAACAATGAAAGAAAAAAAAAAATGGGGGAAATGTTACGTTGGGTTCCCTTTACTCTTGAAATGATCAAGGAGGAAAAAAATACCGTATTTTTTGGACTAAAGGTTGCTCAGAATATAGGTCACATTAGCCATAAAATGCACAATAACGTGAAAAAAAACATATATAAGTCGCTCCGGAGTATAAGTCGCATTTTGGGGGAAATTTATTCGACAAAATCCAACACCAAGAACAGACATTAACGAGCAACAACAGGCTAAACGATAGGTATGCTAACGTGACATACACACAAACAAAGAGCTGAGAACGGGCCTGACGTAACATTCAGAGTTATTTAAATAACTATTACATAAATAACACGTTTATAAAACCATCTGTGTCACTCCAATTCATTAAATCCATCGATTGTCCTTTATGTCAACAATGCTGGCCGGGTGTGCGCCGCTGACGGCGGTTGCACTTCAAAATATTCCACAGGCCCATATAACGATATATAAATTATATATCAAATGACTATTACATAAGCAATAATATTATCAAACCATCTGTGTCACTCCAAATCATTAAATCCATCGATCGTCCTTTATGTCAACAATGCCAGCCGGGTGAGAGCCGCTGACGGCGCTTGCACTTCAAAATATTCCACAGGCTCATATAACAATATATAAATTATATATCAAATAACTATTATATAAGCAATAATATTATCAAACCATCTGTGTCACTCCAAATCATTAAATCCATCGATCAAATTCCTCGTCGTTTGTCAACAACGCCGCGCGTGCGCCCTGACGTCAGCCTCGTCGTTATTCCACAGATCTAGTATATAACTATATTGTAGCGTTAACAAAGTACAAGGAAAGACGTGGGTTTGGTAAACGGCTCTTTATTTAACAAAACAAGAGTTCAACGAGCCAACAACTGAACTGTAATGATAAAAACATATACAAGTTGCTACACGAAATAAAATATATCAAATAACTATAACATAAATAGTTAACCGCCACACGGCCCCAAGCACCGGTGTGGACTTCCAGGCGTGTGGCGGCGTGGACTTCCATCCCCGGTGGTGGCACTTCCAGCCACAGAGGTGGAAGAGAGCACCATAGAATAGGACCGGACGTGCGTAAAAGCCATGTCCGAGCCCCATCCACCGTCCCCGGACAGCCACCCGGCCGAGCGCCGGCCCCCGACTTCCATCCACGGAGGTGAAAGAGAGCTCCGTAGAGTAGGACCAGGCATGCGTAAAAGCCATAATAGTTTTTCAAACCTTCTATGTCACTCCATATCATTAAATCCTTCAAACTCTTCGTCCTCCGTGTCACTTACAAACAAAGCCGCTAATGATGCCGGTACGTGGGGCCCTTCGTCATCTTCATCATCCCGTGATCAAATCTTTGTCCTTTATGGAAACAACCGCCGTGCCGCTGACGTCACTTGAAATGCAAATTAGGGTAACCCTTGCTACATCACGGTTTCACTTTTTTTTTTTTTTTTGGGGAATTTTGAAAATTTGTGAAAAAATTCACATACAAGTCGCTCCTCAGTATAAGTCGACCCCCCACCCAAACTATGAAAAAAAACGCAATTTATAGTCCAGAAAATACGGTACTTGAAATTTTGTAGTGGTGCCTTGTGGGCATCTTAGCTATCCTTGTGCAAGGTTTGATGAAGATGAAGATAAAGTGGTTTCTTTGTAAGAAGCTGCAGTTTCTTCCTCTTGAAGTCGGTGGGCTTCTTGTACCTAGAAATCCAAAATTACGGGGTTCAACGATGCCATGTTCATTTTGTCAAAAGACATCCATCAAATAAATGGAATAATGTACAATACTTGACTCACAGCTCAATCACAACTGGACCGGGCTTGATCTCATCCATTTCCAAGAATGCAAAACATTTTGTGCTGGTGAACCTCTTCTTGGGTTTGTAGTGCTTGAATTCAAAGAAAATAGCTGCCCCTGCAGACGACAAGATCACACAATTTGTGAGTTCTGGAAATTTGGCTCACACTTGTTTTGTCCTGTTACCTTTTGGTAGTTTCTCCAGATGCCTTTGGATCTCGACGTCCATAATGAAGTGAATGTAGATGTCTTCCTTCTTGGTGGCAACTGGGGTGTCCTGAACAGGGTTCAAGTCCACCCCATTCAAATCTGCACACAGTCGGATTTTTCATGATACAAGCAGCAATCGCGATCGTAATGAGGTAGGCGTTGTGATGCGTTTTTGTACCTTTGACACTAATGGTCATGTACGGGTCGATGCATTGCCCGGCATCTTTCAGCCCAATCTTTTCTATTCTTATTGTAAGCAACGTCATTCCAGGCTCGGAGGGTAACCGTGGCAACAAGGTACCTAAAGAGGGCAATGATGTCACAAAGATTAAACTACTGTTCCCCCATTGTGCATCGAGGACATTTGTTGATCTCGGGAGATCTAAGCCATGCACATAACGGCAGTACTTTGATGATATGGTCCTACCTTGTGAGGCTGGGAATAAAGCAGGCGGGCAAGAATAAGAGGTGAGGTCATGCATGGCGTCGACGGAATTGGACAGAAAACACAGACGGCCACATCAAATGGGACATTGTGACTCAACCAAGCAGGCAAAGGGGCGGGAGCGGCCGTGTTCGCTTTTGGTTTGAAAGTACCAGGAGCTCTCGGGGGAAACGCTTCTGTGGAACCAGCGACCGCCGCGACATCTTCTTCCTCCAGCTCCAGATTCTCCTCCTCACCAGGAGCGAGGATTTTTCTGATGAGGATGCGCGAAAAAAGTGTCATTTATGTGTAAATAATTCAATACAAGCTTGATTATTAATCATACCAAAAGCTGCTCTTTACCTTATGGGCACTGGTTGGACATCAAAGGGAAATGTTTTATTGTACGTCAATACATTCTTAATGACTGTGGACAAAAAGGACATGTTAAGCATAGGTTAGGATGATGACGAGCGTTGCTAAACAGCAAACAAATGGTGGTAAATGACTCACCGCTTTCCAGTTTCTTCAAGTCTTCCAACTTGAACTCCTCGGTTGACTGTGTGCTCTAAACACACAAATAAGAATTATATGTGTATATGTAATGTAATTGATGCATGTTAGACTAACCTGCAAACTGATACTCCTCATCTCTAGGCATGTTGCAATCTTCCCTAAAGTTTTCTAAAAAGAAAACAAACATGTTAAGTCAATTATAAAAACATGAAGTTCTTGTTTACACAACCTACTGAATTGTCTACCTTCTGTTCTTCGGTGAAGTCTGATGAGTTGGATGACTGCACTTCTTTTTGCAGCTGCCTTGCAAGACTAGAATTAAGTTAAAAAAAAGTTATCAAATAGAATAAATGAATGTGCGGTGCACATTTCCACACCCTTGTGTTCAGAGAGAAATGCGAGACAATTTCAAACCTTGCAATGACTACCATTCATGTAATTTTACACTTAGCTGGAGGGAACATTATCGTGATTTATTTTTGTTTTCCTGAGGGATGGGGTTTTTTTAATTGTCAAGTAGTTCTTCTGAAACCACAGGAAACCCACCCATAACAATGAGAGGGTGTGGCTGATATTTCTCAATACTCTGAGGAATATTGGTGAATTTCTGCACAGAGCAACACACGCACGCACCGCGCATTGGTGAAGGAAGACAGTTGAACGCGCACGCAACAAATGTCACATCGCGTCATATATGCGGAAGATTCACTTAAATGCTCCCGAGGTCTGAAAGACAGCTCGGGGGGGGGGCAATTTGAGCGAGCTCCCTAATGACTCCAACTGATGGAGTAGTCGTGCATACATGTGCTCGCATGTTAGAGGCAGGACACACACTTACATTTGGTACTCGTCTATAGCCTCCACTAACTGTCCCCACGAGTCAAAGTCTATGCCTTTTCTGAAACTGGCGTGCCATTTCTGCAGAGTCTTGTTGACATCAGACATGTTGGCAGGGCGGGTGCCGGCGGCAGACTCAGGGCAGCATACCCGAGGGCGACGTTCATCTACGAGGGGGGTCTTCTTCAGGGCTTGTGCGCCTCCGCCGCGGAGCTGTCTGCAGCAGTTTCGGTTCCGCGCTGACTCACACACCGAATGCTGACACCCTGACTATTACCAGAATGGACCAAACCCTTTCTGTCTACTATGCGCTCACCCCGAACTCCCATCCGTGAGGAGAAGTCACCGGAAGTCCCGCCTCGTGCTGCGGGTGTGCGCGATTTGAGACACCCTTTGCGCGAGTGGGGCGGCAAAAGAAGGAATTGATCATTTGAGTAGAATTGTAAGAAATTAAAACCCATTTATCGGATTACATTTAATAATGAGAACAATAATAATTGTTTTTATCAATAGTAATCGCACGGTAATAATAACTACCTTTCCAAACAACGTAATCAATTAAATAGAATATCTTTACTAGTAATCTTGTAATAATTTCCAGCACATCCCTCTATATGCTTTTATTTTGGAAATACCCAAGAGCATATACCGGATAAAGCGTAACTCTACGCAACGACAATCTTTCTAAGACAGCCACCGACTGAAGCGCTGTTCAGAACAGCACGATATGAGATAAAGACGGATAAAGTCGCAATGGACCCTTCTGCGTCTAATGACTCTGAGGATGAAAGTTCGGACTCAGAAGTTGTTTGTTTAATGGGGGTCGGGAAGAATTCAGACTGGCTTCGCTTGGTAGAAAACATACAAGTTCGTACATTCATTTAGCTTCGTTAGCTAGCTAATCAGAAATAACCTTTAACTTTGTGAACCTTTAAATTGGGGACGTTATGTGACGTGAGGTGATTTTCGTGTGATTACATCGCGCAGGTCTGTTGTGCAGTCCTCAGTGAAAAAATGCAGTGGATTTCCTCTGGCTGATTTTCATGCAATATTTTGTATGCATCGATCCCAGTTTTAAAGCTAGCTTAAAAATGTATATCGAATAAATACATAATTTTGATTGACTGATTTTTATTGAACAAATAAATCTAAACTTTCAAGAAAAAAACGTATGACGGTAGTTTTACATGTTCAAAGGGAGTAGGAAGAAGTAAAATAACCTAATGTCAATTTATTCCACTAGTAGGTTATTTATATGCAAAAAAAGACCCAAAAGTCAAAACAAAACACTTCTGTTAACACCAGTATAAGCGTGGTTGTCAGTACATTAGACAAAAAGCCTTGCTCACGTGTACTGATAGATCAATGAACTACACTGGTATATTAGGGGGTTAATTTTATTGTCACGTCACATAAGTGCTAATATGCAGCCACGAAGACTGACAAAAATTACCATTTGTACCTTTCTTGTGTGTAGGTTTCTATTGGCCGTGGTTTTGGCGTGACCTACCAACTTGTGTCCCCATGTTGCCCTTTAATGATCTCCAGGCTTCACTGCACTTTTTGTCAAAGGGAAGATGGACATTGGACAGTGACAGACAAGCAGGTACCCATTAGTTAGTAGGACTGTGCTGTCAATTCATTAGCATACCGCAGGGCCTGACGTTGAAGTTTAGCTTTTTCAAGTTTGTACATTTCAGTCGATACAGAAATGTATGTTGTTTGTGGTGTATAAAACATATTTTTCTGTTCTTTATGTGATCACCGTCAGAGTCTCAATGGTGTGTGGGTGAATGGGATCCGCATACCCACTGAAAAAGCCCACCTGCTTCAGCTTGGCGATTCCGTGCGTCTCGGTGTTCCTATCGTGGGATCCAAAGCTGAGTTTGACTACAAACTTGTGAAGCGACCCCTCAGAGAAATTCAACGCAAATTGCTAAAAGGGCAGAAAACAAGCACCAAAGTAGCGAACGTACCTATGAAAAGGAAGCTGATTGAGGAAGAAGGGGAGCCATCTACCTCAAAGACTAAATTGTACCGCTGCTCGGACCTAGACAAGTCGGTGGCACAGCCATGCCCGCTGTCTCCAGCCGAGCACCAAGAGTGTCGCAGTTGCGCCCAGCTGAAGGAGGCCCCTCCCAAACCACATGTGGAAGACTCGGAGCGGGCCTGTGGTGGCTTAGATGTCCCATGTGACCTTGACAACTTGCAGATGCACATGTTGTTCCCTTTGACATTATATTCTGCCTTGACAAAGACGACACATGCCAGAACACCTCTCTGCTCTCCCTCTTGCAGATATAGCCAGAACATCTCCATGCTCAGGGAGCAGGTAGACAGCACACAGAGGCAGGTGACCTCGCTGGAAGGTGAGCCCCAATCAGCCGACCCGTTTAGGGAGGAGCAGATCAACCAGCTACAACGACAGCTCAAGACACTCCAAGCCAAGCTGCTGAAAATGAAAATGTTTGAGAGGTCCGTCCGTGAAACTAAGAAGCAACAAGAGGTGAGAACATGCTCAAAGAAAATCTTGTTCCATTATGAACCGATTTGTATTTTAAATGAATTGCATCTTAATACATGCGGCTGGAATTTAAAAAGAAAAAAAAAATATCCCTGCCAACCATGCAGAAATTGAGCTCAGTTTGTGGGTTTTTTTCTTATTATGGCCTCAGAAGACACAGCAGCAAAAGGAGCTGATGGAAAAGCAGTTAGAAAACACCTTGCAGGAGGTAAACATCATACATAAGACACCATCACCAACAACAGAGAGCAGAGCTGGACGCGGAAGGCATAGAAGGCAAAACGTTCTGACAAAGTGTAATTGGGTAACTCAAGCACATATAGATAAAATGATAAAATTATGTATCTAATATGTGAAGAAATAAGGAACTATGTCACTAACATAACCAATGATCGTCTATGTGACCAAATGAATGACCAAAGCCACTAGCATAATCAAGGACCGACAATCATGACATATTCCACGTTGTATTTTTTTTCTCGTTGTTCAATTTGTTCTCGCTCATTAGCAGAGAAAAGTCATGGATGAACTTGTGTTTTTTTTTTTTTTTTTTTTAAATGTTCAAGATTCTGTTGGACAAAAACAAAGAACTCGAAGTGACTAAGGTGGGTTTCCACACCCAGGATATTTTTAGCGCAGCGCATTTGTAGCACCTCACACTATTTCTGTTTCCAGGCGGAGAAGGAAAAGGCGAGGGCCCAAAAGGAGGAAGTTGTCACGCAAGTGACCACGACCCTGGAAAACGAGCTTCAGTGCATCATCTGCTCTGAGCTCCTTATTGAGGTGACAGTCAGTAGAAGCCGCTCGCATTTGATTATATCAAGGAATACCAAATAATTGACAACTTTTTCCCTTTAGGCCGTCACCCTAAACTGTGCTCATAGCTTCTGCTGCTATTGCATCAAGCAGTGGCGCAAAAAGAAAGAGGAGTGCCCCATCTGCCGGCAGGCCATCAAGTCCCAAACCCACTGTCTGGCGCTGAACAACTTCATCGACAGCATGGTGGAGAACCTAAGTTTGGATATGAAGATCAGACGGCAGACGCTCGTCTCCGAGAGGAAAGGAGAGTTGTGCATTAAATCAAGTCACGATGGAGCAGGAGCCGAAACCTCAACATAATCTTTTTGTTCTGCTGAAGGTTATGACTTTTACATACTTTCAAAAGTCCAAAAGGAAATACCTGTCGGGATGACCAAGACATTAGTGATGAGAAGGAATACTGACAGTAATACACTTGTGACATCACAACAAATGAGACACAATGTGTAATGACAGCAAGACCTTCATCGTTGGTCAGAATGTCAACATCTGGATGCAGACCACCCCTTCACCGCAGTGAAGAAAGAGTGTGTGAACTGCTGAAGGATTAAGAACCCTCGAGCCGATGTCCATAACAGCAGCTTCTGCTCATAGGACACCCAGAACTGGATTTTCTTGTAGTCTTGTCTTGACAGTTGATGCGCTTCTCCGGGATGTTCCAAGGACGTTTTGGAAACAGATCGAGTTAAGATCTGTTTTTGTTTCTAGGAAATATGTTTGCATGCCAAAAGATTAAATAGTTTCTGTTTGAGTATAATCCCTGACACATTCACTTTTCTAATTTCCTGGCTCCTTGTCGATTTATTGGTGCCAGTATTTGCTTAAAACATCCGGTTTATTTTCCTGAGCCCAGCCGTTGCGATTCCCCTACTGTCCTGTGGGTAGCAGTACTTTGTTATTCCATTGACTGGCGCAAGAGCGTTCCGTAGCTATGGAAACGCGCGGCTCACAAAGACAGCAGGTACGTGTCTTCACACAGTGAATACAAATTTTATTTTATCAATAGTGTATAAAATTATATTGCCATGAGTCTTGCCCAATTAAATCGTCAGAAGAGGTGGCACGCACGGGCCTAGTCACAGTTGATGAAAGTCGGCTTGACTTTTTAATTCAGTCTTAGCATGATTGGTGGAATGTTCTAGCATTTTAAAAATTGTGATGTTTTAACAAAGCTAATGATACAGTATTAGCATGATTGCAGGAATATTTTTTGCATTTTAAAAAGTGTAATGTTTTAACAAAGCAAAGGATATTCTCTAACGTTAGAATCGAATCGAATAGAATGCCCTTTATTGTCATTTTACAACTTAGTTGTACAACGAAATTCGGATAGCTGCTCCCTTCCTAGTGCAAACATTACAAAATTTAAAAAAGTATAAAAGGAAATCTGAGGATAAAAGTGAAAGATCTTATTTACAGTATAGCTATTAGTCTAAGAATGAAGGTTAAGAAAATCTTATTTATGTTCAATGTGGGTACATGAATGAGGTTTGTACAGAAAGTAGATAAATAGTTATTGCACGTAGTTTTTAAAGGAGTATGAGAGTTGTATTATAGCTGGTGTTTTCTCAGAGTTCAGCGCGGTGATGGCTCTTGGGAAGAAACTGTTTTTCAGTCTGTAGTCCTTGTTCGAATGCCTCTGTAGCGCCTCCCAGAAGGAAGCAGTTCAAACAGCTGGGAGGCGGAATGTGTGTTGTCTTTGATGATGTTGTGAGCTCTGCTGACGCACCGGGTGTTGTATATGTCCGTCAGGGAGGGGAGAGGGCAGCCGATGATCCTTTGCGCTGCTTTGACTGTCCTCTGTAGCCTCCCTCTATCTGCAGCAGCAGTTATACTTGATGTAGCAGTGACTCTTGTTCATACATTATTTGTGCATTCATAAAACCACTTTAACAATATATTTAGGCTGAAATAAGTAACATGTAGGATATCTAGATGGTGGCTCGTCTAAAATACAAGCTGTGCTTTACAATCATGTTTTTACAAAATGCATGATCATTATATGTACTTTTTTTAGTAGTAGTCCTCCACAAACCACCAACAATCATGTCAAGGCTCACTGGAGGCCCGACTATGTTAGCTGTGGACCACAGGAGATTAAGGAGGACTATTGCTGAAAAGCCAAACTGGTCCTTAAGCCTTGTGCCCTTTTTATCAACTCTCTGCCTAGACTGTATTGTAAAACATTTTGAGGGTATGCCATTGTTTTTATTAGCATTCATATTCTAGTCAATGATTTTAGAGAGACTAATCCAATGCTCCGTCTTTGGCAGAAACTCCTATCTATGAAGACCTTACGCTCAGCCAGAAAGACTATGTGCAGGAAAGACTGCCGCTCTCTCTCCCCCTTTCTGTGACTGCCAACTTGGTCGATGATGGCATCTACTGGCGGCGGTCCTGTGAGCAACGGTGGGACATTTGTGACGTGTCTCACTACAACCACAGCTGGAAGCGAATGTTTTTCGAGAGGCACCTGGAAAACATTCTCGAGCACTTCATCCCAGAGACAACGTCCCTCAAGGCCGTTACTGATGAGATCCCGCTGTGTGAGGCGTACGTGAGGAGGCTGGATATCTCCCAGATGCTGCCACCCATTAAGGAGAACAAGGGAGATGCCATAGACTGGTTGAGTGAAACCGACTCGGATGCAGCTCATATGGAACACTATGACTTCCGCAGTCTCCTTAAGCAGCTGAGCTGTCTCGAAGAGTTCCACTTGACCTACAGGGTCAAACATTGCGGGATGAACTTTGAATGGAAAATGACGGAGATGGCTCAGCGAGACTGTGAGACTCTTGCCATGGCCCTTCAATTCTGCAAGACCTTGAAGGTATGCACCCCCTTTGTCATGTAACAAATAATTGAATAATAATAATAATAATTGAAAACAATTATTTCAGAACAGAACTGCTTAATATTTCTGCAGGTTGTACGACTCTATGAAAGTCACATTGATGATGAAAAGTGCAAGTTGCTGGCCAAACATCTAACGGCGCACCCATCCCTTCTTGAGCTCAACCTTTCCCACAACGTAATTGAAGATAAGGGGGCCAAGGCCGTCAGCAATCTTATCAACAGCAGCAAACTGGAGATCCTCAACCTGAGCGACAACATCATTCGAGACGTGGGAGCCAACGCCATTGCCAAAGCCTTGTTCAATAACCGCACTCTTTTGTCCCTCAACCTAAGAATCAACCGTGTGACCGACAACGGGGGGCTCGCCATTGCCAAGGCCTTAGTGAGAAATCGCACCCTGCTTCATCTGCACCTTGGAGCCAACCTCGTGACTGAGCCCACTGCCATAATGTTGTCGGAAGTTCTGGTTAAAAATCAAACGCTGAAGACCATCAACCTCTCCTGCAATAAATTGGGTGTTGTGAGTATTATACAGCTTTTTTATTCAGCTTTGTTTTTGAGAACTACAGCCAAGATTTTGCCTTAATCATACTGCTTTTGTTTCCCATGTGAACAGGATGGAGGCAAAGCTCTGGGGGAGGCCATAGTTCAAAACAGCTGCTTAACGGAATGTGATGTCCGTCTGACGGATATCGATGAGCAAAGTGCCTCCGTCATCAACCAGGTGGTTTGCACCAATAGGAACGCCTCCGCCACCAACCAGGTGCTCTTCATCCATGACAGCGACTTCATCATTGATGAGGTGATTGACAGCAGTAAGAGCGACTCCATCACCAACGAGGTGATTGGCAGCAGTAAGAGTGACTCCATCACCGATGAGGTGATTGGCACCAGTATCCAGAACTTAGAGGAAGAACAGGAACAAGGTGACGAGGTGCAATCACAAGGCGATGAGGTGCAACCACAAGGCGACGAGGTGCAACCACAAAATGAGGCGCCACAAGAACAAGATGATGTACGGTTGACGTCAGCCTCGTTTTGTTAAACCTGCTTTGTTGTTGTACGATTTTGCAATCTTCATATGCAAAAAAGCAAAACATGGTTTCTCTTTTTGCATCCACAGGAACCATCTGAAACACCCACTTCCAAAAGCAGTTTCTAATTCTCTTTGTGGACTTTTTCATTTTATTTAATAGTTTTTGCAGCATATCGATGATTGGTCAATCTAGTCAATCCAAGTGTAAAAAATACAATATCAATAAACAGGTTAAAAACTCACAAATGTTTGCTTGAAAGCTGAGTGTAGATAAGTAGTTAAGCCATATTAGTTACTTGAACTGTTTTCAGAGCACTGGCGGAGATAGCATTTTTTTTTCCTGGGGGGTGCATTTATTTAAAAAAAAAAAAAAATCACAATTGACGGATTGTTAATTCCCATCCTTACCTGAAACATTTCACATGTTCTGCAAACAAATAGATTGATCAAATTGAACCACATCTTCCCCCAGAGAGCAACGTCTTACTTCATATCTGTTGATTTGCACGAACAATCCAGTGGCCTCAGGAATTTGCGAGCAAAATCGCCCCGACATCTGCATCGCAGCCCTCAGATCTTTCAAGTCATCTTTTCGTTTTATTCCAAGTGACACTATCAATCGTGAGTGCAGGGCCCCTGCCTATTTTCAGCGTCTTTGAGAGCCAGCTCTCTGCTTTGTCTCTCTGATAGGCATCAGCAACTGCAGCAGCATCGCAGCAGTAGCTCTATTACACTGCCAGGAAGTCAGAAAAAACATTGCATTTGAAACAATCGAAAGGTGACATGCAGGGCTGTGGACTCGGTCGGATTTTTGCACCGAGTCCGAGTCCGGCCTCTTGACCACCGAGTCCGAGTCCGGCTGTCCATTTTTTCTGTTAATTCATGTGACTGCTTAGTCTTTATTCAAGGCTAATTTTGATCAAAATCTAAATAATTACAACAGTTTTGTGATGGCTTTGTCTTTATTAAACATATAAACGAATACAATAAACAGATACTTTCAAGTTTCAATTCAACGACTTGAGTTTGTTCTTAGGAACAAAATCGCCTCAACCAAGTCAGCCTTCATCGCGCCGCGCTGATCAGACATGATAAACTTGAGCCCGGAAAACAGGCGCTCTACGCTGACTTGGCTGATTGGCATTGCTGTTAGTGTCCGACGCGCATTCATAGCAGCATGATGAAAATAAAATTGAACGTATTTTTTTTATTGTCGGACTCGGTGGACTCGGCCAAAATCAGCACCGAGTCCGAGTCCGGCAAAAAACAAAAAATGCCCGAGTCCGAGTCCCCGAGTCTGAGTCCACAGCCCTGAATAAACACACAAAGGTAAACTCGATTTAGACGAGAGAGGGCAAGATGTTTTTTGGTGATAGCTCAATTGCTAGGCACTTACAGTAAAAGAAAAAAGAAAAAAAGACAGCTGCGTATTAAAGTCAACAGTAAAGCCCTCCCCCACCGTCTGTTGTCTTCCGGGTTAGAGCACGCTGGCGTCAGATTTGTTGACTGCCGCTTCTGTCCCGGACCGTGTCCGTTACTTGTTTTTCGTTTTCCCGTTTTCAGTGCACTCGTCTCTTTTATTTTTCTCGTGTTGTCTTTCGTCCACCTCGCATCCCCGCAGCTCAGCTCTCACCTATCTGTTTCCTCTCCCTCGGACTACCAACTACGTTAGCCAGCTAGCCAACAGCCAACTGGCCAAAACCACCACCGGACCCTCCTGCCTCCCGACTCGGAGCCTGTGGCCGCCTGCTGTGGACTCGACGGCAGTTCTGGCCCGGCTCTCTGGCCTTCCGTCCGGCGTCCTTGGGGGACGGGCTCCACTCCCTGGGGGCTCGCCAACTGTGGCTCTGCTGTGTGCCGCCGTGGTGCGTTGGGGCCTGCCGTTCGAGCGGGTGCAGTCGAGGTCGACCGGCATCACCACCTGGTCCACTGCTGCTTCCACACGAGGCTGGGATCCTTCGCCGTCGCCGCTACATCTGACCAGCATTTCCCCGATGGCTCACCCATCTTCTCTTTTTGGACTACCAACCCCCCGTCACCCCCACCTCCCGTACTGGCAACCTCAACAACCTCCGCTCCCGCCCCTCCTGCTCCTCCATTCATCTCCTTCGCACTGCTGACCGATGTCTTGTTAACTATAACCTACTGTCTCTCTCTCCCCCCCCCCCCCCCCCCTCCACTCTTTTTTATTCCATGTAAAGCGACTTTGGGTTATTGAAAAGCGCTATATAAATTGAATGAATTATTATTATTATTATAACACTGAACTAGTAGACAAAGTTTTGATATTACAATGTTTTAATCGTGTCTTTTTGGCATTTGTACAAAATTTACAGCGAGTGTGAAAGCTTAGAAGAAAATGAGTGTAGCGCTTGTGTCCTTTAGCGCTCCTCTACTGAATTATTAATAACGCGTGTTGCTATATTTACCAAGCCAGGAAGTGTAATGTCATCTCGACCAAGCCATTTCTGCTAATGGGATATTTCTGCATTGCTCTCAGGCATTGGGAAACATTTTCAAGTTGCACCAGCTTTGAAATTCCAGCATTGAATATTTTGCTTTGCCAATTAATATTTCAAAGAAGAGGTTTTTTTTTTTTTTAACTATACGGTTATTTAAATGACCCAGCACACTGTTTGTAGTCACCCTAAAAAGACTCCACAGTATTTATTTTCTAGGGAAAGTTGTAGACTGAGTGCTATTCATTGGACAAATATTTTGTAAGCATTAGGGGTGCATGGTTATTTGATTTTTGGCTTTATAGCACAGTAGAGGACTGACCTGACAAAATAGCTTCTGAAGCCACAGTATATGAACCAACAATAACATATTGGGTTCCCCTCTGTCCTATTTTTCAGCCTAATCCTGTTTGAGGGTCATAACGAAGTCTCCACGCAAGAGCCGTTTCTGTGCAGGGACTGATGGTTGTGATTGAGGCAGCCTTCGTTGTTGTGTACAATGAGCACAGGAAAGTAGAGCGCATCCTGGTACGCCGGAGGGCTCTCCTCGCTGCTCTGCTGGCCCGATAGGCAGCGTGTGCTTTCCATTGGGCAACTCGGGGGCTCGTTCAGGTTCCCGCCGCTCCTCCACAGGCAGCTCCGTCTGGAGCCATATAGCCGGCCCAGCGAGAAGCGGCTGGCGCTGAAGGGCAGACGCGGGCTCGCCGTGTTGCAGATGCTCAGGGCGCTGCGTGAGAAGATGGAGGAACTGCTGAAGGCGTGGTGGCACCACTGGCAGTTCTGCCTGTAGCTGCTGTAGCGATGGCAAGCCGAGTAGTTCTGGCAGGTTCCCGAGAGCTGGACCAGGTCCAACAGAACCGCCTCAGAGTAGCTGGGAACGAGTTGCTGATTGGAGCGGATGTGCCACTCCAGCTCTGTGCTGTCGATGGTGTTGACCCGTGGGATGTGCCTACAATAAGGATGCTCCTCTGAAGGTGTCAACGGCACATAGTCGAAGCCGAAAAGCTTCTCCACGTGGTAGTGGACACAGGCGGTTTGGAACTCCATCAGCACCCGTAAAGGCCAGGAAAGAGTCAAAGCAGCCGCTGTCCAGAAAGCGGAATGCGATGCGTACCAGGGAAGATGATGTGGCTCACTGAAGGCAGTCATGTATTCCTTAAAGTCTACATTCTTCAGGTGCATCCCCTCACGGGCCTCCATGTAGTCGTCCAGGCCCTCGTTCTCTGTGAAGAACCTAGCCCGCTGTGTCAAGTAAGAGTTCTCCGACTCCACGTTGGCAAAGCTGAAGCACTTGGTGAACCTCAGCTTGGTCATGGCAAAGCGCTCAAGGCCCTGCAAGTGCTTTGAGATGTCCTTCACCCCGCAGTTCCCGTAGTCAAACTCCGCTTCGGCCACGTGCGTGTTGACCCTCTCATGGTAGACCTGAGTAGAGGTGAAGGAGTCTCCATTACGATATCGTGTCACCTGCCGCGTCCTTCTCACGTAGTGGTAGCTGATAGCCTTCCACCAGATGCACGGCGTGGCCTGCTTCATTCTCCGTACACGCTCGGCCACGTCGTCCGCATCCACTTTGTACTGCATCTTGTTCCTGGTGTAGCAGTGCCAGCACTCCACGAGGTAGACCACGTAGAGCATGACCAGGAAGGCCAGGGGGATGTAGATATAGCCATTGGAGCAGGGACTGTCGTGGTACATCATGGACTTCCCCTTGTAGGCGCTGTCAAAGGAAAGGCGTGTGACGGTGGTCACCTGGCACCAGGTCATGACGCCCACACAGCCGTACATGAGCAAGCTGAGCAGCAGGCATTTCCAGTGCGTCTCCTGACACAAGGACTTCAGCAGTGACTGTTTCTGAGGCCGCAGCTGCACACAACAGGTACGACCACATTTGTTATCTTGTATGCTTATAAGAGAATCTTTGACATAGTTGGCAAAAATACTTCTATGAAGCTAAAAATGGCTCAAAATCACAGACTTGTGCATATGAAATATTTAGTTCAATATTCTGTGTTGTAAGTGCTTTTCCATAGTTTATGCATGAGCGGTTGCACATGTCACGGTCTGTGCGGATTGCAACGCAGAGACTAACAATGCGTGTCTGTCTGAATTTGCATCTTCTTCATCTTCTTCAATGAAGTCTATGTGCTTGCTAGTTCAAGTCCATATCATGTCCATATTCAATTCAGCAAGCCAATGATGATGCGGCATGGGTAAGATGCTAGTGGCGTCCTTCATCACCTCAAGGAAGAGTGATCCCCGTGCCTGGATCATAAGTTAGTCACGCTTTTATTGGGAAGGCTGCCATGCAACCCTGGCATGATTCAAAAGTCCCATGCAGGAAGGGCCTGATTATTACTACTATGTTCATTCAACAGTAAACGCCAGGCTGCAAATAAAAGTGCAAATCAGGGGTTTTAAGATTTTTCCCCTAAAAAACAAAAGTTTCATTTCAACCAAATGGTATTTAGTGTCTGGATTTTCTCCATAGGTCAAACGCTGAACACAACAGTCAGCATCACTGCATTGATGTATTGAATCCAACATGTCAGCAGCAGCACTTCAAGTGACAAGCAAGCGTCAATAATACATGTTCATATTTAACGCTTCTCACTTCCACCTTGGTCACAAGGTTGTGCACCTTATTGCGAGGTTTAATTTTAACATTAAAATGACTCCCATTGAAACGATGAGGCATTTGCTTAGTGTTATCCGCATATGTTCTACAAGTACAATCAATACATGACACAGTTTATGGCTCATGTTACTCTTTAGTGCCTTCATTCAAGCAGCGGGCATACAGAGTATATTAACATCATTGGCAGCAGAGTATATGAGCTCCAATCTGCATTATTTTTTACAAAAGAAGGATAAATATAGAATAAATACAAAAAGATATGTCGCCCTCAAAATCTTACAATAGAAGGGAATCCGTGTCGCGTCTTTGATTAAGTACCGCTCTCACACTCCCACTCATAGACACTGTCTTGACATAATAAGATCAGTTATGTTATAGAAAAAGCCTCTTGTGCAACAGATATTTTGAGGTTACAAGTTTGACTGAGCCATCATTCGATATTTGATTAGGTTATATTCTGTTTGTGTTCAACTGAATACAACATCCGCCTCTGGTTATGATCTGGAGACAGAATTGTTTTAAAGGGGGTGAATAAATCAAAGGACAGGGTACTTGTGGTTAGCTTATCTGCCGCATATTTTAGACCATGTCTTGTTCTGAAACTTGTTAATATCATTGTCCTCCGCCCTAATTTGGACACCAATCAAGCTGTTAAAACTAACTAAATACAAAATTCTATTTTTGTAATCAGATTATGAGGAACAGAAAGATCACTCCAATTACAAGCTAAGAATAATCACCAAATAGTGGTGGAAAACTATATTTTTTCACGTGGTTGTTTTGTATTAATGGCCTGGAAGTGGTTTTCATAAAAAATCTATGACATTTCAAGGTTACAAATGTTGCAAAGACTTGTTGCTCAGTTACTGTTGTAGCAAAAAAGAAAAATAAGGCTTTGTGCCACTAAGTGTGCTCTCTGCCCTGCAAGAGGTCCCGGAACTCTATTTTGGACACCTATGATGCTTAACTTCACTAGTGATAAATAAACCACTTAGTTCTTAGCAATTTGATTATTTCCACCATCGCTCCAACAACATAGTTAAATTCCCGCACCATTTGGATATGAACAAACACGACTAACCCTCTCACCGCACCTCAAGTCTGGGGCTGTACGGCTCTGGCTCCTGTTCGGGGGCGACCGTGCAGGTGCTGCGTTCACTAGCCGCCGTGGCCGATGCTGGGGACATGATGACAAAAGAACGACTTCTTGCATGGAGCTCTACTTGGGATGGGATGAAGCGGGTGCGGGCGCTATTGCCAAAATCCTAAAGCCACCTGACAAAGAATCCCAACCAGGGGAACCCCGACGCTCAACCGAAACATCTTCCAAGTGGGCAGTTCAGACGAACGGCTGAGAGACTCAGTGCGACGCGACGTCTAGTCGCCGAGACGAGAGCGCTTCAAGGGATGCTCAGAAACGACAAAGCCAGCTTCCCGTTCCCGATCGTGGCCTTGAAGGGGACAAAGAAGAAAATGTGTGCGCTGACATCTCCATGCCACCTAACAACGATGCGCGTGCACGCTGCACGATCGCGCGGGGGCGGGACTGGCACAGCAGACCCGACCCCCCACACGCACCCTTATTTGGAACCCTCTCACCTGCATATCACATGCACGTCATTTAGAAATGCAGAAAAAAACGACGATACTCGACATTCACAATATATGCGCACAGGATCGAGCTTATTGTCGGTTTTACCATGCAAAACTCCCGCGCCAACTCTGACACACGCACACCGGACTCATATTTTGCGATTAATTCTTTTTTAAATTCAACCGATTTGCGCACTACTTTTTTCGCCATGATCAGCTGTACTGCTCCCACTTGCTTCCTTTGGAGGCATGATTAGAGTTGATGCAATCCTCAGAGTAACGAGAATGTAATAACGAACGGAGTCAGTTGGCATGCGGGTCCTCTCGGCTTATCTCGCGAGATTCGACAACCGAAATTTCGTCCGACATCCGAAGCAAATAAATCTCGAATTATTTGTTCGAATACCGATTTGTTCGAGAACTGGGACGTTCGAAAACCGAGGCTCCACTGTATTTGGGATAAATCTGGCTCCCTTAGATGGCTGTGTAAGTGAGTCCTCTAAAGGCCAAACCACAACAAGCATTTTAAAGCGAGAACGGGAAATAACTTGAAGTTGTTTTTCCGTAGGCCTTGAGAAATGTGCGCTTACACAGATTCAACTAATGCCTTTGGGAAAACTGAAGTACAATTGGGCTTTGTAAAATTTTAGATTAAAAAGTCACTATAATTATGGTCAAACAAAAAAAGGAGGAATGCCCACAATAATAGCATGCAGGAGGTCTTTTATTGAAAATAGTATACCACACTTTAGTTCATATAAGGCTGGCTTTGTTGCAGATAAACTTAACCTGGAACCAGCATTAAACTCATTTTAGACAAGCCCAATGCTTCAGCTCTACTTTATCAGCCTTTTTCTTAAAAAAAAAAAAAAAAAAAAAAGACAAGTATCTGTACTACAGTGTGAGTATTTTTCCCACATCTGGCATAAGAAATGGCAATGTCCAAAGTACAGTGACAAGCCGTTTCTGTTTATAACGCGCATGCGCAGTTGTACTAATTCCGCTTTGACTTTTGCAAAGCGTCTCGCATGCACGGGTGGGGATTCCCCGCGTGACAAAAACAGCTCAGCTCTTCACATGTCGGCTCTTCCCCTTCTCGCCTTGCATTGCTCATATGCACCCCACCCTGAGGAGCTCACCCCGCTACCGGATTTCTCGACGACAGACAGCCGCTTTGCAATCCTCTCACGTCCGTAATGAGCGTCGAAACTTTTGAAGGCGCCAGCACAACACGTCACAATCGGGTAACCGAAGCTTTTAACCAACGTCTTTAGTCGTCCAGTGGCATGAAAGGCACCAGTTCTCGACTTCGGCTTTTCCCACAACCGGTGGGCTCCTCGTCCTTGGAGTCCCGGTTGCCGTCGGCGACACCCGCCACCAGCCTTTGAATTATATCTGGAAGTTAGTCAGTGACGGACCGGGGAGATCCACAATGGCGAGCGGCGACTATCGAAAAGATGATTTTCTGGAGGAGAGTCGTGTGGACTCGGGCATTAACTCTTACTGCTCCATACTGAAGTCTGGGGATCAGCAGCGGGAGTGCAGCGGCGAGCCCAGCGAGCCGAGGGACACATTGTCAGCCGTGGAAGAGCGCTTGGATTCGGCATATGCGTCCTCGTCACTGACGGTAGAGAGCCTGGCCGAAATCGTGGAGGGCCTCACGTTTGACACCAAGGAGGCACCAGCGACCAGCCCTGGAATTTCAGAACAGGAGGAGAACATTCTCACGTCCATTACGGAAGATGGAGATACGTAAGTTTAAAGGAAAAAGGCAAACAAGGAATACGCTGGTAAATGAAGTGCAACATTTGCAGCTAAACACATGCCGTGATCAAATAAAGAGGCTTAAACGTTAATGAACCATTTTACGTGTTAACGCCTTACAAAACACGTTTGCACATCTCGCATCAATCGCATGCCAATGACGCCGTCACGTGTTTGCAAGGAAAGCCCCTGTCGCAGGTGCATATTCATATTTTTACTAAGCACATTTTTACTAACAGTCAAAGACACAAATATAAAACGAGAAGACTGGGTGCTGCTATTTCCTACTGAGATGCGCACACTGAAATAACCAGCCAGTCCGTGTCAATCATCAGGTCACACCTCTCGAAGGCACATTGTCTTTTTTTGTTTGTCGCAACATTCAGCTCCTATTCATCCTATTATTATAAAATATATTCCTTACAAGCACGTATGCTGAAAACATTGATTCTGGTTTTGTAGGGGATTTCATCTATTTAGTGGACATACTTGTCATGCATATGCCGACAGACTGCTATGAGGCTCGCGAGTGAGAAAACAGAAGTGAAAGAGAGTGGCCTGGACTTCCCCACGCACAGACAAAGCGTGCGCTGTGAGGACAGGTCTTTTTTTTTTTTTTTTAAATCCAAGAAACTTGTTTATCAGGATAGCACAGTACTGCTTCTGTTCATTTTTTTTCTTGTTTTAAACGATTATTATCATTGGCGGATGTTATTGCCAGCCTACAAGATGGAATTTATTTGAATGGCATTTTGTCAGTCTGCACCTTTTTAGTTTGCCACACCCAATGTTACCATCCCATGCAGGCCTCTTATGCATGTCACCGGTCGGCCTCGATTAACAAGTGCAAACTGTGTTCCAGCAGTCGATAATAGTTGCAGAATTATTGATGTGCGTTGTGTGACCTCTTTTGGCTTCCGCTTGTTGCTCGTCAGTTATGATGCCATGCGGTTTCACTCATATGGAGTGTCTATATTTGCGAGGGGAAGGAGACGTGTGAAGCAGACAAACAAACGCATTGCAGCTCAGAGTAAAAGCCATGTAGGCTTTAGTTTTTTCTATACTTATTTATCCAATGCTGACTCAAATCAGGAAGTCGTATCTTTATGCAGACATTTGCTCTCATGGCTGACCCATTCATCTGTGGACTTTGAAATGTGAGCTATTAGCATATATTTGACTCCATGTGAATGCAATGCTGTATGTAATGCATTTGGAGAATTTTTTAAACCACTAATAATTTTTTTAATTTGGCCATGCACCATTGCTTAACTAATAATTGAAATGATTTTTTTTAAACAAGAGCCATTCACTTACAGTGTTGTAAGCACTGTCAAGTGTCACGTATGTTTTGCAGAAAAGTATTTTTACAAATGTATGTGCCAATCTTTTGGATTGTTCTTTAGTCTAAAATAAGCTTGAATGATTGGTTCCATTTCCTGTCTTTCGCCCACAACACATTTAATTTTCTATGACTTCCCCTTCAGGGTTTGAGTTTACTTTTTTTTTCTGCTTGTTAAGCGTGTGAATGAGTGGTGAGTAAATTAGATAAGTGTATTGTCTCTGTCTGCTGTGATTTTTTTTATTTACTATGTATGTATGTATGTGTGTGTGTGTGTGTGTGTGTGTGTGTGTGTGTGTGCGTGTGTGCGTGTGTGCGTGTGTGCGTGCGTGCGTGCGTGCGTGCGTGCGTGCGTGCGTGCGTGCGTACGTGCGTGCGTACGTACGTATTTATTTGCTACTTGCTTAGAATCCTGCACCTGGCCATCATCCACGAGGACACATCTATTGCAAAACAGTTGATCCAACTATTCCCAAAAGAAGTCCTGGACATTCAGAACTATTTGTATCAGGTACGTTTTTCGGGTGACTGCTTCTTATCCCTAGAAGGTTCCAGTGGGTGTCATGTGGATTGTGGAAGTTGTCCAATTTTATTAATTTTTTTAAGCGATATACTTCCAGAGAACTGGTGTTCCTCTTTTATATACAGTCAGCATCAGCCTCCCTTTGGGATGTCCCTGTCGGTGGTTCCAGTGTTGGCTCAGTAGTGACTTCTTTAGTGGAAACTCCCGTGCTCTTCCTCAGTAGTAGGGGAAAAAAAAGCCGCGCAGTGAATTGTTAGTTGTACAAGCTGTGTAGTCGGGTTCCTGCTTGTAGTTTAAAGCTGATGTGAAAATGGAGCAAAGCGACACAACTTGTCAGTGGAAACCTCAGAAGACTCAGCAATGACTCACTTAGCCCCCTTCTCTTAGCCAGGCAACTTTGTTTGCCTAATTTCCTCTCGGTAGTCATTCAAAGACATTCTAACATTTGCACATAGAAAAAAAAAATCAGTCAGCATGTTGTTTTTTTTAAGCCAGCACCCACACACATTTCCTAGTTTGCAATCTTAACAGCATGATTGTTCTTTTCACCATTTCAATCACCACTGTGATTTATCTTTGTTGCTCAAATAATTGAGGAATAAATAAATCATTTGTGGTGTCAAAAGTGGCTTTGTTTTTTTTTTTGTTTTTTTGCAGAGTCCATTGCATCTGGCCACCTACTTGAACCTGACAGAAGTGGTCAAGAGTCTGGTGGACAAAAGCATCAGCGTCGAGTTGCAGGACAGCGACGGAAACACAGCGCTGCACGTGGCCTGCCATCACGGCCTGACCACGTGTGCCGTCGAAATGACCAGCAGGATGTCCCCCGGCAAGCTTGCTCTGGTCCTGGAGACCCAAAACTGGAGAGGTGAGCTACAACAACACTCGACTGCCGCACCCTCATGTTTTTAACCAAATCGCTAATGTAACTCATCTGGCCGCTACTTGCTTCGTTGTCGTTTTGGAAAACCACCGACATTGCATCTCTTATTAAATTTCCGCATCTCAAACCACAAAAATCCACTTGCAGGTCTTGCGTGTCTTCACTTGGCAGCGCTCAGCAGGCAACATCAGATAATGAAGCTGTTGATGGCAAAGGGCGCAGACCTGAATATCAAGGTTAGTATCTTCTTGGTATGCTGCGTGTAAAATTATATTTTGGGTTTGGACGGGCCTGTAATGTGCTGGTAATAAATTGGGAATTGTATACATCACTAACGTAAACTATAAATATACAATAATGCAAACTATGATTAATAGTACAGTAATCCCTCGCTACTTCGCAGTTCACCTATTGCGGCCTCGCTCTATCACGGATTGTTTTAAGCAAATATTGTGGATAGATTCGGTGCATCGCAGATTTTTTTTTTTTTTTTTTAAGTCTGACACACATACATCCACACATTCTGAGCATCATATGCAATGAAGCACACAAGCCAGGCAACAAGACAGGCAAGTGCCCCCCTACACCATCAGTGACTCCCTGATGGTCGCGACTTTTTGCGGCGTCACTTGGAGCGCAGTGCTTTGTCTGCCCACATGACACCAATGGCCAATGGAAGCATGTTGATCCGTGTCCTCGCAGTTGATTGGCTTTGCAGTTCTAACAACATTCTATCTCAGCCTCCCGCACTTTATTCACTCTGTCTGCGTCAACATATCAGCAGCACCACAGACTTGCACTTCATTACACGCATACTATCACGTCTCCGCAGCGGAGTAGAACTGCGTCTCTGCTTGTCACTCCCGATCGGCTCATCCTGTTTGCCAGTTATAAAATTATAAAAGTCTTGTATGGATGCCCTCGCGCTGGGCAGCGGGGGCGCGACAGCCGGTTAGCACGGTAAGAAATAGAGCGGAGCCGTTGCACGTTTACACTGGTCAGCGAGCTCGCGTCGTGCAGGCATCTCGTTACACAGCGGGTCAGGCAAACGAGAATCAGGTGGCAGGCGTGCGTGAGGACTGATCGTAGCGCAAACGGACATCTGATCAGTTCCGTTCATAAATGTCTTGTGCGGATATTGTATATATTTACTCATGTATTTTCGTTATTTTCCTATTTATTTAAATAAAGAGTACCGTAATTTTCGGACTATAAGTCGCACCAGCCATAAAATGCCCAAAAAAGTGAAAAAAAACATATATATGTCGCTCCGGAGTATAAGTCGCATTTTGGGGGGCAATTTATTCGACAAAATCCAACACTAAGAACAGTCATGAACGAGCAACAACAGGCTAAACGATAGCTATGCTAACGTGACATAAACACAAACTAAGAGCTGAGAACGGCCCTGACGTAAAATTCAGAGTTATTCAAAAAACTATTACATAAATAACACGTTAATAAAACCATCTGCGTCACTCCAATTCATTAAATCCATCAATCGTCCTTTGTCAACAATGTGTGCGCGCCGCTCTTGCACTTAAAAATATTCCACAGGCCCATATAACGATATATAAATTATATATCAAATAACTATAATATAAGCAATAATGTTATCAAACCATCTGTGCACTCTAAATCATTAAATCCATCGATCAAATTCCTCGTCCTTTGTCAACATCGCCGCGCGTGCGCCCTGACGTCAGCCTCGTCGTTATTCCACAGATCTACTACCGTAATTTTCGGACTATAAGTCGCACCGGAGTATAAGTCGCACCAGCCATAAAATGCCCAAAAAAGTGAAAAAACCCCATATATATGTATATAAATCGCTCCTGAGTATAAGTCGCCCCCCCACCCAAACTATGAAAAAAAACCGCGACTTATAGTCCGAAAATTACGGTATATAACTATATTGTAGCGTTAACAAAGTTCAAGGAAAGACGTGGGTTTGGTAAACGGCTCTTTATTTAACAAAACAAACTTACAGGCGTGTGGCGGCGTGGACTTCCAGCCACGGAAGGGGAAGAGAGCTCCATAGAATAGGACAGAGTCGATCTTTGTCCTTTATGTAAACAACCGCCGCGCTGCTGACGCGACGTCGCGCTGCTGACGCGCGACCGCGACGTCGCGTCGCGCGTCACTCGACGGAGCTCTCTTTCACTTTCGTGGATTGAAGTCGGGCGCCGGCGCTCGGCCGGGTGGCTGTCCAGGGACGGTGGATGGGGCTCGGACAATGCTTTTACGCACGCCCGGTCCTCCTCTACCGAGCTGTCTTTCACCTCCGTGGATGGAAGTCGAGGGCCGGCGCTCAGCCGGGTGGCTGTCCGAGGACGGTGGATGGGGCTCGGTCATGGCTTTTACGCACGCCCGGTCCTATTCTATGGAGCTCTCTTCCCCATCCGTGGCTGGAAGTCCACGCCGCCACACGCCTGTAAGTTTGTTTTGTTAAATAAAGAGCCGTTTACCAAACCCACGTCTTTCCTTGAACTTTGTTAACGCTACAATATAGTTATATAGTAGATCTGTGGAATAACGACGAGGCTGACGTCAGGGCGCACGCGCGGCGATGTTGACAAAGGACGAGGAATTTGATCGATGGATTTAATGATTTAGAGTGCACAGATGGTTTGATAACATTATTGCTTATATAATAGTTATTTGATATATAATTTATATATCGTTATATGGGCCTGTGGAATATTTTTAAGTGCAAGAGCCGTCAGCGGCGCGCACGCATTGTTGACAAAGGACGATTGATGGATTTAATGAATTGGAGTGACGCAGATGGTTTCGTGCTGCTGTCGTCACTCGAAATTCAAATTACAGTAATCCCTTGCTACATTGCGGTTCGTTTATCGCGGGTTCATTTATTTATTTATTTATTTTTTGAAATTTTTTGAAAAAAAAAAAACACATATAAGTCGCTCCTGAGTAAAAGTCGCCCCCCCCCACCCAAACTATGAAAAAAACCGCGACTTATAGTCCGAAAATTACGGTATTTATGAAAATCAGTTTGACTTTAAAATGTGTTACAAAAACATTTAAAAGTACATTATACAGTGTTTAAAAATACAATAGAGGTTCATAAAAGTCTTATGGAAATTGTAAGAATATATTTTCTCTACATCGCGGATTTTCACCTATCGCGGGTGGTCTTGGAACCAATTATCCGCGATAAACGAGGGATTACTGTATACATTTCTGCATGGATCCGCTGTGTGCCTTGAATGAATGTCACCAGTATTTTGAAGCGCACCCTTGCTTCCATACAGGAGGGAACAAGTGGCAAAACGGCGCTGCATCTCGCGGTTGAAATCCACGACACCATGTCGGTGAAGCTGCTGCTCAGTGGCGGCGCCAATGTGGACGCCGCCATGTTCAACGGCTGCACGCCGCTCCACCTGGCTGTGGGGCGGCAGGACACGGCCATCGCCAATCTCCTCTGCCAGTCTGGCGCAGACACCATGTTGCGCAACGTGGAGGACGAGACAGCGTTGGACCTGGCTGATGGCAATAATGATGTAAGGCGTTGTTAACTGCAGCAGATGATGTCTGTTTGCGCTACGATTTTACTGCAGCACTATTCTGTCTTTCAGATTCTGGCTCTGTTCCCATTTGATGACATCCAAATCTCTGGCAGGTCGGTGGTCGGTGTGAACTTTTGAGCTACTGTATAGAGCTGCGTCAGGCTGAGCGACTGTGTTTGAACTGTATGATTTGTATTGTTTTTGATTGAAATCTGTATTTATAAGTTCTATTGACAAACTGCATCACTTGGGATAAGGACACCATTCTTCTTAGCAATCTTTGACTTGAACACTGAAAAAACAATCAGCTTGATACTCTTCTCTTCATGGTCAGGTTTGCATCGCCACATCCATTAAAATTTCTTAAAAGATCTACCTCTTTCTCAATATTTTAAATAGCTATTAATCAAAATTTCAAATTATTTTATTCCCGTTTCTTAAATTTCACTGGTGCAGAAGTTGTTTGGGTGTCTTTTTTTCTTCCAAGCTCAGCTTTTGGCAATGAGACTGCATAATTCCACATGGATGAATCTATGACATCAAATTGTGTGAAGTTTCTGCTTTACTCTTTGTTGTTAATTGCACTGGCCTGTTGTTGAAAATAATTTTATGCTCATTTATTTTGTAATAAAATGGTTTGAAACATAATTGGATCGTGTTTCTTTAGTGTGAATATGATTCTATGACAACTGACTGTTTTAAAGACTCATTTCCTGGAATGTTGCGCAATATCTTAACTTCATTTCATAACACTTGTACTTTGATAACACTTGTTACAATACTTATGAGCTATAGTCATGTACAGTGGATATTAAAATAAACATCAAAATGATGAAAAAAACTCTTTTACTGTTTGTACCATGTGATTAATTCAAAGTTAAAATTATTTATTACATGCACGTTAAATTAGGGGGCGACTAGGTGGAGCACTGGTGAGCACGTCCACCTCACAGTTAGGAGGGTGCGGGTTCGATTCCACCCTGTGTGGAGATTGCATGTTCTTCCCGTGCCCACGTGGGTTTTCTCCGGGCACTCCGGTTTCCTCCCACATCCCCAAAACATGCTTGGTAGGCCGATTGAGCACTTGAAATTGCCCCGAGGTGTGAGTGTGGATGGTTGTTCGTCTCTATGTGCCCTGCGATTGGCTGGCAACCGGTTCAGGGTGTCCCCCGCCCACTACCCGATGACTGCTGGGATAGGCTCCAGCACGCTAGGGATGTGCATTCCAGTTCTTTTAGATGAACTGAATCTTTTGAATCAGTTCACTCAAAAGATTCGTTCAAACGAATGTTATGTCGACATTTGTTAATTTTGGGGACACCAACTCATATAACAACGTAAAACACATACATATTGTCATATAAAGCAGTTAACCAAATGTCTGATTTTTATGTTTTGAATGGCGAATATAAAAACAAGGAATAAAACACCAGACAAGTTATAACGTAAATGTTTATAATAATAATAATAATAATAATAATAATAATAATAAAAGTACATTTCAAACCAGCAATCTAATGTGGAACTGCAGTCGATATATTGGATAACAACATTTAGGCATATATATGCATACACGTTATTTAAAACCTACTATAAGTAAATCGTAAATCTACATTCTGGCTTCCATAGTTCATGCCAGGAGACGCAACATATTCACTGACTGATCCGTTGATGCACAAGAAGGCATTTCACTCATTGACTCGTTTGCGAACGGGAAAGCCAGGATTCGTTCCAGGGCCGGTTCAAGGAATGCACATAAGAGGGGGCAGTCAGAAATGTGAAGGGGGCATGTTCTTTTTTTTTTTTTTTTACACATTTTTAACACTGTTAGTGTTTTCTTCACGGCAGTTGTTAGCTGTGTGTCCAGATCTCAACCTGGAGAAGTGGATTGCACTCTGTCAGGCCTCTACACTAAGACCTGTCCAGCTTGGGTGTCCCACCTGAAGATTAAAGCTTCTTAATCATTAGTTATATCACGGGTCAGTACGACGAATTTGGTGGAGTTTTCACTGCTTCTTCCAACTCCTACCGCGCTGACTGTAACTTGACACTCTCTGGCTGCGTCTTGCCTCATTTGCATACTCACAGTGATTGGATGTTTACGGAGGGGCGCGGAGTCCTGACAGCAGGCTGTGTGAGGACACACACTGCACCGACATGAGAGAAGAGAGGGGGCGGATTAACGTGTGTTTCTATCAGCGGATTTTTCACTTCTAAAAGTTTGATTCGAGGGAGCAGGACATCTGTTTGAGGGGGCGTTGCCCCCTCTTGCCCCTGCGTAGAGCCGGCACTGATTCGTTCCCTCACTGATCCGTTCACGCGGTGAACTGGAAATGCGAATCACTCAGTGAGTGATTCACTCAGTGAGTGATTCACTCAATGAGTGATCCGTTCACTCACAGATTCGTTCGTTGGTGAACGGGAAATGCAATTCACGACTCGTTCGTGAACGGGAAGTTACATCATTTACTTCTTCGTTTTGTTTTACGGCGAGGTAGCACCAGCTTCAATGGGCATTACTGACACCTACTGGTTGAAGTTATATATGAAAAGAAAAAAGAACGAATCACTTTAGGAAGTGATTCGTTCACTCTCGTTCACTGAAAAGGTTCGTTCTTTATGAACGAATCGTTCACTCACGAGCCAACACTACAGCACGCCCGCCACACCCCGGATGGACGTTAAATCTGACGTCACCTCGAACAGCAACCTTCCAATAACTCCTCCGCGACGACAGGAGGCGCTAGGTACACGTAGTTTCATCCGCAACCTGTGGTGTCCGGACGAGAAGCGTTCTTTTTCTGTGCGAGTCAACACATCGGCTTGCAGCCTTCAACCATAAATTGAAGCTAGCAGGCTAAAGGCAGAGAAAACAAACCCTCTTTGGTCATTTGCGTCTTCCAGACGTTCCTAATTTATGCTCCGTTTCAGCGTTTGAGTGTGTCGGCGCTGTGCCAGTTGTCGGGCCACACAGGAGGAAGATGTCATCTTTTGCACAAAGGTAATGGTCACAAAGCGAAGTTTAGCCCAAGTCCGTCTTCGTTTACAAGCTAATTATACATTTATTTGGCCTTTTAGTAACTTTCGTTGTCATTGTCGTCATACATGTCCCATTTGCAACGATGTTAAGTTAATTGCGAAGGCTATTTGCTTCTGATGAAGTGACAGTAAAAACAATGTGAAGTATTTTAATTATTGATATTGAATAATTCAATGTGCTGGCGCTTGAATTTTGAATAATTTTATGCAATTAGGTCCCACAGACCTGAACACCAGGTTAAACAGGTACAGATCATTCCTGCTTCCTAGTCGACCTGCATGCAATTGACTGCTTGTTCAGGTCCAGGTCTTTGCTGCAGTGGGCTCCTGGCAGTCCAGGCCACAGCCCAGTCATGCACAAAGACGCTCTGTGAATCAGACACGGCCACCTCACTCCGAATTGGATCCGATCCTTCTGCCACGGAGGCAAAGGAGCACACCTTTTTTATTCATGTGCATTGAGCCAGGTCATCACTGATGTGCTTGACTCATCTGAACTGAAAAATACTGAATACAAATGTTATTTTTATTGCAGTGTTAAATGTAAGTCTAGTATTCTTCCATGTTTTCTGCATCCCATCCTGCTCTGTTTGTATTTTGTAAATACTTTTAGTGTCATGTCTGCTTCTGGGTCCAAATCCTGCCCCACACGTGACAATAAGTTTTGACATTTTTATTTTTGCCCTCTTTTGTGATTGCCTTCCAGGGTTTTGCTAGTGTTGCTTCTCTTTCCATCTGTGGTCGCCGCTCAAGAAGAGGATCCCTCACTATTGGATGGGTGGCGTGATGTGTGGCTATTTCGCTTCCTGATCAACTTGCTGGGATACTCGACCATCATTATCCCGGGCTATTTTCTTATCCGCTACTTCAAGCGCACCAATTACTTGGACACAGGTGAAGCCCTATAACCGGTGTGCTGCAAAGCCACTCCGATTTGAGTCGACATTTCATGTGGTTCTTGTATGTTTCAGGTAGTGGCTTATGCTCTACGGTCATCAAGGCCTGTGTATTTGGAACCGAAGCCAAGTCGGGCTTGTTGGATGACGTGTCCGTCACATCCCGGAATGAGGGGGATTCGGGCTCGTCGCTGCGACAGGCCGTTAGCTTGATCTTTTGTGCAGCCGGACTTCAGGTGAGGATACGCCCATTAAATACACAAGACTGTATACAGTAACTAAGGTAAAAATGAGTCAGTTATTATTCTTTGCACAGATACAGGAAGGATTGTTTTATTGTTTGATTTAGCTAAGAGTGAGCACACCAGCAGTTTGGTCATTTTTTTTATTTTAAATTCAATGATGTTGATTTTATTGTAGAAAATTCTGCAAAAGAAGTTTTCTGTCAGGGAAAATGCATTAAAATGTTATGGTAAAATATTAGACATTTGTCAAAATGATCCGCCATCGCAAACTGCAACCATGATAATGAACAGTTAAGTTGGTTCATGGAGTTTGATTAAATTTTAACGGAAGGTAATTATCAGCCTCTTTCCCATTAATTTCATGCAGTTTTTGTGCCATTGAGATATAAAGGTCTTTTTCAAAAAATATCTTTCATTGATTCGGGGAGAAATTCTTTGTATCAAAAGTACTAATGGTATCGGTGCTTGGTATTGGTGACTACTCAAGAACTGAGTACTCGCACTAATAGCGGTCTGAAAAAAAGTTATATCGAGCATCCCTGAAGAGGGTAATTGAAAAATGTTCTGTCTATTTTTGATATGATTCATTGTCAAGCCCAAGTTCTTCCCGCCATCCACTCATTGGGCTGTTTTGGTGTGCCAGGTGTCATACCTGACGTGGGGGGTCCTGCAGGAGAGGGTGATGACCCGATCCTACGGAGCCTCAACTCCAGAGGAAGAGGGCGAGCGTTTCAAGGATTCTCAGTTTTTGGTCTTCATGAACCGGATTTTGGCCCTGACTGTGTCGGGGTTGTGGTGCCTGCTGTTCAAGCAGCCACGCCACGGCACGCCCATGTACAAGTACTCGTTCGCCTCACTCTCCAACATCATGAGCAGCTGGTGCCAGTACGAGGCACTCAAGTACATCAGCTTCCCCACTCAGGTCCTGGCCAAGGCCTCCAAGGTCATTCCGGTTATGCTCATGGGTAAGATAATTTCCCAGAAGAGCTACGAGTACTGGGAGTACCTGACGGCGGCGCTCATTTCAGTTGGCGTCAGCATGTTTCTGTTGTCCAGCACTGCCGGCAAGCACCCGTCCACCGTCACCACCTTTAGTGGCGTGATCATCCTGGGCGGCTACATCGTCTTCGATAGCTTCACTTCCAACTGGCAGGACAACCTGTTCAAGTTCAAGATGTCCTCCGTCCAGATGATGTTTGGAGTCAACCTGTTCTCTTGCCTCTTGACGGTGGGCTCGCTGCTCGAGCAGGGTGCATTCTTCGACTCGCTGGCGTTCATGGCGCGCCACTCGGAGTTCGCCTTCCACGCCGTGCTGCTGTCCGTTTGCTCGGCATGCGGCCAGCTCTTCATCTTCTACACCATCAACCAGTTCGGCGCTGCCGTCTTCACCATCATCATGACTTTGCGCCAGGCCATCGCCATTCTCCTTTCCTGCTTCCTTTACGGCCACGCCGTCACCGTGATTGGCGTCTTTGGCGTGGCCGTCGTATTCCTGGCTCTATTTTTGCGAGTGTACGCCCGTAGTAGGGTGAAGTTGGGCCGGCGGCAGGCTCAACCGATGATGCAGAAGGTGTAGCGTTTGCACCAAACTAAGGACTGAGACCACGTTTTCGGTGGGGCCTTTTTTTAAAACGAATCACGTCTATTGTTTATCATCTCTGTTAGGTACTGAAAGGGATTATTTTGTTTGTTATTTTGTGCCTCCAAGCGGTTTCACAACCTGCCTCGTTACACTCACAAGATGTTTTTCTCCCTTAAGGACAATTTGTGGCTAGTTTGGTCACTGCTAGTTGCTGAGAAAAACCTACTCCATAAAAAGTTAGGGATATTCATCTTTTGGGTGTTTTTTTTTTTTTTAAATTGAAAATAGGTATTTTATTTTTTAAGAGAACAGAAAGTTAAAGTAGAATTTGGGAAGAAAAACAAAACTCAGGGGGCGGACATTTTAACTTGGACTTACTGTGATGTCATTTTCAGTCAAACAGCAAGTGGCAAAATAGTCACCCCCTATCTTAGAACATATTAGAATGAGCATATTTTTTTACTTAACTTCCCCTTTAAAGTAAGTTAAATTAAATTACCTGTAACGCTTATGACTACATTTTAGGTTCATCCTGAAATGTCACCTGGAAGCTAACTTTTTGTGAGTAGTGTGTGTGGGCTTTATGGCAAAAACAGTTAAACTTTATGACATTGCCCTGAATTGACTGAACACTGAAACAAGATGGTCAATATCATAAAATCATCCGTTGGTCTGTCACAGTTGCCAGATGTCCTTCCCATGTGGAACGCGAGTGGCCTTGGTGTATTTTGTACTATGAAACTGCACATATCTTTGAGTGTATCTACGCACACAATTTGGTACAATTGTGGATGTGACAAAAAGAGATGCTGCAAGTTTTTTTTGTGCAGCATTAGTTTTAAGACACTTTTGAAATTTTCTTTTTAAATCATGTTACAGCATTGACTCCAAATCATGTTAATATATCTTAAAAGTTGTTTATATCCACCATGTCTGTTACACTGCATCCTGTGATCGATCTCTGTATGGGAGGAAGTGAAGTAATAATAAAATACTTATTCATATGAAATGTGTTATCTTTCATTATTTGGAATGGGGTTCCTAAACATGCATTATATTAAGATAAATGTTTAAATGTTACTTGATGACATCTGTTTTGAAATGAAAGGACTTAAAAGTCTAGCAACCTATCTTGAGTACATGATCAGTGGTCCACGATCACACTTGTGACTGTGGAAACCTGTTTTTAGTCAGCAGATGCATTTTAAGCATCTTTTCCAGACTTTTAAGTCAGACATTCAGTCAGCAACCAGACGAGACAGGCTACAAAAGGTCATCAAAAGGTGCGACACGGCCCACTCATGAAACCGAGGAACCCCCCCCCCCCCCTTACCAAATTTGCGCATTTGTGGGTGGAGAGCATATGATCAGTCAAATGTTTCCACAGGATGTTTAATTCTCAGTCATGAGGTGAAAGGTGAATGTTTTGGTGCCATACGAGAAGCCTGCACCCACCTGTTGAGGTTTTATGAGCAGTATCCAAGCATATTTGTTGTACAGAACATGTCATTTAAAAAAATGCCATAATGAAAAACTTCAATGTTAGTATCATAAAATAAGTTGAATTCTGCAAGTCAATTTCATAAGACTTCTACCAACATAATTGCTATGTAAAGGGGAAGTCGATCTTTTTCGTAATATGTTTTATGCACCTGTGTCCTCCCTGTGTCTGCGTGGGTTTCCTCCCACTTCCCTAAAAACATGCATGGTCGGCTGATTGAACACTCCAAATTGCCCGTAGGTGTGAGTGCAAGTGAGGTTGGTTGTTAGTCTGTGTGCCCTGCGATTGGCTGGTAACTGGTTCAAGGCGTCCCCCGCTCCTGCCGGGGGAGCGCGCACGTGGATTTTGGAAAGCGAAAAACCGATGCCGATGCGTCAGTCAATTTTAATTTTTAGAAAGGATGCCGCTGACCATCGACGGTGCTGTGGTGGAGCGAGTGAGCAGTGCCAGGTTCCTGGGGGTGCACATCAGTGAAGATCTCTCCTGGTCCACCAACACCGCGTCGCTGGCGAAGAAGGCCCAGCGCCGCCTGTACTTCCTTCGGAAACTCAGGCGAGCGGGGGCTCCTCCGGCCGTCATGACTACTTTTTACCGCGGCACCATTGAGAGCGTCCTCTCCAGCTGTATTGCTGTCTGGGGTGGCAGCTGCACTGACCAAGACTTGAAGGCCCTGCAGCGCGTAGTGAAAACGGCTAGTAAGACTATTGGTGCTTCTCTCCCCTCCTTGAAGGACATTTACACCTCCCAACTCACCCGCAAGGCGACCAAGATTGTGAGTGATGTGAGTCACCCCGCTCACTCTTTGTTTGAACTTCTGCCCTCTGGGAGGCGGTACAGGAGCCTGCGCTCCCGCACCACCAGACTTTCCAACAGCTTCGTACTCCAGGCTGTTAGGATCCTGAACTCGCTCCCTCTTTCAGCGTAGCGTCCTGTTCTTGCTGTATGCACACTAGCTCGGTTTTGCCCCTCATATTTAATGGGTTATTGGTCTGTTATTTATTCATCGCTCATTTTATTTTATTTATTTATTATTTGTTATTTATGGTTTGGGCATTCTTGTTTTTGTTTTGTGTCGCCTACTTGTATGTCTCGTCACCGTGGGATGGAGGAAACGGAATTTCGGTTTCTTTGTGTGTCTTGACATATGAAGGGATTGACAATAAAGCTGACTTTGACTTTGACTTATTTTATTTCTTTAAGTTCATTCACGTTCTGCCGTTGAAGCGAGGTGCGTTCAATAACCAGTCGTACAGACGGAACACTCAATCACGTCACCAAAAAGCAACGATATAATTACGTGAGCTCTGTGCATAAACCTCGATGCAAAGGAGCTCCACTTTTTGGGGAGCATTTCATGCTGCAAGGAGTATATATTACAAAGGAGACCTTATAGTTAAATGTGATCATCATTCATCAATTTTCATTCAGGTATTTTCAAAGCAACTTAAATATTGTTGCATTTATTAATTTGCTTTAAAATGACAGTGCATTATAATTACATGCAGACACTATAGCAATGTCAAACGTGTTCATTTAAGAAAAACCCACACAGCGGCCCCATGAGGATATGGGAGGATATTCAGGAAATACCTGAATCATGAAAATGGATGAATGATGATCACAATTAAGTATAAGGTCTCCTTTGTGTTCATGTTTTTATTGAAAACAATATAGCGCTGACGTCGTACGACGCCGTACGGCATCGGTTTTTCGCTCCCGCGGCATGGGAAACAAATCCTCACGGGGAACCAAATCGAGCACACTTGTTTAGGCTCCAGCACGGCCGCGAACTCCGTGGGGACAAGCAGCACAATGGATGGATGGATGGGTGTTCTATGCAGCCCAACGAATCAAAAGACCATGTTTCGATTGCTATCGCTTATAAAAGTTCGCCACCTAGTGGCTCGAAAAATGGAACGCACAAGTGTGAAATAATTGCAATACAGACAAAGTACGCCAGACAAGGCAAATCAGTATTGCATGTTTATTTTTTTGCAAAACAATACTTGAATACAGACAAGCCTATAGTCAGGCAAAGGAATCTTACAGTCAGTCCTCTTTCTCCATGCAGCATTGCCAATAATCCAAACTAACCTAAACCTTCAGACCAGATATTGGAATGTACCATTCCCATGTTCACTCCCACATTTAAAACTCAGTGCAACAGGGTACTTGATAAAACAAAATGTGCGGTCACCATGGACTTTACGGCCAAGACTTTACAGCCAAAAAACTAAAAGCTTCTGTGTAAAGGGAGGGTTCTTGCAGATAAATGCTCTACAACAAGAGCAACACTGGTCCACAAAACGACATGAATGACAATTTGTTTCAAAGTTACTGCAGTTTAAAGAATTAACAATAGAAACGTGGAACCAATGGATAGAAATCTGGTGGGTGTTTAATCAACTTCTTCCATGCGTGACGCGTCATCTTCACCGTCACCCTCTAGTGGGGGAATCTCATCTGGGACGGATGTGGGAGTGGCCTCCTCTGAAGGGACGTCGTCGTCATCAATACCTGAGGGTCAAAAAGAGATCAGAAGTCAGCTTCTAGCACCAGACATTTTTATAATCCAATTATTCAAGTTGAATCAAATTCATTGCAATTGTACAAAGTTTCAAAATTTGAATGGCTTTGGGATAGAATTTAACTCCCACTCTACACTCTTACCGAGTCCAAGTTTGATCATTCTGTATATGCGGTTGGAGTGTGTCTGGGGGTCATCCAGGGAGAAGCCTGAAGAAAGCAGGGCGGTCTCAAACAGCAGGATGACCAGGTCCTTGACGGCCTTGTCGTTCTTATCAGCCTCCGCCTTCTGCCGCAGGGTCTCTACGATGGGGTGGTCAGGGTTGACCTCAAGGTGCTTCTTGGCCATCATGTAGCCCATGGTGGAGTTGTCCCTGAGGGCCTGGGCCTTCATGATCCTCTCCATGTTGGCAGTCCAGCCATATGTGCTGGTCACGATGCAGCAGGGCGACGACACCAGGCGGTTGGAAACAGTCACCTGTGCAGGCAGGTGGAAATCATGGCACTTCAGGCATGTGGCTTCAAAATGGCAAAGTTAAGAGAGTAAGTGGCATGCAACTCGGAAATGGCTCAATTTCATGTTCACTCAAAAACAAAAAGATCAAGCCAGGCAATGTGACATTCACAAGTTAGGTTATCAAAACCAATTCAGAACTATTTACATTCACAAGTTAGGTTATCAAAACCAATTTGGAACTACTTCCAACTCCAGAGGGTGGACTCACCAAAGCACAAGTAATGTTCAACTAAGGCACCTGTGTTGTAAACAACAACTACAATTGGCAAAGACCAAATGCATTGAGGCCAATTTGTTGCGATTTCATCTGTGCCTACCTTCTCCACTTTCTTGTCCAGGATCTCCTTCATGAGCTTACAGAGGTTCTCAAACTTGGCCTTGTCCTCCTCCATCTTTTTCTTCTCCTCCTCATCCTCAGGAAGCTCCAGGCCCTCCTTGGTGACTGAGACCAGGCTCTTGCCATCAAACTCCTTCAGCTGTTGCACACAGTACTCATCGATGGGCTCCGTCATGTACAGGACCTCGAAACCACGCTTGCGAACGCGCTCCACGAAGGCAGAGTTTGCAACTTGGTCCTTGCTCTCACCTTGAGGACAAATTTGTTTGAAGGTAAGCAAACCTTTAAGCAATGCCTCAAAATAACTTCAAGCCAAGCTCAAGAGTCACCAGTGATGTAGTAGATAGACTTCTGGTTGTCCTTCATGCGGGTGAGGTATTCTGTGAGGGAGGTGGTCTCATCTCCTGACTGGGAGCTGTGATAGCAGAGCAACTCTGACAGCTTCTTGCGGTTCTGGGAATCCTCATGGATGCCGAGCTGTAAACAAATGGCTTCAATTGTCAAAAACCCCACTACCAAAACTATTTCTATTAATTGAACAACAGCTTTCACTAGTTACCTTGATGTTCTTGGAGAAGCCTTCATAGAACTTTTTGTAGTTCTCCTTGTCCTCAGCCAGTTCAGCAAAGAGCTCAAGACATTTCTTGACGATGTTCTTACGGATAACCTTTAAGATCTTGCTTTGTTGCAGCATTTCTCTGGAGATGTTGAGGGGCAGGTCCTCTGAGTCGACCACGCCCCGGACAAAGTCTGGGGGAAAAACAAAACAAAAAAAACACCTCAGCCCTGCAGAAACCAAAATGGCTCAGCAGTCCCCGGATGCTCGTCCAAAATGCAAACTTACTGAGGTACTCTGGGATGAGCTCTTCACAGTTGTCCATGATGAAGACTCTCCTGACGTACAGCTTGATGTTGTTCTTCTTTTTCTTATTCTCAAAGAGGTCGAAAGGCGCACGACGAGGAATGAAGAGCAAGGCGCGGAACTCAAGCTGACCCTCCACAGAGAAGTGCTGCAAGAAGAAGACAAAGAACACATTATCTCCAGGATTCACCCAAGGCAACCCGCGAAATCTTAATTGGAGTGGCATTATTACCTTCACAGCCAAATGATCCTCCCAGTCATTGGTGAGACTCTTGTAAAACTCTCCATACTCCTCGTTTGTGATGTCATCAGGGTTTCGTGTCCAGATGGGCTTGGTCTTGTTGAGCTCCTCCTGGTCAATGTACTTCTCCTTGATCTTCTTTTTCTTCTTCTTGTCCTTATCTTTAGAGTCATCTTCCTCTTCATCATCAACATCTTCAATCTTGGGCATTTCTTCACCTTCCTCTTTCTCTTCCTTCTCCTCCGCTTTCTCGTCCTCTGCCTCATCATCACTTATCTCCTTGTCACGCTCCTTCTCCACCTACGTGCCACATTAGCGGTTTTGGTTAGTGGTGGCGTCGCTCAATATGCAGAATAGCAGCCGGTAATACTTACAAAGAGAGTGATGGGGTAGCCAATGAACTGTGAGTGCTTCTTCACAATTTCCTTGACTCTCTTCTCCTCAATGTACTCTGTCTGGTCCTCCTTCAAATGCAGGATTATCTTTGTTCCACGGCCAATAGGCTCTCCTGCGAAGTGTTGCATAATCATAATTGCACCAAGTTCCAGTTCAAGTAAACAACTGCAGGCATCGGGCCAGCTGAGTTCCCAAAGCTTGCATGTGACAGTTCGTACCACTGTCGATAGCAACTGTGAAGGAGCCGCCGGCGGAGGACTCCCAGGCGTACTGCTCGTCATCATTGTGTTTGGTGATGACCACCACTTTCTCTGCGACGAGGTAGGCAGAGTAGAAACCCACGCCAAACTGACCAATCATAGAGATGTCAGCTCCAGCCTGAAAGAAAATTGCAGTTCCAAAAATTAGCATGTGGGAATTAAACATTGCAATACAGCAATATCATCCACCTGTGCATCCTTGCTGTCAAATGACAAGCTAATTTAGCTGATATTTATCCATATATACTAAAATCTATTTACCTGCAGGGCCTCCATGAAGGCCTTTGTACCAGACTTGGCAATAGTTCCCAAGTTGTTGATCAGGTCAGCCTTGGTCATGCCGATGCCAGTGTCAATGATGGTGAGGGTGCGGTCGACTTTGTTAGGAATGATGTCAATCTTCAAATCCTTGCCGCTGTCCAACTTGGTCGGGTCAGTCAAGCTTTCGTAACGAATTTTGTCTAAAGCCTGAATAATTACAAAGGCAACATTAATGCAAGGATAACTTCTACAGACCTCTCAAGACCCGTCAGACTTACATCAGAGGCATTAGAGATCAATTCCCTCAGGAAGATTTCCTTATTTGAGTAGAAGGTGTTGATGATGAGGGACATCAACTGAGCAATCTCTGCCTGGAAGGCAAAGGTCTCTATCTCTTGCATTTCTTCAGGCATCTGCACAAAGAAGACACAGTGTTAAATTTATTTCTGTTTATTTTCAGCAATAGCAGAATTGCTCCTGGCTCAATATGCAGCAAGGGTGGTGGCATTATGAGTAATGCCCAAAACAAACACTTCCAGTCTTAGGCGAGAATACAAACTTTCTATTAAGGCTTAAAATGTGTAAAAAACAACAACAACGCTCAAAGGTTTCGCAAACTTTAGCATAGTTGCTCTTGGGGCGCCAGATGGCGGAAGTAGCCCTTAACCAACATGGCGCCCAAACACACGGACAATGGCTCACGGCAAGCACGTGCTTATGCAGAAAAACGACAAATTACACATTATTTATACACAAGAAAGTCCTCATTTCACCAAAAGCACACTATTTAAGCGGTTAATGTGACCGAGCGGGCATAATAACCCAAACCCACACAGCCACACGTAGGCCAATTTTTATTCCATAACATCGTGTTAGTGTTCGTATGAATCAATAGACTTGAACTAATTGATAAATGCATGTTCAATTTATGACGACTAACCCAATCGGTTGATAAAACAAACAAGCAGTAGTCGCCATTTAATACTTAAACATAATAAGACCTCCTCTTAATCTAACGAAGCAAATAAAAGCTAAATACCGACCGACCATCACTACCACACCTGCGTTTATGTAACCAAAGCTCGACCCAACAATGATCTGCTGCACCGCATCCCTAACGCACTCTGACAATGCGACAAAAAATAATTGAATGACAGTATGCCGCGCATATTCGATTTTAAAAACAGAAATATGACATATAAGGGAACGGATGCTCGGGGTACCGTCATTAATCTGGTGACTGGCATCACACTGGCACGAAAAACGTCGCCAAACAAAATAATATGATGATGCACGAAGCGAGGTAAACGGTGTACACCAACCTTGTTTGTTGCGTTAACTTTTCCTGAATATAATGCAAATAGCTAAATGTCCCCCTCTGCTCTCGGATTGCAGGAAAAAGGAAAGGGACCTTCTTTCTATGGACCGGAATCTTTATACACATGGGTTGCGACTTGGTGCAAGTTATATCCATCCGCGGTGAATTGTGTACTATTGCGTAGGTACAGCCTGTGTTTTAAGCTACTTTTACAGAGAAAGGTCAGAGAAATGACTGCAGTACTTATTTATACACACACGGGAATTATATAAGCGATATAAATTGAACTTACTTAGACATATGACACGACTACATTTTGTATATCAAAAGGCAAATAACTTTGTAATGTTTTAAGTCCTCTTACGTCCTGTGGCTATACAATTTAATAGCTGTTGCCAAAGTACACCTATTTTGAAAACACGCTGATCAAATTATACTGTAATAAATATATTCATATAGACATATAACCTTGCAGTTGAAACCGCAATTATTACAGTCATACGTCAATGTTTTGCTGCCCTCTTGTGGCATCACAGATCATTTAGCCTTCGAGGCCGTTTTTATGAGGTCGTACTAGTTCTGAAATATTGTCGACGTACATCACCAAAACAAAAGTATTTTTATTATAACAGGAAAGGTGCTTAAAGTAAAAAATTCATAACGTTGTTTATATCGCAATTAACTGAAAAAACAAACAAACACTAGGATCTTTTTAACTGCACGCATGGATACTGGAAATGAAGAGGGTGTGCTTCGCTTCTTCTAGCACTTTCTACGACGAAAAAAAAAAACCCAACCCGCGCCTGAAGTGACGTCACACGCTTGTCAACCGCAGCCCCAGCTACCCAACTGCTACTGGGCCAACACAAATACTATGGCAATCTTTTGTGATGTTTTTACAAATTAAACATAGTATATTGAGCAGTGTTTGTTAATCTTTGTAAGGACAATGCGCCAGGACATGGAATCTACACAATCTTTATTTTGAATGCGAGATTAGATGCAACATACCAAGAGATAATTTCTGATTTGTCAACACTTCAATAAATGCCATGGATGGATATATTTAATGTGTCCTAAACAGTTAAAGATATGTCTTAACTTATTTAATGTTTATTTGGATCCAGATTGAGTTAGTTCCGGTATGCTGCATTCAAGTTGTACACGTAAATTTGAATTTCTCATTGGAATCCAACAGTTTAATGTTTCCAAGTGAACAATATTGTTCACTTGGAAACATTAAAATGTGCATATGCTATCATGAGACAGCTATATTAGGTAATTTGAATTCATCGTGGATTTTTAAAATGCCTTCAGATATACTCACGGTGCAAACGCTCCGGTTGTGTAACTACGTTTTACGTTGGGTTGATCACAGAACATAATTTGTTTAGTAACCAGCAGTAAAGGGCGGACAATTACACTTCAATTTGTGACGAAATTCTTTAATGACGGTTGGTAAAAAAAATACGTTTAGTCTTTGTTTTGATGAGAACATGTGAACTCAGTGGACCAAGAATTAATAAAAGCATACGATTGTGTTTGTTGTTGATGGGCATCCATGTTGACTTTTTCCGACAACGCCGATTTATCCTGTGACGTCACAATGGTCCAGACTTCCGGGGTAATTTGCCTACATGTACAAGCGTGATTTAGTGTTCCTTGAATGTATTTTGAAAACAACCATTTATGAGCAGGTACTTTCCTCTACCAAGATTGACTCTATATAGTACAGTTAAATGTACAAACGTCACCGAGTACGACATAATACATTTATAAGAGCATTTATTTACAGGCTTAGTGCTTTCTGTGGAGTGCTGAACGGAACCAATTCTAGCTCCGCCCGTCGGCCACATCCTGAAACTACAACCACGCGCTTCTCCACTGCGATTGTGTAATAGCGGGCCGGCAGCTAGTTATTGTGCTAATTTAGCTACAGCATTTTCTGAAAGCCGTTCGCACTTTAAAGCCCACATTTAGCCGCTTTGGTACATCCAAACGAGGACAATTTCTGGGTATGTATACGCATTTTGTCTTTTGGCCTTATTGTACACGCTAGACTGATTGGGTTTATTAGCTGTTAGTAACTTAGCGCATTTTAGCCATGCCGGGTAGCATAGCGTGGTAATGGCCGCTTAACCTTCTGCGTTGGCAGCGTTGTTGTTGTTGTGACTGATGCAGTAAAAAATGAGCTATGCAGTAAGAAATGAGCTATGCATTAAGAAACGAGCTATTCAAAAGCGACACAGCACGAGCATTCACCCAAACGCTGGACTTTGACACCTCGCTACTGGTCCATTTCCTTAGCGCAGTTCCCAGCACTTAGCAGGTTGGGATTCTGGATCTTTGAACGACGATAGCAATCATTAAAGTTACAGGTTACATGATCACAGGGAAGTTGCAGTCTCCTCTTAAAACTATATTCTGACACTCTTGTACTAGTATTAAACTTCTATGTTAAATATGGAGAATAAATCATAATGCATGTTTGTAACTATTCCTCCTCAGGTCGGTCGTAGTTAGACCCACGATGTCCTTTCCTCCACATTTAAACCGGCCGCTGTTACCCCCTCCCGGGTTACCCCCTCATTATGCTGGCTTCCCTGCAGGTAAGAACCCCAATCGGGCGGTATTCGCTCACTAATAGTTTTAACATTATCCAGTTGACAATAAAGCAGACTTTGACTTTAAGAAAATGTACGAGACTCCACATGTGTTCTGCGTCTGTGGTGTACTCAAGATGACTTACATGGCTCATTTGTGTGTATGCTGATAGCAGAATGACAGCACAGCACTTACATCAGGGGTGTACAAACTTTTTGCAAAGCGGGCCAGATTTGGTTAGATGAAATTGTATAGGGACCGACATTCCTCGAACCATTACTATTGTAAATAAACTTGTAAATATGTAAGTAATATCCTTTGCTGTCTGCAGATAGGTTGATATTGCAAATGAGAATCTATTGTCAATTGCACTACCAGAAAAGTCAAAGATTAAAATAATACATTAAATACAAATGAACAATTCTATGAAAGTTGAATGTTTTTTTTTTTATTAGATGTATTAAGTTTGTATAGTTATTGTTGTATTAATGAGAAGGGTGATATTGGTGTTTCGACTGCAGTAGACAGGCCAGGTTGCATCATGTCAGATTTTTAATCCAAATTAAATCATTCTCCATATTATCTTTTTTATTTCAACTTCATATGCAACAAATTACTTCATAATCACAAAATAATAATAATAATAGTCTTTTTTGTTGTTTGCGATCACTGTGAGTGGGCGGCTCAAACGCGTAGTAGTGTGTAGAGTTTGTACGAAGTAGACGGCTCTCACCAGTAGTCCGTGTTTTTTTTTTTTTTTTTTGCCTTTCCCTGTGCAGCCTCTCTGATTTTAGCGTCGCCTTAGTCCTTGGTGTGCGGACATTTGAATGAGGAAGACTGTGTCTGTGTCACTGATTATCTTACGAACGGACACCTGTGTGCGCGTAAACTGGGAAGGGACAGGGGAGACACGCTCGCAATCGATCATGAGCGCTGGCTCATGTGCGCGTTCCCGTTCGGACGAGTTTCATTTCTGTTGCTTGCAGGTCGCTGCGACAGTGCCGGCGGGCCACTTATTATTGATTTTATGACACAATGCTTCGGGCCAGTCTAAATTTAGCCCGCGGGCCGGACTTTGGACATGGCTGACTTACATGAATACGAAACATAGAACACTAATTCACAGCTTTCTTATTGCAGGAGCTCCCATGATCCCAGTTCACATGGGCATCATGACCCCCAACCCTGTAATAGTGTCATCGCTACCAGTGGTCAGCAAACCTCCAATCCATAGGAAGGACCCTCTCATCCGAGCCAAAGACGACGAGGCCGGCCCAACAACCACAGTCTTTGTGGGCAACATATCTGAAAAAGCCTCAGACATGCTTATCCGGCAGCTGCTAGCGGTAAGGGACTGTGTTTTATTTTCTGTGATACATTTGCTCATTATTCATAACAGTGCCAGCTCACTGGTGTAAACTTTTGTTGCAGAAGTGTGGAATAGTTCTGAGCTGGAAAAGAGTTCAGGGAGCCTCAGGGAAGCTACAAGGTAAATGTGATGAATCACTGTGGCATGTCTGCTAAGGTTGCAGGTTCATGTGGACCATTACTAATGTAGAAACCTCAATGTTACGTTTGAAAAGTGAAATTCTAGTGTGTTGTAGTGCTTTATTAAGAAATAGAGAAATGTCAGTCAGCTGGACGTTGTAAATATTCTCATGCTCGTCTTTTGGCAGCATTCGGGTTTTGTGAGTACAAAGAGCCAGATTCCACTCTTCGAGCGCTGCGGCTACTTCATGACATGCACATCGGGGACAAAAACCTTCTTGTGAGAGTGGATCCCAAAACTGAAGCACAGCTAGATGAGTGGAAGGCCAAGAAGAAAAGTGCTAATGGGGTAGGATTTTTTTTCTCCTGTACCTTTGTTTTTGATAGTGTGCTTCAGTTTTTACTTAGCTGCTGACATAATTTTTTCTTTTTACCAGAAAGTGGGCTCAGAGAATGGAGATGATGGAGAGGAGGTTCTGGATGAGGAGACCAAGAAGAAGGATCAGGTCGTCAAAAGTTCCATCGATGCATTAATGCGGGAATACGCTGATGAGCTCAGCGCGCCTTCACAGGATGAAGATTCCCTGCGGCGAAAAAGAAAAAAGGACAAAAAAGATGAGGTACGGCAAGTCCATCTTGAAGAATTTTAGCGTACAACAGTGGCCGAGATTGACATTTTACTTTGATCTGCAGGATGACTTGAACACAATCGATATGGAGGACGACAAGAGAGACCTGATTACCAGAGAGATTAGTAAATTTCGAGACACTCACAAGGTAAAATCACCTTTTTGATCCTCTAGTTAATATTACAGGTTTTTGGACAGAAGCTGTTCACTCGTGTAGCTTGCACACTCAGCAACAGTTGACACATTTAGACTGCACCATGAATTGGATGTCATTGAAGTACACTTAATTTGCTTCACAGTTTGTGCATTACATCATCTTTAATGTTGAGTCACGATGAAAGAATCGTAGAGTACGACAAATATAAACATTGTATCACACACACACACACACACACACACACACACACACACACACACACACGTGCGCACAATGCATGGAGACAATGAAAAGTTACTTAAAAGCTAATCTATTGATTAAACCCCACCATTATGATAGTGATCATATGGTGACTAAAGCAAGATGAATCTCAGAGCTTTGGAAAAAGTTTCGAGGATAGGATGTAAGTATGAGCCTTCCTTTACTTTCTACATAAACTGGGTGCCCCCCTCTTGAGGACTCGCAGGGGGGCAACTGCACTGCACTTTGGCCTACTTGACCAACATCCCCCCTTTGCCTATTCTGACTGATTTGCGCCCATTAGTGACGACCCCCACCCCCCGAAGAGTGTGTGAGCCTCTGCGAGTTTTCTGTAAACTGTTTCTAATAGTGATGGTTATGTTGAAAGCACAAGCCTTTTGTCAATAACCGCCGCAGTTATCTGTGGCCATATAGTCTTGACTCTGATGCATAAGTACGGGCTAATAAGAGAGGGGGGTGCCCTCTCCACAGCAGCACAGTGACCTGAAGACTTTGAAGGTACGTGCTTCTGCATGTGGTGATAATGTTTGAGGTGTTGTTTCCGTCTCTTGTTGTCTTTCAGTGCCTGGCTCACTCTGCCTTACTCTTTATAAAGTTATATACTGAGCATGCAAGTCGTACTTACATTCAGGAAGCAAAGCAGACAAAATCTCAGTTTTTACATTTTATGAGAACAAAGTTTGTTCATTTGAGCCTTGACATCCATTAGCGTTGCGGTCACTATATAAGGGAACATATTGTCGTTTATTTCCGGCATGGATCATTGTTCCTGTACTATGAGAGGTAAGTAGCAGTAAACCGATGTGATATCGCGAAACGATGACCAACTATTTATCTGTTTTCTGCAGTAACTCCAATTGTTATCATTGTCTAGCTCTGCATTAGACCCAAGGCTTGCCCATCACAGTTTGCCAGCTTGTCTGCTCACTTTAAATCAAAGATAGTCCCATCCAAAGCCTTGTGTGTAATGCTCTCAAAGGCAGAGTTGATGTGTGTGCGTGTGCATCTTGGGTCGCCAAGAGCCGCCGTAGACTTCTGCAGGGGGTAAGACAGCTTCTCCAATACTTTTAATTGATCTGTGCCCAAATGTTCTTTTGCCACATTGCCAATGAAATTCAAAGGTTGTTTCTGTTGATGATGCTGAAGCAAAGCAAAACCCCATAACGTGTTTCCCTTGTATACCGTGTGACCTGCTTTCCTCCCAGGCCTAACTTAAAAGGCTTATAGGGGCAGCGAAGGGCTGAGTCCATAGTTCATCACCTGTAAGTCCCAAACAACCAAATCAAGCAAAGACTGACGTCTGTTCTTTGTTTTTGTATTTCCTTGTCTGAGCAAGGAACTCTTAAGGAAAGAGAGAAAATGCGCGTTTTCTTTTCCTCTCCCTTGTCATTTCTTGTCTGTATTTTCCAGTTATGCTAAACATGACTTTATATCGCGAGTAAGCTTCAGGATTCATTTGTAGCCATTGCATGGACGAGTAAGAGTGTACGAAAGCTCCTCGTCTGTCATCGCAGTCTGGAAACCACTTGATAAAGTTGAGTGCTAACGTTCCCCTTGCTCCGCACCGTCCTCTGAACCTCTGTGTGCTTTGCTCCGACAGAAAAGAGAGGAGGAGAAGGACAAGCGGGAGAAGGAGCGTCTGGAGTTTGAGCGGGAGAAGCGCGAGCGGGAAAAGGAGCGTGAGCGCGAAAGGGAAAAAAGGGACCGTGAGAAGGAGAAGGAGCGCGAGAGGGAACGGGAGAGGGACAGGGAACGGGAGCGCGAGCGGGACAAAGACCGCGAGCGCAGGACCAGAGAGCGAGACTGGGAGGGGGACAGAAGTCGAGACAAGAATATTGCTCGCAGCCTCTCCAGGTCAAGTATAAAAGTTCACTTTTATATGCAGGGTCTTGAAACATTGCTGACCCTAACATCCCCCTCCACAGGGAGAAGAGCCGGGATCGAGAAAAGAAACGAGACTTGGACGATGAAGAGGATCTGCACGAGCGCAGGAGGCTTGAAAGGAAACTCCGAGACAAAGAAGCAGCCTATCAGGAGGTAGGACGCAGACTCCGAGGAAGTTCCGCTGTTGTTAGTCTTTAGATTTTGTGATGGCTCATGGCACACAATTTTGATGACAGCGCCTAAAAAACTGGGAGCTCAGAGAGAGGAAGAAAGCACGGGATAACGCCAAAAATGCAGAGAGGGAAGATGAGCGCCGACGTGAGATGGTGAGATTTTGGGACAAACTTGAGGTGGATGATCTTCTCCTTTCACATTCTTCTCGTAGCACCATCCTCTCAGAAATGTGCTCTTGTCTGATGCGCTGATACTACGCACTGTGATATATATATAAGGCCTGTTTTGTTGTGCATTAGAGTCTACTGTAGTTGAGAATGGCTGTAAAGTGTGCCCCATTTCATTTTTGTCAGATGAAAGAAGGCAAACGGCTAAAAGGGTTCCTGGAAGACTATGATGATGACAGAGATGACCCTAAATACTACAGGTAGGAGTCACAAAAGGCAATATTGCAAAACACTGCAAACTGGAACAGCAGTTTTAAAGCAGAAAATGAATTTTATGTTAGACATTTTCATGGTAGCATTCCATGCTTATAATTGTTTTTTTTTTTTGTCTTTTGCTCCCCTGAGGATTTTTCACATTAAATAAGACACTCAGTGGCCTACATTTACATTCTGGTGGCAGACATGCAAAAAGAAAAAAAAAATCTGCAGCCTTTGTTCTGAAGCTTGTCGCTGCTTGTGGCGGCCACTAGGGGCAGTGCACTGCAGAAGCGCTTCAGAGACAGAGAAAAGGAGGCGGAGGCGGATGAGCGTGATAGGAAGAGAGAGAAGGAGGAGCTGGAGAAAATCAGACAGAGGCTGCTAGACGAGGGACATCCAGACCCAGACGCAGAGCTGCGCAGGGTAAACGCTGAGATCTGACTACCATTATTCATGTACACACGTGTGTGAGAGAGAATCTGTGTGTCTGTGAGTATGCGTGAATGCTGTCTCTGTGAAGGTCACTTCATTATTCCTTGCACGTTGATTCATTCCACTGGTTTTCACCTCCGGCACATCCTATTGGTCCAGATGGAGGAGGAAGAGGAGGAGCGACTCAAACGCCCTCCCGTTATCCAAGAGCCGGAGCTCGAGGAGCCGTGGGAGCAGCGCCACAGGGCTTCACGGGAGCATCGAGGGGACCACCGTGACCACAGGGGGGATCACAGGGAGAACCACAGTGGGTACCATGACAGAGTGGAGCATCGTCCGCACCCCACCCACTCTGAGTACGATGAGGTCGAGGAAGGCGAAGACGACTACTACGAGGAGGACCACGCCGAAGTCAAACCCTGCCTCAAGCCCACCATGAGGCCCATCACGGCGGCGCCGTCTGTGTCGTCGGCCAGCGGCAACGCGTCGCCCAACACGCCCGGCCACGAGTCGCCTTGCGGCATCATCATCCCCCACGAGAACTCGCCCCCCAACAAGCTGCCTGACGACGAGAACAGACCCAAGATTGGGCTCAGCCTCAAACTGGGTGAGTGCATGTCACTACATTGATGCATAACATAACCGGGGACTTTGACAACAATCTAGTTTTTTTCCTTGGCAAATGAAAACACTCTCAATGCAGGTGCAAGCGGAAGTCCCAGTCAGCCCAACGTAAGCAAGAGGAAGAAGCTGCCGGTCGACAGCGTCTTCGGCAAGTTTGAAGACGAGGAAGCAGACGAACAGCCGCGGAAGAGGAAGCTGGTGCCTCTGGACTATGACGATGACAAAAGCCTGGGGGTGGACGGCACCAAGGGGTCCAACTCGGAGGAGAAACGCAAACATATCAAGAGCCTCATTGAAAAGATTCCCACGGCCAAGCCCGATCTGTTCTCCTACCCTCTGGATTGGTCCATGGTGGACACTGTAAGTACTAGTCCTGTAGAAAGTACTCGTCTTAGTAACAAAGTATTTGCATTCCGATGGGGACGCTTCCTCTGATTAGATCACGCCAGTCACAACGATGCTTCTTCTGTACTTCGCCGCAGGCGTTAATGGAACGACACGTGCGGCCGTGGATCAATAAAAAGATCATCGAGTATATCGGAGAGGAGGAGCCCACGTTAGTGGACTTTGTCTGCTCCAAGGTATCAATCCCGGCCCCGGTCACTCACCTGCACTTGTCCCATGGATGCACTCACGTTGTGTCCCCACAGGTGATGGCTCACGGCACCCCACAAGGCATCTTGGATGACGTAGCTATGGTGAGTCAGTAACATGAGCAGACATTTTGTCAGCGCACCTTGAAATGTACATAGTTTATGCTAAATCAATTACTTTCTACCGGACTAACTTTTGTAGGTTCTTGATGAAGAGGCTGAAGTCTTCATCGTTAAAATGTGGAGGTTGCTCATCTATGAAACAGAGGCCAAGAAGATTGGTCTGGTGAAATAAGTACAATTGGCATTCTTCATTATAATGTATAAAATAGATTTGGGAGAGTTTGGTCATGGCCGTTACAACTTGTCCTTACCTGCTGCTTCACCATTTTTGTTGTAAATAATGTCATTCTTTGGTAATTTCCTTAAAAGGCCCATTTGCTTATTTTTGAATCAGCTTACTTGAACTTCTAGTTGTGGGGAAGTTAGTTGAGCAGGGTTGCCTTCAATGTGGGTTGCGTCATTTTATGCGCACACCTGCAGCTAGACATTTGAGGGCATGCCGTTGATTTCATTCTTTCACCTGAATACATTTGTTAAAACCACTACAAGCAAATGTTACAGTTAAGAATCTTTCCATTTTTTTGTATTGGTGAACATTTCAATAAAAATGTAGATGTTTTATTTTATTGTGTTTTTTGTTGACGTAAAACCCAATTTGGTGATACTTAAACATTTCCATTGAAGGGAATGAGACAGCTCGTGACAGTCAGATCAAGAATTTTATTGTTGCCAAGCGAACGGACAAGAGTAGATTCTATAGGTAAAAACCCCGTAAATGTCACCACCGAATGATAGCCAAACAGCAGAGCCTGCGTATTTTCCTCCAAACACGTTGGGTGACAACGCCATGGATACTCGTTTGAAGATCACCGCGATGTCATTGAAAATAGAAGCATATTGTGTCCTTAAACGACAACGCTTTTTTTTTTTTTTTTTTAAACAAGTGGGGTAAACAGAAAACTGCTGTTAAAAGTCCAAAAGAGGCACTTTTAATAGCAGCTCATATTTGCTGGACTGACTGTCCCCTCGTTTCTCTAGTCCTCAGTTTTGGCCTCCATCTCCTCTGCGTCGTCATCGCCGTCCACTTCGGCATTTTCCCTCTCTAGCCGCTCCAGCTGCCGGGCCAGCTCCGTCTCGTCCGTGTCCGTCACCACCTTAGGCTGAAGGGCACAGTTGTTAATACGAACACTCACATTCTTTTCTCACCTGTGAGTGCCTGTACATTTGAGGTCATGCTGGTAAGACCACCAATGCTTTAGCGCACCTCCATTTGGATGTTAAAGACACCCCTCTTCTCTTCAATTTTCTCCTTGATGGCTGCCATGGCCTGGTTGAGGACTGAGAGTCCCTCTGTGCGCTCCAGAGTGGTGGTGGTCATCACGTAGCGGGGAGGAGCGATCAGGTTGATCTATGGTATGAAGAGAGATTGGCCTCATTCACAGGTACTACCATACAGTGCCTTGCGAAAGTATTCGGCCCCCTTGAACCTTTCAACATTTTGCGACATTTCAGGCTTCAAACATAGATATAAAAGTTACATTTTTTGTCAAGAATCAACAAGTGGGACACAATTGTGAAGTGGAACAAAATTTATTGGATAATTTAAACTTTTTTAACAAATAAAAAACTGAAAATTGGGGCATGCAATATTATTCGTCCCCCTTGCGCTAATACTTTGTAGCGCCACCTTTTGCTGCAATTACAGCTGCAAGTCCATCCATCCATCCATCTTCTTCCGCTTATCCGGGGTCGGGTCGCGGGGGCAGCAGCTTCAGGAGGGACTCCCAGACTTCCCTCTCCCCAGCCACTTCATCTAGCTCGTCCCGGGGGATCCCAAGGCGTTACCAGGCCAGCTGAGAGACATAGTCTCTCCAGCGCGTCCTGGGTCGTCCCCGGGGTCTCCTACCGGTGGGACATGCCCGGAACACCTCCCCAGGGAGGCGTCCAGGAGGCATCCTGATGAGATGCCCGAGCCACCTCATCTGGCTCCTCTCAACGTGGAGGAGCAGCGACTCTACTCGGAGTCTCTCCCGGATGACCGAACTTCTCACCCTATCTCTAAGGGAGAGCCCGGACATCCTGCGGAGAAAACTCATTTCGACCGCTTGTATCCGGGATCTCGTTCTTTCAGTCACGACCCATAGCTCGTGACCATAGGTGAGGGTAGGGGCGTAAATCGACCGGTAAATTGAGAGCTTTGCCTTTTGGCTCAGCTCTCTCTTTACCACGACGGACCGGTACAGAGTCCGCATTACTGCCGACGCTGCACCGATCCGCCTGTCGATCTCGCGCTCCATCCTCCCCTCACTCGTGAACAAGACCCCAAGATACTTAAACTCCTCCACTTGGGGCAGGATCTCATCCCCGATCCGGAGAGGGCATTCCATCCTTTTCCGATCGAGGACCATGGACTCTGATTTGGAGGTGCTGACCCTCATCCCGACCGCTTCACACTCGGCTGCGAACCGCTCCAGTGAGAGCTGGAGATCACGGCCTGAAGAAGCCAACAGCACCACGTCGTCTGCAAAAAGCAGAGACGCGATGCTGAGGTCCCCAAACCGGACCCCCTCAACGCCTCGGCTGCGCCTAGAAATTCTGTCCATAAAAATTATGAACAGAATCGGTGACAAAGGGCAGCCTTGGCGGAGTCCAACCCTCACTGGGAACAAATCCGACTTACTGCCGGAAATGCGGACCAAACTCTGGCATCGGTGATACAGGGACCGAACCGCCCTTATCAGTTGGCTCGGCACCCCGTACTCCCGAAGCACCCTCCACAGAACCTCCCGAGGGACACGGTCGAACGCCTTCCCCAAGTCCACAAAACACATGTGGACTGGTTGGGCGAACTCCCATGCACCCTCGAGGATCCTGCTGAGTGAAGAGCTGGTCCACTGTTCCACGGCCAGGACGAAAGCCACACTGTTCCTCCTGAATCCGAGGTTCGACCTCCTGACGGACCCTCCTCTCCAGCACCCCTGAATAGACCTTACCAGGGAGGCTGAGGAGTGTAATTCCCCTGTAATTGGAACACACCCTCCGGTCCCCCTTCTTAAAGAGGGGAAGCACCACCCCAGTCTGCCAATCCAGAGGCACTGTCCACGCGATGTTGCAGAGACGTGTCAGCCATGACAGCCCCACAACATCCAGAGCCCTTAAGAAATCCGGGCGGATCTCATCCACCCCCGGGGCCTTGCCACCGAGGAGTTTTTTAACTACCTCAGTAATTTCGACCCCAGAGATTGGAGAGTCCGCCTCAGAGTCCCCAGGCCCTGCTTCCACAATGGAAGGCGTGTCGGTGGAATTGAGGAGGTCTTCGAAGTATTCTCCCCACCGACACACGACGTCCCGAGTCGAGGTCAGCAGCACGCCATCTCCACTGTAAACAGTGTTGACGTTGCACTGCTTCCCCCTCCTGAGACGCCGGATGGTGGACCAGAATTTCTTCGAAGCCGTCCGGAAGTCATTCTCCATGGCCTCGCCAAACTCCTCCCACGTCCGGGTTTTTGCCTCAGCAACCGCCGATGCCGCGTTCCGCTTGGCCATCACCTGTCAGCTGCCTCCGGAGTCCCGCAGGCCAAAACGGCCCGATAGGACTCCTTCTTCAGCTTGACGGCATCCCTTACCGCCGGTGTCCACCAGCGGGTTCGGGGATTGCCGCCACGACAGGCACCAATGACCTTACGGCCACAGCTCCGGTCGGCCGCCTCAACAATGGAGCAAGGTCCACTCGGACTCAATGTCCCCCGCCTCCCCCGGGACGTGGGAAAAGCTCTGCCGGAGGTGGGAGTTGAAGCTCTTCCTGACAGGGGATTCCGCCAGACGTTCCCAGCAGACCCTCACAGAGCGTTTGGGTCTGCCAGGTCGGACCGGCCAGCATCTTCCCCCACCATCGGAGTCAACCCACCACCAGGTGGTGATCAGTTGACAGCTCCGCCCCTCTCTTCGCCCGAGTGTCCAAAACATGCGGCCGCAAATCCGATGACACGACTACAAAGTCGATCATCGAACTGCGGCCTAAGGTGTCCTGGTGCCAAGTGCACACATGGACACCCTTATGTTTGAACATGGTGTTCATTATAGAAAATCCGTGTCGAGCACAGAAGTCCAATAATAGAACACCGCTCTGGTTCAGATCGGGGGGGCCGTTCCTCCCAATCACGCCCTTCAGGTCTCACTGTCATTGCCCACGTGAGCATTGAAGTCACCCAGTAGAACGATGGAGTCCCCAGAAGGAGCGCTCTCCAGCACTTCCTCCAGGGACTCCAAGAAGGGTGGGTACTTGAGCTGCCGTTTGGTGCATAGGCACAAACAACAGTCAGGACCCGTACCCCCACCCGAAGGCGGAGGGAGGCTACCCTCTCGTTCACCGGGGTGAATCCCAATGTGCAGGCGCCCAGCCGGGGGGCAATAAGTATACCCACACCTGCTCGACGCCTCTCACCGTGGCCAACTCCAGAGTGGAAGAGAGTCCAGCCCCTCTCGAGAGGGCTTGAACCGGAACCCAAACTGTGCGTGGAAGCAAGTCCGACTATATCTAGTCTGAACTTTTCTGCCTCGCACACCAGCTCGGGCTCCTTTCCAGCCAGAGAGGTGACATTCCATGTCCCAAGAGCCAGCTTCTGCAGCCGGGGATCAGACCGCCAAGGTCCCTGCCTTTGGCCGCCGCCCAGTTTGCACTGCACCCGACCCCTTTGGCCCCTCCCACAGGTGGTGAGCCCATGGGAAGGGATTTGTTTGGGAAATGGAGGCCTGCTGTATCTTAAATCCCCAGAACGACTTTTTTAGGTTGCCTCGTCTTGCGCTAATACTTTGTAGCGCCACCTTTTGCTGCAATTACAGCTGCAAGTCGCTTGGGGTATGTCTCTATCAGTTTTGCACATCGAGAGACTGGAATTCTTGCCCATTCTTCCTTGCAAAACAGCTCGAGCTCAGTGAGGTTGGATGGAGAGCGTTTGTGAACAGCAGTCTTCAGCTCTTTCCACAGATTCTCGATTGGATTCAGGTCTGGACTTTGACTTGGCCATTCTAACACCTGGATACGTCTATTTGTGAACTATTCCATTATAGATTTGGCTTTATGTTTTGGATCATTGTCCTGTTGGAAGATAAATCTCCGTCCCAGTCTCAGGTCTTTTGCAGACTCCAACAGGTTTTCTTCCAGAATGGTCCTGTATTTGGCTCCATCCATCTTCCCATCAATTTTAGCCATCTTCCCTGTCCCTGCTGAAGAAAAGCAGGCCCAAACCATGATGCTGCCACCACCATGTTTGACAGTGGGGATGGTGTGTTCAGGGTGATGAGCTGTGTTGCTTTTACGCCAAACATGTCGTTTTGCATTGTGGCCAAAAAGTTCGATTTTGGATTCATCTGACCAGAGCACCTTCTTCCACATGTTTGGTGTGTCTCCCAGGTGGCTTGTGGCAAACTTTAAACGAGACTTTTTATGGATATCTTTGAGAAATGGCTTTCTTCTTGCCACTCTTCCATAAAGGCCAGATTTGTGCAGTGCACGACTGATTGTTGTCCTATGGACAGACTCTCCCACCTCAGCTGTAGTTATCTGCAGTTCATCCAGAGTGATCATGGGCCTCTTGGCTGCATCTCTGATCAGTGTTCTTGTTTGAGATGAAAGTTTGGAGGGACGGCCGGGTCTTGGTAGATTTGTAGTGGTCTGATACTCCTTCCATTTCAATATAATTGCTTGCACAGTGCTCCTTGAGATGTTTAAAGCTTGGGAAATCTTTTTGTATCCAAATCCGGCTTTAAACTTCTCCACAACAGTATCTCGGACCTGCCTGGTGTGTTCCTTTGTCTTCATGGTTCTCTCTGCGCTTTAAACAGAACCCTGAGACTATCAAAGAGCAGGTGCATTTATACGGAGACTCGATTACACACAGGTGCATTCTATTTATCATCATCAGTCATTTAGGACAACATTGGATCATTCAAAGATCCTCACTGAACTTCTGGAGTGAGTTTGCTGCACTGAAAGTAAAGGGGCCGAATAATATTGCACGCCCCACTTTTCAGTTTTTTATTTGTTAAAAAAGTTTAAATTATCCAATAAATTTCATTCCACTTCACGATTGTGTCCCACTTGTTGTTGATTCTTGACAAAAAATTAAAATTTTATATCTTTATGTTTGAAGCCTGAAATGTGGCGAAATGTTGAAAGGTTCAAGGGGGCCGAATACTTTCGCAAGGCACTGTACATTCTGATTTGGTATTACATCACCATTGTGGCAAAAGAACTTAAGACTTTTATTAATGTTGGTGTCACATAATGTGCATGGGTGGTGGTGAAGTCACCTTAATGGGCATGGCCTCTGTAGAGCAGCCCAGACCCGCCCGCAGCGCTTCCTTAACGGCGTCGATGCCCTCGTAGCCGTAACACGCCACTTCAATGTCTGCCATCAAGACGAGAGGAAGAATGTTTTTCGTTTTCTGTTGTCATGAATCCACGTGGTGTTATTGCAAATCTATTTTCTACAAACTAAATTCGGTTGAAGTTGGGAAATTGTGTAAAATGTAAATAAAAACAAAATACAACGATTTGAAAATCCTTCTCAACCCATATTCAATTGAATACACTACAAATGTTCAAACTGATAAACTTAATTGTTTTTTGCCAAATAATAAATAACCTAGAATTTCATGGCTAACACGTCCAGTAGAAGTTGGGAAAGGTGCCAATAAATACTGAGAAAGCTGAGAAAAGCTCATCAAACACCTATTTGGGACATCCCACATGTGATCAGGCTAATTGGGAACAGGTTGATACCATGATTGGGTATAAAAAGAGCCTCCCCAAACATGCTCAGTCATTCACAAGCAAGGAAGCGGCAAGGTTCACCACTTTGTCCACAACTGCGTGAGAAAAACCATTTCTCAAAGCAAAATTGAAAGGAATTTAGGGATTTCAACATTTACGGTCCATAATATCATCAAAAGGTTCAGAGAATCTGGTAAAATCACTGCACGTAAGCGCCACGGCCGGAAACCAAGACTGAATGACCGTGACCTTCGATCCCTCAGACGGCACTACCTTAAAAACCGACATGAGTTTGTAAAGCAGGGGTGGGCAATTCCGGTCCTCGAGGGCCGGTGTCCTGCATGTTTTATAGGTCTCCCTGCTGCAACACACCTGATTCAAATGATCAGGATTGTTATCCAGCTTCTGCAGACCTTGCTAATTATCTGACTATTTGAATCAGGTGTGTTGCAACAGGGTGACATAGAAAACATGCAGGACACCGGCCCTCGAGGACCGGAATTGCCCACCCCTGGTGTAAAGGATCACCAAATGGGCTCAGGAAAACTTCAGAAAACCACTGTCAGTAAATACAGTTCGTCACTACATCAGTAAGTGCGGGTTAAAACTCTACCATGCAAAGCAAAACCCGTTTATGAACAACATCCAGAAACACCGCCGGGTTCTCTGGGCGCGAGCTCATGTAAAATGGACTGATGCACAATGGAAAAGTGTTTTGTGGTCTGATGAGTCCACTTTTAAAATCGTTTTTGGAAACACTGGACGTCATGTCCTCCGGACTAAAGAGGAAGGGTTATCAACGCAAAGTTCAAAAGCCAGCATTAGTTCTCATGGCATGGGTGACTTACATTTCTGTGTAGGCAACATAAATGCTGAAAAGTACATACAGATTTAGGAGCAACATATGCTGCCATCCCTGCGACGTCTATTTCATGGACGCCGCTGCTTATTTCAGCAAGATAATGCCAAGCCACATTCTGCACGTGTTACAACAGCGTAGCTTCTAAGTAAAAGAGTCCAGGTTCTCCCCTGGCCCGCTTGCAGTCCAGACCTGTCTCCCATTGAAAATGTGTGGCACATTATGTAGCGTAAAATACAACAGGAAAGACCCCGGACTTTTGAACAACTGAAGCAGTTCAAGCAAGAAGGGGAAAGAATTCCACATGAGAAGCTAAGAGAATTAGTCTCCTCTCTGCCAAAAACATTTATTGAGTGTTATTAAAATGAAAGGTTATGTAACGAAGTGGTAAACATGCCCTTTCCCAACTTCTACTGCACGTGTTGCAGCCATGAAATTCTAAGTTAATTATTATTTGAAAAATAAAAAAAAGTTTGAGTTTGAGCATTAAATATGTTGTCTTTGTAGTGTATTAAATTGAATATGGGTTGAAAAGGATTTTCAAATCATTGTATTTTGTTTTTATTTACATTTTACAAAATTTTCCAACTTCAACCAAATCGGTTTGTAGTTGTTACCTGCTCGGATCTTAACAGCCTGCGGAGTAAGTCGCCTGTTGATGTTGTCAATAAGTACGGCCCGCTCTTCCTCTGTCAGGTCCAGCTCAGACAGGATTGAAGGATCACTGCATCAAAATGCGTAAGTCACATTTCGTCACTGTTAAGCTTATACAAATTATGGGGTCTTGTATGTGTGACAATTCACTTTTGTTATTGGAGCATATGCAACATGCACTACTGTTATACCAAAGACAGTCACAGCCTTGATTAAGTAAATGATGAGGGGAAAAAGGTCAAAGTTTTTTTGCGTGTGTGTCTTACGACACGGCCTGTTTGAAGACGTCGTAGGCGCCGTATCCCGGCCGCTTGTACTTCTCGTCAAAGACCCAGGCGGTGCGTTGGTACAAGCTCTCCAGCTGCTCGTCTTTGCTATACTCCAGCACTTCGGCCACGTGTCGCAGGATGCTGTAAACCTGAAGCATGTTTGTCATCAAATTAATGGCCAAAATTTGACAAAGTTGATTCGTTCAGATTGCTGTCAATTTGACTCACAGTTTTAGATTTGGTGAATTTATCTTCACACTTGATGGCCTCTTCTGGTGAAACTCTTCTTTTTGATAGATCAATGTATCCTAATGGGGAAGCAGTGGAGGAACATGGTTGGGGCTCTTTCTACGAAATATAAACAGCGCCGAACTAACCTTTCTCTTTGTCTACCCGGATGACCACCACGCACTCGTTGCGTCCTATGCGGATGAGCTTGTTGATGGAGCGAATACGTCGACGCGACAGTTCGCTCAGGAGGATCATGCCCTCAATGTTGTTGTACTCCAGGAGGCTGACGTAGGCGCCCATCTCGGCGATGGACCTCACGTTCACCATGACCACGTCCTCCACCTCTGGGAAGCGGTGCTGGTAGAATCGACAACTGAGCCCCGGCATTGCTAATTGGGAAAAAAAAGAAATGAAAATATACCTTACGTGAACTACAGCTATGCATGATCTTTATTATTAGGTTGTACTCATCTTTGTTAAGCAAACACACTCATATTAATCGATTTCAATATCATCGTACCAACAAGTACCGGTAGTCTCTGGTTTTAAAATTAAGGAGTTCTCTAATTTCCAAACATAACTTACATGAGTATAAAATATAGCCAAATCAAATACTGTCAACAATATTTTCATTCGCACTTTTTGTCGGACACAAGAAAAGGTCTAAACGCGTTGATGACACATAAAGGTCAATATGACAAAAAAAAAGATACGAACATTCAAATACCTACCATAAGCAGAACATATGATTGTGTTATATTACCACAAGACACAATTGGAAAAAGAAAAGCTAACAGCATTATTAGTTTGGAGCTCGTAGCCGGTTGCTCACATGCGGCACATGCAAACGAGCGCAGCTAGCATTGCTCCTTTGCCATTCTAATGTCTGATATGTCCGTTAAAACTCACCTGTGTCATATGTTTGGATAAGAAAAGCCTCTAAAGTGGTTCACTGCGTCTTTAAATGTTTTCTTTTACTCTTCTTGGTTTCGGTTTAGTGATTGAGAACTATCACCTGTTAGCTCGTATTCACATCCGTGCTAATATTTTTTCGACCCGGACCCGGAAATGATCGGGTTTTTCTTTTCATCTCCGCATACGCACAGGGTCTCATCTATAGTCACGTGACCAGAGGTCAGCTGATCTACGGCCGGGGAGACTGACATCATCTTAACCTGTGCTTGAAATCCCGCTCGAAGAGTATTTTATTTGTTTCCGGAACGCAAATAAATTGGAAAATTACGCCTTCGTGATCCAAATAATCATCAGGAAACGGGCAAGATGTCTGGAAAAGACAGGATCGACGTGTTCCCATCCAGAATGTAAGCGTGTTTTATAGCTACGCTAGCTAACACCATTTAGCATAAATAACATCAATTTTATTTTTGGCCATTCATTTTTGTGTGGGTTTACCCTTTGCGTGAACGTTTTGGCTGGAATCTAACGTGGTGCAATTTTGCTTAATTTCTGCGTTCGAATTTAAAAGCGGAAGAGTCCTTGTCATGTGACGTTTTCTATTAATGTGACCCAAGTCGGAACTGTTACTATTTCACTATCATTTTCTTGGGCCATGAATAGATTCCCCCCCCCCCCCCCCCATCAATGTCTTATAAACATTATGCTATTTGGTATTCAATAATTATGACAAACTCTAATAACCATCGACGTGTTTTCATCAAAAAGAGTACAGCTAGAAACTACAATAGGACATCATGAATCAAATATGTAGATGTACTTCTATTTGGTTAATGCAGTGGTTCTTAACCTTGTTGGAGGTACCAAACCCCACCAGTTTCATATGCACATTCACCAAACCCCTCGTTAGTGAAAATATATATTTTTTTAAATTCATAGATTCATAGATGTTTTTTACTGGTGCTCAAAATGGGCCGTGCATAAACATCACCTTGTTCAAAGAACAAAACCAACACTGCATGAACTCACAACAAATTACATACTGGCAAATCAGAATTTACACGATAAATCAGGTTTGTTCGGACCTCCTCAGTAGAGGCTCTATCGAACCCCTGAGACCAATTCACCGAACCCCTAGGGTTCGATCGAACCCAGGTTAAGAACCACTGGGTTAATGGGAGGCAAACACTGGCAGTGTTACACAGACTCCCATCTGATATGAGTTTGAATGTGGTTGGTTAATTCTGAATACAAATTTTATCAGAGTACACTTTTATAACAGTTTCTATAAGGATTTGTTTTGTCTTTAGAATTGCACATTTTTCTTTGTTGTTGTTGTTGTTGCCTGCTCTAGTATCATTATGCCTGTTGTGTGTTTTGGTTGGCAGGGCTCAGACCATCATGAAGGCCCGTATGAAAGGAGCGCAGACAGGCCGCAATCTGCTCAAGAAAAAGTCTGACGCTCTCTCCATGCGATTCCGTCAAATTCTTCGCAAGATTATCGAAGTCAGTGTGTGTTTTATTTTAGAATTACGACCTAAGAAGGAATGTAAAATGTTGTTTTCGAGTGTATTAGTTAACGATTTTTACGCTGTGATATCTCATTTCAGACAAAGACCAAGATGGGGGAGGTGATGAGAGAAGCGGCCTTCTCTTTGGCTGAAGCCAAATTTGCAGCTGGTGATTTTAGGTAAGAGTGGTGTTGAAAATGACTGAATGAGTGTCCAACTAATATGTGTCTTTGTGTCCACAGCACTACAGTCATTCAGAATGTCAACAAAGCTCAGGTGAAGGTGCGTGCCAAAAAAGACAATGTGGCAGGCGTTACTCTTCCAGTTTTTGAGCATTACCAAGAAGGCGGTGATAGTAAGTGAAACAATATTTGATATAAACATGTATAACGTTTTTTCTTCTTCAAGTAGATCGATTGACATCTTTGTTTGTGATGGTCAGGCTATGAGCTGACTGGTCTAGCCAGAGGAGGAGAGCAGCTCTCCAGGTTGAAGAGGAACTATGCCAGGGCTGTGGAGCTGCTCGTAGAGTTGGCCTCCCTACAGGTAGGGGGCGCTGTTTCATACACTGTGCCTTTTTTCTCTCATCTGGACCAGGAATGGTGCCAGGCCACAGAGAGATATACAACCAAACACACCAAATCCTTATTTTTTTTTTTTTTTTTAACCAGACATCTTTTGTCACTCTGGACGAAGCCATAAAGATCACCAACCGCCGCGTGAATGCAATTGAGCATGGTAAGCTTGAACGATTTTAACATTTGATCCCAAATTGATATTTTCAAGACTAATTGAGGTCTCTTTCAGTGATCATCCCTCGGATCGACCGCACCTTGACATACATCATTACCGAGCTGGATGAGCGGGAACGAGAGGAGTTCTATAGGTCGGTGGCCTCATAAGTCTCTCATTCGGTTATTTTTCAGTGTCTCTGACGCGTCTCTTTTTTTCGCCCTCTCAGGCTGAAGAAGATCCAGGAGAAGAAGAAGCAGCTGAGAGAGAGGACGGAGAAGGAGATAGCCGCCCGGGTGGCCAAGTTAGGTCCCATTGCCGAGCCCGCCAACATGCTGACAGAGGAGACGGATGAAGACCTGCTTTTTGAGTAAACACCCTGTTGCCAAGGCAACCTTTAAATGTATTTATTCCCTGCCTATCGGGGCGATGTCCAAGTCTCATGAAGACATTTTGTGTGTAGTGTGTCCTGTTGTGTCATACTGTATAGAACTGCAAAGAAGTTGAAATAAGTACAAATAGAAAACATGTACGTAAAAAACGATGACATTTAAAAGTAGATTTTGATTGTCTTCTCAGTTCGCATGCTGTAAATTTTAAAAGGGTTGTGCTAGTTAACAGTGTGTGAGTGCCATTACCTTGTTTAAAAAAAAAAACTATTGAGACTCTTGCTATAACACACATTTCAACATGTCATCAAATAAAAGGTGTACCGAGTATCTTGTTGTGTTGGGGCCTCACCAAAGTCAAATCAAATGGATCCTGACGGCCATTTTGTACCACAATGTTGCATTCAACACATTTTGGTCAGGTATGAAGAACAGGCACGTTCGTGTTGAGGCAAGAAGCTTTTGCAGTATGATATGCCGTTTAATGACAATAGATTTCTTTTGCGGGGCTTTCAATAGAACACAAGATAAAACAAAAAAAATACTGATTGTGGTAGAAGAGGAAAAAAAACTAAATCTATTAACAAATGGAACTGCAGCCACTTAAAGCAATGTACCATTATATCATTTTGATTTTCCAATTTAGGAGTAAAATGTTTACATTAGCCCTAGAAAATCTATATTTACAATTATAAATATTAAGATATATCTTTCATAAATGGCTAAAGCAAAAACGGGGAGCACAAAGGAGACACACAGACATGACGAATTGTAAGAAAAACCTGAGTCCGTCTTTGAGGAAATGTGCAAATGAACAGTGTAGCATCTGTCTTTCAAATGGTGCCTTCAAGAACGTCCATGGGGAGCTCAGCAGAGCCAAGAGGTGGGCACCCACTGCGGTTCGGTGTCCAGCTTCTCGATGAGCCTGCGCAGTTCAAAGAAAGCCTCGTTTGGCTCTGCGTTCACAATGGTGGCGTCAAAAACGTGGCCGAAGTCCTGCTCCATCTCGCGAGCCTTCTCGATGACCTCCATAAGATCTTCTGGCTGTGCGGGACACCAATTTGGACTTGGTGAGTTTTCTTTACATTTAACACGATGACAAAGGTAACCAAGATGATTAAGTACCTTGGGTGTTTTTCCCTCAGTAGCCAGCAGGGTGCGCAGTCGTTCTTGAGAAGGAGGTGCAATGAAGATGACAAACGGTTTGAGGTTGGAGGACCTCAGGACCTTCAACGACTGCAGAAAAGGAGTAAGAAAGTATTAAACAAAACCATTTGGTTTAATAATCATTTAGAGGCATTTTTAGTAAAAAATAATATATGCAGCATGATGGAAGAGTAATTTTTAAGTTTAGTGTTTGCGAGATGAACTACCCTGGTGTGCAGGCAGAGCAAGCAGATGCGCCCAGAGTTGACCACGTGTCGCACAGAGTCCGTGCTGGTTCCGTACAGGTTCTTCCCATACTCCCCGGACTCGATGAACTTCCCCGCTGACAAGTCGTCCTCGAAGCTTTGTCGATTCACAAAGTGGTACTCGCGCCCGTTCCGCTCGTGGATCCTTGCACTTCTGGTCGTGTCTGCGTGAGTAAAAAATTTGCAATGATATCACAACCTGTTACAAAAATAATAAGAAAATTTGGGCAACTTACGCGGGACGGCGACGGCAAACTTGTTCGGCTCAACAACGAGTAGCCTGCGGCGCAGCTCGTCATGGCCGCTGTTCGTAGGAGCGATCAGAGCTATGGGGCGTTTGCGGTTGGCGGGCTGGTGATAGAGAGACATCTCCTCATAGGTCAGGACGTCTTCGCTTTCTGAGAAGAGAGGTTAACAAGGTTATTCGGAATATAACGACAGTTGAAGAATTTATAGATTTGAATGAGGCCCAGTATTGCTTTTTCTGCGCAGGTTTTGGCCAAAGATGTGCTTGGTAGCTAGCGAGTCACTTGTGTTTTTGTTTGTGTGGCTGAGTGAGCAGCAGCATGACATCACAGGGTCCCTCTGAGTGATTTAGCCCCCTGCTGGGCACCTGTTGGTGCTTCCTCTGATCCCGTCTAGGAGGAGAAGACTAATCTGAGCCAAGCAGAGGCCAGGTCATGTCCGCTATAGCTAGTGGAGTTTGTGTTTGCACACTGACCAAAGTGAGAGCACAGAGTAAAGGTAAGCGAGTTATTTTCTTTTTTTTACCAGCGTTTTTGCACAGAGATGTGCTTTTCTTTTTCTGCTGCTTGTTTTTCTTCACATACCAACGCTTCCCTGAAAAAGAAGACAAGGATACTTGTGGTTGCAAAATGCCGCCTTGCCCATGTGCGACCTTCGCAATGCAAAGCAACACAATTATCTTACCTTGCTGCTCTCGACTCCTGTCTGGTGTTGTTCTCTTCAAGGTCTCTCTCTGTTGCTGGAAGCATTTCCCTGTCAAACACAATGACAGGACTGATTTAATATTTATTTTCCGTGTTTTTCTTTCAGTCCAGCGAGTTGGCCCACTTTCCATTTCCACTGCTTAACCTCTTTTTGGTAGCAGGCGCAAGCTTGGGTCAAAGAGTAATCTCAAATAATTCTCAAGTGTTTGATTTAATCTGCCAGACTTGCCAGACGGGCAGGGCTTTCCTCCTGTTGAGCCAGGTTAGCAGCTTGCCATTTTTTTTGAATGCCATCTAACTTGTAAATTGACTATACTTTAACATCTGGAATTTCCGCCCAACAGCGGCAACATGCTAAGTATAATATTATTTTGAGCGTTTACCACAACTCACAATGTAAACATGAAGATGATTCGCTCTTTGTCAAGTCATGTTTTTGCATTACGAAAGACACCAGAGTAAACAAATAATCTATATGTCTGATTGGCTTTGGTCTGCTCCCAACCTGGAATGAGTCCAGCCAGTAACTGATTTTCTTCATCTCCGTCCCTGTAGGCCTGCCACCAGTTGGGGTCATCCTGGCTGATGACGTGAAGAATGTCCCCTTTCTGGAAAGAAAGGCCCAGCTCCCGACATGGCACAAAAGGGTCATCTGAGGGGTCGTAGTCAAAGTCAGCTCGTACGTGCATCTGCGGGACACGGGGGGTTTACTGCTTGTGTGCATGCAAACAGGGCACTCAGGTCCACCTTTGAGACTTACCACAGTCTGTCTGTGTGGGGCAGATTTGATCTGAGAGCTCGGGATGAGAAGGAATGTCAAAGTGCCGTGCATTTGTTGCTGGTGGACAAAATAAGATGAATGTCCATAAGTCATCATTCTCTTTGATGCTCAAGCTTAGGGCAATGATTCATTATTTATTAAAAATAAATAAATAAATAAAAAACTGCTCTAAAATCACACAGAATCCCCAAAGCCAAATCAAAGGTGAAAATGGCAAAAGCATTCTAAGCCTGGTTCTCACCAGTAAGTCGTGAACTTCATTGACGTGCTTCCCACGAAGGGAAATGCCGTTGATCTCCAGGATCTCATCCCCCTCATTGAGCAGGCCGCTGTGCTCCGCAGTCCCGCCTTTCACTACCCGGCTCACCATCACGCTGTCCATGTCATTACGCACGGTCGCGCCCTGGAGGCAGACCAACGCAGTTTGGAAAAATCATGGAGGTTTGGCCTAAGATGTTGTTTTGTTAAAGATTCAAGAATGTGGAGGGCGTCTCACCAGCGGAGTGTCACGAGTCTTATGCAGCCGCACCATTTTAACAGTTTTGCCTAAATACTGGATCACGTTGTCCTCTGCCATTTCCTGCACAGCTAAGCTGTCATGTGCTTGCATCAGCGCCTGTGCACACCAAACAAACGGTTACAATTAGGCCAGACCTTTCTGAAACGACACAAACAAAAACATCAGGATTGACTTGAACAAAATTGACATTCAGGATCTTCTAACCACTGTTACTTTACTGTACATTTATCATTGTAGCTAAACTCCACCAGGGGGAGCCCTAGAGCAAAATTGTGAGTTACTAGTCAATGGCTAATAATCAGACTGAGTTGAAAGAGTCACCTGACCTGGAGATGAGGATTGGTGAGCAGAGCCCTGAGCTCCAAGCCCTCTTTCTGTTGGCTGGACTGGAGGATCTTCTGGACCTAAAAACATGCACACGCGCACTACTAGCTTGCTTCATAAAGAAACATGTAAACGTCGCAAAGCACGCTTTGAAATCAATGCAATTTCACACTCCTGCGACAAATCGACTTTTAGGGTTTTCATTCCAAGCAATTTTGTGTTGTTTTGTGTTAACGCAATATTATTTATTATTTATTTATTGTCCCATCAATGGCATTAGTTGACCTGAAAACACATTGCAGGCGTATTAAACAAGCTTTAAACAATAAACTAAATTGTCCGTGGGAATAAACGTGATAATTGGCCATAATTAAACTGCTTGTGGTTAAAAGGCAGGGAAATTATTATTTACTTTTTTTTTTGGGTGTCCTGTTAGAACTCTGCAGTGTTACACTAATATAGCTCACCAACAAGGTGACACACTTCTCCCACCCTTTAGCGGGCCATTAAGAGTTAAGCTCATCCAATAGCAGCGGCTATTAGGCGTTGTTAAAACGCTTCGGGATCCGTGCCCGGCGTTTGCTCTCCCACACGGGTTTACCTCACTGAGTGAGGATGAGGCCTTGCCATGTCTGAGCGCAAAATAGATCCGCTCAGTTGGGTCGTCTCTGGTGGCCTTTAAATGAACTTTACACAGCCAAGCTCACGCCTGTCGGTTTCAGCACGGTAAAGGCTGATTCTGCAATATTGTTTTTTTTCCCTTCCATTCGTAGTTGATAAATCCCAGTGGAGAACCTGTTTAGCTAAATAGCAGCAAAGCGAATTACAATGTCTGTGGTTGTGTGTGTGACAGGAAAAAACACAGGCTCAATTGACATAAGTCAATTACCGCCGCTTTGCTTCAGTACCGACTGGCCTGTGTTTGTGCTGACAAGATGACATCACCTGACAGTATACTCGTGCATAGCAAGCGAAGCACGTCGCATACCTCTAGGCATAGCTCCTGCGCTTGCGCCGTGAGGGGCGAGGTGGGGTTGACTCGATTCATCTTTTGGGACACAACGGTGTAGATGCTGTAGGCGCACTTAAAGTCATCATTGGCAAGCAGCTGGATGAGCAGCTCCGCATCCTGGTGGCTCCGAGCGTCACTTAGGTATTGCTGCACCCACTTGATGGCTTGCAGCAGCTCCTCCAGGTCTGACACAAATTGCATGGATGAGTTTATTCGCTTTTTAATGTCATTGGACTCTTTTAAAAGATTATACTTTTTTTATGCAGCACACAGAGTGTGATTAAAACTAGAGGGTTTTTTTTGGGATACAGAATCTGTAAGAACTTTTGCCCCCGAGATGTGCTCACAGTGCTTCCCTGCCAGTTTTCAACTTAAATATATATCCTGTCCTTTACCCTGCCTCCTCAATAGTCACTATTCGACATTATTTTCTCATCACTCCCAATAGGTCACAACTTGCCATTCTTCTCTGAAGTCTGCATTCCTCTGCGACCACACCATCCCCCAAAGACGCCCAAGATATAAATTCACGTCAACTCACCGGTAATTGCATCTTTGGTGGTATGCTCCTTCCCCTCAAAGGTAGGATTGTCAACACCCACTTTTGGATTCTGTGCCAGTTTCCTGAGCCTCAGTGATGCATTGGGGTCAATGTCGTGCTTCCCCCGGCTATCCTCTTCCCTCCTCTTCCTCAGCTCATCCTGGTAGTGTTGGATTCTCTCCATCTGGGCACTGCAGTGCACGGGCTTGACGAGGCAACTCTCGTCGCCAGGGCAGTCCACTGCCCGCTCCCTGTGGCTGGCGGCCTGGGCGGTGCCTTCCTGCACATAACCGTTCATGTGGGTCGTGATCATCACGGCTCCACCAGCAAATAGCTCAGACCACCTCAGTCCTGGCCCAGCTCTGCCCAGTTGTTAAGAAGAACTGGTGCAGAGACTCTCATCAGGGGCCATTTTTACTCTTGACTTTGGAGATCCTGAAACACATGCAAAAATAAAGGCATACAATTATTCAGATAATTTTTATTTTTTGTCTCATTAGACAAACTCTCAGTCCATTTTGAATGCTTAGGCCCAGTCATTCGTATGATATACCGCTTGCAGCCCTCCCCCCTGCCTGAGCTAATTACAATTGGCATGTCCCCCCCCCGCCCCCACTCCTGCTCCAAGCTCTCGAAGCATTTATCTAGACTGGCGGCTGACAGTGGAGACTTCAAGAGGGCCATCTGTCGCCACAGCCTTAGTTAATCCCTGGATAGTGCAGCAGGCCGAGGTACCTGAGCAGGACATGATGCGTAGGATAGAATTGGAGGTAATCAAATATGATCCAATAACATGACCAAGGCATGACAAAAACTATCTTTAAAATGTTCTACAATAACTGCAGATGAACTTCAAATAGTGTGCAAGTATGAAAAGATCTCGTGAACATGAGGAAGCATCCACACAGACTGTGGCTTGCGCTCTCTAGTTAGCATTCACACATCATTCCAAATCAGGGTATCCCAAAATGATGGGACCCAAAACGGACACCGTGTGCCAATATGGCATTGCAATTTGCATTTTCCATACCGAAAAGAAATAATTTGTTTGTGTCGTGTTGCTCTGTTTTAGCGTAGCCTTCTGCAGGATATCACTCTGTGCTGTAACGTGTGGTACTGTAAACCCTAAGAAATGATGAGTGGCCGAGACGAGGTTAGCGTAACATCTAACGTACATTTTTATACAACTACTTCGGTGCTTAAAGTAACTTGCTCAGGTTTTACCACCCGCAGACACGTCTAGAGGTGAGAATAATGTTGCATTTAGTCCTTGCTGCTTTGCAAAGAGATTAGTTTAAATAGCCTTCATGTGCAACTACTCAGTGATTTAACAAGACGTAAAAAGTCACTTTGGCGATATTACGCACAAGAAACTGCTAGAATGTAGTTAGTGAAAGAGGTTATTGCAGTCTGATTGCTAATAAAACCTCACATTAGTTTTACCCCCCAGTTTAAAATGCGCAGATTAGCTTTGTGCCGCTAACTCCCAAATCAACTACGTAGCCGTATCCCGTGAACGGAGACGACTCACCACTGCGGCGTCAGTGAATACGGCTTAAGAAGCCAACTGCTGCCTTCTTCTTAAATCCGCCACTGCTTATTTTGCAGAAATCAAAGAGGAAAAAGTCACGGTAGAAGGTCAGAACATCAGCACACTCTTGGGGTCCCGGTGGTCCACCTCCAGACTGTTGTAGTGAGAGTTGAGTGCAGGGACTCCTGAAGCCATTGAAGACGTGCACGAGGTGTTTTTATGCGGTCTCCCCTGGCAACACTGAGACGCCACAGCGGCACCCATCGGTCAGACGCATTATTAAACGTGCTATTATTGCGATCTCGTCAACCTTAGGACGAATGGGCGAGATTTATCTAAACATTATTCACGGATATATTTTGATTGTTGACCGGCATTCTTGCGATAGAAATGCATTCAGTCCAGTACATGTCTTAACATCTTTGGCAATCAGTGGAAATTTTAGAACAAACTATGGCTCCAAATACCCCCCTAATAACAAGGCTACTGTTGTGTACACGATGTGATGGTGTCGAATGTTGCTGTTGTTGTTTGAGGACGTTGTTTGATGAGTCATTGCTTTTTTTCTGCTTGCTTGAGAGGATTGCAAAGGTTTGGGACCCAAAGATGCAGCTGACAGCCTTGTGGGGCATGTAAGGGACGGTGTTCCAAATCTAGCACAACAACTGTTGGTGAATAGTGTTGTGCACTTGAGGAGCTCATGTGCGATGTCACATTGCACCACATGGTGGCCACGAGTGCACCGACCCATCTCTCACTGAACTTCAAAACTTCAAAGTGTACTGCACTACACTGTGAACCTCACAGACACGTTTGTCAATGACATTAATGTGGGCCAAGTTATTTAAAAATAATTCAAATTTATGTATGTTTTTGACTAACTTGGTTTGTGTTATTGTCATTGACAGACATGTCCAGAAATGTGTCATGATGTTGTGCAGTACCCGTGACGTCGTTTTTGACCCAATGAAAGATGACTGCTGGTTGGTTGTGCTCATGTGCACCTTGGTACCATTTGACAGAAAACCTGAACTTATCAAGCATTCAGCTGCTTCATGCATGGTGGTCACTGCAGCGGAGAAGTGTTCAATGGCTGCTTGAAGTCTTGAGATGAGAGTTGGACTTCAGTCACTGCAATGGACACAAGTCTTTGACTGCTCGCCTTTGTCTCCACATGACTCAAAACTACAGCAATTGTACAATTCCTGTAGCTTTGAGTCATGTGGGAGACAGCGGAACAGTTAAAGACTTGTCCATTGCAGTGACTGAAGGGCAACTTTGACCTCAAAACTGAAAAAGCGCCACTTTGCCCGCCCCCTGACATGCCCAAAATTTAATCTGACCAATCATGATGGAGTCTTAATTTGCATAATCACACCCACAATTTACCAACCAATCGGAATGCAGCAATGTGCACAGTTGACCAATCTGATTGTCAGCTTGACCTGCCCACGCCCACTTCCAACCCACCAATCACACAGCTCCTTATATGCATAGTTGTGCCCACTTTTCCAATCACAGGATTTTATTTTCATTGCTCCACCTACCTCCAGAGACCTCAGCACCAGCCTTGCCCTACCCTATATTTTTCCAATGTCTTTTCACAAAAAATAATTAAATTAAAAAAATCTAAACATCATTTTTTTTTAGTGTTTACGTTTTTTTTATTTAAAAGTAAGAAGGATAAAGAGTTGAATGTTTAAGTGTTGTTTGTAATCATGCTTTATTTTTTTGCAGACTAGACATTCAATCACAAAGTGAACAAGAAAAAGTTACAAGTTGGATGACAGTCTGCTCGTTGCTGGGTCGTCAAGTGTTGAAGTGGTCGGACCAGTGAGACGATCGCGGTGTCTGAACATAAGAGAAAAAACAAACGGTGAGTCAAATGTTAAGTCAACTTCTTGTGCAGAAAAAAAAATATGTTTTTGGCATGAAACTTACCAGTGACAAGGATGAGTTGCAAGTTGGATGACAGTCTGCTCGATGCGCGTTGAGGATGTCGGCCAGTGAGATGAGTGTAGACAAATTGGTGTCTGGATCTAAGACCAAAAATCAATAAATAAATAAAACGCATATATATTTGATATATACCGTATTTTTCTGACTATAAGTCGCTCCGGAGTACAAGTCGCACCAGACATAAAATGCATAATAAGGAAGAAAAATGTTTTTGAAGCTGCAACTTCAGACCTGCATGAACTCACTGACACAGTCACATCATACATCGGTTTTTGTGAGGATTTGTGTGTGCAGACCTTCTACACGTACAACAACGACAAACCTTGGTTTACACCAAACCTCAGGATGCTGCACAAAGCCAAGGAGGATGCCTACAGGAGTGGCGACCGGGACCTGTTCAAGCAGACCAGGAACACACTGAACCGAGAGGTCAGGAAAGCCAAGAGGTGTTATGGGGAGAGCCTGGAGAGACACCTCTCCGCCAATCCTGATCCCTCAACAGTGTGGAAAGGTCTGCAGAGCATCACAGGCTTCAAGAAACCCCCGTCCTGTAGAGCAGTGATCCCCAACCTTTTTTGCGCCACGGACCGGTTACGTGTCAGAAATATTTTCGCGGACCGGCCTTTATATAAATAAATAATAGATTTATATAACTAAATAATACATTCATATAAATAAATAATACATTTATAATGAATACGATGAAATAAAATGATACGACTGGCATAAAAACAAGTATAAACGACATTAAAATAAAACTCACCATTACATTGAATTAGTGGGAGCACTGAGCTTGTTTCTCAGAAACGAGCCGGTCCCATCTAGGCGTAATCGGAGACAACGACACCCGAAGTGGTTAAGGTTTGTCTTTTAATGCAGGATGCTTGGTCTCCATGTGCCGAAGCAGTTTTGAGGGCTTCATTGCCTCGTTAGCTAGCCTGTCACCACATATTATGCAGAGTGGGCTGGGCGCGTCATAGTCTTTTAAATGCAGCTTTCCTTTTCTTAGAAGTCGTAGCCTCTTCTTCTTCCGTCTCCTCATTGGGCTTTTTTCCCTTTCCGAAGAAGCTTTCCAAACATCTCTGTTTCTTGCTCATTTTTGCTTGCTTCGCGGGCTCAACTGAGGTGACATGTCACGTGACCCAGACGAGCGTCTTGACCTGAACCGACGGATGTAATTGGGAGAGAATCGCCAATTTTTTTATATTTTTCAAAATAAATACTTACTCATTTTTGCTAGCTTTGCGGGTGCGACTGGGGAAACATGTCACGTGATCGGGACGAGCGTCTTGACCTGAATTAATTGATCGTCGATTAAAACAATTTTTATTTTATTTTTCTGTGTGGCTTGGCGGCCCGGTACAAAGTGACCCACGGACCGGTACCGGTCCGCGGCCCGGTGGTTGGGGACCACTGCTGTAGAGAACCCAAGGCTTGCAAACCAGCTAAACAGGTTTTACTGCAGGTTTGAACGGTCCACCCACACAACAGGACCTCCTGCAGCACAATCAACATACACACCTCCCCCCACAACCACCGCTCTGTCCACACCTCCATCATCGTTATCATCCACTCTCTCGTTTACAGAAGCCGCGCCCGCACTCCAGATCCGCGAGGAGGAGGTGTGTCAGATGTTCCGGAGACAAAAGGTCAGGAAGGCACTGGGCCCAGACGGCGTGTCCCCTTCCTGCTTGAAAGTCTGTGCTGAGCAACTGGCACCCACCTTTGCACGGATCTTCAACCGTTCCCTGGAGCTGTGTGAGGTGCCCTCACGCTTCAAGAGCCCCACCATCGTACCGGTGGCCAGGAAGCACGCCATCACAGGTTTGAATGACTATAGACCTGTCGCCCTGACATCTGTGGTCATGAAATCTTTCGAGATGTTTGTGTTGAACCACCTGAAGGACGTCACGGGCCCCCTGCTCGACCCCCTGCAGTTTGCCTACCGGGCAAACAGGTCAGTGGATGATGCGGTCAACATGGGACTGCACTACATCCTGCACCACCTGGACACCCCAGGAACGTACACCAGGATCCTGTTTGTGCACTTCAGCTCGGGTTTCAACAGCATTGCTCCTGACATCCTCCAACAGAAGCTCATCCAGCTCGCAGCGCCTGCCTCCACCTGTCAGTGGATCACCAGCTTCCTGACCAACAGGAGACAGCGTGTGAGGCTGGGGACCATCACATCCGACACCCGGACCACCAATACTGGCGCCCCTCAGGGGTGCGTCCTCTCCCCACTGCTCTTCTCACAGTCAAAGTCTACTTTATTGTCAATTTCTTCACGTCAAGACATACAAAGAGATCGAAATAACGTTTCCTACTATCCCACGGTGACAAGACATATTACACATTCAAGTAAGAAATACAAAAAGTAAAAATGAGAAGGCACATACAATGAATAAATTAGAGCAATGAATAAATAAGAGCAAATTGGTGGAAATGGTCCAATTGATTGGTAGGTCGATTGAAGACTCCAAATTGTCCCTAGGTGTGAGTGCGAGTGCAGATGGTTGTTTGTCTCTGTGTGCCCTGCGATTGGCTGGCAACCGGTTCAGGGTGTCCCCCGCCTACTGCCCGATGACGGCTGGGATAGGCTCCAGCACGCCCGCGACCCCCGTGGAGACTAAGCAGTTCAGAAAATGGATGGATGGATGGTGCAATTGATTGATTGATTGATTGATTGAACTTTATTCATCCCACAGCGGGGAAATTCACTTGTCACAGCAGCGCATATGAGTGCAAGAATAATATGAGTGCAAGAATAAAACAAGTGCCAGAATTACAAATAAAAGGGTAAACAACAGACAAGGACAAACACAAGTGCTGCTAGTAGAGACGAAACACATTCATTTTATCAGCTGGCATGCATGTTGTAAAGTCTGACAGCAGAGGGAATGAAGGACCTGCGGAACCGTTCCTTCCTACACCGAGGGTGCAAAAGTCTGCCGCTAAAGGAGCTGCTCAGGGACCGCACAATCTCATGGAGGGGTTGAGAGGTGTTGCCCATGATGGATTTAAGCTTAATCAACGTCCTCCTCTCACCTGCATACAGCAGACAGTCAGTATAATAGCGCAAAAGTACAGGAGGAGTAGTGCAAGTGGAGCAGTGCAAGGCAGCCATCATGGCCCAAAAGGCCAGGACGTCATGTAGCCGAGGGGGGAGAGAGTTCAGGATCCTAACAGCCTGGAGTATGAAGCTGTTGGTGAGTCTGGTGGTGCGGGAGCGCAGGCTTCTGTACCTCTTCCCAGAGGGCAGTAGATCAAACAAAGTGTGAGCGGGTTGACTCACATCACTCACAATCGTAGTTGCCTTGCGGGTGAGGTGGGAGGTGTAAATGTCCTTCAGGGAGGGGAGTGAAGCACCAATAATCCTTCCAGCTGTGTTCACTATGCGCTGCAGAGCCTTCCTGTTGTATTCAGTGCAGCTTCCACCCCACACAGCGATGCAGCTAGAGAGGACGCTCTCAATGGTGCCTTGATAGAATGTGGTCATGATGGCTGGTGGAGCACTTGCTCGCCTGAGTTTCCGCAGGAAATACAGGCGGCGCTGAGTTTTCTTCCCCAGTGATGCAGTGTTGGTGGTCCAGGAGAAGTCTTCACTGATGTCAAAGTCAAAGTCTGCTTTATTTTGCACCCCCAGTGCACTTCTTCTCTCTCTACACCAACGATTTCTCCTCAGGTGACTCTCCTGTGAAGCTCCTGAAGTATGCAGACGACACCACTCTCATCGGACTGATCCGAGACGGTGACGAGACTGCGTATAGACAGGAGGTGGAGCGGCTGGCCAAAACGAGCCAAAACCACCTGGAGCTGAACCCGTGCAAAGGTGGGCGCCAGCTGTTCAGCACAGATTTTCAAGCAGGAAGGTTTCAAGCACCGTCTGGTGCCTTCCTGATCTTTTGTCTCCGGAACATCTGGCGCACTTCCTCCTCGCGGATCTGGAGTGCGGGCGCGGCCTCTGCAAGAGAGAAAGTAGGTAACAACGGTGATGGAGGTGTGGACAGAGCGGTTGTGATGGGAGGTGAGTATGTTGATTGTGCTGCAGGAGGTCCTGTTGTGTGGGAGGACCGATCAAACCTGCAGTAGAACCTGTTTAGCTGGTTTGCAAGCCTTGGGCTCTCTACAGGACGGGGGGTTCGTTTCTTGAAGCCCGTGATGCTCTGCAGACCTTTCCACACTGTTGAGGGATCAGGATTGGCGGAGAGGTGTCTCTCCAGGCTCTCCCCATAACACCTCTTGGCTTTCCTGACCTCTCGGTTCAGTGTGTTTCTGGTCTGCTTGAACAGGTCTCGGTCGCCGCTCCTGTAGGCCTCCTCCTTGACTTTGCGCAGCCTCCTGAGGTTCGGTGTAAACCAAGGTTTGTCGTTGTTGTACGTGCAGAAGGTCTTAGTCTGAACCTGTAAGGTCACTCAAACAGGGGGATTGTTAGAATAGGCCTCTTTGGCACATGTGATTAGCTAGGTAGCTTGAGCTATGCCGTTATATCGCTGTAACCCTTCTCTTGCTTCATTAGCTTTCTCTTCTCTATGACACTATGCACATATGTAGAAGTCGCTCTCAGTTAAGACTACAAGGTCACACATTATCACACAGGCTAGGCAGAGTCGCCTCCTTGCAGGAAGCCGGCCGAGAGTAGTAGAAGAGCAGGAACCATGGCGCTGGGAGTTAGACCTTCTTCCGAATCTCGCAGAAAGGGCTCCACAGCTGTGCATCGATCATTCTGGCATACATTAAATAGTTAAACTGTGAAAGCGGCCTCCTGGTAATTACTGTGAGCATAGCGAGCATTAAAGATAAAGAACTGGGAACGAACCTAACAGATGGCAAAATTTAGCTTAAGACATGAAGCATTTCAGAAAATTGTGTCAAAAAGTAGTGATTCCTTTCTTGAGACATCTTGTGCTCGTCAGGGAAACCAATTTCTAGAAATTGCGTGAAAATCTTTGCTAGCCAAAATGACAATGGGCTGTCAACAGCGGTACTGGAGGGATTGCTTTTATGGCAGATAATCGTTCCCTATGCTCATCTCGAATCAAAATGCTTCTCTTTGTGCTCATCCGTAAAGAGACGCACACGGCTTCACACAAGCAACTCAGTCACACGCCATTCCATTCTAACAATGGAACATTTCTCAGCCTTTTTGTCTGTTTTTGAAGCCTTTACATTGTCACAAGTTATTATTACTGACAACATTTCACGACAGTTTTGTTCCTTTATTTCAGCTTTTTCCGATGTTATTGATCTTGTGAGAAATTTGGGGAAAAAAATAAAGACATTGTGGAAGTTGCTTTAAAGGCGTAGAATACGAGCCGAAATTTAGAACATTCAGACTCTGTGAGCCGTGTTTATTAACTGACCAAACTACATCCCGTGCGCATGACAGAAAAAGCCGGCAACGGTAAACGTTGCACTACAGATGCCCCCCACCCCAGATTTCCCATTAAAACCTGAGAAAAGAAAAAAATCGAACTCCTCCGAACTCAGAAGCTAAGCAGGGTCGGTGAGTACTTGGATGGGAAACCGCCTGGGAATACATTTATATATATATATATATATATATATATATACTATATATATATATATATATATATTTATTTTTTGCACTTCAATAACAAAGCAGTTTTTTACAACACCGACCACGTATTGCATTCGGAACCTTTGTACGTTTTCAGGGGCTATTGTGTCTATAAAATGCAATACTTTGATCCCGGGCGGCTTACGGCCATACTACCCTGAGAATAACCGATCTCGACTGATTGTCCGATCTTGGAAGCTAAGCAGGGTCGGCAAAGTTTCTGAATGCCATACGTGTGTAAACTTTGCATATCTTCAGGGACGATTGTGTCTATAAAATGCAAAACTTTGATGCCTATGAAGGCTTGCGGCCATACTACCCTGAAAACGCCCTGTTGTGTCTGACCTCTGAATCTCGACTGATTCTCCGATCTTGGAAGCTAAGCAGGGTCGGGCCTGGTTAGTACTTGGAAAACAAGATATTGAGGTTGCATTACCTGACATGTTTCAGCTTGTGATAAAAGAAGCAGTAAAATAATTGACAAGTGAAAACAAAATGAACATAGTACAACTTTCACTGTACATAGTCTGCCCTCTAGCGGTAAGAAACGTGAAGTACATTGAGAAAAAAAAGCTTACAGCACCTGATATTCCCAGGCGGTCTCCCATCCAAGTACTGAGATCGGGCGTTCTCAGGGTAGTACGGCCGTGAGCCGTCACAGGTATGGAAGCTTTGCATTTTATAGATACAATCGCCCCTGAAAACTCATGCAAAGTTTCCGAATGCCATACATGATTGGTGTTGTAAAAAATTGCTTTAACGATTGAAGTTTAAAAAAAAAAACTCACAACACCTATTCCCAGGCTGCCTCCCATTCAAGTACTAACCAGGACCGACCTGCTTAGCTTCCAAGATCGGACGAGATCAGATGCTCTCAGGGCTCTCATGGCCGTAAGCCATCATTGGTGTCAAAGTTTTGCATTTTATAGACACAATTACCCCTGAAAACCCGCAAAGTTTCCGAATGCCATATGTGATCGGTGTTTTGGCGGCGATCATGAAAAGTTATTGACAGCTTTTTGTGTTTTAGCACGAATTTGCTGTTGCGACCTGCTATTTGCTGTATCATAGTAAATTAGATGAAAAGCGGAAAAACACTGCATGGAAGCGCAATGTGTTGTGTTGGGTTATTTTACAAATAAAGACTGCTGCTTTGAGTTCACAGGGAGCCAGGCTCTTTATTCACTGTACATAGTTTGCCCTCTAGCGGTAAGAAACGTGAACTACATTGCTATGGACGACGCCACACAATTTAGGTTTCAAACTCGAGTAATAGTTTTAATGTCGGAGTTAAAACTAGGGCTGAAGTTTCCGAATGCCATACGTGATCGGTGTTGTAAAAGATTGCTTTAACGATTGAAGTGCAAAAAAAAAAAAAAAGCTTTCAGCACCTGGTCCAAGTACTAACCAGGCCCGAACCTACTTAGCTTCCAAGATCGGACAATCAGTCGCTCTCAGGGTAGTATCAAAAGTCAAAGTCTGCTCTATTGTCAACTTCTTCACATGTCAAGACACACAAAGATCGAAATTATGGGCGTAAGCCATCATAGATGTCAAAGTTTTTGCAATTTATAGACACAATCGTCTCTGAAAACTTGCAAAGTTTCCGAATGCCATATGTGATCGGTGTTTTGGTGTTTCATGGAAACATGGCGATCATGAAAAGTTATTGACAGCTTTTTGTGTTTTAGCACGAATTTGCCCTTGCGACCTGCATTTTGCTGTATCAAAGTAAATGTCATGAAAAGCAAAAAAACACTACATGGAAGCGCAATGTCTTGTGTTGGGTTATTTTACAAATAAAGACTGCTGCTTTGAGTATGGAGCCAGCGCCGGCTCTACGCAGGGGCAAGAGGGGGCAACGCCCCCTCAAACAGATGTCCTGCCCCCTCGAATCAAACTTTTAGAAGTGAAAAATCCGCTGATAGAAACACACGTTAATCCGCCCCCTCTCTTCTCTCATGTCGGTGCAGTGTGTGTCCTCACACAGCCTGCTGTCAGGACTCCGCGCCCCTCCGTAAACATCCAATCACTGTGAGTATGCAAATGAGGCAAGACGCAGCCAGAGAGTGTCAAGTTACAGTCAGCGCGGTAGGAGTTGGAAGAAGCAGTGAAAACTCCACCAAACTCGTCGTACTGACCCGTGATATAACTAATGATTAAGAAGCTTTAATCTTCAGGTGGGACACCCAAGCTGGACAGGTCTTAGTGTAGAGGCCTGACAGAGTGCAATCCACTTCTCCAGGTTGCGATCTGGACACACAGCTAACAACTGCCGTGAAGAAAACACTAACAGTGTTAAAAATGTGTAAAAAAAAAAAAAGAACATGCCCCCTTCACATTTCTGACTGCCCCCTCTTACGTGCATTCCTAGAACCGGCCCTGCATGGAGACAGGTTCTTTATTCACTGTACATAGTCTGCCCTCTAGCGGTAAGAAACGTGAACTACATTGCAAAAAAAACAAATAGCTTACAGCACCTGGTATTCCCAGGCTGTCTCCCATCCAAGTACTAACCAGGCCCGACCTTGCTTGGCTTCCAAGATCGGACAAGATCAGTCGCTCTCAGGGTAATAAACCGTAAGCCGTCATAAGTGTCAAGGTTTTGCATTTCATAGACATAATCGTCCATGAAATCCCATGCAAAGTTTCCGAATGCCATACGTGATCAGTGTTGTAAAAAATTGCTTTAACGATTGAGGTGCAAAAAAAAAAAAAAAAAGAGAAAAAAAAAATGGTAGCAGCACCTGGTATTCCCCAGCAGTCTCCCATCAAAGAACTAACCAGGCCCAAGCCTGCTTAGCTCCAAAGGTCAGACACAACAGGGTGTTCTCAGGGTAGTATGGCCGCAAGCCTTCATAGGCATCAAAGTTTTGCATTTTATAGACACAATCGTCCCTGAAAATATGCAAAGGATCCGAATGCCATACGTGATCGGTGTTGTAAAAAATTGCTTTAAAGATTGAAGTGCAAAAAAAAAAAATAAAGCTTACAGCACTTGGTATTCCCAGGTGGTCTCCCATCCAATACTAACCAGGCCCGACACTGCTTAGCTTCCAAGTTTGGATGAGATCGGTTATTCTCAGGGTAGTATGGCCGTAAGCCGCCCGAGATCGAAGTATTGCATTTTATAGACACAATAGCCCCTGAAAACGTGCAAAGTTTCCAAATGCAATACGTGATCGGTGTTGGAAAAAATTGCTTTAAATATTGAAGTGCAAAAAAAAAAAAAGAAGCTTACAGCACCTGGTATTCCCAGGCGGTCTCCCATCCAAGTACTAACCAGCTTAGCTTCTGAGTTCGGAGGGGTCGGTTCCGCCTTCTCTCGTTCAACGGAGCCGCACTGGACGTTTGATTCGCCCCCCACGCTGTTGATCATCGATTTTTTTCTTTTCTCAGGTTTTCTTTTAATGTGAATTCTTGGGGGGGGGGCATCTGTAGTGCAACGTTTACCGTTGCCGGCTTTTTCTGTCATGCGCACGGGATGTAGTTTGGTCAGTTAATAAACACGGCTCACAAAGTCTGAATGTTCTAATTTTCGGCTCGTTTTCTACGCCTTCAAAGTTACCTCCACAATGTCTTTATTTTTTCCCCCCAAATTTCTCACAAGATCAATAACATCGGAAAAAGCTGAAATAAAGGAACAAAACTGTCGTGAAATTTTGTCAGTAATAATAACTTGTGACATTGTAAAGGCTTCACAAACAGACAAAAAGGTTGAGAAATTTTCCATTGTTAGAATGGAATGGCCTGTGACTGAGTTGCTTGTGTGAAGCCGCGTGCGTCTCTTTACGGATGAGCGCAAAGAGAAGCATTTTGATTCGAGATGAGCATAGGGAACGATTATCTGCCATAAAAGCAATCCCTCCAGTACGGCTGTTAACAGCCCATTGTCATTTTTGCTATCAAAGATTTTCACACAATTTCTGGAAATTGGTTTCCCTGACGAGCACACGATGTCTCAAGAAAGGAATCACTACTTTTTGACACATTTTTCTGAAATGCTTCATGCCTTAAGCTACATTTTGCCATCTGTTAGGTCCGTTCCCAGATCTTTATCTTTAATGCTCGCTATGCTAACAGTAATTACCAAGAGGCCGCTTTCACAGTTTAACTATTTAATGTATGCCAGAATGATCGATGCACAGCTGTGGAGCCCTTTCTGCGAGATTCGGAAGAAGGTCTAACTCCCAGCGCCATGGTTCCTGCTCTTATACTACTCTTGGCCGCCTTCCTGCAAGGAGGCGAATCTGCCTAGCCTGTGTAATAATGTGTGACCTTGTAGTCTTAACTGAGAGCGACTTCTACATATGTGCATAGAGTGTCATAGAGAAGAGAAAGCTAATGAAGCAAGAGAAGGGTTACAGCGATATAACGGCATAGCTCAAGCTACTAAAGGGAAATGTGCTTTCGGCAGTTTGCAAACATATTTTGTTAAGGCAGCGCTAGACTTATAATCATATCAATCATATCAGTAGTAGTGTACTCGTGTGGTGATTAATAAGTGGAAAGGAATGTGCAGGCTACAATGAATTTGTTCTCTACAAAGTATTGTGGAACAGGATGACCAGACAGGGAGGATATCTCAAGGCCGGTGAAGAACAACTCGTCTTTGTGGTCCAGACACCTGTGCTGAGCAGGGGAAAAACCCAAACCAGGAGGAGACGACCATCGACCATCGACCATCGACCAATCACCACACAATATTTTGCATGCTTGAATATTCATATTGTGTTTCTTTAAAACTGGGCAACCCGGAAGAATGTGTTGTCTTTGATGGTCACGAAGGCACACGAGTTTTTGTGTTAGGGACCCGAGACCCAGGCCTGTATTAGTTTGCTTTGTCAGGATTAAACAATTGGTAAATTCGGCCTAATTGATCTACTGGTCTTCTCTTTGACAGAACGAACTCGCAGAATTGTTAGGTGCGACAGTGTGTAGATTTGGACGTAACAACTCTTGTGTTAAGTGTTGATCATAATTTGGAGTCAGATCAATAGCTAAAATCCGTAACCTAACAATTTCTTGGTGACCCCGAACGTGATGTCAAGAGAAGGGTAATTGACAAACTCGTGGTCTGTATCCAGGTCATCGGACAGTTAGTCTGGGACAGCTGTCTCCCGGTCGGCGTACCGTTTGGGAATAAGGAATAAGCGCACAACGTTGAGCTGGTACGACGTCTCCTCAACCCTGAGCTCATCACTGATGAGGTAAGCAGAATACCTGTTACTATATGTCGAAATTCTGCAAATTGAAAGAGGAAATTTAAGAGGAGACTGTCGTTCAGATCAAATAAGGTGTGCAAGAAGTTAAGTAAGTTTGGAACTTACGTGTGTAACGTGTACGGTAAAGTCAGGGACTTACGCGTACTAAGAATAGGTCAGGGACCTAGTGCTTCGTTGTGGAACTTATGTGTGTAACGTGTACGGTAAAGTCAGGGACTTACGCGTACTAAGAATAGGTCAGGGACCTAGTGAACTTACGTGTGTAACGTGTACGGTAAAGTCAGGGACTTACGCGTACTAAGAATAGGTCAGGGACCTAGTGCTTCGTCGTGGCGGACAAGGGTGCGGTGACGATCGTATTCAAATAGCTGGGGTGTTTTTTGAGATCCCCGAGGAGAAGTGAGGCCTCCTCAAAAAGTATCCGGTGATAACAGTTCCTCCTGTGAGAGATAAGACCGCTAAAATGTCCAAAATGAGCAACCAAATTGGGGGGAGTGTGTGTGGTGAGAGGAATGAATGGAGTGAGAGTGTGTGTGGTGAGAGGAATGAATGGAATGAGGTTGAAGGATTGTATGCTGATGTGGAAGCGCAAATTGTGAGTGGATTTGACCGAAAAGAAGTTGCAAAGGAGCGCATGAAACACAGAAAAGTCTTCGCGAAATTGGAAGCTGACAAATTGTTTCAGGGCTTCCCAACAGCTTGGGACATGGAACGCCTGGCAAGGCAATTGCAGAAAAAAGAGTGTGTGGTGTTGAAAGGAAAGCTTGACCTAGAGGTTGAGAAAAAAGGCGCCGACTGGCGCAAGCGCAGGTTGCTAGAGAAGCACATTAGGGAAAAAGAGGAAGAGCGGCGCTCTCTGCACAATTTGGCGACAGCTGCAACAGCTTTGTTCGCTACTCAAAAGAAAATTCCCGTAGAACATGCAGAGAGTGAGAGAAGAGCAGAGAAGGTAGAGAAAGTGGTGAAAATAGACGAGGAAAGGAATGAATACAAGGGCATTTATCCATCTTTGCATGATGTGACACACCCGAGTGCCCCCACACTCGGAGTGACCAATGTTGGACCGCCGCCGTACGGCGCCCCCGGAGTGATGGCTCCGGTGGTGACGTTGGGTGGCCGGATGGTGTTGGATGTTGAGGGCGAAGGCGAAAGGGCAGATCAGAGCATTGTGCAGCTGATTGAACAAGCAGTAAATAAAGAGAGGCGCCGGGCCCGGGAGGGGGATATAGCCCACGTGGTCACATCCACCCCCGGCCCGAGCCCCCACTCCTCCAACGTGACGAAAGGAGAAAGTTGGCAGAGACTTAGTGCTGAAAATGAGGAGCTAAAGAAAAAAGTTGATCAAGCTGAGGAGCAGCGTAGACTGGAAATGCAGATGTTGAAATGGGCAACAGAAAAAGTGAGACGAGAAGACGCAAAGGGCGAGCGGAGACAGAAAGAGCTTCCACAGTGTGATAGCAGCGAGGGGGAGGGGGAAGATAACGTTGTAATGCAACAGAGGAAAATGTTACAGTACGCGAATCAGGATAGTAGAAAGAGGTACAGACAGGGAGAGAAAGAGATGCGGAAAGGATACAATTTGCGGAGTGGTCAGGGACAGATGTCGCAGACCGAGGGGCAGAAAAATGAATTAATGTGTCCGCTGGTGACCACACCAGGCGGCCAGCACTACGAGCCTATGGTGCTCCGTGATGTGACTGCGATGATGGAAAAAATGCCCCCACTTCACAGAGAAGGTAAAGTGTGGCTGAACAAATTTTTGGCTCTGATGAGTGGGCAGAGCTGTACACTCGGTGACATGCGTCAGACATTGGCAGGAGCATGCTCTCTAGTACAATTGCAGGCGATTGAGGAAGCAGCAGGCACAGCGAGACTGGGGAGGGAGGTGCCCTTGCCACAAGTAGCAGCGCCCCTGTTTGAAAACATTAAATTGACTTTCCCACAACCCACCGATCTGGCCCCCACTATGTTTCCTTATGATGTGAAAATGTCACCAGCACAGCATTATGTAACATGTGTGGAAAGTTGGATTGAAACCACAGGTCGTCATCCGGCTCTCTCGCCCGAGGCAGAGGTGCTCTTCCGGACGGCGCTAGTGGATGGACTTCCGCCAGACGTGAAGCAGCAGCTGATGTCAGACCCTGACATTCTGGTTTGTGCCGAAGCACGATTTAAACGTCATCTGTTGTATCACTGCAGAACGTTCACTGAGTCACAAGCTAAAGTTGAGAACGAGACAGACGCATTATCAAAACAGTTGCTGAAATTACAATTGGCAAAGATGCATGGTGAAGCTAAACAGTCAAAATCACAGAAAAAGGAAATGCAAATGTCACAGGCTCCTCAGGTGGTTGGGCGCGGGAGGGGCCAGTTCCGGGGTGGATACAGAGGCCGGGGAGGGAGTGCACCCGCTTACCCGGGCAGGATGACATACCAACCCGACCCGTCCAACGCATGCTTCATCTGCGGCGAAACCGATCATTGGGCAAGAGGATGCCCACAAAGTCGACCGCGCGGAGCCGCCCGCCCAGCCGGAGGCCCCCCACGCCAACCCGGGGCGCCAATGCAACAGGCAGCAACAGCTCCATCTGGTGGACGGCCCTGGCAACAGCCACAAACATACGGAGGTCAGTACTACCAACATGATGATCTCTGGTGTGGACAATTTGAATAGGGCTGCCCGGGAAGCCAGAGAAGCAGTGGCGCGGCGGAGCCAATGCTTCATGTGACAGTGGAGGGAAAACCTGTGCAGATGCTGGTGGACACAGGAGCAACTTATTCATCAATAAACACTGCCCTACCTGTATCCTCACTGTCAAAGAAAACAACAACTTTAGTCGGCTTTTCGGGACAACCACGAACTCTGCCTTTTACCAAACCACTTGAGACGGTGATCACCCAGACGGGGTGTAGACTGTGGCACAAATATATCCATTCTACAGACACTCCGATCAATTTGATGGGGAGGGATTTGCTGTCAGCCGTTGAAGCTAAGATCCTGTGTGGGCCGGAGGGAGTGATTATTCAATTTCCAAATGGTGTCAGCATCCCGTGCTCACAGCAGCTACAACAACATGGCCAGTGGCTGATGGCGCCCCTACAGACAGAAGCAGAAACTGCAACCATCTACTGGGCCAGGCTGGAGCCAGAAACCCCTGCTGGTGGCGGTGTGTTCTCGACCTACCTACTGTGGAAGCCCTGGATCTGCTCACTGGCGCCATACCACCCACCTGTTGATCCTTTGCATTGCACTCTATATTATGACCGAAAAAGTGATGATGTTTATCGGGATTTGTTTGAAGAAATTGAAGGGCACATGTGGGATTTAACTTCATCATGCATTTTGATTGGTAAAGAGGGAGTTGCAGCAGCTACTGAATTAACACCTGAACAAATGCAGTGGTTCAAAATGACAGAAAAAGGGGTACCACACATTTCGCTAGCTCTTGCCCCAGGTCATGAAGCCAGACAATTGGGCTCAATGGTCAAACATTTGTTGCTGCAAACCGACTGGCGGAAAACACACATCCCTAATTTGTATTGGTCAGAGTCTCAGAAAGCTTACCAAATTAAACAACCCATGGTAGACTCAGGGCTGCTGGAGATGATGTTGGTATCTCGCACACATGGCAGGGAATTAACTGATCATGAGGACGCTGAAGTAATGCTCGCGGCCTTGCCCGACACCTTGTGGTCCCAAGGTCCATTTGATGTCGGGTTTTGTCACTCGATGGCCCCTATTGATCTCCAAATGGATGAGACGCAGCCTATCAAACGACCCCAATATCGTTGGCCGAGTGAGGCGGACCAAGGCATGGAAGACACTCTGTGCGGCCTCTGGGACGCAGGGGTGTTGGAAGTGTCATGCTCCGAATGGAACACCCCGTTAAGGCCAGTCCAAAAAGCAGATGGGAAAACATGGCGCATGGCACATGATTTGAGAGCAGTAAATGATGTCACTATAACTCCTGTTCTTCCCGTGCCAGACCCACACCGAATCCTTGCATCATTGAACCCTGCCTATCAGTGGTTCACCGTAATTGATTTGGCTAATGCCTTCTTCTGCCTCCCGCTTTCCCCCTCAGTGCGGCACGCGTTCGCCTTCACTTACAAAGGGATGAAATTGCAATACACATGCATGCCGCAGGGATTCAAAAATTCGCCAGGATTGTTCAATCAGGTCCTCAAAGAACTCCTCGAACCATGCCAAATGCCGGATGGCACATTGTTGTTGCAATATGTCGATGATTTGTTGATTGCAGCAAAAGACGAGCAGACGTGTCTTGAAGGAACAAAGAAAGTGTTGTTGTGGTTAGGGGAGAAAGGGTTCAAGGTGTCAAGAAAGAAACTGCAATGCTGTCGCCAACAGGTCACTTTTCTGGGACGTGTGTTGACCCCTAGTGGCCTCGCCATGTCGCCTGAACATAGAAGCTCCATCCTCCGACACCCACGGCCCGCCACCGTCCAGGAGATGCTATCATTCCTGGGGTTGTGCGGCTACAGCAGACATTACATACCCTGTTTTGCTGACAAAACTGGTGTCCTACGGGCCCTGATCCGCGAACAGGGGGCGAGGAATCTCAGGGCTTGCCTGGTTTGGACACCGGAGGCTGCTGAGGTCTTTGTGTCACTGGTGCAGGAGCTGGCCTCTGCTGCGGCTTTGGCCACTCCTGACTACACTCTGCCCTTCCATCTAGATGTCTCTATTTCAGGGAAAGTTGTGAATGGAGCTCTGTACCAGAAAATGCAGCATGGACGTGCAGTGTTGATGTATTGCAGCGTCCCCTTGGACAACATTGAGCAACGACAACCCGATTGTTCCAGATATGCGGCTGGCCTGGCAAAGGTCTTACTCAAAACAGCCCACACGGTCATGGGGCATCCAGTTTATGTGTTAACTGATCATGCAGTGTCTTCATTTGTCGCATCGGCGGCGTTCACGTTGACTCCACTGCGACAAACACGGTTGTTGAAAATATTGACTGCCCCAAATGTCAACTATGTCCATTCCGGAGTGAACATGGCCGATCAATTGTTGGTGGGACCCCATGAGTGTGCATCAAAGGTCCAGACGGTGGCGAAAGTCCGACCTGACCTCTATTCCACTCCGCTCGGGCACGGTCGTGTGGTGTTCACAGATGGCTGCTGTTGGAGAGACAGGATGGGCTCCCTCCATGCGGCCGCGGCTGCGGTCGAGTGGAGGGATGGTTCCTTCCAGCCTCTTAAAGTGATGAAGCTCAACACCCACCCATCGGCCCAGGCGGCAGAAGTCTTTGCTCTGGTGTTAGCTTTACGACAATGCAAGGGGGAAGCCGTGACCATCTATTCTGACTCCGCTTATGCGGTGTCGGCGGCTTTACTCGATCTGGTAGGGTGGCTGCAGAATGGGTTCACGACGGCCAGAGGCTCGGAGATTGCGCACAAGGATTTGATGTTGCAGTTGTTTGAGGCGTTGAAGTACCCGAGCGAGGTGGCCATTGTCAAAGTGCCTGGTCACTCCAAAGCTGACACCTTAGTGGCTAGGGGGAATCGAGCGGCTGATGAATTGGCCAAGCAGACGGCCGGGTATGGCGGGGCAGAGGACATGATGGTGTCCCGCGGTCCACTAATTGTGGACGGGGAACACCCCGACTCCTGTTTGCCTCTGTCACTCTCGCATGCCGATCTGTGTGCCGCCCAGGGTGCCACGTCCCCGGAACAAAAATCGGTCTGGCTGGCAGCAAAGGCTGTCAAACGATCAGATGGCTTGTGGGTAGGACCCAAAGGACAGCCAGCTCTTCCGGAGGGAAGGCTGATGTCGGAGATCCTAACACAGGCTCACACACCTTCCCATGTGGGTCCCCATGCCATGATGATCCATCTTCGAAGTTGGTGGCATCCCAAACTCTCAGATGTGGTCTGGAAATTCGTTGCGGATTGTGAGTCTTGCCAGACGTTCAATGCACGCCCTACGTTGAAGCCTAAGCCCGGCCTGTTTCAGCCGGCCCCATGGCCGGGGGCAGAGGTGATCATTGATTTCACAGACATGAATACAAGAGTGAATGGAAAACGCTTTTTGCTTGTGTTGGTTGACGCTTACTCGGGCTGGCCGGAGGCATATCCGTGCTCGAAGGAAGATTCTGCTGCGGTGATCAAGGCTTTGATCACCCATTACATCCCTACCCACGGTTTTCCGGCCTTGATCCGTTCTGACAATGGTACACACTTTAACAACAAAGCCTTGGCCAAGGTAGAATCAATTTTGGGGTTGAAGCATCGATTCGGGTGTGTCTACCATCCTCAGTCTCAAGGCCGCGTTGAACGACTTAACCGAACGCTAAAAGAGAAATTGGCCAAAATTATGGCTCAGACAGCAATGAATTGGCTACAAGCACTTCCGCTTGCTTTGCTGTCTGTGAGACAATCCGTTAACAGGAGCACTGGATTCGCACCGTTTGAGTTGATGACGGGCCGTCTAATGCCGGGACCAGCGACGACGCTCGTCCCACCAGAGGATGTTCCGGTACCTAATTTATCTCATACAGCATACTGGTCCTATTTGTCTGCTTTGGTGTCCAGTGTTTCTGCACAGCTTGGAGAAAAATCCGCTGCGGCGGAGGAAGGTGTGTCGGTGGAGAAACAGCTCACGCCGTACGTGTACGTCCGAGTCATCTCCAGGAAGTGGACGGACCCCCGGTGGAAGGGCCCCTTTCGTGTCTTAGCCAGGACGTCTCACGCGGCCCAACTCGACTTCAAAGGACGCCGGTGGTATCACTACTCACAACTCCGTCCGGCCCCAGAGTTTGTTCCGTCAGGATGAAGGTATTCCTGGTTGGCCGTGTCCCGGACCCGGCCAAGAGGGGGGGAACAGAAGGAGTAGGGGAAGCAATACGGAGAAGGAAAGGGGAGGGCCCGAATGGTTTTTTCGAAATTTGCGAGATTAATTTTAGGACTGTTATTTGTAGGTTGTATTTTTGTGTGGACAGTGATGACGATTGATGAGACCTTCCAGCAGAAAACGTCCCAGATTCAAATTTCACACACCACAAACAACATCATGTCTGAGCATCATTTAAACATCCGGTCCAAAAGACAAGTGACCGGGGTCACTCAGACACACCGGGGACACTGCGAACCGGTCCAATCATTTAAATGGGGGATCCAGGTTTGCATCCCTAAAAACGTGACAGTACAAATTATCATACCGTTTGAAAGTTTGGTGAACGGGCAGATTAGAGGACAGGATTATCGGGATTATGATTGGTATTTGACCAACGACTTGGTAAATAGGGGTTGGAAAGATCTGGTATGGGACACTAAAGATTGGTATAAATCATGGGGGACTAGTGTTCAAGCAAAACAACATCAGCAAATGATAAAAGGGGAAAAAACGCAGACAGGCATCACCTTGTGGGTTAATGCTTCACACGATTTACATTTAGGAAGACGCACAGTAGGGTGCTGGGGTTTCCAGTTAAACATATATGTGTATAAATACCCGTATTGGCAGATGTTCCTCTGTCAAGGTGAGGATGCCAAACAAGAAGTATCTTTGAGTCCCTCAACAGACCCCCGAATTTTAGCGAAAGCAATTAGGAGCGTAGATGATTGGTTTCGGGTCACTACGGGAGTCACCGCTGTAAACAATAATTGGCTTTTGATGGCGGAACAAGCTGCTAATGCAACTGGTGAAGATTGTGTGGTTTGTCTCGAAGCAAGAGTAGTGTTAAAAATTGTTCCAGCTGCAATAGAATCAGCATGTGTTTTACAGGTGTTGACCCAGTCCAGGACCAGTGGCGATTGTTTGATTTATAATGATATTTTCCCAGTCGTGGGCTTGGAGAAAAGAAAGCCCATTTTTGATAGCCATGTGACTCAACAAAATATGACATGTTTAAAGTTAAAGGGAAACGGCATAAGTATTGGGACAATAGATCACACATGGTGCAGGATAAATTTGTTTTTGAGTGTCCCCTCTCCTCTCTCTCGTGCAGACCTCTGGTTGTGGTGTGGTGACAACAAATTATATGATCGCTTGCCGAAGAATGCATCAGGTATCTGTGCCCTTGTGTCTTTGATAATGCCTGTGGTGGTTGTCCCCATTGAAATACAGAATCTCAATTGGAACATGGAGTTCCCACTGGCGGGGCTCCTAAGGCGAGCCAAAAGAGACGTTTTGCCCCCATGGTTGAGCGACAACGATCCGACATATATTGACGCTATAGGAGTGCCTCGGGGTGTGCCAGATGAGTATAAACTCGTTAATCAAGTGTCCTCGGGATTCGAAAGCATTTTCTTATGGATCACCCCCAATAAAAATGTTGACCGTATTAATTATATTCATTACAATGTCCAACGGCTGGGTAATTATACAGCTGAATCATTTGCAGTGGTCCATGAACAATTGGCCGCGACGTCATTGATGTCGTTCCAAAATAGAATTGCGTTGGACATGCTATTGGCTAAGGAACATGGTGTGTGCGGAATGTTCGGTGATGCATGTTGTACTTTCATCCCCAACAACACGGCACCAGGGGGCCGACTGACCCGGGCGTTGGAAGGACTAAGGATACTGGATAAAAAGATGAAAGATCATTCAGGTGTACGCACCGATATTTGGTCTGATTGGATGAAAACGTTCGGAAACTGGAAAGGCCTCATCATGTCTGTGCTTGTTGCTGTGGCTATTTTTACTACAATAATGATTTTATGCGGTTGTTGCTGTATTCCATGTATTAGATCACTCACTGTTCGGTTGATCGAGAAAACCGTTGGCCCGTTGTCACCGAAGGGCCAATATACCCTGGTGACTCAACATGAGCCGCGGGGGGAAGAAAGGACCGACAGTGTGCTGGTCGCTGATTACTAGAGTAACTGGTGATGACCTCATAAATGAGGTCATGAGAGGGAATAAAGGGAAATGTGCTTTCGGCAGTTTGCAAACATATTTTGTTAAGGCAGCGCTAGACTTATAATCATATCAATCATATCAGTAGTAGTGCACTCGTGTGGTGATTAATAAGTGGAAAGGAATGTGCAGGCTACAATGAATTTGTTCTCTACAAAGTATTGTGGAACAGGATGACCAGACAGGGAGGATATCTCAAGGCCGGTGAAGAACAACTCGTCTTTGTGGTCCAGACACCTGTGCTGAGCAGGGGAAAAACCCAAACCAGGAGGAGACGACCATCGACCATCGACCATCGACCAATCACCACACAATATTTTGCATGCTTGAATATTCATATTGTGTTTCTTTAAAACTGGGCAACCCGGAAGAATGTGTTGTCTTTGATGGTCACGAAGGCACACGAGTTTTTGTGTTAGGGACCCGAGACCCAGGCCTGTATTAGTTTGCTTTGTCAGGATTAAACAATTGGTAAATTCGGCCTAATTGATCTACTGGTCTTCTCTTTGACAGAACGAACTCGCAGAATTGTTAGGTGCGACAGTGTGTAGATTTGGACGTAACAACTCTTGTGTTAAGTGTTGATCATAATTTGGAGTCAGATCAATAGCTAAAATCCGTAACCTAACACTACCTAGCTAATCACATGTGCCAAAGAGGCCTATTCTAACAATCCCCCTGTTTGAGTGATCTTACAGGTCACTCAACTAAACTTGAGCTTTTGATAAAAAAATATATGGCTCCCCCTGTTGAACTGGCCTAAACTGCCAGTTCCTCTCACCCCCTGTTTTTGTGTGCAAAAATCCTACCTATGTTTATAGGACTGTCTCAGAAAATTAGAATAATGCAATTAAAAGTGAGTCGTCACCTTATCGTGGTGGAGGGGTTTGCGTGCCTCTATGATCCTAGGAGCCATGTTGTCTGGGGCTTCATGCCCCTGGTAGGGTCACCCATGGCAAACGGATCCTAGGTGAAGGGTCAGACAAAGCACGGCTCACACAAGCCTCTTATGAAGAAAAACATAAATGGATTTCGTTTTCCTTCGCCCGGACGCGGGTCACCAGGGCCCCCCTCTGGAGCCAGGCCTGGAGGCGGGGCTCGAAGGCGAGCATCTGGTGGCCGGGCCTTCGCCCATGGGGCCCGGCCGGGCACAGCCCGAAAAGGAAACGTGGGTTCCCCTTCCCATGGGCTCACCACCTGTGGGAGGGGCCAAAGGCAGGGACACGGTGCAGTGTAAGCTGGGCGGCAGCCAAAGGCAGGGACCTTGGCGGTCTGATCCCCAGCTGTAGAAGCTGGCTCTTGGGACATGGAATGTCACCTCTCTGGCTGGAAAGGAGCCCGAGCTGGTGTGCGAGGCAGAAAAGTTCCGACAAGACATAGTCGGACTTGCCTCCACACACAGTTTGGGTTCCGGTACAAGCCCTCTCGAGAGGGGCTGGACTCTCTTCCACTCTGGAGTTGCCCATGGTGAGAGGCGTCGAGCAGGTGTGGGTATACTTATTTCCCCCCGGCTGGGCGCCTGCACATTGGGGTTCACCCCGGTAAACGAGAGGGTAGCCTCCCTCCGCCTTCGGGTGGGGGGACGGGTCCTGACTGTTGTTTGTGTCTATGCACCAAACGGCAGCTCAGAGTACCCACCCTTCTTGGAGTCCCTGGAGGAAGTGCTAGAGAGCGCTCCTTCTGGGGACTCCATCGTTCTACTGGGTGACTTCAATGCTCACATGGGCAATGACAGTGAGACCTGGAAGGGCGTGATTGGGAGGAACGGCCCCCCCGATCTGAACCCGAGCGGTGTTCTATTATTGGACTTCTGTGCTCGACACGGATTTTCTATAATGAACACCATGTTCAAACATAAGGGTGTCCATGTGTGCACTTGGCACCAGGACACCCTAGGCCGCATTCGATGATCGACTTTGTAGTCGTGTCATCGGATTTGCGGCCGCATGTTTTGGATACTCGGGCGAAGAGAGGGGCGGAGCTGTCAACTGATAACCACCTGGTGGTGAGTTGGCTCCGATGGTGGGGGAAGATGCCGGTCCAACCTGGCAGACCCAAACGCTCTGTGAGGGTCTGCTGGGAATGTCTGGCAGAATCCCCTGTCAGGAAGAGCTTCAACTCCCACCTCCGGCAGAGCTTTTCCCACGTCCCGGGGGAGGCGGGGGACATTGAGTCAGAGTGGACCATGTTCCGCGCCTCCATTGTTCAGGCGGCCGACCGGAGCTGTGTCCGTAAGGTCGTTGGTGCCTGTCGTGGCGGCAATCCCCGAACCCGCTGGTGGACACCGGCGGTAAGGGATGCCGTCAAGCTGAAGAAGGAGTCCTATCGGGCCGTTTTGGCCTCCGGGACTCCGGAGGCAGCTGACAGGTACCAGATGGCCAAGCGGAACGCGGCTTCGGCGGTTGCTGAGGCAAAAACCCAGGCGTGGGAGGAGTTTGGCGAGGCCATGGAGAATGACTTCCGGACGGCTTCGAGGAAATTCTGGTCCACCATCCGGCGTCTCAGGAGGGGGAAGCAGTGTAACGTCAACACTGTTTACAGTGGGAATGGCGTGCTGCTGACCTCGACTCGAGACGTCGTGAGTCGGTGGGCAGAATACTTCGAAGACCTCCTCAATTCCACCTACACGCCATCCATTGTGGAAGCAGGGCCTGGGGACTGGGAATCTCTGGGGTCGAAGTCACTGAGGTAGTTAAAAAACTCCTCGGTGGGAAGGCCCCGGGGGTGGATGAGATAAGCCCGGAGTTCTTAAGGGCTCTGGATGTTGTGGGGCTGTCATGGCTGACACGCCTCTACAACATTGCGTGGACATCGGGGACAGTGCCTCTGGATTGGCAGACTCGGGTGGTCGTTCCCCTCTTTAAGAAGGGGGACCGGAGGGTGTGTTCCAATTACAGGGGAATCACACTCCTCAGCCTCCCTGGTAAGGTCTATTCAGGGGTGCTGGAGAGGAGGGTCCGTCGGGAGGTCTAACCTCGGATTCAGGAGGAGCAGTGTGGCTTTCGTCCTGGCCGTGGAACGTGTGGACCAGCTCTACACCCTCAGCAGGGTGCATGGGAGTTCGCCCAACCAGTCCACATGTGTTTTGTGGACTTGGAGAAGGCGTTCGACCGTGTCCCTCGGGAGGTTCTGTGGAGGGTGCTTCGGGAGTACGGGGTGCCAAGCCAACTGATAAGGGCGGTTCAGTCGCTGTCTCACCGATGCCAGAGTTTGGTCCGCATTTCCGGCAGTAAGTCGGATTCGTTCCCAGTGAGGGTTGGACTCCGCCAAGGCTGCTCTTTGTCACCGATTCTGTTCATAATTTTTATGGACAGAATTTCTAGGCGCAGCCGAGGCATTGAGGGGGTCCGCTTTGGGGACCTCAGCATCGCGTCTCTGCTTTTTGCAGATGACGTGGTGCTGTTGGCTTCTTCAGACCGTGATCTCCAGCTCTCACTGGAGCGGTTCGCAGCCGAGTGTGAAGCGGTCGGCATGAGGGTCAGCACCTCCAAATCCGAGTCCATGGTCCTCGATCAGAAAAAGGTGGAATGCCCTCTCCGGATCGGGGATGAGATCCTGCCCCAAGTGGAGGAGTTCAAGTATCTTGGGGTCTTGTTCACGAGTGAGGGGAGGATGGAGCGCGAGATCGACAGGCGGATCGGTGCAGTGTCGGCAGTATTGCGGACTCTGTACCGGTCCGTCGTGGTAAAGAGAGAGCTGAGCCAAAAGGCAAAACTCTCAATTTACCGGTCGATTTACGCTCCTACCCTCACCTATGGTCATGAGCTATGGGTCGTGACCAAAAGAACGAGATCCCGGATACAAGCGGCCGAAATGAGTTTTCTCCGCAGGATATCCGGGCTCTCCCTTAGAGATAGGGTGAGAAGCTCTGTCATCCGGTAGAGACTCGGAGTAGAGTCACTACTCCTCCACGTTGAGAGGAGCCAGATGAGGTGGGTCGGGCATCTCATCAGGATCCCTCCTGGACGCCTCCCTGGGGAGGTGTTCCGGGCATGTCCCACCGGTAGGAGACCCCGGGGATGACCCAGGACGCGCTGGAGAGACTATGTCTCTCAGCTGGCCTGGGAACGCCGTGGGATCCCCTGGGATGAGCTGGATGAAGTGGCTAGGGAGAGGGAAATCTGGGAGTACCTCCTGAAGCTGCTGCCCCCGCAACCCGACCCCGGATAAGCGGAAGAAGATGGATGAATGGCAATTAAAAAAACAAAAATGTCATACATTCTGGATTCATTACCAGTCAACTGAAACAGTGCAAGCCTTTTATTATTTTAATATTGCTGATTATGGCTTACAGCTTAAGAAAACTCAAACTCCAATCTCAAAATATCATATTTCCTCAGACCAAGTAAAAAAAAAAGATTTATAACAGCAAAACAAAATCAAACATTTGAAAATGTACATTAATGCACTCAGTACTTGGTTGGGAATCCTTTTACACGGATTACTGCATCATTGCAGCGTGGCATGCAGCCAATCAGCCTGTGGCATTGCTGAGGTGTTATGGATGCCCAGGATGCTTCAATAGCGGCCTTTAGCTCATTTGCATTGTTGGGTCTGGTGTCTTTCAGCTTCTTCTTCACAATACCCCAAAAATTCTCTATGGGGTTCAGGTCAGGAGAATTGACAGGCCAATCGAGGACAGTAATGCCATGATCAGTACATCATTTACTGGTGGTTTTGGCACTGTGGGCAGGTGCCAGATCATGCTGGAAAATGAAAACCATCATCTCCATAGAGCTCTTCAGCAGACGGAAGCATATAGTGCTCTAAAATCTGCATTTACTCTGGACTTGATGAAACACAGTGGACCAACACCAGCAGCTGACATGGCTCCCCAAACCATCACTGACTGTGGGAACTTCACACTGGATTTCAAGCAACTTGGATTTTGCTCCTCTCCAGCCTTTCTCCAGACTTTGGCGCCTTGACTTCCAAATTAAATACAAAACTTGCTTTCGTCTGAAAAGAGGACTTTGGACCTCTCTGCAACTGTCCAGTGCTTCCTTTCCAAAGCCCAAGTCAGACGCTTCTTCCGTTGTCTTGAGTTCAGAAGTGGCTTGACCATGGGAATACGGCTGTTGTAGCCCATTTCCCGGACACGTCTGTGAACAGTGGCTTTTGATACCTGGACTTCAGCTTCAGTCCACTGTCTGTGAAGCTCCCCCAAATTCTGGAAGCGACTCTTCTTCACAATGCTGGGTGCGGTCACCTCTCTTGTTTGTGCAGCGTTTCTTGCCATATTTCCCCCTTCCAACAGACTTTTTGTGGATGTGCTTTGAAATTGCACTCTGTGAACAGCTTGCTCTTTGAGAAATTTCAAGATTCAAGATGATGGCAGTGTAGAAGGTCTTCAGCAGCAGGTTGAAGCTGTCTCAGGAAGTATAGCCTCTGCTGGGCCTTCTTCCGGACAGTCGTCAATCCATTTCATGTCCCGAGAGATTGTGGTTCCCAGGAACTTAAAGGTGTCTGTGGAGAGAATAGTATTACTGTGGATAGTGAGGGGTGAAAGTGGTGAAGGGTCTCGCCTGAAGTCCACTGTCATCTCCACGGTCTTGAGCGGGTTCAGCTCCAGGTGGTTTTGGCTGCACCAGTGGACCAGCCGTTCCACCTCCTGCCTGTACGCAGTCTCGTCACCGTCTCAGATCAGTCCGATGTGAGTGGTGTCATCTGCATACTTCAGGAGCTTCACAGGAGAGTCAACTGAGGAGAAATCATTGGTGTAGAGAGAGAAGAAGTGCACTGGGGGTGCACATCAATGAAGACCTCTCCTGGACCACCAACACTGCATCACTGGCGAAGAAAGCTCAGCGCCGCCTGTACTTCCTGCGGAAACTCAGGCGAGCAAGCTCTCCACCAGCCATCATGACAACATTCTATCGAGGCACCATTGAGAGCGTCCTCTCCAGCTGCATCGCTGTGTGGGTTGGAAGCTGCACTAAATACAACAGGAAGGCTCTGCAGCGCATAGTGAACACAGCTGGAAGGATTACTGGTGCTTCACTCCCCTCCCTGAAGGACATTTACACCTCCCATCTCACCCGCAAGGCGACCACGATTGTGAGTGATGTGAGTCACCCCGCTCCCACTTTGTTTGATCTACTGCCCCCTGGGAAGAGGTACAGAAGCCTGCGCTCCCGCACCACCAGACTCACCAACAGCTTCATACTCCAGGCTGTTAGGATCCTGAACTCTCTCCCCCCTCTCCCCCCTCGGCTACATGTGGTCCTGGCCTTTTGGGCCATGATGGCTGCCTTGCACTGCTCCACTTGCACTACTCCTCCTGTACCTTTGCGCTATTATACTGACTGCTGTATATACAATTGCACCATTTCCACCAATTTGCTCTTATTTATTCATTGCTCTTATTTATTCATTGTATGTGCCTTCTCATTTTTACTTTTTGTATTGTTTATTTGAATGTGTAATATGTCTTGTCACTGTGGGATAGGAGGAAACGTTATTTCAATCTCTTTGTATGTCTTGACGTGAAGAAATTGACAAAAAAGCAGACTTTGACTTTAACTTCGAGAAGAGCAGTGGGGAGAGGACGCACCCCTGAGGGGCGACAGTATTGGTGGTCCGGGTGTCAGATGTGATGGTCCCCAGCCTCACACGCTGTCTCCTGTTGGTCAGGAAGCTGGTGATCCACTGACAGGTGGAGGCAGGCACCATCATCCACCAACCTGTTTGCCCGGTAGGCAAACTGGAGGGGTCAAGCAGGGGGCCCGTGACATCCTTCAGGTGGTTTCACACTAACCTCTCGAAAGATTTCATGACCACAGATGTGAGAGCGACAGGTCTATAGTCATTCAAACCTGTGATGGCGGGCTTCTTGGCCACTGGTGTGATGGTGGAGCTCTTGAACCACGAGGGCACCTCACACAGCTCCAGGGAACGGTTGAAGATCCGTGCAAAGGTGGGTGCCAGCTGTTCAGCACAGACTTTCAAGCAGGAAGGTGACACGCCGTCTGGGCCTGGTGCCTTCCTGATCTTTTGTCTCCGGAACATCTGGCACACTTCCTCCTCGCGGATCTGGAGTGCGGGCGCAGCCTCTGCAAGAGAGAGAGTAGGTGACACCGGTGATGGAAGTGTGGACAGAGCGGTTGTGGGGGGAGGTGAGTTGTTGGCAGAGTAGCCATACAGCAGCAGGCACTTGTGAGAAACCCAATCGCACCAAACTCAGTGGAATAAAATAAAGAAAGACGAGGAGGACGATCAACTCTGTTTGCACACCATTCACTGCGACTACTGCGGCAACAGCTTACTAGCTCCCTACTGGGAGCTACTGCGCAGCATGCCGGAAGGCTTTTTATTGAACACACCCACTAATCAACACAGGGGTCTTCAGAACTTAAACAGTCAACATTTTCTGTCATTAAAACAAGAAAATAATAAATACAATAAACCAACATTTGGACAAAACATAATAGAAACCATATAATTGAGAGCATATCTCAACAACCCCACTTGCTCTCACATTATAAACCCACATTTTTTAGTTAGACCCAAACATAAACTCAGCAAATTCTGACAACTTAAATTTTGTTGCAGGCTTGGTCATTACAACGGCAACCATATGTTCAGTTGGACAGTACTGTAAGGACAGTTTACCGTTGGTAACATTGGACTGAATAAAGTGGTATTTAATGTCCACATGTTTGCTTATCAATACCATCTAGCAGTTGTGTGAGGTATAGACACTCTTGGATAGTTGCCGCCAGAGCAATATACTCTCTGCCTCACAAGTAGACAGTGCTACAGTTGGCTGTCTTTTTGTCTTCCATGACACTAAAGTACCACCCTGAGATAGAGTTACACAATAACCAGTTGTACTACGTCGATCTACATCACTAGCCCAGTTTGCATCACTGTAGGCTTGTATACCCAGGTTTTCATTACTCTTTTGGTAACATAACTTCTTGTCACTGGTACCCCTTAAATATCTTAGCACATGTTTAACTGTACAAAAATGTTCAACAGTAGGTTGATGAAAATACTGTGACAGTTCACTTACAATAAAACTCAAGTCAGGTCTTGTACATACAGACCTGACTGTTGAGAAAAAAAGACATTTGAGAAAAAAAGACATTTATTATGTTGCGGGTCATTTTGACCCGTATTGTGTTAATCCACTCAAAACAGTCATACAATGAAGTTTCATTCAGAACTTTATTTTAGATTATACAAACATTCAGAAGAGATGAGAAGTAGAGATATACAATTCCAACATTATATTATTTTTCCTGACTGTTGCCAACATAGTCAACTTTCTCTTCTGAGGTTCATCTCCAAGACGGTAGGATGTCAAAGATGGCGGCGGCCCAGTTGGCCGCGGCCGCAACGGCGCTCAACAACCGACGAGTATTTTCACTAAATATGTCGCCTAGGACACTACAAACAACACAAAGTTTAGTTTATCCATCCAGTAGATTAGTGTATGATCGCCAGCGCCTGCTGGAGGTACGGTCATCAAGTGTTTTCGGACTCGTAGCCACAACTACCCTAGTCTGTTTACGTAGCCTCGGAGTGCTTAGGGCGCTAGCCCCAGAAGCTCACGATGCAGCGGGCTCGCCGGGCAGCACACGCCGGAGGAGGAGTAAGCGTAGGCGGTGTGACCGGCGGCGAAAGCGCGGCTGTCGAGGTGGGCTAACGGCTAAGCTTAAAGCTAACCCCTACAAACCGCCGCTTCCATCCATCTTCCTCTCCAACGTCCGCTCACTGGATAATAAAATGGACCATCTACAACTGGAACTCTCTTCAAAGAGGGAGGTTAGAAACTGCTGCTCTCTCATCCTGACGGAGACATGGCTGAACTCATCAATACCGGACAACGCCGTTAGCCTGGAGGGGCTCGCTACATTCCGCGCCGACAGAAACAGCGAGCTAAGCGGTAAATCCCGAGGAGGTGGGCTGTCTGTCTACATCAACAACAACTGGTGCAAAAATGCTAGATCTGTCGCCAGCTTCTGCTCTTCGGACATCGAGCTTTTGACTGTTAACTGCAGACCCTTCTACCTGCCCAGAGAGTTTACTGTTGTTAGCATCACGGCTGTGTATGTGCCTCCTAGCGGTAATACTAAAGAGGCCATGAGTGTTCTCTATCGGACAATCAGTGAGCTGCAATCCACGCACACAGAGGGTGTTTTCATCATTGCTGGGGACTTCAACCAGGCTAACATGAAGACTATTCTCCCTCATTTTTACCAACACGTGGATTTTCCAACTCGGGTAGAGAACACTCTGGACTTGGTTTACACCAATATAAAGGATGCATTCAGAGCAGCCCCCCGCCCCCACTTCGGCTCTTCAGACCACCTATCTGTTATGCTAATCCCTGCATACAGGCCCCTGCTGATCAGAGCAAAACCCACAGTGAAGCAGGTGAGGGTGTGGTCTGAGGGGGCCATGGAGGCACTCCAGGACTGCTTTGAGTGCTCTGACTGGGACATGTTCAAATCAGCAGCAACATATGACAATCAGATCGACATTGATGAGTACGCCATGACTGTGTCAGCCTACATCAACAAATGCTCCGAGGACGTCAGCACCACTAAGAACATCATCACCCGAGCCAACCAACGACCCTGGATGACTGAGGAGGTACGTCATACGCTACGAGCACGGAACTCAGCCTTCAAGTCTGGCGACAAGGAGGCACTGAGGACAGCGAGAGCCAACTTGAACCGTGCCATCAGGCTAGCGAAGCGAAGCCACAGTCGAAAAATTCAGGATTTTTTCCACGACGCCAATAACACCAGGAGTATGTGGCAAGGCATACGGGCGATCACGGACTACAACTTACCCTCCCCCCCGGTGGGTGAGGTTGATGCTGACTTCCTAAATGGTCTAAATAACTTCTTTGGGCGTTTTGAGGCACTAAACAGCACTCCTGCAGTTAAAACTGTTCCCCACCAGGAAGAGGAGGCCCTCTGCCTTGACTCAGCCGACGTGTGGAAGACTCTGAGAAGAGTCAACCCACGTAAGGCCCCAGGCCCCGACAACATACCTGGGCGGGTGTTCAAGGAATGTGCAGGCCAGCTGGCTGGTGTCATCACAGACATTTTTAACATCTCGCTGGACCAAGCCAAAGTGCCAGTATGCTTCAAGGCTGCCTCCATCATTCCGGTGCCGAAGAAACCTCAAATCACCTCATTGAATGACTACAGACCTGCGGCACTGACTCCCATCATGATGAAGTGCTTCGAAAGGCTGCTCAAAGAACACATCGTCTCCAGACTCCCCCCAACATTCGATCCGTTCCAGTTTGCCTACCGGCAGAACCGCTCTACTGAGGATGCCATCTCCTCCGTTCTTCACCTGAGCCCGGCTCACCTGGAGGAGAGGAACACCCACGTGCGGGTGCTGTTCCTGGACTTCAGCTCAGCGTTTAACACCATCATTCCACAACATCTGGTGGAAAAACTGGAACACCTGGGCTTCAGCACCCCCCTTCGAAACTGGCTGCTAGACTTCCTCACCAACAGACCTCAGTCAGTCCGGGTCGGACAGAACACCTCAGATGTCATCACCCTCAGCACAGGCTCCCCTCAGGGCTGCGTCCTGAGCCCCCTGCTGTTCACCCTGATGACACACGACTGCGCCCCCAGGTTCACCACCAATCACATCGTGAAGTTTGCAGACGACACAACGGTGGTGGGCCTCATCAGGGACAACAACGACCTGGACTACAGAGAGGAGGTGGAGCAGTTGGTGGGCTGGTGCAGAGAAAATAGCCTGATCCTGAATGTGGAGAAGACGAAGGAGATCATTGTCGACTTCAGGAAGAACCAGCCTCACCACGCTCCACTGATCATCAACAGCTCAGCTGTGGAGGTGGTCAGCAGCACTAAATTCCTGGGAGTCCACATCACAGACGACCTCACCTGGACTGTGAACGCCACAACACTGGTCAAGAGGGCACAGAAGCGCTTGTACTTCCTGCGGAGGATGAGGAGAGCCCACCTGCCCCCACCCATCATGAGGACGTTCTACCGAAGCACCATAGAGAGCATTCTGACAAGCTGTCTCTCGGTGTGGTGTGGAGGTTGCAGCGCCTCCGATTGGAAGAACCTGAGGAGAGTGGTGAGGACAGCAGAGAGGATCATCGGGGCTCCTCTTCCCTCCATTCAGGACTTGTCATCCCAGCGCTGCGTGTCTCGAGCCCGTAATATTATCAGTGACCCATCACACCCCCACCATGGACTGTTCTCCCTGCTGCCCTCTGGGAAGAGGTTTCGCAGCATCCGCTGCAGGTCCACCAGGTTCTGCAATAGTTTTTTCCCTGCTGTCGTCAGACTGTTGAACATTCAAACGTAGCATTCCTCTGCACACTTGTAAATACTGCTTTTGTCTCCTGCACTGTTTACATACTTTATCACTGCTGCACTTTGTACTTTATACTTATCTTATTTCATATTTTTATATAGAATGTCACTTTTTAACCAGCCGCAATACCACTATATTGTTGAAAGCCGTATGCAACGAAATTTCGTTTTGTGTACACCTAGTGTTGACAAAATGACAATAAAGTTTGTCTAAGTCTAAGTCTAAGTCAAGAAGTTGTCACATGTAATGTTATGACCTTGCAGCCTTTCAGTCATCTCCAAAACCACACGTATTCCCTGATTCTTCTCAGGTCTTCCTCCATGTGGCTTTCCAGTATATACTTGCAGGTTCCACACATAACTGGATTTTGCATCACAGGCTGCCCACATTTTGATACCATATTTCGCAGGCTTGTTTGGCATGTTTGGGTTGGACAACGTCCTCTGAATGGAACGAGGCGCTCATCGAGACTAACATAGGGGCCAGGATTATACAATAAAGGCAGGGTTTTGACCCATTTACCGCAGACATCTCTGATTGCTGCAACTTATTCCAATTTCTGCCTGATTGTTTTAGCCCATATAATGACTTTTCTATTTTGTAGACCAACTTCCTGTCTGTTTGAGATCTCTCCTCATACCCTTCTGGTTGTTCCATGTAGATCTCACAGTCTATGGGTGCGTTTAAATAGGCAGTTGCATCACAGGTTACATTTGGTGTAAAATCAAATTTTCTTGCGCTGCCTTCTGCATCAATACTCTAACACTGGTCATGTTAGCTGATGGAGAAAATGTTTCCCCATTTTCTACACCCAGCTTTTGGTTATATCCTTTTGCAACATATCGGGCCTTGTACTTCTCAGATCCATCGACATCTGTTTTAATGGTATACACCCATCTACCCCCCACTGCTTTCTTGCCCTCTGGCAAATTGGTCAAGGTAAATGCGTTGTTTTCTTTAAGTGAATGCATTTCTTCATTCATGGCTTTAACCCACTCTTTGGCCTTATCTGAGGCTAGAGCAGGTATGGGCAAACTACGGCCCGCGGGCCACATCCGGCCCACGGGACCGTTTAATCCGGCCCGCCAACCCTGAATAAATTGTATTATTAAACATTTTTTTTGGTCATTTTGCCTGCAATGACTGTGTTTCCCCAGTAGATGGGGAACCGCTCGCCTGCGCATTTACTACCGGAAGCCGTGTCAGAAAGCTCGGTGCACACTCACAAGTGCGTGTACGTACTCAGTAGTACGGACATGGCGCACTCGCGCTCTATTTGTATCAGTGCCGAATTTAGAGCGTGGGCTGTGACGACAGCATTCTTGTAATTCGCGCGCTGAGCTTTCAGATACAGTTTTACGCTAAAGCCACCCACAAACCTTCCCCTGGAATCCTTCCATTAAAATGAGTCGCCCAAGGAAAAGCAAGGTGGACACTGAGTGCCGAGTGTTTAAAAAAGAGTGGCCAATTTGGCTCGACGCACGCGACGTGACGTTCAGCCACATGAACATCAACATCAACCCGTCACAGATCTAGGTAAACGGACCAACACCTCGGATCTCTCCTAAGAATTGCCACAACAAATTTTACTCCAGACTATGACGCACTAGCAAAAAAGGGAGACCAACAACACTGTTCCCACTGAAAATGAAGGGGAGGCTCTCAAGTTTGTTGTAAAAAAATAGCAGGGATTGAAACTAGTGACCATTCTCATTTTCAAACAATGCAGGATGCTCAAGGACATTTATGCACCACTTGTTTGCGACTAATCTTAACCTGTAAAGTTCTTAAGGCTTCCTTTAAGGAAGTGTTTCCCGTTTCCTCACCTGTGTTACCAGGTGTTTGTGAGTTAAAACTCTGCTCTGATTTTCAGATACCCCTCACCGTGTTGCCGTTTTGATTACTTTATTTGGATGTATGCTTTCACCGATTCTTCAAGATGATATATTTGGTCAGAATGTTTGCCGTTTGATGTGTTCTCATAAGATAAACATCTTGCATTAATCTGGCCTGCAGGCACTGAAGTGATGGAGACTGTTATTCATAATAACAGTGTCGTATTTTATGAGAATCACTGATAGCAGTTTTTTAGTGATTTCTTTTTTTTTTAATGCTGTTAATAAATGCATTTGTTTTCAAAAAACTTTTTTTGAATATCCATGCTTCACTACCTACTAAAGGCCAAAACCTTTTATGCAATGACCTGTACAGGTCGTTTATATTACTTCACACAAACACTACATCCATCTGCTCCTGGTTCGGCCCTCCGGTCCAAATTTAGAACACAGTTCGGCCCGCAAGTCAAAATGTTTGTCCACCCCTGGGCTATAGCTTCTGCAAATGACACAGGTATGTTACACATGACACGATAACAATAATCAATGTTACTCTGGACTTGATCAGTCTCTTCACTATCAGACACATATTTAGACACCCTGCAATCTGTGTATCCGTCTGGATTCCTTCTCACTCTGGAAATTGGCATAGTAAAAAGTGCTCTTGGGTGCTTCAGAGTTCCGAGTTTATCACTGCGCATGAAGAAATGACCACCTGCAACGTTTGGTTTATGTTTTATAAGCATTTTTAATTTTATTGCTTAGATCGCATTTTCTCGACGAGCTGAGCACGTTTTCTAGTAAAAAGCGCTCTTGGGTGCTTCAGAGTGCCGAGTTTATCACTGCGCATGAAGAAATGACCACCTGCAACGTTTGGTTTATGTTTTATAAGCATTTTTAATTTTATTGCTTAAATTGCATTTTCTCGACGAGCTGAGCACGTTTTCTGGATGGTGCCTCTCCCGTCACTCTGGTTAGGTTGGCATAGTAAAAAGTGCTCTTGGGTGCTTCAGAGTTCCGAGTTTATCACTGCGCATGAAGAAATGACCACCTGCAACGTTTGGTTTATGTTTTATAAGAATTTTTAATTTTATTGCTTAGATCGCATTTTCTCGACGAGCTGAGCACGTTTTCTAGTAAAAAGCGCTCTTGGGTGCTTCAGAGTGCCGAGTTTATCACTGCGCATGAAGAAATGACCACCTGCAACGTTTGGTTTATGTTTTATAAGCATTTTTAATTTTATTGCTTAAATCGCATTTTCTCGACGAGCTGAGCACGTTTTCTGGATGGTGGCTCTCCCGTCACTCTGGTTAGGTTGGCATAGTAAAAAGGGCTCTTGGGTGCTTCAGACTGCCGGGTTTATCACTGCGCATGAAGAAATGACCACCTGCAACGTTTGGTTTATGTTTTATAAGCATTTTTAGTTTTATTGCTTAAATCGCATTTTCTCGACGAGCTGAGCACGTTTTCTGGATGGTGGCTCTCCCGTCACTCTGGTTAGCTTGGCATAGTAAAAAGCGCGCTTGGGGGCTTCAGAGTGCCGAGTTTATCACTGCGCATGAAGAAATGACCACCTGCAACGTTTGGTTTATGTTTTATAAGCATTTTTAATTGTATTGCTTAGAGTGCATTTTCTCGACGAGCTGAGCACGTTTTCTCGTAAAAAGCGCTCTTGGGTGCTTCAGAGTGCCGAGTTTATCACTGCGCATGAAGAAATGACCACCTGCAACGTTTGGTTTATGTTTTATAAGCATTTTTAATTTTATTGCTTAAATCGCATTTTCTCGACGAGCTGAGCACGTTTTCTGGATGGTGGCTCTCCCGTCACTCTGGTTAGGTTGGCATAGTAAAAAGGGCTCTTGGGTGCTTCAGACTGCCGGGTTTATCACTGCGCATGAAGAAATTACCACCTGCAACGTTTGGTTTATGTTTTATAAGCATTTTTAGTTTTATTGCTAAAATCGCATTTTCTCGACGAGTTGAGCACGTTTTCTGGATGGTGGCTCTCCCGTCACTCTGGTTAGCTTGGCATAGTAAAAAGCGCTCTTGGGGGCTTCAGAGTGCCGAGTTTATCACTGCGCATGAAGAAATGACCACCTGCAACGTTTGGTTTATGTTTTATAAGCATTTTTAATTGTATTGCTTAGAGCGCATTTTCTCGACGAGCTGAGCACGTTTTCTAGTAAAAAGCGCTCTTGGGTGCTTCAGAGTGCCGAGTTTATCACTGCGCATGAAGAAATGACCACCTGCAACGTTTGGTTTATGTTTTATAAGCATTTTTAATTTTATTGCTTAAATCGCATTTTCTCGACGAGCTGAGCACGTTTTCTGGATGGTGGCTCTCCCGTCACTCTGGTTAGGTTGGCATAGTAAAAAGCGCTCTTGGGTGCTTCAGAGTGCCGAGTTTATCACTGCGCATGAAGAAATGACCACCTGCAACGTTTGGTTTATGTTTTATAAGCATTTTTAGTTTTATTGCTTAAATCGCATTTTCTCGACGAGCTGAGCACGTTTTCTGGATGGTGCCTCTCCCGTCACTCTGGTTAGGTTGGCATAGTAAAAAGGGCTCTTGGGTGCTTCAGAGTGCCGAGTTTATCACTGCGCATGAAGAAATGACCGCCTGCAACGTTTGGTTTATGTTTTATAAGCATTTTTAATTTTATTGCTTAAATCGCATTTTCTCGACGAGCTGAGCACGTTTTCTGGATGGTGCCTCTTCCGTCACTCTGGTTAGGTTGGCATGGAAACCCGGCTCGGTCTCCGTTAGGCAGACTCATGCTTTAAAAAAAGCATTGTTCTGGCAACTCCTACAGCAAACCTAATGCCAAATGTATCGGTTCACCGTTCCTTTGGATGACAACAGGAAGGCCGAGAGGGAAACCCTGATGCCTGGGAAACTCAAGGCTTCCATAAAACTTGCCCAGGCTTCTTGTGCACTGGAGAGGACTCCCCAGCCACAGCAGACACTGTGCAAAGAGCACCTAACCTCCAGACACAAGAAATCTATGGTCTTTCGAGACTGTGATGCCGATGAATGGGATTAATAAAAAGCCTTCCTGCATGCTGCGCAGTAGCTCCCTACTAGCTGTTGCCGCAGTAGTCGCAGTGAATGGTGTGCAAACAGAGTTGATCGTCCTCCTCGTCTTTCTTTATTTTATTCCACTGAGTTTGGTGCGATTGTGTTTCTCACAAGTGCCTGCTGCTGTATGGCTACTCTGCCAACAACTCACCTCCCCACACAACCGCTCTGTCCACACCTCCATCACCGATGTCACCTACTCTCTCTCTTGCAGAGGTCGCGCCCGCACTCCAGATCCGCGAGGAGGAAGTGCGCCAGATGTTCTGGAGACAAAAGATCAGGAAGGCACCGGCCCAGACGGCGTGTCACCTTCCTGCTTGAACGTCTGTGCTGAACAGCTGGCACCCACCTATGCACGGATCTTCAACCGTTCCCTGGAGCTGTGTGAGGTGCCCTCGTGCTTCAAGAGCTCCACCATCGTACCAGTGGCCAAGAAGCCCACCATCACAGGTTTGAATTACTATAGACCTGTCGCTCTGACATCTGTGGTCATGAAATCTTTCAAGAGGTTAGTGTTGAACCACCTGAAGGATGTCACGGTATTGACCCCGTCCAGTTTGCCTACCGGGCAAACAGGTCGGTGGATGACGGGGTCAACATGGGACTGCACTACATCCTGCACCACCTGGACACCCCAGGAACGTATGCCAGGATCCTGTTTGTGGACTTCAGCTCGGCGTTCAACACCATCGCTCCTGACATCCTCCAACAGAAGCTCATCCAGCCTGCCTCCACCTGTCAGTGGATCACCAGCTTCCTGACCAACAGTTGACAGCGTGCGAGGCTGGGGACCATCACATCTGACACCCGGAGCACCAATACTGGCGTCCCTCAGGGGTGCGTCCTCTCCCCACTGCTCTTCTCAAAGTCAAAGTTTGCTTTATTGTCAATTTCTTCACATGTCAAGACATACAAAGAGATTGAAATAACGTTTCCTTCTATCCCACGGCGACAAGACATATTACACATTCAAGTAAACAATACAAAAAGTAAAAATGAGAAGGCACATACAATGAATAAAGAAGAGCAATGAATTAATAAGAGCAAATTGGTGGAAATGGTGCAATTGTGCGTACAGCAGACAGTCAGTATAATAGCGCAAAAGTACTGGAGTATGAAGCTGTTGGTGAGTCTGGTGGTGCGGGAGCGCAGGCTTCTGTACCTCTTCCCAGAGGGCAGTAGATCAAACAAAGTGTGAGGGGGTGACTCCCACCACTCATAATCGTGGTCGCCTTGCGGGTGAGATGGGAGGTGTAAATGTCCTTCAGGGAGGGGAGTGAAGCACCAATAATCCTTCTAGTTGTGTTCACTATGCGCTGCAGAGCCTTCCTGTTGTATTCAGTGCACCTTCCACCCCACACAGCGATGCAGCTGGAGAGGACGCTCTCAATGGTGCCTTGATAGAATGTGGTCATGATGGCTGGTGGAGCACTTGCTCGCCTGAGTTTCCGCAGGAAATACAGGCGGCGCTGAGTTTTCTTCCCCAGTGATGCAGTGTTGGTGGTCCAGGAGAAGTCTTCACTGATGTCAAAGTCAAAGTCTGCTTTATTTTGCACCCCCAGTGCACTTTTTCTCTCTCTACACCAACGATTTCTCCTCAGGTGACTCTCCTGTGAAGCTCCTGAAGTATGCAGACGACAAAACTCTCATCGGACTGATCCAGGACGGTGACGAGACTGCGTACAGACAGGAGGTGGAGCGGCTGGTCCACTGGTGCAGCCAAAACCACCTGGAGCTGAACCCGCTCAAGACTGTGGAGATGACAGTGGACTTCAGGCGAGACCCGTCACCACTTTCACCCCTCACTATCCGCAGTAATACTATTCTCTCCACAGACACCTTCAAGTTCCTGGGAACCACAATCTCTCGGGACATGAAATGGACAGGCCACATAGACTCTGTCCGGAAGAAGGCCCAGCAGAGGCTGTACTTCCTGAGACAGCATAAGAAGTCCAACCTGCTGCTGAAGACCTTCTACACTGCCATCATCCAGTCTGTCCTCTGCACCTACATCACTATCTGGTTTGGATCGGCCTCCAAACAAGACAAGCACAGGCTGCAACGGACAATCAGGACTGCAGAAAAGATAATGGGAATCAACCTCCCATCTATCCAAGACTTGTACCTGTCCAGGACCAGGAAACGTGCAAGTAACATCTCTACAGACCCTTCTCACCCAGGTTGCAGTCTGTTCAAACTACTCCCCTCCGGACGGCGTTATAGAGCTCTGTACCCCAAAACCAGCAGACACAGAGACAGCTTCTTCCCCCAGGCTGTCGCTCTGATGAACTCACACCACTCTTAGAGTCTCAGAGTCATTGCTGTGCAATAACATCCTGCTCTCCACACCTTTTTTGAATTGTCTACACTATTTGTACTATGTGTCCTCTCTGCATCCATTGCAGCCTGGTCATCCTGGAAGAGGGATCCTCCCATCTGTGGTCTCTTCTCAAGGTTTCTCATTTCCCCTAGTTGGAGTTTTGAGTTTTTCCTTTCCCTCCTGGGAGTTTAAGATCAGGGGATGTTTGAGAATATTTGTCATTTCTCACACGTCCTGAGTGTTGTTAGTCACCTAAATGTTAAACAGAGGCTGTGATGTACCGAAGTCAAATTCCTTGTTTGGCACACTCAAACATGGCGAATACATTTTTTTTTATCCTGAATCTTGAAATTTCTCAAAGAGCAAGCTGTTCACAGAGTGCAATGTTAGGGTTTGCAGAATATCTTCATCGTATGATTATGTTGGAATGTAACCTGTAATAATTTACCTAGCTTGTCCTGTCTTACCAAAAGTAGTAGACCAAAGTGCTAAGATCTTTTCACCTGATTGACTAGCTGCAGAGGAAGCAATCAAAGTTGCTTTGTTTCCACAAAGTCGTAAAAGGCCCCCTGCTATGCTTTGATCAGCAGGGGAGCGGCTTCACCCCATCCTGTGTTCCCACACCTCCACTTTCAACCCCACTATGTTTCTTCTCAATAAATATGTACCTGATGAGGCCTGAGTCAGACTTCATTCGACCATCGCTGTAAGCACAGCGACGAGTGAACTCTCCGCCTGCAGGTGTCTGAAACGACTAACTTGTCTCCAGTGTGGCTCTTGCAAAATAAGTTAGAGTGAGCACTACCCTAACATTTTGGTGCCGAAACCCGGGACCCTCATACCCGCCATCTGGCTGACGGAGGACGACGCGCTGTACACCGTCGACGGGCCAGCGTCCATTAGGAGGACCTGGTAAAGAAAGACCTGGGAAGGAAATCCTTCGCTGGGCCAGCGTCTTAGGTCTGCCTTCGTCTGACAGTGGTGGATTGACGGGACCCGGCAGTGCAACGAACCAGGGGACAAGTAAGTTAACGCCCTAAAATTGTGTGATTGTGTTGTTGTGAAAAAAGTGCACAGGGAAAACTTAAAAAATAGGCAAGACAGAAGATATTAAGTCTTGTGGAAGGAGGGGGTGTTGTAGAGTCCCCCTCCGGATGAAGTGGCTCTTCTGGAGCAGTGGTTTTCAAACTGTTTTATATATTTTTGTAAAATCTCACGTACCTCCGTGTACCCTCATTTGACAACCACTGTTCTAAGGGGTACAACTTCGCGTTGGCAGGGCTGGGTAACAGGACTGTTGTCTTAGTTCCCAGGGAAGGAAGGGGTGTTGTAGAGTCCCCTCTCCGGATGAAGCAGCTCTTTTTTTTTTTTTAAAGAAAGAGGACTTCGCGTAGGCAGGGATAAGAAACTTGTGTGGTTGAGTGTGCGACTGGTAGGATAAATTGACTGCAAAGAGAATTTGGTGGAAGGTCAATTTAAACCTGCATTGAGGATCCTCAAAGAAATTAAAAAAAAAATTTAAAAAAAAATTGTATAAACCTAAAATACCAAATTAAGATGGGAAATAAAACCGGTAAATCCCTAGCTCTTGAAGGAGATGAGAAGTACATGGCGTGTAAATTTCTTAATTGTATGCAATACATGCCAAAGTGGAAGAAAAAGTATGGAGTAGAAGGGAAGTTGAAAGTTGAAGTGTGGAAGATGGTGGTTGATGTTTTGGAGGAGAGTGTAGATAGAACGACAAAGGGACTGAAAAAGAAAAGAAAAGAGAGAGAGTTGAATTGTGCTAGAATGTGGTTGAAAGCTTCACAAGAGAAAAGAGAACAAATTCAGGAGACAAAACCTGGAAAGATAAAAAGTGATGAGACCGCCATTCAATTAAGATTTGAAAAAGAATTCTGGGTGCACAGTGGCACCCCATTCGATGATGCGGCTGAGAGTGCTTATCAGCAACGTCTTAAAAACGCGCTCATCACTGTTTCCCCCCCCGACTTCGGCAACTGGGTGAGGAAACATTTGGTGGAAGTAGATATTGCAAGTGTGACAACAACTATGCAATGGGCCAAAAGTTCTGATGTATTTCATCTAGGCGATGATGATGATGTTGACCTAGACGAAGATACAACAGTCTTCTTTCATGGGTCCCAGCAGGCCAGAGGAAGAGGTAGAGGCCAACAAGGTCGCAGGCCGCCATATAATTCAAAACCCCCATCAGATTCTGACAACTGTTGGAACTGTGGGAGACGAGGACACTTGGCAAGAGCGTGTCGTTTTGCAAAACAATACCAATCAAAGGGTGGAGGAAGGGACAAAGGAAGAGCCAAATTTTCAGCATGACAAGCTTCCCCCTCCCCTTTGACCGCTCAAGCTCATACAGAGAAAGAAATAACAGACGTCCATATGAAAGCAAGACATGTCATTGTCAGATTATTAGAACGGTTTTTAGATTGTTAGAGCTCCTGTCCATGCAAGGAGTATGACAATGCTGTTGTATGCCCAATGACAAATGACCAGAGATCAAATTGTGTATGTACACTAAAGTTAAAATTTGCAAATCAAGTGGTAAATGAATGCAACTGGCTTCTAGAAGATAAATAAAACGAATGTGCTGTCCTCGTGTGCGTGGGAGGGACCAGCTCATGATCGACCACAGGAAATGGCCAGCCTGTGACAAATCATTGGTGCTGGGATCTACCTTACGCGCGCGAGAGCTGTGCATGTGTGTTAAAATTATGAAAATTGGCTGAACTTTTAGTGCACAGAAATTTGCTAGACTGTGGTCTATCCCAGTGGTCCCCAACCACCGGGCCGCGGACCGGTACCGGTCCGTGGGTCACTTGGTACCGGGCCGCGGAGCCGCACAGGAAAAAAAAAAAAAAAAAAAAAAAGATTTGGCGAATCTCTCCCAATTACATCTGTCGGTGCATCTGAAAAATAAGGACTCTTGACACAGGGCGCTCGTCTCGGTCACGTGACATGTCACCACAGTCAAGCCCGCGAGGCAAGCAAAAATGAGCAAGAAACAGAGAAGTTTGGAAAGCTTCTTCGGAAAGGGAAAAACGTCCAATAAGGACACTGAAGAAGAAGAGGCTACGACTTCTAAGAAAAGGAAAGCTGCATTTAAAAGAACATTTCTGGAGTCCTACTTAAAATATGGATTTATCGCCACAGGTGACTCTGACGCGCCAAGTGCACTCCGCATATGTGGCGAAAGGCTAGCTAACGAGGCAATGAAGCCTTCAAACCTGCTTCGGCACATGGAGACCAAGCATCCTGCATTTAAAGACAAACCTTAACCACTTCGGGTGTCATTGTCTCCGATTACGCCTCGATGGGAACGGCTCATTTCTGACAAAAGAGCTCGGTGCTCCCACTAATTCAACGTTTTATTTTTATGTGGTTTATATTTGTTTTTATGCCAGTCGTATCATTTTATTTCATCCTATTTATATATATAAATATCTAAATAATAAATATATAAATATATTTATTTATATAAAGGCCGGTCCGCGAAAATATTTCTGACACGTAACCGGTCCGTGGTGCAAAAAAGGTTGGGGACCACTGGTCTATCCAATTTGCACCGCAGAACAGAAACGCTTTTGAAAGATAAAAATGAGAGGAAAAGAGAGAAATCTGTTTGCGAGCAGAAACTGATCCACACTAGTGCATGTTAAGTACGAAACGACAGAACATGCTTTCAGGAATTGGAAGAATCAAAATTGTGAATTTAAGACGTTCACATTTAATAGAAATAATTGACTGGTTGTGTTATAAGATTATACAAACTTCTATATGCGAGCTGATTCTGAGAGATTGGGTTCTTCAAATTTAAAAACAAAGAAAGACTTCTGATTGATTTGCCAGCAGTTTTTTTGTGTGTTGAGTTTTTTTTTTTGGATTGGTGGATTGTTCTATCAGGAACCTTGAGATGAAAACGGTATGTGAATGTTGTGTGGTGAGCTTGGATGAATTGGGACCGATGTGATAGAAAGTCTCCTTCTTGGAGACTGTGTGTGAGATGCAAATGAGCATTGATGACTGATTGCCTGAATGAAGGGAATATACAGGTTGAATGGTTGACGTTGTTGGACACTACTATCGAAAATTAGTAGAGCGACTTTGAAGAAAGAGTGATTTTGAGTACGTTAAATGCTAAGGAAGAAATAAATACATAAAGGAAATAAAAAGGTTGCTTTTGGATTGCTAATTAACTAGGAAAATAAAAAAAATAAAAAAAATAAAAAAACTGGAGAACCAGTAACACATGCAGAAGATGTGTGAACTGGGAAACTTAGAAGCGTTTTGGAAAGAAAGTCAAATTAAATGATGATAGAGTCATATGTGGTAAAGAACACATCCTCCCAAAAAGTTTGTCAAGGGGTGAGACATGGGCGTCGCCATGCCTCAGAAGGAGGGAGAATGTTGTATAGAGAGTGGGAGATAAAAAAATAAAATAAAATAAAATTATATATATATAACACTTTACTACATATAGATTCTCTAATACATATGGCGTTGTACCATTGAGTTAGATTTTTTTTTTCTCAAACTTTTGCTGTAAACAATTGGAAGATGATTGAAAAGTGACTGAAGAAGCCATGAGGAAGTGGTGTAGCTGTTTGGAAGGGCACGCGCTTATGCGTTTCCCTGGCTAATCAACATTATTTAACTGATAAGGGGATGGGCAAAGGAACCATCTGCTACAGGACTTAAGGTCCGTTCCTCCAGTAACCAAGATCAGAGAATCTCCTTTAACACAGGAGGCAATAAATGGGATAGCCTCTGTCATAAATGGTCTTTGGTCAGGAGGAGTCATTCGGAAGTGCTCAAACACTTCTCGCAAACACTCTTATTTGCCCAATTGAGAAGGGCAATAAAATTAACTGGTGAATGATAAAATATATGCAAGAAGCAGACGAAGAACAGTCCCTGGCAGATTACATGATTAGAACGCTCAGACTGACAGAGGTGTCAATGCAAATTTACTGCCGCCTGATCTTTCATCCTCACAGGTCGACAACCCCGTCATACCAGGAGACTGGGTCTACATCAAAGTCATCAAAAGAAAGAGCTGGGCCAGCCCACGGTGGGAGGGACCATTCCAAGTCCTGCTGACTACCCCCACCGCAGTAAAGATAGCTGAACGGCCCAGCTGGATTCACCTCAGCCACTGCAAGTTGCAGAGAGTGCTGGACCCCTAATTCGGAGTGGTGGGGAAGACTAACTTCAAAGGAGTCCTATCGTTTAGGGTGGGACGTCTCAATGTTGGTGAAGAAAACAACGATCCCCACTCCGCTAGGCGAGGGGATGTCCCGGTGTCTCTGCCATCCTAGTAGCAACGGGGCTCCATATGCCAGATGGATCCTCTGCTGCGTTGTGGTTGGAGCGTGCTATGGTCTATGGACTCAACTGAACAGACCAATTGACAATGTTGACCGTGGAAAACGATGGTCACACGATGAGAACTTTGAGGACTGGTCATGGGACCCGAGAAACCCATAAGAAACCAACACGTGGTACCGCTACGTCAAATTCACTGTGAGATCGCACACACAGGAGGGTTGCTATGTGTGTTCCAAACTCCCTCCGTCCTCCACACAAGTTCACTTGGAGGCCAGAGCAATGAATGTCACTGAAGCGAAATGCATGGCATCCATGGGAGGAGTTGGATATCAACACCGTGCTGTCACAGTCAGTGATGCCGACCCATCCCGCCCCGGACTTGCGGAAGGTACCTGTGATCAGCTTTTCTGGACAAATCTCAATGTGACTGTTAAAGGACGAACACTGCCGCAGGTGGCCTTCACAGACCGGCCACCTGGAGTGAACTATACGTGTTACATCCAAGGAAGTGAGACCCACAAATGCAGTGACAGAGACTGCTCTCCAGGAGGGAACTGGATGGGAGCTTTGGACATCGCCACTGAGTGTCAGGATAAGAGAGCCATTTCAGGTGGTGAGGGCTCTCCGACCAACATGGCTGCACCATCAAACGGAACATACTTCATACAGAATGGCTGGTGGCTTTGTGGTCACAAGGTTTATCCGATGCTGCCCGCCAACTGGACAGGAGTGTGTGCACCAGTGTGGGTGACAGACCACACCTACAGGATACAACATCGTCAGCTGACGACAGCACACAACTCTTCTGGACGTCGACGCAGGGCGATTACGACCTTTGACCCCCATGACCCTGTCTGGGGTGCGAATGTTCCGGACGACCATAAAATATGGCCTGTCGGAAACAAAGTTGTTCATGCGCTTTTCCCTTGGATCGGAGTTGGAAAACAATCTCTCTTCATCGAGACACTGAACTATCGTTTTCAATCCATTGTGAACCTCTCACTGCAAGTCGATGATGGACAAAATAGAGAGATCCAGGCTATTAGACTAATGGTCTTGCAAAACAGGATGGTTCTGGACTTATTGACGGCAGCACAAGGTGGTGTGTGCCACATCATTGGGACTTCCTGTTGCACATACATTCCAGGAGATAACGACACGCACATCAAGGAAGCCATGAACTCGCTGAGGAATTTACAGCAGGCCATGTCGGAGGATAACATCCCACATCAATGGGATTTCTTTTCATGGCTATTCTCTGGCGCGTGGTGGCAGTTGCTGTTGAAACTTGTGACTCCTGTGCTTGCTGTGCTGGTATTGTTGTGCTTGTTTACGACCTGTGTTATCCCGGGTTTGAAGTCTGCTGTGACAAGGTTTGTGTCTTCTACCGTGGCACAAGTACATATACAACTTCTTAGAGATGACGGATGTGATGTCTATGATGTGCTGCGAGACGTGGATTGCGTAGATGCTGTTTAGCTCAGCATTCTTTTACAGAAACTTGATGATTTGACCATCGAAAATGCCTTGCAAGTGATGGGTACAATGATGTACCGTTTCTGTGTTTTTCTTTTTCTTTTTTTTATTGATAACATTCTGGTCGCCTAAGGCAGAGGGGCCGTGTAACTCTTTTCCTGCATTTAATCTGACCGCAGGTTTTTCAGTTGCACACAAAATTTGGACTGGAGCATTGAGGGGAATACCTCGTCTTCACTGGAAATTGTTGCTGTCATTGTATTTTCTTTCTTATGTTTGATTGGTCGGGGTTGACATACTCATACGATAAAACAGGGGGGATATGTTAGGGTTTGCAGAATATCTTCATCGTATGATTATGTTGGAATGTAACCTGTAATAATTTACCTAGCTTGTCCTGTCTTACCAAAAGTAGTAGACCAAAGTGCTAAGATCTTTTCACTTGATTGACTAGCTGCAGAGGAAGCAATCAAAGTTGCTTTGTTTCCACAAAGTCGTAAAAGGCCCCCTGCTATGCTTTGATCAGCAGGGGAGCGGCTTCACCCCATCCTGTGTTCCCACACCTCCACTTTCAACCCCACTGTGTTTCTTCTCAATAAATATGTACCTGATGAGGCCTGAGTCAGACTTCATTCGACCATCGCTGTAAGCACAGCGACGAGTGAACTCTCCGCCTGCAGGTGTCTGAAACGACTAACTTGTCTCCAGTGTGGTTCTTGCAAAATAAGTTAGAGTGAGCACTACCCTAACATGCAGTTTCAAAGCACATCCACAAAAAGCCTGTTGGAAGGGGGAAATGTGTCAAGAAACGCTGCACAAAGAAGAGAGATGACCGCACCCTTAACAGCATTGTGAAGAAGAGTCGCTTCCAGAATTTGGGGGAGCTTCAAAGACAGTGGACTGAAGCTGAAGTCCAGGTATCAAAAGCGACTGTTCACAGACATGTCCGGGAAATGGGCTACAACAGCCGTATTCCCATGGTCAAGCCAATTCTGAACTCAAGACAACGGAAGAAGCGTCTGACTTGGGCTTTGGAAAAAAGCACTGGACAGTTGCAGAGAGGTCCAAAGTCCTCTTTTCAGACGAAAGCAAGTTTTGTATTTAATTTGGAAGTCAAGGCGCCAGAGTCTGGAGAAAGGCTAGAGAGGAGCAAAATCCAAGTTGCTTGAAATCCAGTGTGAAGTTCCCACAGTCAGCGATGGTTTGGGGAGCCATGTCAGCTGCTGGTGTAGGTCCACTGTGTTTCATCAAGTCCAGAGTAAATGCAGATTTTAGAGCACTACATGCTTCCATCTGCTGAAGAGCTCTATGGAGATGATGGTTTTCATTTTCCAGCATGATCTGGCACCTGCCCACGGTGCCAAAACCACCAGTAAATGGTGTACTGATCATGGCATTACTGTCCTCGATTGGCCTGCCAATTCTCCTGACCTGAACCCCATAGAGAATTTTTGGGATATTGTGAAGAAGACGCTGAAAGACACCAGACCCAACAATGCAAATGAGCTAAAGGCCGTTATTGAAGCATCCTGGGCATCCATAACACCTCAGGAATGGCACAGGCTGATTGCCCGCATGCCACGCCGCAATGATGCAGTAATCCGTGCAAAAGGATTCCCAACCAAGTACTGAGAGCATTAATGGACATTTTCAAATGTTTGATTTTGTTTTGCTGTTATAAATCTTTTTTTTTACTTGGTCTGAGGAAATATTATATTTTGAGATTGGAGTTTTGAGTTTTCTTAGGCTGTAAGCCATAATCAGCCATATTAAAATAATAAAAGGCTTGCAATGTTTCAGTTGACTTGTAATGAATCCAGAATGTATGACATTTTTGTTTTTTTAATTGCATTACAGAAAATAAAGGACTTTATCACAATATTCTAATTTTCTGAGACAGTCCTGTATAGGTAGGATTTTTGCACACACAAACAGGGGGTGGGAGGAACTGGCAGTTTAGGCCAGTTCAACAGGGGGAGCCATATATTTTTTTATCAGAAGCTCAAGTTTAGTTGAGTGACCTATAAGGTCACTCAAACAGGGGGTTTGTTAGAATAGGCCTCTTTGGTGCATGTGATTAGCTAGTGTCAAGTGACATGGTGGTACAAGATCGTGTAAAATCGGGTATCGAATTTGGCCCAGGCACATTGGCTATCCCAAATCATGTAGTAGTTCCAAAATTTCACCAGGAGATGGTGTTAAAGCTTGACATAGGGGTGACCTGATGGAAACTAACAAATCTAATAAATTAAATTGTTAGCAATTGGGAGGATACGACCTGTTCAAACACATAGCAATGCACAATTTTGGAATATGAGTTTGCTATGCCATAATTTTAAGATGTAACAGCTTGAGCAATATCAATATACGTATATGTTTAAGTTAGAAGAACCCATTATTATGGTTAAGTATGATTATGTGTTAAGATTGATCTTTATTAGACAAGATATATGTTATTAATGTTGCAATGTTTTGTCCAACAGCCTCTTATGAAGAAAAACAAATGGATTTCGTTTTCCCTCGCCCGGACGCGGGTCACCGGGGCCCCCCTCTGGAGCTAGGCCTGGAGGCGAGGCTCGAAGGCGAGCGTCTGGTGGCCGGGCCTTCGCTCATGGGGCCCGGCCGGGCACAACCCGAAAAGGAAACGTGGGTCCCCCTTCCCATGGGCTCACCACCTGTGGGAGGGGCCAAAGGGGTCGGGTGCAGTGTAAGCTGGGCGGCGGCCAAAGGCAGGGACCTTGGCGCTCTGATCCTTCGGCTGCAGAAGCTGGCTCTTGGGACATGGAATGTCACCTCTCTGGCTGGAAAGGAGCCCGAGCTGGTGTGTGAGGCAGAAAAGTTCAGACTAAACATAGTCGGACTTGCCTCCACGCACAGTTTGGGCTCCGGTACAAGCCCTCTCGAGAGGGGCTGGACTCTCTTCCACTGGAGTTGCCCACGGTGAGAGGCGTCGAGCAGGTGTGGGTATACTTACTGCCCCCCGGCTGGGCGCCTGCACATTGGGGTTCACCCCGGTGAACGAGAGGGTAGCCTCCCTCCGCCTTCGGGTGGGGGGACGGGTCCTGACTGTTGTTTGTGTCTATGCACCAAACGGCAGCTCAGAGTACCCACCCTTCTTGGGGTCCTTGGAGGCAGTGCTGGAGAGCGCTCCTTCTGGGGACTCCATCGTTCTACTGGGTGACTTCAATGCTCACGTGGGCAATGACAGTGAGACCTGGAAGGGCGTGATTGGGAGGAACGGCACCCCCGATCTGAACCCGAGCGGTGTTCTATTATTGGACTTCTGTGCTCGAAACGGATTTTCTATAATGAACACCATGTTCAAACATAAGGGTGTCCATGTGTGCACTTGTCACCAGGACACCCTAGGCCGCAGTTCGATGATCGACTTTGTAGTCGTGTCATCGGATTTGCGGCCGCATGTTTTGAACACTCGGGCGAAGAGAGGGGCGGAGCTGTCAACTAATCACCACCTGGTGGTGGGTTGGCTCCGATGGTGGGGGAAGATGCCGGTCCGACCTGGCAGACCCAAACGCTCTGTGAGGGTCTGCTGGGAACGTCTGGCAGATTCCCCTGTCAGGAAGAGTTTCAACTGCCACCTCTAGCAGAGCTTTTCCCACGTCCCGGGGGAGGCGGGGGACATTGAGTCCGAGTGGACCATGTTCCGCGCCTCCATTGTTGAGGGGGCCGACCGGAGCTGTGCCCGTAAGGTCGTTGGTGCCTGTCGTGACGGCAATCCCCGAACCCGCTGGTGGACACCGGCGGTAAGGGATGCCGTCAAGCTGAAGAAGGAGTCCTATCGGGCCGTTTTGGCCTGCGGAACTCCGGAGGCAGCTGACAGGTACCGGATGGCCAAGCGGAACGCGGCTTCGGCGGTAGCTGAGGCAAAAACCCGTGCGTGGGAGGAATTTGGCGAGGCCATGGAGAATGACTTCCGGACGGCTTCGAGGAAATTCTGGTCCACCATCCGGCGTCTCAGGAGGGAGAAGCAGTGCAACTTCAACACGAGATCTGCGACGTGGAAGGCGGAAGTAATCTGGGGAGAGGACGCTGGCGCTGATTGTTCGCCGCTTCTCCTCCAGAATTAGACCAGAATTTGTTTAGTTTTAGTGTTTTTTATTTATTTATTTATTTATTTATTTTTTAGCCATTATTAAAAGTTTAGTTTTTAGCATCTAGTATTAGTGTGCAGGCTGGAGCGGTTGGGCCGCAGTTGCCGGGACCGCATCGGGCCATTCGTTGAGTGGAGATGCCACTATATGTGCCTGACTGAGACCTGGCAACCACCGGATGTCTATCAATCCCTCAATGAAGCCTGTCCCACTGGTTATAAATACATAACTAAACCTCGCACCACTGGCCATGGCAGTGGCCTGGCTGTGCTCCACCGTCTTGATCTAGAGCTGTCCCCCTTCCCTCTACCTGATCACTCCTCATTCGAATCCCTTGCATTCAAATGTAAACCTCCATATCCTATCACAGTTTTACTTATTTACCGCCCTCCTAAACCAAACTCCTCTTTCATTCCAGAACTACACGATCTACTCACTACCCTCTGTACCTCCACTTCCTCTAATCTAACCATCCTAGGTGATGTTAACATCCATGTCGACACCCCCTCCCGCCCCCCTGCCTCTGACCTGTTGCAACTATTGGACTGTTTACACCTCACTCAACATGTAAATGTCCCCACTCATGACAAAGGGCATACACTTGACCTTGTCATCTCCTCATCGACCATAAGCAACCTACAAGTTCACGAGGTCGGTGTGTCTGACCACAAACTTATTCAAATGGAACTGCCTTTCCCACGCCCCCACTCCAAACCCAAGCGGCAAATCTCATTCAGAAATTTCAAAAACATCAACCAAGACACTATAGCACAGGACCTCCAGCTTCTCTCCTCCTCCTCTGCAACCTTTACATCAGTCAGCAAGGCAGTGGACCATTACAATAACTCTTTGGCCAAACTTCTAGGTATCCGCGACCCCCAAAAAACCAAAACAGTCACTTTTTCACGCTCAGCCCCCTGGTACACCAGTGAGCTGCGTCTGATGAAATCAACTGGACGCATCCTGGAGCGTCGTCTCAAAGCCTCAGGACTGACCGTGCACAAACAGGCCTACAAAGAACATCAGAAGGCCTACTCAAAAGCCCTTGGGACTGCACGTGCCCAGTTCTACTCCAATATCATAAACAATACCCCTGGAAATTCAAAGCAGCTCTTTTCAACCATCAACCACTTTCTCAAACCCCAACCCACCACTCCAACAGAATCCTCAGAGGTAGTGTGCAATAACTTTATGTCCTTTTTTACCGCTGAGGTTGACAACATCTGCACCCAGCTCCTCTCCTCTTCTGGCCCCACCACTTCACCTCCTCCCCCCTTCCTTCCACCCGGGACAGTCCAGCCTCTCCGCTGCTTCTCCCCTATCTTGCAGTCGGAGGTAGACATCATCAAAAAGATGAAACCCTCCACGTGTGCCCTGGACCCTTTCCCCACATTAAACAACAAACCTCAGCCATTAGTCCCCTAATAACCAATGTCATCAACCTCTCACTCCAGTCTGGCTCTGTACCCCCTGCATTGAAGATTGCCATCATTACCCCCCTGCTCAAAATACCCTCACTTGACCCGGACAACCTTGCCAACTACAGACCGATATCTAACCTCCCGTTCCTCTCCAAGGTTCTGGAAAAAGTGGTAGCTGCCCAACTTCACACTCATCTCACCCGCAATAACATCGCTGAGAAATTTCAATCCGGTTTTCGCTCTGGCCACAGCACTGAAACAGCACTTGTTAGGGTCACCAACGACCTTCTCATGGCTGCCGATGCAGGGTCCCCGTCACTCCTCATTCTGTTGGATCTGTCCACTGCATTTGACACTGTTCACCACATTATCCTCCTTAACCAACTTCACTCCACTGGATTCTCTGGCACTGCTCTAACCTGGCTTCAGTCCTACCTCTCGAACCGAACCGAGTACGTTTTCCTGGGAGGGAAAAAATCAGACACTCACACTGTCACCTCCAGTGTCCCCCAGGGATCTGTACTCGGTTCTACCCTCTTCACTCTCTACATGCTACCCCTCGGCAATATAATCAGGAAGTTCGGCATCTCATATCATTGTTATGCGGACGACACCCAGCTATACCTCAAACTCGACCCCCCGCCCTCCATAACCCAGCCTCCTCCATCTCCCTCATCCATCCTCTCCCTGTGTCTGGAGGAGATAAAGGCGTGGATCAATCTCAGCTTCCTGCAAGTCAACAGTGACAAAACCCAAGCCATGTTAATTGGCACTCCCCATCAGATCCATACCTGCCCAATAACAAGCATCTCATTCGCCGGTTTCACTATTCCCCTCAGCCACTGTCACTAACCTGGGTGTGAAACTGGACCCTCAACTCAACCTAGAGTCACACATAAAACACATCTGCAAAACCTCCTTCTTCCACCTCAGGAATATTTCCAAACTCCGCCCCACACTTACCCTGACGGATGCTGAGAAACTTGTCCACGCCTTTGTCTCCTCAAGGCCAGACCAGTGTTTCCCAACCACTGTGCCGCGGCACACTGGTGTGCCGTGAGAGATATTCGGCTGTGCCGTGGGAAATTGTCTAATAATAGTTACGGAGCACATTGTAAAAAGGATTGCCAAATCACTGGTCAGTTAGCGCAAGGCCTGGTCATCCACTTACTAATCGCACATGCATGGCTAATCGGAGAATCTTTGAGATTTCATGTTGTGTCGGTCTGGTTGTTCTGCATCGACACATATTTAGTTTGCTGCTGTGTGCCTTTGATAATAGTGACGCTCTGGTGACCGTGGTGTGTTTGCGTACTGATGAAAATCCCAGCATGTAGTTCAACTGGAGAACCTGGATTGTTCATTTTCACCAACATAAAATACTCAGTCAAGTCATGACACCTTGACTGTGATCACCTGCCATGCCAGAACAGCAGTGTCTTTAAACGTGACTTTGTTCTTATCATCGCAATATTTATAGGGCTAGTCTAAAACAGTTAAAGTCAAGTTGATTATTTTGGATTTTAATCACAAGCACTTTCAATAGTTTATTCCTTACACTGTCTAAAACCTTTTTAATAAACTCACTTTTATTAAAAAAATACAATTTAAAAAATCTAGTGTATTTATTTATTTGTATTCAATTATTCCAGTTTCTCTATATATACATACATAGGAATAGGACTTTGTTTATATAGCATGTTCACAACGTCTTTCGTAATATAACACATTTTATTATAGAAGCTGGTGTGACAGATTTTTGTTGGTGGTGTGCCTCGAGATTTTTTTCCAATGAAAAGGTGTGCCGTGGATGAAAAAAGGTTGGGAAACACTGGGCTAGACTATTGTAACGCACTCCTCATCGGGATCCCTAGCAAGAGCCTCCAGAGGCTTCAGTACATCCAAAACAGCGCTGCTAGGATCCTGATGAGGGTGCGGAAAAGTTACCACATCACACCCATCCTCCGTTCTCTGCACTGACTCCCCATCAAATTCCGAATTGATTATAAGATCGCCCTCCTCACTCACCATTGTATCCTCGAACATGCTCCCCCATACCTCAAAGAACTCCTTGCCCCAAAACCTGCCACCCGAAGCCTCCGCTCATCCAATTCACACCTTCTCCACGTTCCGAAAACCAAGCTGCGCACCATGGGCGACCGGGCCTTCTGCCATACAGCCCCTACACCAGGGGTCGGGAACCTTTTTGACTAAGAGAGCCATGAAAGCAAAAAATTTGGAAATTTATTTCAGTCAGAGCCATATAATATATTTTAAAAGTGAATTCAACTAAATGTCAGTATAATAAGCCTCTGAATTTATTATTTTAAATAATGTTGTTATAACACTCACCATTAATGCGACTTCTGGTGCTGCATGGATTTTTTGGAACGTTTTAGCATACTCGCCATCTGTGAATGGGTTTCTGTTCCTCACTATTGCTAAAGAACCAGCAAAGCTAGCCGAATTATAGTCACCTTGCCGGGTCCATACGCAGAGTTGCTGCTGGCTAGCTTGCACCCTGCTCAGAAGCTCTTGGCACGCTTTCTTTCTGCTCTCTCCCGCAGGGTATTTTGATGCAAAGGTAGCGTGGCGCGTGTCGAAGTGCCGCTTTACATTCGACCGTTTCAACGATGTAATTTTGTCATTGCAAATTAGACACACCGCAGAACCCGCTCTCTTCACAAAGGCGAATTCTTCGGTCCATTCGTCCTGAAATGTACGATACTCGTCGTCTTTTTTTCTTTTCGCCATCTTCTTCGTCGAAGGGTTAGCTTTGAGCTAATGACCGAGCAGACGCAGTCTCAGACTGATTCAAAAGGGGGCGTTTACCTGTTTTACCCAGCAACGGCAAACGTAGGCCAGTTACATCCAATTAAAATAATGGACAATTGCTCCTGCAGCCCTGAACAGGACATGCGCAGTGAAAAATCGATGGATGGATTAAAACAAGTGAGAATATTTTGTTTTATCTGCGAGCCATATGCAATCATCAAAAGAGCCACATCTGGCTCGCGAGCCATAGGTTCCCGACCCCTGCCCTACACTGTGGAACTCCCTCCCCGACCACCTAAGAGCACCCCAATCCACTGATTCTTTCAAAACCGGACTTAAAACTCACCTCTTTACCTTAGCATTTCCGTAATTTCTCTCATATACTGGTTGTCGTCCAGTTGTTTTATACTTGTCCTTGTTTTGTTTTCTTGTTTTTGCCATGTAGCACTTTGAGATTCCTCCGAATATAAAGTGCGTTAATTTATTATTATTATTATTATTATTAACACTGTTTACAGTGGGGATGGCGTGCTGCTGACCTCGACTCGAGACGTCGCGAGTCGGTGGGGAGAATACTTCAAAGACCTCCTCAATTCCACCTACACGCCTTCCATTGTGGAAGCAGGGCCTGGGGACTCTGAGGCGGACTCTCCAATCTCTGGTGCCGAAGTTACTGAGGTAGTTAAAAAACTCCTCGGTGGGGCTGTCATGGCTGACACGCCTCTACAACATTGCGTGGACATCGGGGACAGTGCCTCTGGATTGGCAGACTGGGGTGGTGGTTCCCCTCTTTAAGAAATGTGATCCAATTACAGGGGAATCACACTCCTCAGCCTCCCTGGTAAGGTCTATTCAGGGGTGCTGGAGAGGAGGGTCCGTCGGGAGGTCGAACCTCGGATTCAGGAGGAGCGGTGTGGCTTTCGTCCTGGCCGTGGAACAGTGGACCAGCTCTACACCCTCAGCAGGATCCTCAAGGGTGCATGGGAGTTCGCCCAACCAGTTCACATGTGTTTTGTGGACTTGGAGAAGGCGTTCGACCGTGTCCCTCGGGAGGTTCTGTGGAGGGTGCTTTGGGAGTACGGGGTAGCAAGCCAACTGATAAGGGCGGTTCGGTCCCTGTACCACCGATAGAATATAGAATAGAATAGATCTTTATTTGTCATTGTCACACGATGCCAGAGTTGGGTCCGCATTTCCGGCAGTAAGTCGGATTCGTTCCCAGTGAGGGTTGGACTCCGCCAAGGCTGCTCTTTGTCACCGATTCTGTTCATAATTTTTATGGACAGAATTTCTAGGCGCAGCCGAGGCGTTGAGGGGGTCCGGTTTGGGGACCTCAGCATCGCGTCTCTGCTTTTTGCAAACGACGTGGTGCTGTTGGCTTCTTCAGGCCGTGATCTCCAGCTCTCACTGGAGCGGTTCGCAGCCGAGTGTGAAGCGGTCGGGATGAGGGTCAGCACCTCCAAATCCGAGTCCATGGTCCTCGATCGGAAAAGGGTGGAATGCCCTCTCCGGATCGGGGATGAGATCCTGCCCCAAGTGGAGGAGTTCAAGTATCTTGGGGTCTTGTTCACGAGTGAGGGGAGGATGGAGCGCGAGATCGACAGGCGGATCGGTGCAGCGTCGGCAGTAATGCGGACTCCGCCGTGGTAAAGAGAGAGCTGAGCCAAAAGGCAAAACTCTCAATTTACCGGTTGATTTACGCTCCTACCCTCACCTATGGTCATGAGCTATGGGTCGTGACCGAAAGAACGAGATCCCGGATACAAGCGGCCGAAATGAGTTTTCTCCACAGGATGTCCGGGCTCTCCCTTAGAGATAGGGTGAGAACCTCGGTCATCCGGGAGAGACTCGGAGTAGAGTCGCTACTCCTCCACTTTGAGAGGAGCCAGATGAGGTGGCTTGGGCATCTCATCAGGATGTCTCCTGGACGCCTCGTTGGGGAGGTGTTCCGGGCATGTCCCACCGGTAGGAGACCCCGAGGACGACCCAGGACGCGCTGGTAAGACTATGTCTCTCAGCTGGCCTGGGAACGCATCGGGATCCCCCAGGATGAGCTAGATGAAGTGGCTGGGGAGAGGGAAGTCTGGGATTCCCTCCTGAAACTGCTGCCCCCGCGACCCGACCCCGGACAAGCGGAAGAAAATGGATGAATGGATGTTTTGTCCAACCTGTATTTAACATTGGTGTTCCATCCATACCTGAATGTATTAGGTTGAGAGGAGACATCAAGGGCTAATTGTGAAAGAACGAGCAAAACAGGAAACAGCTGCATCCGGTGGCAGACTGCAGTCATGCGCAGTGGTTGCTGCTTTAAGCAAGGTTGCCATGACAACCAGTGGTTTCCGGCTGACCTGGTGCACCTACCTCTGACCTCTGACCTCTCACCTACATATTCTGATGAGGTAATGCCAGAAGCCTATAAATATGTTGTCCTGACACAGAGCGGCGCGCTTCTTCCTAGTCAGGGCGATGGCCGTGATGCTGCCCGGTGTAAAGAACGCCGTTTAGACAAAGATGGATTTTTCATTCTTTTTGAGATTGAACCATAATCTACTAAAATGAATTTCCAGAGTCTTCGAATTGGAATTTGTCAAATTTTAAGCTTCGAATTGGACTTTGTCAAATTTTAAGCTTCGAGGAAGGTAGAGGAGACAGCCGCTTCGGGCAGAAAGGGGAAGACGCCAATTTTACGGCTTTGGCTAAGATCCTCAAGGCTAGACCTTTCCTCTTTTTTAAACAGAATTCGGATTTTGGAACAAAGGAGAGCCGATCACTCGACTTGTTCAACCAAATAGGATTTTAGACCTTTAGTCTCCTCTTTTGTTCTGAGTGGGTAAGTGTTTTTTTTTTCGACTTGTAATTATTTTTCTTGCTTTTTCATTAAATCTCTTCTTAATCCTTAATTCGGTTATCGATTATTTCGTATTAACTATGTTGAGCATGGTTTTATATGCAGCAATTAGAACTTTAAAATTTCTTTATTTCCTTAGCATAGTCATTCTTTAAATCCGTTCAATTATTTTTAAAGTGAAGACAGCTTTAATCGTTAACATCAGGAATTGTCAGATCTGGTTTGAAGTAGTTATCTTGAGCTCAGCTAGGGCGAGTGCGCTCTAGTAAATCAACGAATCCCTGAGGTCTTAACAAATACATCTAAAAATATCCGTAACATAACAAAAGCCTCAAACAACCGGAGGGAGCCATCATTATGGCGCGGTTATTCTGACGACGTGCCTCAAATTTAAGTTACTCAGCACGAGCGTCGTTTGACTTCAAAGGGATTGGCATCATAAAGAGATTACCGTTTTTTTCCATGTATAATGCGCAAAATTTAACTAATTTATTGTCCTAAAGTTAAATTAATTCTAAAAGAATCAATATACCGTTTTTTTCCATGTATAATGCGCCCCCATGTATAATACGCACCCTAAAAATGGCATGTCAATGCTGGAAAAAAGCCTGTACCCATGTATAATACGCACCCAAATTTTGACTTTTTATTTTTTTATTTTATTTTTTAAAGTCCCAATGATCGTCACACACGCATCTGGGTGTGGTGAAATTTGTCCTCTGCATTTGACCCATCCCCGTGTGATTTTGATCCATCCCCTGGGGGAGAGGGGAGCAGTGAGCAGCAGCGCGCCGCGCTCGGGAATCATTTGGTAATCTAACCCCCCAATTCCAACCCTTAATGCTGAGTGCCAAGCAGGGAGGCAATGGGTCCCATTTTTATAGTCTTTGGTATGGTCTTAACTAGGCTGGATGTATTTTTTTTGTTGGCGTTGATTTCTCCGACTGCCCATAAAGGCACCACCGCGATCAGTTAGGTTAAAATGAAAAGAGAGGAAAGTGACGTGCGGACATGTGAAAAAGGCGGCTCTGTATGGGAGAGAAGTTGAAGAGGAATAAAAACACCCTTGGAAACCAAAACTTGCCCCTCGTCGTGACTCGGAGCCGCAACAAATGTTTCGGATTTGTGTAGGGTACATTGTGACAGCAAACGAGCAGGTGATCGAGCAAGCGTCTGATACGAGAGCATTGCGTTCGTATGGAGCGTGTTTGAAGTGAACAGCAGAGACGAAAGGAACAAGGCAAAGTGTTGTGAAATAAAATATTACCTGTAATACGTATTTTGTTATTTGCTGATTGTATGTATTAAACTATCACATTCATTGTCAGTCAAGAAGAGAAGAGGACTATTCGCATCGGATCTATAGTGCGCATGCGCAGTGATACTGCCGCCGTATGACGTCCAGTCCGCGATGGAGATTAAAAAACAAACAATATTTGACAATAACACAGGTTTCTGTTCCTGTCTTTGGTAATGTCCCCCTGTCTTTTTGTTCCACGTCTTTGTCGGTCAGTCCTGTTGTTGGTTTTGTTAGAGAGTTATGTTAGTTTACCAAGTCTGTGTTTTGAGTTCCTCCAATGAACCCTGGTTCAAGCTGCACTTGGTCGCCCGCTTCCTTTCCACACTCCATCCGTGACAAGATTTTCTTCAAAAATTGTTGTACCATGATTTTCTTCAAAAAAAAAGAATACATAAATAAATAAATAAATTTAAAAAAAAGATTTAAAAAAAATTGTTCCCATGTATAATGCGCACCCCGGATTTTAGGACAATAAATTAGTTAAATTTTGCGCATTATACATGGAAAAAACGGTACTCACCTCCCCCCACAACCACTCTGTCCACACCTCCATCACCATTGTCACCTACTCTCCCTCTTGCAGAGGCCGCGCCCGCACTCCATTTCCGCAAGGAGGAAATGCGCCACATGTTCCGGAGACAAAAGATCAGGAAGGCACCGGGCCCAGATGGCGTGTCACCTTCCCGCTTGAAAGTCTGTGCTGAGCAACTGGCACCCACCTTTGCACGGATCTTCAACCGTTCCCTGGAGCTGTGTGAGGTGCCCTCGTGCTTCAAGAGCTCCACCATCGTACCAGTGGCCAAGAAGCCCGCCATCACAGGTTTGAATGACTATAGACCTGTCGCTCTGACATCTGTGGTCATGAAATCTTTCGAGAGGTTAGTGCTGAACCACCTGAAGGATAACACGGGCCCCCTGCTTGACCCCCTCCAGTTTGCCTACCGGGCAAACAGGTCGGTGGATGATGCGGTCAACATGGGACTGCACTACATCCTGCACCACCTGGACACCCCAGGAACGTACGCCAGGATCCTGTTTGTGGACTTCAGCTCGGCGTTCAACACCATCGCTCCTGACATCCTCCAACAGAAGCTCAACCAGCTCGCGGTGCCTGCCTCCACCTGTCAGTGGATCACCAGCTTCCTGACCAACAGGAGACAGCGTGTGAGGCTGGGGAGCATCACATCTGACACCCGGACCACCAATACTGGCGCCCCTGAGGGGTGCGTCCTCTCCCCACTGCTCTTCTCTCTCTATACCAACGATTTCTCCTCAGGTGACTCTCCTGTGAAGCTCCTGAAGTATGCAGACGACACCAGTCTCATCGGACTGATCCAGGACGGTGATGAGACTGCGTACAGACAGGAGGTGGAGCGGCTGGTCCACTGGTGCAGCCAAAACCACCTGGAGTTGAACCCGCTCAAGACTGTGGTGATGACAGTGGACTTCAGGCGAGACCCTTCACCACTTTCACCCCTCACTATCCGCAGTAATACTATTCTATCCACAGACACCTTCAAGTTCCTGGGAACCACAATCTCTCGGGACCTGAAATGGACCGGCCACATAGACTCTGTCCGGAAGAAGGCCCAGCAGAGGATGTACTTCCTGAGACAGCTCAAGAAGTTCAAGACCTTCTACACTGCCATCATCCAGTCTGTCCTTTGCGCCTCCATCACTGTCTGGTTTAGATCGGTCTCCAAACAAGACAAGCACAAACTGCAACGGACAATCAGGACTGCAGAAAAGATAATGGGAATCAACCTCCCATCTATCCAAGACTTGTACCTGTCCAGGACCAGGAAACGTGTAAGTATCTCTACAGACCCTTCTCACCCAGGTTGCAGTCTGTTTGAACTTCTCCCCTCTGGACGGCGTTATAGAGCTCTGTACACCAAAACCAGCAGACACAGAGACAGCTTCTTCCCCCAGGCTGTTGCTCTGATGAACTCACACCACTCTTAGAGTCTCAGAGTCATTGCTGTACAATAACATCCTGCTCTCCACACCTTTTTTGAACTGTCTACACTGTTTGTACTATGTGTCCTCTCTGCATCCATTGCAGCCTGGTCATCCTGGAAGAGGGACCCTCCCATCTGTGGTCTCTTCTCAAGGTTTCTCATTTCCCCTAGCTGGAGTTTTGAGTTTTTCCTTTCCCTCCTGGGAGTTTAAGATCAGGGGATGTTTGAGAATATTTGTCATTTTTCACATGTCCTTAGTGTTGTTCGTCACCTAAATGTTGAACAGAGGCTGTGATGTACCGAAGTCAAATTCCTTGTTTGACACGCTCAAACATGGCGAATAAAAACTCTTGAATCTTGAATATGTATATGTACATATACGTACGTATATATACATACACAAACATATACACTACACAAAATAAGAAACAAGCGAAACTAAATAAACATTTAGCGATGTTTAAGCAAACGAAGAGACACCAGGTAGGAATAACTAAAAGGGAACAGAAGAACTGCGAACAGAAAATAACAAAAACAAAGAAGAATCAGAGTATGAATTGTAGTTTAGGTTGATGTTCTTAGTATGGATCAGCTGAGTGCAGTGGAGTAATTATGGACTGGTAGGAGAGGAGTGAAGAAGGTGGTGTTTCAGGTGCTTTCTAAAAGCAGCCTGTGAAGATATGGATCGGATATGGACCGGTAGCTCATTCCAGAGTGAGGTCCCTCTAAAGTGGATATTGTATTGATGGCGTGATGTTCGACAGAAAGGTGGGTGGAGACTGTCCCTCTGTCTTTTTGGATATGAATGATACAAATGTGAACAAATTATGAAAAGTGAAAAGTGGCTGGAAGATGGCGTTTCCTATTTAGCAGGGGTGTAAATCGCGGGTTTTGTCACGATACGATATCATATCGATACAAAGGACCGCGATACGATTATTGCCGATATCTTAAAGCCTGCTGTGATTCATTCACGATACATCACGATGTAGTGCTCCACGATCGATATTTTTATTTATTTATTTTGTTTAAAATAAAAAATATAGAACAATATCCTGATTTATAACAATTCATACGCAAAATCAACAAGGTACTGCAAACTCTTTATTTAGGAAATTACAAGAGTATTGTAGTATACAATACATACTATATTTTTTCTCATATAAGTAAAGAAAAATGAATATTCTTTCTTTTTTTGTAATACCATTAACTTTAAAGTGCATTACTGAACTATTTATTTACAATAATTGTAATTGTCCGTTGAGCCATCTTTTCTTTGGAATCCAAAGTGCTTCCAAACGAATGACTTGAAGCCCAAAGGGGCGCGAATTTCCTCGTCTTCTTGGACACTAGCCATAGCACCAGCCCAGGAGCCGCGTAGTTGTCGGCTCCCCTTTCACGTGCCTGCTCTGCTCACAACACAGCACGCCGCGTACTGCTCCCGGAAAGAGGAAGCAAGCAACAATGAACTGGATTTCAAAATAAAGTCGTGTCTAATGTCCGAGGTCAAACACGGCGATATAAATCGATGTTTACGTTTAGCATCGATGCCAATAAATCGTAGAGCATTATATCGATTAATCGATGTGTATCGATGAATCGTTACACCCCTACTATTTAGGTATTTATGGATGAGTAGACAGGTTTGATGAATATTTACTTTAGCAATTGACAGTAGTGAGTAATTTCTAAACAGTGGTGCCGATGGTTTATATCTATTTGAAAATGAGCTCATTCTTATGAACTTCTTTTGTATGATGAGTAGTTTGTTGAGGTATGTTGGATATGTGGCTGCCCAGACTATGTTGCAGTAATTGAGAAAAAGAAACAGGAAGCTATAATACACAGTGAGATGAGCAGAAGGGTGGACCAGGGGACAAACTTTTCGTGAAATACCTAGCATTTTCATAAATCTTTTGCAAACCAAATCAATATGTTCAGACCAGTTTAAGGATTCGTCGACTATAACACCTAGTGCTAGTATTTTGTTGGATTTCGTTATTGTTTAAGTAGATTTTGGTCTGTTCTTTGGGGTAAGATTTATTTATATTGCAGAAGATCATGAAGTTAAATTTTTTATATTGAGTGTCAACTTATTTGTTTTGAACCATTTTGTAACAGAGGACAACTCAGCATTGACGCTTGCAATGAGGGAATTAAAATCATCATGGGTGGCAATGAGGTTGGTATTGTCTGCAAATAACAGAGGGAGAAAATTAGAACAACTTCAATCGTTAAAGCAATTTTTTACAACACCTAATACGTATGGCATTCAGAAACTTTGCGTTTTCAGGGGCGATTGTATCTATAAAATGCAAAACTTAGATACCTATGACAGCTTATGGCCATACTACCATGAGAACGCCAGATCTCAGAAGCTAAGCAGGGCCGAGATCTGGTTAGTACTTGGGTGGGAGACCGCCAGGCAATATCAGGTGCTGTAAGCTTTTTTTTTTCTTTTTCTTACCGCTAGAGGGCAGACTATGTACAGTGAAAGTTGTACTATGTTCATTCTGTTTTCACTTGACAATTATTTTACTGGTTCTTTTATCACAAACAAGATATTGAGGTTGCATTACCTGACATGTTTCGGCTTGCACTTCCGCCTTAATCAGAGTGTCACTGGTGTGGTTGTGACGCATCTTTATCAGCTGATGGATGAAAGCGTGGCTCAACTGTCCGATTTGACAGGTGAGTAACGCCCTCTGCTGGCGGTTCACCTCTCCAGAATGCTGCTCCAGGTGGTATAGAACATGTAAGCTCCCTCATCCCTATTGATGGTCCTCGTCCGCACCGAAGAAAACAAACATGGATCAGGGAGGCAATTGAGATCAGCAAGCGGGGCCCGAGGACCATCAAGGCGGAAGTACAAGCCGAAACATGTCAGGTAATGCAACCTAAATATCTTGTTTGCGATAAAAGAACCAGTAAAATAATTGACAAGTGAAAACAAAATGAACAAATTACAACTTTCACTGTACATAGTCTGCCCTCTAGCGGTAAGAAACGTGAAATACATTGAGAAAAAAAGAAAAAAAAAAGCTTACAGCACCTGATATTCCCTGGCGGTCTCCCATCCAAGTACTAACAAGGTCCAAACCTGCTTAGCTTCCAAGGTCAGTCATACTTAGGGTAGTTTGGCCGTAAGCCGTCACAGGCAGTGGTCCCCAACCTTTTTTGCACCACGGACCGGTTACGTGTCAGAAATATTTTCGCGGACCGGCCTTTATATAAATAAATATATTTATATATTTATTATTTAAATATTTATAAATATAAATAGGATGAAATAAAATGATACGACTGGCATAAAAACAAATATAAACCACATAAAAATAAAACGTTGAATTAGTGGGAGCACCGAGCTCTTTTCTCAGAAATGAGCCGTTCCCATCTAGGCGTAATCAGAGACAATGACACCCGAAGTGGTTAAGGTTTGTCTTTAAATGCAGGATGCTTGGTCTCCATGTGCCGAAGCAGGTTTGAAGGCTTCATTGCCTCGTTAGCTAGCCTTTCGCCACATATGCGGAGTGCACTTGGCGCGTCAGAGTCACCTGTGGCGATAAATCCATATTTTAAGTAGGACTCCAGAAATGTTCTTTTAAATGCAGCTTTCCTTTTCTTAGAAGTCGTAGCCTCTTCTTCTTCAGTGTACTCATTGGACGTTTTTCCCTTTCCGAAGAAGCTTTCCAAACTTCTCTGTTTCTTGCTCATTTTTGCTTGCCTCGCAGGCTTGACTGTGGTGACATGTCACGTGACCGAGACGAGCGCCGTGTGTCAAGAGTCCTTATTTTTCAGATGCACCGACAGATGTAATTGGGAGAGATTCGCCAATTTTTTTATATTTTTCAAAATAAATTCTTACTCATTTTTGCTAGCTTTGCGGGCTCGACTGGGGAAACATGTCACGTGACCGGGACGAGCGTCTTAATCTGAATGAATTGATCGTCAATGAGAAAAATTGACCCGGCCCGGTACCAAGTGACCCACGGACCGGTACCAGTCCGCGGCCCGGTGGTTGGGGACCACTGGTCACAGGCATCAAGAGTTTGCATTTTATAGACAAAAGCCCCTGAAAACCCATGCCTAGCAGCAACGGTACTTGATGGCTGTTGTAAAAGTTTCCTTTCACAATTGATATGGAAAAAAAAGGCTTTCAGCACCTGGTATTCCCTAAGCGTCTACCCTCTATGTCACAACCAGGTCCAAAACAGGCTTTCTTCCAAGACTTTCGGTGTTTCATGGAAACATGGTTATCATGAAAAATTATTGACAGCTTTTTGTGTGGTAGCACGAATTTGCCATTGCGACCTGCATTTTGCTGTATCAAAGTAAATGTCATGAAAAGCAGAAAATCACTACGTGGCAGCGCAATGTGTTGTGTTGGGTTATATTACAAATAAAGACTGCTGCTTTGAGTTCACAAGGAGCCAGGCTCTTTATTCACTGTACAGTCTGCCCTCTAGCGGTAAGAAACGTGACCTACATTGCTATGGACGACGCCACACAATTTAGGTTTCAAACTCGAGTTATAGTTTCAATGTCGGAGTTAAAACTAGGGCTGAAGTTTCCGAATGCCACACGTGATCGGTGTTGTAAAAGATTGCTTTAACGATTGAAGTGCAAAATAAATAAATAAATCTTACAGCACCTGGTATTGCCAGGCGGGCTCCCATCCAAGTACTAACTAGGCCCCAACCTGCTTAGCTTCCAAGATCAGACGAGATCAGTCACTCTCAGGGTAGTATGGCCGTAAGCCGTCATAGATGTTAAAGTTTTGCATTTTATAGACACAATCGCCTCTGAAAACGTGCAAAGTTTCCAAATGTCATATGTGATCGGTGTTTTGGTGTTTCATGGAAACATGGCGATCATGAAAAGTTATTGACAGCTTTTTGTGTTTTAGCACGAATTTGTCGTTGCGACCTGCATTTTGCTGTATCAAAGTAAATGTCATGAAAAGCAGGAAAACACTACATGGAAGCGCAATGTCTTGTGTTGGGTTATTTTACAAATAAAGACTGCTGCTTTGAGTTCACAGGGAGCAAGGCTCTTTATTCACTGCACATAGTCTGCCCTCTTATGGTAAAAAACGTGAACTACATTGCAAAAAAAAAAAGAAAGAAACTTACAGCACCTTCATAGGTATAAAAGGTTTGCATTTTATAGACACAATCGTCCCTGAAAATATGCAAAGTTTCCGAATGCCATACGTGATCGGTGTGGTAAAAAATCGCTTTAACGATTGAAGTGCAAAAAAAACAAAACAAAAAAAAACAAAAAAAAAAAGCTTACAGCACCTGGTGGTCTCCCATCCAAGTACTAACCAGGCCCAACCCTGCTTAGCTTCCAAGAATGGACGAGATCGGTTATTCTCAGGGTAGTATGGCTGTAAGCCCCCGGGATCAAAGTATTGCATTTTATAGACACAATAGCCCCTGAAAATGTGCAAAGTTTCCAAATGCAATACGTGATCGGTGTTGTAAAAAATTGCTTTAAATATTTTAGTGCAAAAAAAAAAAAAAAAAAAAAGACCTTACAGGTCACTCAGCTAAACTTGAGCTTTTGATAAAAAAATATGGCTCCCGCTGTCGAACTGGCCTGAACTGCCAGTTCCTCCCACCCCCTGTTTGTGAGTGCAAAAATCCTACTTCTACAGGACTGTCTCAGAAAATTAGAATATTGTGATAAAGTTCTTTATTTTCTGTAATGCAATTAAAAAAACAAAAATGTCATACATTCCTGATTCATTACAAGTCAACTGAAACATTGCAAGCCTTTTATTATTTAAATATTGCTGATTATGGTTTACAGCTTAAGAAAACTCAAAAATCCAATCTTAAAATATAATATTTCCTCAGACCAAGTAAAAAAAAAAGATTTATAACAGCATAACAAAATCAAACATTTGAAAATGTACATTAATGCACTCAGTACTTGGTTGGGAATCCTTTTCCACGGATTACTGCATCATTGCGGCGTGGCATGCAGGCAATCAGCCTGTGGCATTGCTGAGGTGTTATGGATGCCCAGGATGCTTCAATAGCGGCCTTTAGCTCATTTGCATTGTTGGGTCTGGTGTCTTTCAGCTTCTTCTTCACAATACCCCAAAAATTCTCTATGGGGTTCAGGTCAGGAGAATTGACAGGCCAATCGAGGACAGTAATGCCATGATCAGTACACCATTTACTGGTGGTTTTGGCACTGTGGGCAGGTGCCAGATCATGCTGGAAAATGAAAATCATCATCTCTATAGAGCTCTTCAGCAGACGGAAACATGTAGTGCTCTAAAATCTGCATTTACTCTGGACTTGATGAAACACAGTGGACCAACACCAGCAGCTGACATGGCTCCCCAAACCATCACTGACTGTTAGAGTGGTGCTCACTCCAACTTATTTTTGCAAGAACCACACGGGAGACAGTATGCCCTTTGAAACACCTGCAGGTGGAGAGTCATTCGTCGCTGTGCGTACAGCGATGATTGAATGAGGTCTGACTCAGGCCTCTTGCAGGAGCATTCTTATTGAGAGAAACAGGGTGGGGGTGAGAGTGGGCAGGATGGGGTTGAAGCCCCTGGCCTGCTGATCAAAGCATAGCAGGGGGTCTTTTACGATGTTGTGTAAACAAAACAACTTTGATTGCTTCCTCTGCAGCTGGTCAATCAGTTCAAAAGATCTTAGCACTTTGTTCTACTACTTTTGTTAAGACAGGACAAGCTAGGTTATTTATTACAGGTTACATTCCAACATAATCATACGATCAAGATAATCTGTAAACCCTAACATATCCCTCCTGTTTTATCATATGATTATGCCAACCCCGATTAAAAGTTTTAAAGTTTAAAGTCCCAATGATCGTCACACACACACCTGGGTGTGGTGAAATTTGTCCTCTGCATTTAACCCATCCCCGTGTGATTTTAATCGATCCCCTGGGGGAGAGGGGAGCAGTGAGCAGCAGCGGTGCCGCGCTCGGGAATCAGTTGGTGATCTAACCCCCCAATTCCAACCCTTAATGCTGAGTGCCAAGCAGGGAGGCAATGGGTCCCATTTTTTATAGTCTTTGGTATGACCCGGCCGGGGTTTGAACCCACAACCTTCCAGTCTCAGGGCGGACACTCTACCACTAGGCCACTGAGCTGGTCAATCAAACATAAGTAAGAAAATACAATGACAGCAATAATTTCCAGAGAAGATGAGGTTTTTCCCTCAATACTCCAGTCCAAATTTAGTGTGTGAGTGAAACACCTGCGGTAAGATATTATAATGCAGGAAAAGCCTCACACGGTCCCTCTGCCTTAGGCGACCAGAATGCTATCAATAAAAAATAAATAAAAAGAAAAAGAAAAACACAGAAACAGCACATCATTGTATCCATCACTTGCAAGGCATTTTCGATGGTCAAATCATCAAGATTCTGTAAAACATGCTGAGCTAAACAGCATCTACGCAATCCACGTTTCGCAGCACATTATAGTCATCACAACCGTCATGTCTGAGAAGTATATGTACTTGTGCAGCACAACAAGCACAGGAGTCACAATTTTCCTTCCAGCAATGTTCAGTGCAGTGGGGGTAGTCAGCAAGACTTGGAATGGTCCCTCCCACCATGGCTGGCCCAGTTTGTCCTTTTTGACGACCTTTATGTCGTTCGTCTCAGTCTCCTGGCTTGGAGCGGTTGTTGACCTGTGGGGAAGAAAAATCAGGCGGCAGTAAATTTGCATTTGACAGTTTGAGTGCTCTGATCATGCTACCTGCCAAGGAATGTTCTTCGCCTGCTTTTTGCAATTCTTGCAGTCAATTTTATTGCCCTTTTGAACTGGGCAAATAGGAGTGTTTGCGGGAAGAGTTTGAGCACTTCCTAATGATTCCTCCTAACCAAAGACCATTTATGACAGGGGCTATCCAATTTATTACCTCCTGTTTTAAAGGAGATTCTCTGGTCTTGGTCGGATTTGGGCTGGGGGAATGGATGTTAAGTCCTGTAGTAAATGGTTCCTTTGATCAGTCAAACAAATGTTGATTAGCCAGGGAAGCGCATAAGCGCGTGCCCTTCCAAACACATACACCACTTCCTCATAGCTTCTTTAGTCATTTTTCAATCCACTTCCAATTGTTTACAGCAAAAGTTTGAAAAGCTTGAGAAAATTTTAACTTAATGGTATGACGCCAAATGTATTAGAGAATCCATATGTCGTAAAGTGTTGTATTTTTACTATCTTTCACTATCTGTCCTATTCTAAAATTTATATAACTCGACCTCTACTTCTTAAGCCTGACGAGCCAAAATATCAGATCTTGCTCTTGTTTCCTACCGTTTTAGCCTATTTGTTCTATCCAAATCTGTTCAATCTCCGATTATGATACTTTTCTCTGTAGCTCTACGCATTATTCAATTTTTCATTAAATCTCAAACTCAGTGCACAATGAAGCTCCCTTCCACTTTGACCCAAGCTCCACCAAATTTGGTAACGCCACAGCAAGGAATGCGATTTGGTTGTCGGACACTTCATGTCCATGTGTCTTTTGCAGCACCTCACCCTCTCAAGTTGGTGTTCTTTTGTTGTTGCTTCAGAGCCAACCCATCCATCACTCTCGAATGAGTCCATTGTTCAAATGAGTCCATTTTCATCATTGTGAGTTCCTCCGCTTCTCACTGTCTTTTCTCGTCCCCGAGGATGTCGTCTTTCCTCCGTACATGCCCCCTCCAAGCCCAACAACAGTCTTTCCTTGTCCTTGCCAAAGGTCAAAGGTGCCTCAAAGCCAGGCACCGTTTTGTAGTCGTCCACGGCTGCAGGCGGAGTCTCGGGATCGAGTTTCAGGGATCCTGGCACTGAGAGTGACAGACTGGGACATCAAACTTGTAACCAAATGTAGCTGCTGCCATCAATTCGCTAGTAACGTTTGTTTACCAAACTTCAAATTCTCCTAGTAACAGCGATCTCGTTTTTATATTGTGAGTCCTGCAACTCATCCTATTTTCGAGCTACGTTTCGTCTATAGTTCCAATCTAATGGAACAGTACGTTGTCTTCAGTATCATTATTCAAAATTAACTCATCGAGGTCTGCGTTCCACATCTAGCCCAGATCTATGTTGTCTCAAACGTTATTACCTGTGTCATGCCTGCTCAAAAATGTGACTTAGAATATGGTGCTGTGAATTTCCAATCTCCCCGATCAAATTGGATCCCGCTTCTTAGCTCTTCTTTCTCATGCTCCTGTTAGCCTGCAATTGTCCATATCAAAAATGTTGTTTTCTTTTAACTGTCTTTCTTTTGAACCTCTAAATCTCTCGTGTTGCTAACCTATCTACACCAGGAAACCATTTAAAGGGTCTTAAAGAAAGGACCAATAGATTACTCCCAATATCTCCTCATTATTTATGAGTTAGCCCCCCTTTTTTCATTCACTCCCTCTTTCTGAGGCTTGGCAACGCCCATGCCTCACACTTTGACAAACTTTTTGGGAGAACGTGTTCTTTACTACATATGATTCTATCATCATTTAATTTGACTTTCTTTCCAAAACACTTCTCAATTTCCCAATTCACACATCTCCTGCATGTGTTACAGGTTCTCCAGTTTTTTTTCTAGTTAATTATCAATCCAAAAGCAACGTTTTTCTTTTTTTTCTTAGCATTTAACTTACTCAAAATCCCTCTTTCATCAAAGTCGCTCTACTAATTTTCCATAGTAGTCGCTAACCAGGGCTGTGGACTCGGACTCGGACTCGGGGACTCGGACTCGGTCGGGCTCGGTCATTTTTGCCGGACTCGGACTCGGTGCTGATTTTGACCGAGTCCACCGAGTCCGACAATAAAAAAAATACGTTCAATTTTATTTTCATCATGCTGCTGAGAATGCGCGTAGGAATACTGTCCACAGCCCTGCTTACGATCAAGTTTGAAAAAGAACTTGACAGCATTGAGCGCCGCCGGCGTTTGTCGGCCGCCACCTCGCCAACCGGTCAAACGCGCATGCGCGTGAGGGGAAATCCCGCAAAGGAGGAGGGACAAACAGAGCGATTGGTTTTGCTGGCTTTTTAATGAATGGCGACTGTGACTACGGGGGCCCATTAGGTCCAGAAAAGCTGACAAGACGCTTGCCAAAATGGCAAGGAAAAAATGCACAGCTAAACGAATATATGACGATGAACACAGGACGTTTTTAACAGAGTTAAAGTTGTTTTTTGTTGAACGCTATGGCAAGCCATTCTGCCTGATATGTCGGACGTCATTGGCGCATTTAAAAGCTTCAAATGGTCAGCGCCACTTCAGCTCACTTCATGCCAATATCGATAAAGACTTTGCAAAAGGGACTGAATTTCGCAAGCACAAGTTTGGAGACTTTGAAAAGTCAGGCAGAAAAATAGGTACAGTTTTTCAAAAAAATTACGAAGTACTCAGAGACTGTCACACTTGCATTGTTTCACCTGGCTTGGAACATTGCACGGGCTAAAAAGCCATACAATGAAGTGGAGTTCGATAAAATATGCCTCAGTGACGTTATTGAATTTTATTTTCATCATGCTGCTGAGAATGCGCGTAGGAATACTGTCCACAGCCCTGCTTGCTTGTTATGAAGACAAATTTAGTTGTTGCGTGCGCGCCCGCGCCTGCCTGCCTGCGTGCGTGCACGTACAAGACCCACAATGCCCCGCGCGCAGCCAAGATGGAAGAACCCGGAAGTAGCGAGAGAACAATGTTTTGCCTCTAGATTTGGGGGAGAAACGGAGCGTAAGTTACGATCAATGCGGCCACGTTGAGTTGCACTTAGGCTAATGTTTACATTATGTACCAATGTCAAGGACGATTATGTCACCCAGCTTATATCATTGATGTGTTTCGATAATTGTGGGGTCGTCACTAATTATTTGTGTTTAAGTCAAAGTCAAAGTCAGCTTTATTGTCAATCCCTCCATGTGTCAAGACGCACAAAGAAACCGAAATTCCGTTGCCTCTATCCCACGGTGACAAGACACAGTACACGATAGACATACAAGTAGACGACACAAAATAAAAACAAGAAGGCACAAACAATAAATAATAAATAAAAAATAATAAATAAATAATACGAGCGATGAATAAATAATAAACAAATAACCCAATAAATAAGAGGAGCAAAACCGAGCCAGTGTGCATACAGCGGACAGTAAGCATAGCGCAAGGAACAGGACGCTACGCAGAAATGGGGAGCGAGTTCAGGATCCCAACAGCCTGGAGTATGAAGCTGTTGGAGAGTCTGGTGGTGCGGGAGCGCAGGCTCCTGTACCTCCTCCCAGAGGGCAGAAGATCAAACAAAGAGTGAGCGGGGTGACTCACATCACTCACAATCGCGGTCGCCTTGCGGGTGAGATGGGAGGTGTAAATGTCCTTCAAGGAGGGGAGAGAAGCACCAATAGTCTTACCAGCCGTGTTCACTATGCGCTGCAGGGCCTTCAAGTTGTAGTCAGTGCAGCTGCCACCCCAAACAGCAATACAGCTGGAGAGGACGCTCTCAATGGTGCCGCGGTAAAATGTAGTCATGACGGCCGGAGGAGCACACGCTCGCCTGAGTTTCCGCAGGAAGTACAGGCGGCGCTGGGCCTTCTTCGCCAGTGATGCGGTGTTGGTGGACCAGGAGAGATCCTCACTGATGTGCACCCCCAGGAACCTGGCGCTGCTCACTCTCTCCACCACAGCACCGTCGATGGCCAGCGGCAGGTGTTGGGTGTGACCCTTCCGGAAGTCAACAACAACCTCCTTGGTCTTGTCGACGTTCAGCAGGAGGTTGTTGTCCCTGCACCACTTGGTCAGAAGGTCAACCTCCAGCCTGTATTGAGTCTCGTCTCCCTTGGTGATGAGACCCACCAGAGTCGTGTCGTCAGCAAACTTCACTATGCGGTTGTCGCTGTTTTAGATAAATGTCTGAGCTATAATGATTAAAACTTGAAAGTATCTGTTTATTGTATTCGTTTGTATGTTTAATAAAGACAAAGCCATCACACAACTGTTGTAATTATTTCGATTTTGATCTAAATTAGCCTTGAATAAAGACTAAGCAGTCACATGAATTAACAGAAAAAATGGACACTCGGACTCGGACTCGTGGTCAAGAGGCCGGACTCGGACTCGGTGCAAAAATCCGACCGAGTCCACAGCCCTATCGCTAACAACTTCAACCATTCAACCTGTATTTTCCTTTCATTCAGGCAATCAGTCATCAATGCTCATTTGCATCTCACACAGTCTCCAAAAAGGAGTCTTTCTATCACATTGGTCCCAATTCATCCAAGCTCACCACACAACATTCAAATACCATTTTCAACTCAAGGTTCCTGACAGAACAATCCACCAATTCAAAAAAAACTCAACACAAAAAAAACTACTGGCAAATTAATCTGAATTTTTTTCTTTGTTTTTAAATTTAAAGAACTCAATCTGTCAGATTTAGCTCGCATATAGAAGTTTGTATCATCTTATAACACAACCAATCAATTATTCCTATTAAATGTAGCATTGCAATGTCTTAAATTCACAATTTTGCTTCTTCCAATTCCTGAAAGCATGTTCTGTCATTTTCTTTCGAATTTCTCATGAGGGCTTGACACTTAACATGCACTAGTGTGGATCAGTTTCTGCTCGCAAACAGATTTCTCTCTTTTCCTCTCATTTTTATCTTTCAAAATCGTTTCTGTTCTGCGGTGCAAATTGGATAGACCACAGTCCAGCAAATTTCTTTATACTAAAAGTTTAGCCAATTTTCATCATTTTAACACACACACACACATGCACAGCTCTCGCGCGCGAAAGGTAGGTCCCAGCATCAATGATTCGTCACAGGCTGGCCATTTCCTGCAGTCGATCATGAGCTGGTCCCTCCCACAGCACATTCTAATTTTTTATTTACGTATCTTTTAGAAGCAAGTTGTATTTCTTTACCACTTGATTTGCAAATTTTAACTTTAGTGTGCACACAATTTGATCTCTGGTCATTTGTCATTGGGCATACAAACAGCATTGTCATACTTCTTATATGGACAGAAGCTCTAATAATCTAAAAAATGTTCTAATAATCTGACAATGACATGTTCTGCTGTCGAATGGACATCCGTTATTTCTTTCTCTGTCTGAGCTTGAGCGGTCAAAGGGGAGGAAGCTTGTCATGCTGAAAATTTGGCTTTTCCTCTGCCCCTTCCTCCACCCTTTGATTGGTATTGTTTTGCAAAACGACACACTCTTGCAAAGTGTCCTCGTTTCCCACAGTTCCAACAGGTCTCCGAATCTGATGGGGATTTTGAATTATAGGGCGGCCTGCGACCTTGTTGGCCTCTACCTCTTCCTCTGCCCCGCTGGGACCCTTGGAAGAAGACTGTTGTATCTTCATCTAGGTCAGTGGTTCCCAAAGTGGGCGGTACCGCCCCCCTGGGGGCGGTGGAAAGATCTGGGGGGGCGGTGAGGAAGAAAGGGGCGGTAGGGGGGCGGCAGTCGATTTGTACACAACACGCCGCTCTGGCCCAGTCAGATCCGACAGCATAGACTACAAAAGCAAAAGCTCAGGTTTGTAATTTCAAGCTTGTAATGTTCAGAATTTTATCTTATAATAAAAACCGCATTCTGGCGGTCAACATCATCTTGAGTTCAAGTCAACATGAAATTGGGGACTCGCCAGAACGCGCCGTGTTGTGTTGTGTTGAGCTGGTTAGGGCAGTGGTCCCCAACCACCGGGCCGCGGACCGGTACCGGTCCGTGGGTCACTTCTTTCCAAGCAAAGAAACCGACTGAAAATTACTGACCGCGGGGATCTACGACTTCTTCTTAGTGAGTTCCAGCCTGATGTTGAGAAGCTTATGTCCCTGCACCAAGCACATCCATCCCATTAATATTACGTGTGAGACAATGAAGGTTACTGGTGGAATGTTTATTTACGATTCTATGTTGCTGAAACAGTTAAAACTGCTAAAAAATAAATTGGTTTACTAAATACTAAATTGGGTTTTATTTGTGAAATACACATTTGTGTTTAACCTTTCTCTTTTCAAATTGCAGCAAACCAAATATCAAGAAAGAGGTGTTTGTTTCCATATGTGCCTTGGGGGGGGGGGGGGGGGGGTGGGCGCTAGGAATTCACTGGGGAGCCAAAGGGGGCGCCAGCCTGCAAATGTTTGGGAACCACTGATCTAGGTCATCATCATCATCATTGTCTAGATGAAATACATCAGAACTTTTGCGTCTTTTGATCACTTTTTCAGCATGTCTGGCCCATTACATAATTGTTGTCACACTTGCAATATCCACTTCCACCAAATGTTTCCTCACCCAGTTGCCTATTTCAGGGGGGAAACCAGTGAGGAGCGCATTTTTAAGATGTTGCTGATAAGCACTCTCAGCTGCATCATTGAATGGGATGCCACTGTGCACCCAGAATTCGTTTTCAAATCTTAATTGAATCGCGGCCTCATCACTTTTTATCTTTCTATTTTTTGTCTTTTGAATTTGTTCTCTTCTCACTTGTGAAGCTTTCAACCACATTCTAGCACAACTCAATTCTCTCTCTTTTCTTTCCTTTCTCAGTCCCTTTGTCTTCCTAGCCACACTCCTCCAAAACTTCTACCACTATCTTCCACATTTCAACTTTCAACTTCCCTTCTACTCCATACTTTTTCTTCCACTTCGGCATGTATTGCATACAATTAAGAAATCTACTCGCCATGTACTTCTCATCTCCTTCAAGAGCTAGAGATTTACCGTTTTTATTTGCATTTATTTATAATGCAGATTATCCGTGCGTTTTAGTTCCATCAAGAAGTCCATTTCTATCACCATTTAAGCTAATGCTGAAAGTCGAGCCTGCCCTGTCGTGTTTCTGGCATAAATTTTAATTCGCTTTAGGATTCGTGTGTGTAAATGCGTGTTATCTATCTATCGATCGAACGATCTGTCTGTCTGTCTGTCTGTCTCTCGCGCTCTCTTTCTCTTTCGCTCTCTCTCTCTCTCTCTCTCTCTCTCTCTCTCTCTCTCTCTCTCTCTCTCTCTCTCTCTCTCTCTTTCTCTCTCTCTCTCTCTATCTATCTATATATACACAAACCGGATTCGGTTGAAGTTGGGAAATTGTGTAAAATGTAAATAAAAACAAAATACGATTTGAAAATCCCTCTCAACCCATATTCAATAGAATACACTACAAAGACAACCTATTTAATGTTCAAACTGATAAACTGTTTTTTGCCAAATAATAACTAATGTAGAATTTCATGGCTGCAGCAAGTCCAGTAGAAGCGTTTAGTTCATGACATGAGTGTGTAAAGGATATCACCAAATGGGCTCAGGAAAACTTCAGAAAACCACTGTCAGTAAATACAGTTCGTCACTACATCAGTAAGTGCGGGTTAAAACGCTACAATGCAAAGCAAAAGCCGTTAATGAACAACATCCAGAAACGCCGCCGGGTTCTCTGGGCCCGAGCTCATGTAAAATGGACTGATGCACAATGGAAAAGTTTTTTGTGGCCTGATGAGTCCACTTTTCAAATTGTTGGAAACACTGGAGTCATGTCCTCCGGATCAAAGAGGAAGCGGACCATCCGGACTGTTATCAACGCAAAGTTTAAAAGCCAGCATCTGTGATGGTATGGGGGTGCATTAGTTCTCATGGCATGGGTGACTTACATTTCTGTGTAGGCAACATAAATGCTGAAAAGTACATACACATTTTGGAGCAACATATGCTGCCATCCAAGCGACGTCTTTTTCATGGACGCCGCTGCTTATTTCAGCAAGATAATGCCAAGCCACATTCTGCACGTGTAAGAAAAAAATGAAAGAAATGAAACGCATGTTAGGATTGCTAAAACGACTACAGAGGTATTTTAACTTGTCACAAAAGGGAATAAACTTCAATGATGAAATCAAACAGGTCAAAAATGAGCTGAGAAGCTTCGTGGTTATAAAAAGTAAAGGCATAATACAGTGGAGCCTCGGTTTTCGAACACAATCCGTTCCAGAAGGCTGTTAGAGAAGTGAATCGTTCGAATTCCTAAACATATTTTCCCATTACAAATAATGGGGAAAAAAATTATCCGTTCCAAGCCCAAAAAAACCCCGCCTTTTTTAAGCATTTTTTCATTTGCGCGTTTTTGTCCAATCGCGCAACTGCAGTGCACCACCGAACGCGCAACCATAGCGCGTCGCTGACCGCGCAACTGCACCACACAACTGCACCGCTGAAATTTAGAAAATGTTTTTAAAGTCCTGCTGTACTTTCCAAAATTTAAGTGGACATCAGTGCGCAGGGAGCTTAATTTGGTCCGATCGTGCAGCTGCAGCGCACCGCCGAACATGCAACCGTTGCGCGCCGCCGACCGCGCAACTGCACCGCCCTGGTCGCATTATTGTGATGGAGCGGTCGCTAAAATTGAAAAAATATTTTTAAAGTCCTAATGTACTTTCCAAAATTTAAATGGACCTCAGTGCGCAGGGAGCTTAATTTGGTCCGATCGCGCAACCGCAGCACGGGCGCTCAGTGTCGCATTGCTTTAGGAGCGTCTTTGTGTTTTAGGATGGATTTACTGCTCCCACTTGCTTCCTTTTTAGGCATGATTAGAGTTGATGCAATCCTCAGAGTAACGAGAACGTAATAACGAACGGAATCAGTTGGCATGCGGGTCCTCTCGGCTCATCTCGCGAGGTTCGACAACCGAATTTCGTCCGACATCCGAAGCAAAAAAATCTCGAATTTTTTGTTCGAATACCGATTTGTTCAAGAACCGGGACGTTCGGAAACCGAGGCTCCACTGTACTAAGAAGCAGGGAAAGAGAAATAAAAGAAGGAGAAAATGCACCAGGTACTTATTTAAAAAAAAAAATCATGAACAAAGGAGTTGGAATGTCCAAAGTGCAAAAACAGAATGTAAACATCACAGAGCACAGTAGTGAAATAAATGAAACAGTAGAAAACTACTTTCAGAGATTGTATGATAGGGGAGACATACATTGAGACAATGTCAGATGTCAAAAGTCAAAGTCAAAGTCTGCTTTATTGTCAATTTCTTCACATGCCAAGACACACAAAGAAATCGAAATTAGACATAGTACACAATATACATACAAGTAAACAACACAAAAAAATAAAAACAAGAAGGCACAAACAATGAATAAATAAGAGTGATGAATAAATAATAAATAAACAAATAACATAATAAATAAGAGGAGCAAAAATGGAGCAAGTGTGCCTACAGCAGACAGTCAGAATATAGCGCAAAAGTACAGGACGCTACGCAGAAGGGGGGAGAGAGTTCAGGATCCTAACAGCCTGGGGTATGAAGCTGTTGGTGAGTCTGGTGGTGCGGGAGCGCAGGCTCCTGTACCTCTTCCCAGAGGGCAGAAGATCAAACAAAGAGTGAGCGGGGTGACTCACAGAGCTCACAATCGTGGTCGCCTTGCGGGTGAGATGGGAGGTGTAAATGTCCTTCAGGGAGGGGAGTGAAGCACCAATAATCTTACCAGCCGTGTTCACTATGCGCTGCAGGGCCTTCATGTTGTATTCAGTGCAGCTACCACCCCAAACAGCGATAGAACTGGAGAGGACGCTCTCAATGGTGCCACGGTAGAATGTAGGAGCACTTGCTCGCCTGAGTTTCCGCAGGAAGTACAGGCGGCGCTGAGATTTCTTCGCCAGTGATGTGGTGTTGGTGGGCCAGGAGAGATCCTCACTGATGTGCACCCCCAGGAATCTGGTGCTGCTCACTCTCTCCACCACAGCACCGTCGATGGTCAGTGGCAGGTGTTGGGTGTGACTCTTCCGGAAGTCAACAACAATCTCCTTGGTCCTGTTGACGTTCAGCAGGAGGTTGTTGTCCCTGCACCACGTGGCCAGAAGGTCGACCTCCGACCTGTACTGAGTCTCGTCGCCCCCGGTGATGAGACCCATCAGAGTCGTGTCGTCGGCAAATTTCAGCACGCGGTTGCTACCGTAAGTTGCAGTGCAGTCATGCGTAAACGAACAAAACACCGTTCGGGCGGGACAGAGAGAGATCGGTGCGTGTGCACGCGCCGCCATCTTGAATCATTTTATTGGAAAAACAGTTAAAGATAAAGAGCTACTAACAAAATATTTTACCCAAGTGGAGATAAACAAATGTGTAAATCAATTTGAGAAAGCAAAAGCCCCAGGGGAGGATGGAATATGTTTGGAGTTTTACCGAACGTTTTGGGACATTTTACTTACTGTTTTTAATGAAATGGATAAAACAGAGCACCTACCAGACAGCTGGAGAGCAGGGTTTGTGACATTATTGCACAAGAAAGTAGATAAAACGGATCTCAGTAACTGCCGACCTATTACGCCAGGGGTGGCCAACCAGTCAGAGACTAAGAGCCACATTTTTTACTGTGTCATCGCAAAGAGCCACATCATACACATGAGCACACATGAACACCCCCCCACACACACACGCACACAAACACGCACGCGCGCGCGCGCACACGCACACACACCCCTCTGCTCAGCCAAATTTATTGTGTGACATTATTATGTCACGCACCAACATGATAATGACAAATTGACTCCTACAGTACTAAAACCACAGACCAAAGACCACATTTTCAACAATGAACATTGTGTGCATAGTCTCACACAGACAAACTCTCAGTTCAACAGATTCCACAAACAAAAACATAATAAGTTTTTTCACTTACTATGTGTGGCGGGACAGACCATTCGTTTGAGTTCGTCGTTTTCAGGAGACAAGATTTCAATAACGTCACTGAGGCATATTTTAAAAACTGTACCTATTTTTCAAAGTCTCCAAACTTGTGCTTGCAAAATTCAGTCCCTTTTGCAAAGTCCTTATCGATATTGGCATGAAGTGAGCTGAAGTGGCGCTGACCATTTGAAGCTTTTAAATGCGCCAATGACGTCCGACATATCAGGCAGAATGGCTTGCCATAGCGTTCAACAAAAAACAACTTTAACTCTTTTAAAAACGTCCTGTGTTCATCGTCATATATTCGTTTAGCTGTGCATTTTTTCCTTGCCATTTTGGCAAGCGTCTTGTCAGCTTTTCTGGACCTAATGGGCCCCCGTAGTCACAGTCGCCATTCATAAAAAAAGCGGGCAAAACCAATCGCTCTGTTTGTCCCTCCTCCTTTGCGGGATTTCACCTCACGCGCATGCGCGTTTGACCAAAATACCATATTGAACTCAAGCGAAGCAAATACGCACGAAAAATAAACACAAATGTTGATATGAACGTAAAAGAGCCGCATGAAACTAGCCAAAGAGCCGCATGCGGCTCGCAAGCCGCGGGTTGGCCACCGCTGTATTACGCTTTTAAATGTCGATTGCAAACTTTTTAGTAAAATTTTAGCTATGCGCATTGTTGGATTTGGTCCACAATTTGGGAAGGCCGCTGTTAGAGTGGTGCTCACTCTAACTTATTTTTGCAAGAACCACACGGGAGACAGTATGCCCTTTTTAAGCACTTGCAAGTGGAGAGTCATTCGTCGCTGTGCGTACAGCGATGATCGAATGAGGTCTGACTTTGGATTCTTGCAAGAGAGTATTTATTGAGAGAAAGCAGGGTGGGGGTGACATTGGACATGTTTGGTGGTCACCTCAGCAACTGGTTAATCAGTGGGGAGGGTCCCAGCTCATTGTTTTACAAGGTCGTGGAAACAGAAACTAGTGGAGCGTTTTAGATGACTAACTAAGCAAGAATGTTTCCACACCATTTGGAAAGTTTCAACAACTGAATGGTTAAACTTCTCAGAGTCAAGGAAAGGTAAAAGGTTTAAACAAAGTTAATAATTCTAGTCTACATTCCAACATAATCATACGATCAAAATAATCTGTAAACCCTAACAGGCGCTATCCGTGCCTCACGGCAAAAGCCATAGCCAATCACACAATTTACTTACTGCGTGCTCGTTTTATTTCTTCAGTTTTAGGAAAAGGCTAAGCCACCAAAACAAAATTTAGACTTACACATGTTGGTTGAGTTCAATCACAATTCTTGTTAAGAAAGCTCTGTTTTCAGGAAAGTACAATACAGCGCTGGGCCTTTCGTGCAACCATGCTCAAGAGCAGAAAGTCTCCATTCAGAAAAGGCAACGGTCAAGGTTCTTCGGACAGCTTATCAGAATCAGAATCAGAATCAGAATCAGCTTTATTGTCAATTCCTTCATGCTAGGACACACAAAGAAACCGAAATACCGTTCCCCCTATCCCACGGTGACGAGACACAGCACACGATTAACACACAAGTAAAACAACGGGGAGAGAGGTCAGGACCCCAACAGCCCGGAGATCACAAACTTCGCCAGTGGCGAGCAGTGCTGGCATCCCACAACAAAGTCCCGGCACCATTCTTCACGGATGTAGACGCACAGTCCACCTCCACGCGATGTTCCCCCTCGTACAATGGCCCGGTCCGCCCGATAGCGCGCCATCCGCTCCAGACGCACAGCAGCTACGCACTGTCCGGTCCGCAGAACTCAGCAGGCATGTTGATGTCCAGCGATCGAACGTCCGCCAGAAGAATGGAAGGCACGGCCGGGCGAGCTGGGGTGGCCGCCAGCCAGGCCCGGACGCCCAACCGGGGGAAGAATAGCAGGCGAGTCCGGCGACGCTCCAGGACGGCGCAGACCGAGCGCCTTTAATGTCCCCGCTTCAAAGTTCAGATCGCCACAAAACTCGCTTTCGCCGATGTCGAGCAGAACCAGCCCGCCGCACTTGAAGCACAACCCGGTACGACGAGACGAACACACAAAACTGGCGGACAAACCCACATTAAACGACAAAACAAAACACCGTTCGGGACAGAGAGAGGCCGCAGCGTGTGCACGCGCCGCCATCTTACTTTGCAGTTATATTCAGTTGCACATGCCGGTGTGGGCTGAGTTTGATGGGTGATGAGTCTTTGGGGTGGGCCAAGTTCGCAGGAGAGTTTGATTCCATGGGAGTGGGTGCTGGTTCGGTGAGAGCTGGTTCCGTGGGGTTGGGTGCTGATTATGGGCGATTCGATGTGTGTGGGGGCTGTTGTTTTCCTTTTCGTCTTTCGGCCTTGGTGATCATCTTTGGCCGGGTTCTTGGCTGTCTCTCTCTGGCACCTGCTTTTTATCGCTAAGTGACCTTCCTGTAAACATTCTCCTCCCTTCTTGCACATGCACCCACTTCACCCACGGTTGCCCCTTGTCCCTTCATTATCTTTCTAATTTTGTCATTTTGTACGTACTTATGTGAAGTTTTGTTCGTGACATCATCAATTCGTTAATGTTCCCTGACTATGCAAAGTTCTTACTCACCACTTACCATGCATTTGTTTGTTTGTTCTTTTGACACTCCATGTACTTATTTGCATTGTCACATTCTTAGTTTAATTATGCTTCCGACCTTATTTTTCATTATTAGTGAAAACATTTTGGTTTTGTCCAGAACATTCAATAGTAATCCAAGGCTGGCGTCTAGCAATCGGCAAAATACGACGTCACATCAAGCATTAATCAAAACATAAGATATAATCAAGTAAAAAACATTCTTAGACACCTTGGGCCGTGTCCGTGAATTAGAATAATATCAGGCATGCATTAAACAGTTCCTTAAGGGTCGTTATGCTATTCAGGCAATATATCAACAAACATTTGTGATTTCAAAATGCACAAAAATACTTATCAGATCATGAACTTATAAAAACCCATGTCATCACCATATACAAAACTGTCTAGTTATGTCTTCTTTATTGTTTGGTGTGCAGGTATAATTATATGCTTAAAATGTCTTTTATTGATTTAATATGTGAATATATTTGTCTGCTTATGTACTTTATTCAATGAGGTTTGAGCATATCTGTTTTTGTAGCTAGGCAGGACTTTTTGTATTTCAACCCCATTCCTTCAGCATGACAGTGGTTTTACAGGAACTGATTAACCCGGACCAAACCTGTGTCATTGTGGGGAGGAAGATCACAGACAACATCATTCTGACCCGTGACACAATCGATTATACAAGGGACAGAAACATGAAATTAGGTGTAGTTAACTTAGATTTTGAGAAATCCTTTGGCCGCGCGCAATGGCCGATCGGAACGGCCGCGAGCAATGGCCGCGAGCAACGGCCGCTCCAAAGCCGCACACTTCCTCTCGGTTGAAATTGCACAAAGTGCGAAGGCCCATTCATTTACTTTTGGGCTTTGGCCGGAGGGCGACATTCCCACAGCGGCGCTCCAACAGGAGCGCAATGTGTCAGGATCGGAATGGAGCTGGGCGAACAAATGCAGCTTGGACCAGGGTTTATTTAGGGAAAAGGGAATTGGAATGTAGCATGAAGGGAAACAGACAGGACCTGGCAAACTATTAACATGACCGACAGGCATGGCAAACAGAAAACAACCGAGGGAAAAACAGAAAGACAGGACCAACGAGAGACAAGAAATAATCCGACATGGTTGTGACACGCAGACAGGACTTAAATACGCGACAGGTAACGAGAGGCAGGTGAGAATGATCACACTGATCATGGGCACATAGGAGGGGAGGGCCGAGCACACAGGCACACGGACAGAAACTATGACAATATGCACATAACAAATCAACCGCGGACGAAACGTGACAGTACCCCCCCCCCCCCACAAGGGATGGCTCCCGACGTCCCAAAAAACCAGGACGTGGGTGAAGCGCACCAGTCCAAATGACCGCACTGGTCTGTGGCAAAACTCAAACCGGCAGCAGCAAAGTCTTACCCGCGCACAGCGGCAAAGGGGAAACAGAAACACAATCGGCGGCATTCGGAGAGTCCACGCCGCATTCGGCGGCATTCAGGGAGTCCATGCCGCAATCGGCGGTATTCAGGGAGTCCACGCCGCAATCGGCGGCATTCAGGGAGTCCACGCCGCAATCGCCGGCATTCAGGGAGTCAAAACAGCAATCGGCGGGATTCGGGGGAGTCAGGACCGCAATCGGCGGCATTCAGGGGAGTCAAGATCGCAATCGGCGGCATTCAGGGAGTCAGGACCGCAATCGGCGGCATTCAGGGAGTCAAAACCGCAATCGGGGACATTCAGGGAGTCTAAGCCGCAATCGGCGGCAGTCAGGGAGTCTAGACCACAATCGGCGGCATTCGACAGGCGGAGCTGCAATCGGTGGCATCCAGGGAGCCAGCGCAGTGCGCAGTGGCAGGAGCCACCGCGTGCTGCAGCTGTGGGAGCAGGGCCTGGGACGATCGCGGGTCCGGCGCAGCTGGCTCGAAGTCCGGCGACGGCTGCGGGTCTGGCGACAGCCGCGGTGAGGCCCGATGGCGGCCGCGAGTCCGATGGCGCCGGGCGGAACTCCAACGGCGGGTCCGGCGTTGCGGGAGCGAAGTCCGATGGCGGCCGCGGAGCCGATGGCGCCGGGAGGAGCTCTGATGGCGGCTGCAGAGCCGGTGTCGCTGGAGTGAAATCTGACGGCGGCAGCAGAGCCGATCGGGCTGGAACAAGCGCCAGGAGACGGACACGGATCCGGCGTCGCGGCGGGACCTGGTGGAGGAGGTTGGTCCAGGCGCTGGTCGCTGAAGTGGTCGGATTATTCTGTCCGGAATTGATTGGAGCTGGGCGACCAAATGCAGCTTGGACCAGGGTTTATTGAACGAACTCAAAAGACAAACTATAGATGCTCGACTAGGGATGTGAATAACAGAACAGAAAATACTGGTGACTAGAAACAAGGAGACATGAGACGGAAGGGAACAGGTAACAGATATTACGGCAACGAGAGGGGTGTGGTTGGGTTAAGTTGCCGGTCGAGTGTGTTCTGGCACGGCACGTGACACAATGACCGCGCCCAATGGCCGATCGGATCGGCCGCGCGCAACGTCCACGCGCAATTGCCGATCGGAAACGGCAACGCGTAATGGCCGATCGCAACGGCCGCTATGGTTCCCCGGTCGGGCAGAAATGACAAAAACTCAGTCTCGTGCACACTCTGTGCACAGCTCCCCGCTAGCTGCAGCCGCTGAAAACCTCTTCCCTCCTCTTGCAAAATGCACAAAGTCCGACCGATGAAGCCGAAAAAATCAAGCCGAACGCGTGGAGGTGCACTCGGGAGTTGCGTCGTGCTGTGGTTTCCCGGTCGGGCAGAAATGACGAAAATCAGTCTCGTGCACACGGAGTTCCACTGAAATTTTTAAATATCTTCCAAGTGTCTGCGACGGCGCTGTCACAATAATGCGTCTGTCGTAATGCAGTTGCCCGGTTGGACGGAAATGACAAAAAATCAGCCTCTCCAGCCTGAAGATCAACTCAAATTTTGGAATTATTTCTACAAGTGTCTGCAACGGCGCTATGACAATAATGAGGCCAGCTCACTACAGTTCCGTGGTCGGACCGCGTGGTCGGATCGGAACGGCCGTGTGCAACGACCGCGCGCAATGGCCGATTGCAACGGCGGCACGCAATGGCCGATCGGAAGGGCCGCGCACAACAACCGCGCGCAATGGCCGATCGGAACGGCCACGCCCAATGGCAGATCGCAACACTTCCGCACACTTCCTCTCGGTTGAAACTGCAATGGCCGATCGGAATTGCCGCGCGCAACGACCGCGCACAATGTACGATTGGCACGGCCGCGCGCAAGGGCCGATTGCAACGGCCGCGCGCAACGGCCGCTCCAAAGCTGCAAACTTCCTCAATTGCATAAAGTGCGAAGGCCCATTCAATTACTTTTGGGCTTTGGCGGGAGGGCGACATTCCCACAGCGGCGCTCCAACAGCAGTGCAATGACCGCGCGCAATGGCCGATGGGTACGTCCGAGCGCAACGCCCGCGCGCAACGTTCTCTCCAAAGCCGCACACTTCCTCTCGGTTGAAACTGTACAAAGTGCGAAGGCCCATTTATTGATTTTTGGGCGTCGGCCGGAGGGCTGCTGAAAACCTCCCCTTCCCTCCTCTTGCAAAATGCACAAAGTCCGATCGATGAAGCCGAAAAAAGTCAAGTCAACCGCGTGGAGGTGCATTCGGGTTTGTCGCGTCGCGCTGCGGTTCCCTGCTCGGGCAGAAATGACGAAAAATCAGTCTCGTGCACACGGAGTTCCACTCAGATTTTGAAATATTTTCCAAGTGTCTGCGACGGCGCTGTCACAATAATGCATACGGCGCGCTGCGGTTGCGCGGTGGGACGGAAATGACGAAAAATCAGCCTCTCCCGCCTGGAGATCAACTAAAATTTTTGAATTATTTCTACAAGTGTCTGCAACGGCGCTATGACAATAATGAGTCCGGCTCATTACAGTTCGTGGTCGGACCGCGTGTGTGTTGTTTTGTTGCAGTGAATAAAGGTCACTCCGTAACGTTTAAACACTCAACTTTATTACAGCTTCTTAATCGCAACTCCGTAGTTGTACTCTCGCACTCAACTCTCGCTTCCCTGGCGTACTCGTCACGTGACCCGCTTGACCGCTCAATCGCATTTTCAGGCTGCGCTGAGCGCCTGGGACAACTCCGCACAGTGTGCGGATCAGGACCGTGGATAGATCTGCGCTGTATATGGTGCAGCACCATGGACAACTCCACACCGTTGGCGGCTCAATGCCATTGTAGACCTGCGCCGTAGATAGTGTACGTTCGTAGATAGCGCTCACACGCTTTCGGCTATAGAGAAGTGTTCTTGCTATATAGCTACGTGGACAGCGCTCATGACCTTTTCGATTGTTAGGGACTATGTGTCACGCCCGTGCCAGAGCACGCTCGGCCGGCAACTTCCCTCAGCCGCACCTCTTTCGTTACCGTAATGTCAAGATTAAAGATTCAAGAATTTTTATTCGGCATGTTTGAGCGTGCCAAACAAGGAATTTGACTTCGGTACATCACAGCCTCTGTTCAACATTTAGGTGACTAACAACACTTAGGACATGTGCGAAAATTGACAGATATTCTGAAACATCCCCGGATCTTAAACTCCCAGGAGGGCAAGGAAAAACTCAAAACTCCAACTAGTGAAAATGAGAAACCTTGAGAAGAGATCCCAGATGGGAGGATCCCTCTTCTAGGATGACCAGGCTGCAATGGATGCAATGGATGCAGTGGACACATAGTACACATGATACAGACAATTCAAAAAAGGCGTGGAGAGCAGGATGTTATTGCACATCAATGACTCTGATACTCTAAGAGTGGTGTGAGTTCATCATAGCGACAGCCTGGGGGAAAAAGCTGTCTGCTGGTTTTGGCGTACAGAGCTCTATAACGCCGTCCGGAGGAGAGTAGTTCGAACAGACTGCATCCTGGGTGAGAAGGGTCCGTAGAGATGTTACTTGCACGTTTCCTTGTCCTGGACAGGTACAAGTCCTGGACAGATGGGAGGTTGATTCCAATTATCTTTTCTGCAGTCCTGATTGTCCGTTGCAGTCTGTGCTTGTCTTGTTTGGAGGTCGAGCCAAACCAGACAGTGATGGAGGTGCAGAGGATAGACTGGATGATGGCAGTATAGAAGGTCTTCAGTAGCTCCCGCGGCAGGGTGAACTTCTTGAGCTGTCTCAGAAAGTACATTCTCTACTGGGCCTTCTTCCGGACAGAGTCTATGTGGCTGGTCCATGTCTGTCACCTGCTTCCTCTGTTACCTTGTGTATTTAAGCCCTTCCCGTCTGTTTCTCCCTGTCGGTGTCTACTGTTCTGTTTCGTCCCTGTCTGTGCCCAGTGTTCCTGTTCTTGTTGTCTGGTTTTCCCTCGGTCAGTCTGGAGGCTCACGGTCAGAATTTCAGCCTTGTCCAAGTGGACTTTTGTCTGTTTGCTGGCTGTGAGTCTCTCTTTTTCACATGTCCTGAGTGTTGTTAGGCACCTAAATGTTGAACAGAGGGTGTGTTTTACCGAAGTCAAATTCCTTGTTTGGCACGCTCAAACATGGCGAATAAAAAACTCTTGAATCTCTTGAATCTCTTGAATCTCCCGTCTGTGTTGTCGGTTCCACACCTGCCTCCCTTCCAACTCCCTTTCCCTTCAATAAATCCTGGTTCAAGCTGCATTTGGTCGCCCTGGCTCAACTCATTCCGTGACACTATGATAAATTAACATTACAAAATAGCAAACGGTTTGTCAAACCTGCACTTTTTATTAAAGTGCCCGGCTTCCCATTAAAGGGTTCGATAAGCCGGGGTGAAGGGACTCGTCCGTCTCTGACCACCTGAGTTAAATTAATTCTAAAAGAATCAATATAATCTCTTTATGACGCCAATCCCCTCTGAAGTCAAACGACGCTCGTGCTGAGTAACTTAAATTTGAGACACGTCATCAGAATAACCGCGCCATAATGATGGCTCCCTTTGGTTGTTTGATGCTTTTGTTATGTTACGGATATTTTTAGATGTCTTTGTTAAGACTTCAGGGATTCGTTAATTTACTAGAGCGCACTCGCCCTAGCTGAGCTCAAGATAACTACTTCGAACCAGGTCTGACAATTCCTGATGTTAAGGATTAAAGCTGTCTTCACTTTAAAAAGAATTGAACGGATTTAAAGAATGACTATGATAGGGAAATAAAGAAATTTTAAAGTTCTAATTTGCTGCATATAAAACCATGCTCAACATAGGTGATACGAAATAATCGATAACGGAATTAAGGATTAAGAAGAGAATTAATGAATAAGCAAGAAAAATAATTACAAGTCGAAAAAAACAACAACACTCACCCACTCAGAACAAAAGAGGAGGCTAGAGGTCTAAAATCCTATTTGGCTGAACAAGTCGAGTGTTCGGCTCTCCTTTGTTCCAAAATCCGAATTCTGTTTAAAAAAGAGGTAAGGTCTGGCCATGAGGAGCTTAGCCAAAGCCGTAAAATTGGCGTCTTCCCCTTTCTGCCTGAAGCGGCTGTCTCCTCTGCCTTCCTCGAAGCTTAAAATTTGACAAAGTCAAATTCGAAGCTTAAAATTTGACGAAGTCCAATTCGAAGACTCTGGAAATTCATTTTAGTAGATTTTGGTTCAATCTCAAAAAGAATGAAAAATCCATCATCTAAACGGCATTCTTTACAGGACAACATATTTATAGGCTTCTGGCATTACCTCATCGGAATATGTAGGTGAAAGGTCAGAATCCCTGCACCAGGTCAGCCGGAAACCACTGGTTGTCTTGGCAACCTTGCTTAAAGCAGCAACCACTGCGCATGACTGCACTACGCCACCGGATGCAGCTGTTTCTTGTTTTGCTCGTTCTTTCACTATTAGCCCTTGATGTCTCCTCTCAACTTAATACATTCAGCTATGGATGGAACACCAATGTTAAATACAGGTTGGACAAAACATTGCAACATTAATAACATATATCTTGTATAATAAAAATCAATCTTAACACATAATCATACTTAACCATAATAATGGGTTCTTCTAACTTAAACATTTATATTGATATTGCTCAAGCTGTTACATCTTAAAATTATGGCATAGCAAACTCATATTCCAAAATTGTGCGTTGCTACATGTTTGAACAGGTCGTGTCCTCCCAATTGCTAACAATTTAATTTATTAAATCTGTTAGTTTCCATCAGGTCACCGCTATGTCAAGCTTTAACACCATCTCCTGGTGAAATTTTGGAACTACTACATGTTTTAGGATAGCCAATGTGCCTGGGCCAAATTCGATACCCAATTTTACACCATCTTGTACCACCATGCCACTTGACAGGTTATTAACGTATGTTCCTTCCTCCGGCGTTTTGACAGTGACGGACCAGCTAAAACAACACCAAACTCATACCAGTCTACTTCAGCACAGTGCCGGTGTTAGGGTAGTGTTCACTCTAACTTATTTTGCAAGAACCACACTGGAGACAAGTTAGTCGTTTCAAACACCTGCAGGCGGAGAGTTCACTCGTCGCTGTGCTTACAGCGATGGTCGAATGAAGTCTGACTCAGGCCTCATCAGGTACATATTTATTGAGAAGAAACACAGTGGGGTTGAAAGTGGGGGTGTGGGAACACAGGATGGGGTGAAGCCGCTCCCCTGCTGATCAAAGCATAGCAGGGGGCCTTTTACGACTTTGTGGAAACAAAGCAACTTTGATTGCTTCCTCTGCAGCTAGTCAATCAGGTGAAAAGATCTTAGCACTTTGGTCTACTACTTTTGGTAAGACAGGACAAGCTAGGTAAATTATTACAGGTTACATTCCAACATAATCATACGATGAAGATATTCTGCAAACCCTAACATATCCCCCCTGTTTTATCATATGAGTATGTCAAACCCGATCAATCAAACATAAGAAAGAAAATACAATGACAGCAATAATTTCCAGTGAAGACGAGGTATTTCCCTCAATGCTCCAGTCCAAATTTTGTGTGCAACTGAAAAACCTGCGGGCAGATTAAATGCAGGAAAAGAGTTACACGGCCCCTTTGCCTTAGGCGACCAGAATGTTATCAATAAAAAAAGAAAAAGAAAAACACAGAAACAGTACATCATTGTACCCATCACTTGCAAGGCATTTTCGATGGTCAAATCATCAAGTTTCTGTAAAAGAATGCTGAGCTAAACAGCATCTACGCAATCCACGTCTCGCAGCACATCATAGTCATCACATCCGTCATCTCTAAGAAGTTGTATATGCACTTGTGCCACGGTAGAAGACACAAACCTTGTCACAGCAGACTTCAAACACGGGATAACACAGGTCGTAAACAAGCACAACAATACCAGCACAGCAAGCACAGGAGTCACAAGTTTCAACAGTAACTGCCACCACGCGCCAGAGAATAGCCATGAAAAGAAATCCCATTGATGTGGGATGTTATCCTCCGACATGGCCTGCTGTAGATTCCTCAGTGAGTTCATGGCTTCCTTGATGTGCGTGTCGTTATCTCCTGGAATGTATGTGCAACAGGAAGTCCCAATGATGTGGCACACACCACCTTGTGCTGCCGTCAACAAGTCCAGAACCATCCTGTTTTGCAAGACCATTAGTCTAATAGCCTGGATCTCTCTATTTTGTCCATCATCGACTTGCAGTGAGAGGTTCACAAAGGATTGAAAACGATAGTTCAGTGTCTCGATGAAGAGAGATTGTTTTCCAACTCCGATCCAAGGAAAAAGCGCATGAACAACTTTGTTTCCGACAGGCCATATTTTATGGTCGTCCGGAACATTCGCACCCCAGACAGGGTCATGGGGGTCAAAGGTTGTAATCGCCCTGCGGCGACGTCCAGAAGAGTTGTGTGCTGTCGTCAGCTGACGATGTTGTATCCTGTAGGTGTGGTCTGTCACCCACACTGGTGCACACACTCCTGTCCAGTTGGCGGGCAGCATCGGATAAACCTTGTGACCACAAAGCCACCAGCCATTCTGTATGAAGTATGTTCCGTTTGATGGTGCAGCCATGTTGGTCGGAGAGCCCTCACCGCCTGAAATGGCTCTCTTATCTTGACACTCAGTGGCGATGTCCAAAGCTCCCATCCAGTTCCCTCCTGGAGAGCAGTCTCTGTCACTGCATTTGTGGGTCTCACTTCCTTGGATGTAACACGTATAGTTCACTCCAGGTGGCCGGTCTGTGAAGGCCACCTGCGGCAGTGTTCGTCCTTTAACAGTCACATTGAGATTTGTCCAGAAAAGCTGATCACAGGTACCTTCCGCAAGTCCGGGGCGGGACGGGTCGGCATCACTAACTGTGACAGCACGGTGTTGATATCCAACTCCTCCCATGGATGCCATGCATTTCGCTTCAGTGACATTCATTGCTCTGGCCTCCAAGTGAACTTGTGTAGAGGAAGGAGGAAGTTTGGAACACACATAGCAACCCTCCTGTGTGTGTGATCTCACAGTGAATTTGACGTAGCGGTACCAAGTGTTGGTTTCGTATGGGTTTCTGGGGTCCCATGACCAGTCCTCAAAGTTCTCATCGTGTGACCATCGTTTTCCACGGTCAACATTGTCACTTGGTCTGTTCAGTTGAGTCCATAGACCATAGCACGCTCCAGCCACAACGCAGCAGAGGATCCATCTGGCATATGGAGCCCCGTTGCTACTAGGATGGCAGAGACACCGGGACATCCCCTCGCCTAGCGGAGTGGGGATCGTTGTTTTCTTCACCAACATTGAGACGTCCCACCCTAAACGATAGGACTCCTTTGAAGTCAGCCTTCCCCACCACTCCGAATTAGGGGTCCAGCACTCTCTGCAACTTGCAGTGGCTGAGGTGAATCCAGCTGGGCCGTTCAGCGATCTTTACTGCGGTGGGGGTAGTCAGCAGGACTTGGAATGGTCCTCCTTACTGCGGTGGGGGTAGTCAGCAGGACTTGGAATGGTCCCTCCCACCGTGGGCTGCCCAGTTCCTTCTTTTGATGACTTTGATGTAGACCCAGTCTCCTGGTATGATGGGGTTGTCGACCTGTGAGGATGAAAGATCAGGCGGCAGTAAATTTGCATTGACACCTCTGTCAGTCTGAGCGTTCTAATCATGTAATCTGCCAGGGACTGTTCTTCGTCTGCTTCTTGCATATATTGTATCATTCACCAGTTAATTTTATTGCCCTTTTGAATTGGGCAAATAAGAGTGTTTGCGAGAAGTGTTTGAGCACTTCCGAATGACTCCTCCTGACCAAAGACCATTTATGACAGAGGCTATCCCATTTATCGCCTCCTGTGTTAAAGGAGATTCTCTGATCTTGGTTACTGGAGGAAAGGACCTTAAGTCCTGTAGCAGATGGTTCCTTTGCCCATCCCCTTATCAGTTAAATAATGTTGATTAGCCAGGGAAACGCATAAGCGCGTGCCCTTCCAAACAGCTGCACCACTTCCTCATGGCTTCTTCAGTCACTTTTCAATCATCTTCCAATTGTTTACAGCAAAAGTTTGAGAAAAAAATCTAACTCAATGGTACAACGCCATATGTATTAGAGAATCTATATGTAGTAAAGTGTTGTGTATATATATATATATATATATATATATATATATATATTTTTTTTTTTATCTCCCACTCTCTATACAACATTCTCCCTCCTTCTGAAGCTTGGCGACGCCCATGTCTCACACCTTGACAAACTGTCTGGGAGGATGTGTTCTTTACCACATATGACTCTATCATCATTTAATTTGATTTTCCTTCCAAAACGCTTCTCAGTTTCCCAGTTCACACATCTTCTGCATGTGTCACTGGTTCTCCAGTTTTTTTTCCTAGTTAATTAGCAATCCAAAAGCAACCTTTTTATTTCCTTTATGTATTTATTTCTTCCTTAGCATTTAACGTACTCAAAATCACTCTTTCTTCAAAGTCGCTCTACTAATCTTCGATAGTAGTGTCCAACAACGTCAACCATTCAACCTGTATATTCCCTTCATTCAGGCAATCAGTCATCAATGCTCATTTGCATCTCACACACAGTCTCCAAGAAGGAGACTTTCTATCACATCGGTCCCAATTCATCCAAGCTCACCACACAACATTCACATACTGTTTTCATCTCAAGGTTCCTGATAGAACAATCCACCAATCCAAAAAAAAAACTCAACACACAAAAAAAACTGCTGGCAAATCAATCAGAAGTCTTTCTTTGTTTTAAAATTTGAAGAACCCAATCTCTCAGAATCAGCTCGCATATAGAAGTTTGTATAATCTTATAACACAACCAGTCAATTATTTCTATTAAATGTGAACGTCTTAAATTCACAATTTTGATTCTTCCAATTCCTGAAAGCATGTTCTGTCGTTTCTTACTTAACATGCACTACTGTGGATCAGTTTCTGCTCGCAAACAGATTTCTCTCTTTTCCTCTCATTTTTATCTTTCAATAGCGTTTCTGTTCTGCGGTGCAAATCGGATAGACCACAGTCTAGCAAATTTCTGTGCACCAAAAGTTCAGCCAATTTTCATAATTTTATCACACATGCACAGCCCTTGCGCGCGTAAGGTAGATCCCAGCACCAATGATTCGTCACAGGCTGGCCATTTCCTGCGGTCGATCTTGAGCTGGTCCCTCCCACGCACACGAGGACAGCACATTCTAAGTTTTATTTATCTTCTAGAAGCCAGTTGCATTCATTTACCACTCGATTTGCAAATTTTAACTTTAGTGTACATACACAATTTGATCTCTGGTCATTTGTCGTTGGGCATACAACAGCATTGTCATACTCCTTGCATGGACAGGAGCTCTAACAATCTAAAAACGTTCTAATAATCTGACAATGACATGTCTTGCTTTCATATGGACATCTGTTATTTCTTCCTCTGTAGGAGAAAAGAGATCACAGGGGAGGAATCTAGTCATGCTGACAATTTGGCTTTTCCTCTGCCCCTTCCTCCACCCTTTGATAGGTGTCGTTTTGCCTGACGACACTCTCTTGCGAAGTGTCCCCGTCTCCCACAGTTCCAACAGTTGTCAGAATCTGATGGGGGTTTTGAGTTACATTGCGGCCTGCGACCTTGTTGGCCTCTACCTCTTCCTCTGGCCTGCTGGGACCCATGAAAGAAGACTGTTGTATCTTCATCTAGGTCAACATCATCATCATCGCCTAGATGAAATACATCAGAACTTTTGGCCCATTGCATAGTTGTTGTCACACTTGCAATATCTACTTCCACCAAATGTTTCCTCACCCAGTTGCCGAAGTCGGGGGGGGAAACAGTGATGAGCGCGTTTTTAAGACGTTGCTGATAAGCACTCTCAGCCGCATCATCGAATGGGGTGCCACTGTGCACCCAGAATTCTTTTTCAAATCTTAATTGAATGGCGGTCTCGTCACTTTTTATCTTTCCAGGTTTTGTCTCCTGAATTTGTTCTCTTTTCTCTTGTGAAGCTTTCAACCACATTCTAGCACAATTCAACTCTCTCTCTTTTCTTTTCTTTTTCAGTCCCTTTGTCGTTCTGTCTACACTCTCCTCCAAAACATCAACCACCATCTTCCACACTTCAACTTTCAACTTCCCTTCTACTCCATACTTTTTCTTCCACTTTGGCATGTATTGCATACAATTAAGAAATTTACATGCCATGTACTTCTCATCTCCTTCAAGAGCTAGGGATTTACCGGTTTTGTTTCCCATCTTAATTTGGTATTTTAGGTTTATACAATTTTTTATTTTTTATTTTCTTTGAGGATCCTCAATGCAGGTTTAAATTGACCTTCCACCAAATTCTCTTTGCAGTCAATTTATCCTACCAGTCGCACTCTCAACCACACAAACTCCAGCGCTTTGTATTTTTAGGCCTATCCAGGATGGGTGTAAAACCCTCCCAAACAGCTTGGAAGAACGGACAAAAAAAAAGAATCTACGCCCTTCTTCAATTAGGAAAAAGAGACTGTCTTTTCTTAGCCCGTTCCTTCCACTGGGACTAGAATCCCAGCTGTTTCATAGCTTGGAAAAACCAAAGCCGTATCTCATAGCCCGGACAAACCAAAGCCGTATCTCATAGCTAGGACAAACCAAAGCCGTATCTCATAGCTCGGACAAACCAAAGCCGTATCTCATAGCTCGGACAAACCAAAGCCGTATCTCATAGCTCGGGCAAACCAAAGCCGTATCAGCGCTTTTTTCTTTGACTTACTTGTCCCCTGGTTCGTTGCACTGCCGGATCCCGTCAATCCACCTCTGTCAGACGAAGGCAGACCTAAGACGCTGGCCCGGCGAAGAATTTCCTTCCCAGGTCTTTCTTTACCAGGTCCTCCTAATGGACGCTGGCCCGTCGACGGTGTACAGCGCGTCGTCCTCCGTCAGCCAGATGGCGGGTATGAGGGTCCCGGGTTTCGGCACCAAAATGTTAGGGTAGTGTTCACTCTAACTTATTTTGCAAGAACCACACTGGAGACAAGTTAGTCGTTTCAAACACCTGCAGGCGGAGAGTTCACTCGTCGCTGTGCTTACAGCGATGGTCGAATGAAGTCTGACTCAGGCCTCATCAGGTACATATTTATTGAGAAGAAACACAGTGGGGTTGAAAGTGGGAGTGTGGGAACACAGGATGGGGTGAAGCCGCTACCCTGCTGATCAAAGCATAGCAGGGGGCCTTTTACGACTTTGTGGAAACAAAGCAACTTTGATTGCTTCCTCTGCAGCTAGTCAATCAGGTGAAAAGATCTTAGCACTTTGGTCTACTACTTTTGGTAAGACAGGACAAGCTAGGTAAATTATTACAGGTTACATTCCAACATAATCATACGATGAAGATATTCTGCAAACCCTAACAGCCGGGTTAAATCTTTGTCTGTACGTTTTGTCACAACAGCATCACTTTAATGTGTGGTGTATTTGTTTTCGTTTCATTATACAGTTTAACACATTTCTGACTGTACCTGTTTTCACGAGTGAAACCCGCAGTGAATACTGTTCGTGTTGCCGATGCAATATTCAGTTTGCCCACTAAGTGTCAGGCTTGGAGCAGGGAGAGGACTCGAATGCAGAGTTCCAACAAGAGGTGTTTTATTCTCTTAAGCGGAAGACCGCACAAAAACAAAAAGCGCCTCACGATGAGGGACAAAAAGGCAAAAACCAAAACGCCTCAAAACGAGGGAAAAAAGGCTGGGAACAGCAAACAAAAGGCGCCTCAACAATGAGGGAAAACAATGGCAAAAACCTAACTAAACCAAAAAACACCGAGCTCACGCTGGGCAACGGGTGTCTTCTATCTATGACTCTCCGGGGATGACTGTGACAAAAGTGATCGCTAGTGTGCATGACGAGGCAAGACGCACTGGCACAAGACAAGGGGAAGACGCAGGCTATATACACACACAGAAGGAGGAGGACACAGGTGCAGACAATTAGGGTCAACGACACAGGTGCACACAGTTGGGATCAGGGAAGTCAAGTGGCCTGACGCGCAGAGGAAGGACCCACGGACTGAAACGAGAGGAGGGTTACAAAAATAAAACAGGAAGTGACAATACGAAGGACAGGACAAGACAAAAACAACCCACAAAACACGACAGCAGGACACTAAGGGGCTGTAGAGCTATGCTATAGAATTCACGTTGATGCATATTCATGTGTATGACTGTACGTAATACGTATATGTTTTTTTTGTTTTAAAGAAACAACAAAACGTTACATTTTATAATGCTTATTTTTATTTTTGTCATTTCAGTCTTACAGAAGGATTGTAATAGAAGAGTTGACAAATAAAGCTGAGGAAGAACAACAAAAGAAAATCGTAAACAAAACTTCTAGACTTCTTCGCTATTACCTGGCTGTTAGCTATCTGTCCAGCTATTCAGAACATAGCGAGGGCAGAAGAACATATTTTAAGACAATTTAAGAGTATTGCAAAATATCAAACGGCTATATACATATTTTAAGGTAATTTAACCGTATTAAGAAATATCAAACAGCTGCATACATATTTTAAGATGAATTTCTAAACACCGCGAACTTGAACAGCTACACAATAAAATGACTAAACATAAACATGACTACTCAGACTCACTTTCACTCTCTGTTTCAGAGTCAGATGTACACTACCGTTCAAAAGTTTGGGGTCACAAAATTGTTTGGGTGACCCCAAACCTTTGAACGGTAGTGTAAATGTTATTATAATAAAATATTATGAATTAAATATTATAAATTATATCTTATATTTGTATAAGATTATAAAAAATCTCTGAATATAAGTATACATATATATTATAAGATTTTTTACACAGAAGATTATATATATAATCTATAAATAATTATCTAAATAAATATATACACTACCGTTCAAAAGTTTGGGGTCACCCAAACAATTTTGTGACCCCAAACCTTTGAACGGTAGTGTAGATGTGGATGTAGTTGATCCAGAGCCTATCTCTGAGTCAATGTTTTTCTCTCCACCTTGGACTCCTTCCAATTCAAGAGCACTTTCCATTTCGACAACTTGCCTTAAAGTCCAAGTCTGACATCTGGCTCACCCATGTCCTATTCCAGCCTTGATGCATTCAAGGCTGTCGGTAGCGGGCTCCTTCCAGAACGACCACTTGCCTGAAGGGCCAGGTGTGCCATCCGGCTCACCCATGTCGTTTACCTGGATTGCCTGTGCCAATCTCTCTACTTCCATGTCTTCCTCTTCATTCTGGAGCAGAGATACGTTCTCCCGTCCATAGCTTTCTCCTCCTTGTCCCTCTCAGAGGAGGTTTCCTGGCTGTCCTGCTCCATTTGCTCCACTTATGATAATTTTGGAAAGAACAAGATAGGTCGGTTTAGTGTTGACCGAGAAAACAAGAATATGCAATGAAGCTGAAGCATATGCTGAAGCAATCTCAAGTACTTACCTTGTACTCTCACAGGCAGCGTGGTCGAAATTTCTAACGATCGCAGTATGTTTTTTCGGATGCCGTACGCTTGCTCCGCATTTTTTTCTGGGCCGACGATGTAAAACATGTCGGCTGTCGTTCGGTCGTGACACATGCTTTTATTGACGTCCATGTTTTCGTCTTGGCTAAGACTGCAATCAGCCTATAGCAGGGGTGTCCAAACATTTCGCAAAGCGGGCCACATTTGCTTCGATGAAAATGTATAGGGGCCAGACCATTCGCACCGACATTCCTCGAACCATTACCATTGTAAATGAACTTGTAAATATGTAACTACCGTATTCTAATTATCGCCCAGGGCTAGAACAGCGGCTGTTTTGATCGACCTCTAACAGCAGGGTGCGTTAATTGACGCTCCATCGATGCGACACGTTACCGTCGCACATCACATGTTGCGCACGTCATGTTATCGCGATCGTCTTGTTCGAGCGCACGTCCCGATAACGTAATTGTGTGAGGATATTGTAGCGGAGTGACGAGTGTAATTAGTGTGAAGGTGAAACCTTCACACTATTGTTATTCCTGTACTTTATTATTATTATTATACTACATCTTCCGCTCACTTTTTCGCTGATTAACTACTTCCACATACTTCAACCGATTCACTCCATTCCACTTTTCACTTATTCCAAATATTCATGACACCATTGCTTACATTTTTTTTGTTCCACAAATTTTCCGTTTTCACAGAATTCCCAAATTTCCGGCAATTTTTTCCCCATTCATTCTTAATGGCAGATTCAACATTTCACATTTACGTTGTTCCAGATTGAAATTCACATAATTCAACACATTCAAATCACATTGGGGACATTCCCAAACTTGCCAAATTCAAAATTTTCACGTTTCATCTTTTATTTTGAAATTCACACCCAATTCACCAATATTTCCTTTTTCCCTTCTCATTTCTACATTTTTCAACCCATTCAACCCATTCCAACTTTCAACTGTTCATCATTTTTCTACCTATTCCACAACTTCCCAAAAACTTCACATCTTTTATTTTGAAATTCACACCCAATTCCTTTTTCCCTTCTCATTTCTACATTTTTCAACCCATTCAACCCATTCCAACTTTCAACTGTTCATTATCTTTCTACCTATTCCACAACTTACCAAAAACTTCACATCTTTTATTTTGAAATTCACACCCAATTCCTTTTTCCCTTCTCATTTCTACATTTTTCAACCGATTCAACTTGTTTCAACATCATTCTTCTTCACCTTCACACGCAATTTCTTCAGGAATTGCAATTCTAGTTGTATCATAATATAGAGATGAAGAGAACAAAATCCAAGTCGCATCAGCCTTCAAAAGAAAGCAAGCAGGCTGAAGCGCCAGACGATCCGTGTACATCACAACTTCAACAACAAAGCACGGTATTGAAATATCATGCAAATACGTATATAGTTTATGGAGAAAAACTATTTAAAAGGGACATTCGACGTGCTGTCAAATCAGTCATATTTAAACTTGCGCAATGACGTCGGCATGTGGTCGTGGAGGAGTTTTGGGGGGAATTTTTAGCAGCATGGGCGATAATTAGAGGTATCAATGTTTTTTATTTATGTCATCGCTAACACACACTGGGCGATTATTAGAATATGGGCGATAATTAGAATAAATACGGTATATCCTTTGCTGTCTGCAGATAGGTTGATATTGCAAATGAGAATCTGTTGTCAATTGCGCTACCGGAAAAGATTAAAACAATGAATTAAACACAAATTTTATGAAAGTTAAATGAATTTTTTATTAGATGTATTAAATTTGTTTTATTATTGTTATTGTTGTATTAGTAAGAGGGGTGATTATTGGTATTTGTGACTGCAGTAAACAGGCCAGGTTGCATCATGTCAGATTTTTAATCCAAATTAAATCATTCTTCATTTTATTTTTTTTATTTCAACTTCATATGCAACAAATTACATCATAATCACAAAATAATCCATAGTCTTTTTGTTGTTTGCGATCACTGTGAGTGGGCAGCGTAGACGCATAGTAGTGTGTAGAGTTAATACGAAGTAGACAGCTCTCCGCAGTAGTCCGTGTTTTTTTTTTTTTTTTTTTGCCTTTCCCTGTGCAGCGTCACTTGCAGCGTCTCTGATTTTAGCGTCGCCTTAGTCCTTGGTGTGAGGACATTTGAATGAGGAAGTGTCTGTATCACTGATTATCTTGCAAATGGACACTTGTGAGCGCGTGAACTAGGAAGGGACGGAGTAGACGTGCTCGCAACTGTTCATGAGCGTCATGTGGGCGTTTCCATTAGGACGAGTTTCATATAGGACGGGTCAAAGAGAGCTGCGACCAACGTGAGCAATATGGGGCCGAAAAAAAACCTAACCATGTCCACGGAGGAGGTCGAGGACATAAAAAGGTCACTTGACTTCCTTTCGGAAGAAGTTTCTGCTGTAAGGATGCAGCAGAAAAACATCTTGGCACTGGTGGAAGAGGTAAAGACGCTCCGTATGCTCAATGCTGAGAAGGACAAGCGGCTTACCTACCTTGAAAGTCGGGTAGCGGACATCGAGCAATACACAAGAATAAATGACATTGTCATCACGGGAATAGCGATCAAACCTATATCTTATGCAAGGGCAGTGACGGCAAGTAACGATGGATGTGAGCAACATGCAAGCTCAGCCGAGCAACAGGTAGCTGAGTTTCTGCAAACTAAAGGAATAACTATGGACTCCAACCAGGTCGAAGCATGTCATCCACTGCCCAGAAGAAACAGCAACGACAAGCCTGCAGTCATTCTGAAATTTGTCAACAGGAAGCACAAAGTTGCACTTCTAAAACAGGGTAAGTTGCTCAAAGGTACAGACATCTACATAAATGAACATTTGACAAAGACCAATGCGGATATTGCAAAGAAAGCACGTCACTTGAGAAGAATGAAAAAAATAGAGTACATGGACCAGAAATTGCAAGATATACATCAAGCTTAATGGATCACCAGAAGAGGCCAAGATACTGATGGTGAGGAGTATTGAGGAACTAGAAAAGCTCGAATAAGTATCCTCAACTGGAGTGGACTTGGAACTGAATGGAGGTAACAACACAAAACACAAACATAATGTTCAGGGACACTACTCAACCTACATCAAGCAACAATGGACAGGTAACACAGTGGATACAAGAACATGAACAACTCCAACTGACGTTTGATTACAGTGAAAGCAGCACTCTGGACATAGATCAGGACATCGACCCAGACAATAATTTCTTCTCCACCACAAACAACACATGTTATTATTACAGCAATGATCAGTACAATACGGACATCTTAACAAAAGATAAGCTATCTATTATCCATTTCAATAGCCGGAGTCTATATAAAAATTTTAGTAGCATTCGGGATTACTTAAACACATTCAAACAATCATTTAATATAATAACTATTTCTGAGACCTGGATTACGACTGAGAAGGGAATGCACTTTGAGATGGAAGGCTATGAATTCATATGCAACAACAGACAGAGCAAAGTGGGGGGTGGTGTTGCAATCTATGTTGATTTGAATATGAAATTCAAGATTGTAGAGGCTATGACACAGGTGGTGGACAATCTTCTTGAATGTCTCACGATACAGATTTGTGTTGAAAAGAAAAAATACATTATTATAAGTTGTGTCTATAGAGCTCCTGGTTCTAGCATTGATACATTCACAGAATGGATAGAAAGTGTGATTATACAAAAAGGCAATAAAAATATTTTTATTTGCGGGGATTATAACATTGATCTATTAAACCCAAATAAGCAACAAAATATTGATGATTTTTTAAATTTAATGCATAGCCTGAGTCTCTTTCCTACAATCACTAGACCCACGAGAGTAACATCACAGAGTGCTACTCTGATAGATAACATATTCACCAATATAATAGAAAACAGGACAACAAGCGGGTTATTAATTACTGATATTACTGACCACCTTCCAGTGTTTACAGTATATGACAATAATTTCAAATCTGAAATTGGGGTGTATAAACAACAAAGAAGAATTAGGACAGATGAGACAATTGCTACTCTAAAACATGAATTAATGCAACAGAACTGGGATGCAATATATGAAGTAAAAGATGTAAATAATGCATACCATAAATTGATGACTATATTCACTTCATTATATAATAAGCATTGTCCAATCAAGGAATATAATAAAAAAACTAAATATAAGGACAGTCCATGGTTGACGAAAGGCTTAAGAAATGCCTGTAAAAAGAAGAATTTACTCTATAGGAACTTCATAAAACAGAGAACAGAAGGCGCTGAAGATAAATATAAGAGATATAAGAATAAATTAACTAATATTATAAGATTAAGTAAGACAGAATATTATAAGAATAAATTAGAGGATAACAAAAATAATATTAAGGGGATATGGACTCTCCTAAACCACATTATTAGAGAAGGTACCGAACAACATAAATTACCTAAATATTTTGTTATAAATGATACTGAAAATTATAATATGGAAGAAGTGGCAAACAGTTTTAATCAGTTCTTTGTAAATGTTGGGCCTCAAATAGCAAAAAACATACCGATTCCAGCGCCAGATGTAGGCAACAGAGATAAATTAATAGAAAGGAATCCTCACTGAAAATGAAAATGAAATCATTAACATTGTGCAACAATGTAAAAATAAAACATCTACCGACTGCAATGGGATTGATATGATGTTAGTTAAGCAAATCATTGAGGGGATTTCAAAGCCACTTGTGTACATCTGTAACTTGTCATTTTTAACTGGTACATTCCCAAAGAAGATGAAAATTGCTAAGGTCATTCCTCTTTATAAAACTGGGAGCAAACACAACTTTACAAACTACAGACCTATCTCAATATTGCCACAACTCTCAAAAATATTGGAAAAGCTTTTTAACAGTAGAATGGATGGATTTTTGGAAAAACATAAATTATTTGCAGAGAACCAATACGGTTTTAGAGTAAACAGATCAACAGCACAGGCATTAATGGAATCAATCGAGGAAATCACAGATGCAATAGACAACAAACAACATGCAGTAGGAGTTTTCATTGACCTCCAAAAAGCTTTTGACACAATTAATCATAATATACTATTCAATAAATTAGAAAAATATGGGATAAGGGGATTAGTATTAGACTGGATAAAGGATTATCTGCGAGAACGGCAACAGTATGTAAAGTTGGGTAATCACTGTTCTGGATATCTGGAAATAGCTTGTGGTGTTCCACAAGGGTCAGTTTTAGGCCCTAAATTATTTATTTTGTATATAAATGACATGTGCAAAGTCTCTAAAGAACTAAAACTCGTCAACTTTGCAGATGACACAAATATTTTTTGTTCAGGTGATGACATCCAACAAGTGGAATCAATGCTGAATGAGGAAATGAAAAAAATAAAAATGTGGTTCGACTGGAACAAATTATCATTAAATGTAAGTAAGACCAAGTTTATGGTATTTGGCAAAGCGAATATAAAGATACGAATAGAAATAGATGGAAATGAAATTGAAAGGGTGCAGGAAAACAAATTTCTTGGGGTTATAATGGATGACAGGCTTAGTTGGAAGCCACACATCAAAAACATAAAGTCTAAAAAAAAGTCATATACAAAGCAAAAGACTTACTGGATTATCATTCACTTCGTACACTTTATTGTTCTCTAGTCTTGCCCTATTTGCATTACTGTGCTGAGGTTTGGGGGAATACTTATAAAACTTCACTACAGCCACTTATCATTCAGCAGAAAAGAGCAATAAGGACTATTCATAAAGTCAACTACTTGGAACACACAAATCCACTTTTCATACAATCCAAACTATTGAAATTCACTGACATAGTATCTTATCAAACAGCAATCATCATGTATAGGGCAAAAGCAAAACAACTACCAGATAATATCCAAAACTTATTTAGGCATCGGGAGGGAGGTTATAAGTTAAGAGGGAATCACAACTTCAAAATCTTAAACATAAGAACAACCTTAAAAAGTTTCTGTATAACTATAACCGGGGTCAAACTATGGAACAATCTAAGTGAGGAACTCAAGCAAAGTCCAAATATCCACCAGTTTAAAAAAATGTATAAAGATATGTTGTTTAGCGGGTACAAAGGTTAAGAGTGCCAAAGGGCTACACACAAGTAAAAATGAAACAGAACAATAAGTGTGCAAGTTTGTCTACTTGTGTTATATTGTAGAATTACAGTATAGTATGTTGAATCGTTGGTTTAATGGATGAAGTGAGAAAGGGGTAGGAATCTAAAAAGCTATGCTTCCTCCTACTCCTTTTCGAGCATTCTTTATTTTTTTTATTTACTTATGTATTATTATTATTAATTAATTAATTTATTTAATGTATTTACTTCTATTTGTTGGTTTATTTTTTTTGTTTGTTTGTTTTGTATGGACTTATGTGGCACTTTAGAGTGTTATTTGTTTTTGTTTTTTTTGTTTTTCTTTTTTGTTTTGGATGTTCGAAATAAAGATATCAATCAATCAATCAATCAATCAATCAATCAATCAATCAATCAATCAATCAATCATATCTGCGGCTCACTCTGGGACGCGCAGGTCCCCGTGACAGTGCCAGCGGGCCACTTATTGATTTTATGACACAATGCTTCGGGACAGTTTCAATGTAGACGCAGGCCAATTTAGACGCGAGCATTCCGACAACGCGGCCCAGCGAATCAAGTTTTTTTCTCCAGCTGACGGATGGCATCTTGAAACTGACACACTGCCTTTGTCACGGAACAGAGACAGGGCGATCAGATGCAGCACGATCCTTTATTGAAAAGGGGGAAAGGGGAAGTGGAACGCTGGACTTGCGATCTGGCTGGCGTGGCTGAGCAGCAGAGCTCAGCGTATAGTCGTAGTCGGAGGCAGGGAGGTGGTCGAGGCAGGCGGCGATCACGCTTCTGATCAGAAGCGTGGTCAAGGGACGAGCAAGTAGTCAGGGCAGGCGGCGATCATAGCGTGGTCGGTCAGTTTACGGAAGCAGTTGGCAACAGAGATCGTTCAGGGGACAAAAAGCAGTGGTGTCACGGGCAGGGTAAGCAGACGAACTGACCACCACTGGCAGAATACAGAGTTTAAGTAGGGGGACCTAAGGAGCTCTAGCAGGTGCTGGCAATTACTTGATTGGGGCTTAGCTGGAGGTCAGGTGACGCAGGAACGTGACATAACCGCCCCTCAAGGGACGGCTCCCGACGTTCCAAAAACAGAACCCCGAGCCAGAGCAGGAGGACGGGCTGGAGGGGGGGATACCCCAGATGCGCGTTAATAACAGTCCGATAAGTCTGAGTCAGGCGAACATGTAGACCAAGCACCATAATCAGGTGGCACCACCGCCCATTCCTCCTCCTCAGCTGCGGCATCGGGAGATGCCGACCTCGGGGCCGGCACGGGAACCAAATATTTGTCTTCTGGACTACAAAGTCGATCATCGAACTGCGGCCTAGGGTGTCCTGGTGCTAGGTGCACACATGGACACCCTTATGCTTGAACATTGTGTTCATTATGGACAATCCATGTCGAGCACAGAAGTCCAATAATAGAACACCGCTCGGGTTCTGATCTGGGGGAGGGGCGTTCCTCCCAATCACGCCCTTCCAGGTCTCATTGTCATTGCCCAGTCAGGACCCATCGCCCCACCCGAAGGCGGAGGAAGGCTACCCTTTTGTTCACTGGGTTGAACCCCAATGTGCAGGCGCCCAGCCAGGGGGCAATAAATATGCCCACACCTGCTCGACACCTCTCACCGTGGGCAACTCCAGAGTGGAAGAGAGTTCAGCCCCTCTCGAGAGGGCTTGTACCGGAACCCAAACTGTGTGTGGAGGCAAGTCCGACTATGTCTAGTCGTAACTTTTCTGCCTCGCACACCAGCTCGGGCTCCTTTCCAGCCAGAGAGGTGACATTCCATGTCCCAAGAGCCAGCTTCTGTAGCCGGGGATCGGACCGCCAAGGTCCCTGCCTTTGGCCGCCGCCCAGCTTAAATTGCACCCGACCCCTTTGGCCCCTCCCACAAGTGGTGAGCCCATGGGGGGACCCACGTTTTCTTTTTGGGCTGTGCCCGGCCGGGCCCCATGGGCGAATGCCCGGCCACCAGATGCTCGCCTTCGAGCCCCATCTCCAGGCCTTGCTCCAGAGGGGGGCCCCAGTGACCTGTGTCCGGGCAAGGGAAATCTGAGTCCATATATATTTTTCATCATAAGGGGTTTTTTGAGCCGTGCTTTGTCTGGCCCCTCACCTCATGGACGATTCAAATTTTTAAAAAAAAGGTGTTATATAAGGACCAAATAAAACTATCAGGACTTTAAAGGGCAATGACGTCACCTTTCAATCACTTCTAATTAAAATAAATACACAAACCTGACAGCACTAAGCATTAGTGGGACAATCATTTTATCACGATTAATTCAACTTTGTAATGCTGAAACATCATCATTCTGTTAGGTGAGGACACTGACTAACAGCCAGATTGCAGCCTGTAACAGGTAGACAACAGTCTCTCACACAAAACAAGTGTCATGACTTTCAGTTATACAACTTGCTGTATAAAGCATTAATGAACAAATAAATAAAATTGTAAAAAAAAAAAAAAAACGGAACTGTGTGTTAGTTACAGATTAGAGATTATTTCTTTGACTGCCTCTTTGCAGCTACTCTTCTGTTTCTAACAAAGTCTCTTATATTTTGCAGATTTCTTTGTGCCAACACAGGGCCTTCTACCAGCTTGCAGTGACTGCATTCAGTTTTGGTGGCCAGTCTTCCCTTGATTATGTGATCCTTGAAATGCAGCTTCCTCTGCCTTAGACCACGATCTCTTTGGCACACTTCTGGAACCATGTTCTTGACCAGCATTTGTCCCTGGAACATTAATGAACATTATGTCCTTCTCTGGTTTTGTTTTCTATTTCAGGATCCTTTGGGTTTTTTGAGGTCTGGCTCTAAAGTTAAAGTTAAAAGTTAAAGTCCCAATGATCGTCACACACACATCTGGGTGTGGTGAAATTTGTCCTCTGCATTTAACCCATCCCCGTCTAGGCCGCCGCGTGGGTAATGGACTCGAATTGGAGAGTGGTGTAATCTGTTCCATGGAATCCACTGTCAGTTTTTGAACGGGACTGTCCTGGTCCACGTCCGTAGGTGATCCTCGGTCCAGGGAGTTGGTTAAGTCAGTGTTAGAAGACTTGGTAGACGTAACGTCTGCGTCCTGTTTGGGGTTCATGAGCATGAGCGTGTTGATGACATGAGCTGCTGATACAAGAAGCGAGCACATCATTGGAACAGAAATGCATGGTTGGTCATAGACGTTGTCATCGTTTTAGCGATTGATTTGACCCACATGCAGAAAAACCAACTCAGACATCCAGAATGAGTGAGGAGTGTTTATTGGAGGAGCTGCGGTGGAGGTAGAGCGGGATGATCGGAGCCAGGAGCACGGAGCGGGGCAGCAGTGGCGGAGCGTGAGGCCAGAACGGGGTGGATCTTGGCGGTGATCGGTGGAGGTAATCTAAATTCAACGTGGCTGTGGCGGGGATCTTACTGCGAACCAGAGGAGCTGAAGAACTTAGCGTCGAAGAGCAAGGCGAGAACTATGAGCGAGGAGCTAGAGGCACAACCGTGGAGAAGATCACACTGAAGGGACACTCAGGCGACGAGCAGTTGACAGCATGCTCCTTAAGAGCTCTCCTTTAACGAGCCTGATGAGTCGCACCTGGGCCCTCTGCACTCTGCCACTCTGCTCACAGTTGCTCCCTGTGGACAAAAGAAGTATGCCACCCCGGACCCTGACACCACCCCTCCCTCAACGGCCGCCCCCGGGCGGCCCAGAAGAGGAAGATGGGAGTGACGACCAGTAGTCCGAGATGAGGGTAGGGTCGCAGATGTAGGAGCGGGGCACCCACGACCGGTCCGAGGGACCGTAGCCGTCCCAGTCGACGAGGTACGGGCGTCCACGATCCGTCGGACCGGGTCGACCGGGTCGCCATCAAGATCCTGGGCAGGAGGCGCGGGCTCGGCCGGGGGAAGAAGCACACTGGACTCGACCGGCTTAATCTGTGAGACGTGGAAGGTGGGATGGACTCGGAGGCTCGGAGGAAGACGGAGACGGACCGCCGAGGGACCAATAACTGCCAGGATCTCATATGGCCCGATGAAGCGGGGGGCCAGTTTCCGGGACACGGACTTGAGGGGGACATCTCGAGAGGAAAGCCAGACCTTCTGACCTGGGGAATAAAGTGGGGCAGGCGTGCGTTGTCGGTCGGCTTACTTGCGGTTCTGTTCGATGGACCGGTGAATGGCCTTGACGGCGTTAGACCAAACGTTCTTGCAGCGCCGTATATGGTGGCGAACAGACGTGACCGCGATCTTCTTCTCGTCGGCTGGGAACAGCGGCGGTTGGTAACCTAACGAAATCTCGAATGGGGAGAGTCCTGTAGCAGAGGAGACATGAGAATTGTGGGCATACTCTACCCGGGGGAGAAACTTGTTCCACTCGGACGGGTTATCGGAGCAGAGACATCGGAGCGCGGCCTCGACCTCCTGGTTCAAGCGCTCAGTCTGTCCGTTCGTCAGGGGATGGTAGCCCAATGTCAGGGAGACCTTCGCATCGAGGGCTGAACAGAACTGTTTCCACACCTGGGATATGAACTGGGGACCTCGATCGGACAGGATCTCCTGCGGGACACCATGGAGACGGAATACGTGTTTAACGAGAAGCTGAGCTGTCTGGAACGGAGAGGGGGTTTTTCTGAGCGGTACAAGATGACATGACTTGGAGAAACGGTCGACGACGGTGAGGATGGTGGTCATTCCCTGTGAGATGGGCAGGCCTGTCACAAAATCTAATGCATTATGGGACCAGGGGCGGTTGGGTATGGCGAGAGGCTGTAGAAGACCAGCTATGGCAGGACTTGTTGTGAGCACAGATGGGACAGGCGAGAACGTATTCCCAGACGTCCTTGTGGACAGATGGCCACCAGAAGCGTCTGGTGATCAACGCGATGGTGCGGCTGGTCCCGGGATGGGCTGAGAATTTGGCCGAATGAAACCAGTTAATTAGGCGAGGACGGACTGAGGAAGGGACGTAGGTCCTCCCCCGTGGCCCCGTGCCTGGATCGGGTTCCCGTTGCTGAGCCTGAGCAACGAGCCCCTCGATATCCCAGGAGAGGGAGCCTATGGTACAACTGGGGGGAAGGATGGGAGCTGGTAGCAACTGATTCGCCGGTAGCAAATTGGCGGGACAAGGCGTCTGGCTTCGTGTTCTGGGAGCCTGGGCGATAAGAAATGGACAAATTAAAACGAGAGAAAAACAAGGACCAGCGAGACTGTCGAGGATTCAGGCCTTTGGCGGACTGTAGATACGACAGATTCTTGTGGTCGGTCCAGACCAGCACGGGTTGCTCAGTGCCCTACAGCCAGTGACGCCACTCCTCAAGCGCCAACTTAATGGCCAAAAGTTCCCGGTCACCGATATCATAATTCCCCTCTGCGGGTGACAGACGTCGGGAGAAAAAGGTACAGGGGTGAAGCTTCCCATCAGAGTCCGAGCGCTGCGACAAGATCCAGTGTCGGAAGCGTTGACCTCCAGGGTAAATTGTTTGCAGGGATCTGGATGAATCAGGATTGGTGCCTATGAGAACTTCTCCTTTAAAGTGATGAACGCGTCGTTGGCTTCTTGAGTCCAGGTGAATGTTGTCTTGGAAGAGGTCAAGGTTGCTAGGGGAGCGGCTGTCTGACTGTAGTTGCGGACGAATCGGCGGTAAAATTTGGCAAACCCGAGGAAGTGTTTGACTTGGTTGCGGTTCTCAGGAACAGGCCAATCCAGGACGGCCTTGATCTTGTCGGGGTCAGGCCGAACTTGACCTCCCTCGAGAATGAATCCCAAGAATGTGACGGAATGTTTGTGGAACTCGCACTTCTCAGCCTTGACAAATAAGCGATTTTCCAGGAGACGCTGCAGCACCAGGCGGACATGATGGCAATGTTCGGAGAGGTTCCGTGAATAGATGAGGATGTCATCAAGGTAGACAAAGAAGAATATGTTGAGGAAGTCCCGAAGGACATCGTTGACTAAGGCCTGGAAGACTGCGGGTGCGTTGCAAAGTCCAAAAGGCATGACAAGGTACTCGAAGTGGCCTAGCGGGGTCTTGAAATCGGTCTTCCACTCATCTCCCTGGCGGATCCTGACCAGATGATATGCATTACGGAGGTCGAGCTTGGTGAAGATGGTGGACTCCTGGACTGGTTCAAATGCTGATGAGAGGAGGGGAAGAGGATACCTGTTTTTGACGGTGATGAGGTTGAGGCCACGGTAGTCAATGCAAGGGCGGAGAGTCTTATCCTTCTTGCCCACAAAGAAGATACCTGCCCCCAGGGGTGAGGAGGACGGGCGAATGATGCCAGCGGCCAGTGATTCGTTGATGTAAGTCTCCATAGCTTGTCTCTCGGTGCGTGGGATATTGTAGAGTCTACGGACGGTAGCGGAGCTCCGGGAAGAAGCTCTATGGCGCAATCATAGGGGCGATGTGGTGGTAAAGACGAAGCCTTGCTCTTGTTAATAACCTGTCTTAGGTCATGGTATTCACTGGGCACTTGTGAAAGATCGATCGGTCCAGGTTCCTCGGGTGCTACGAGGGGCGGGCGAGATGGCACGGCAGACTGAAGACAAGAGGACAAGCACGACGTGGACCAGGACTCGATATGGCATTCTGACCAGTTGATCTGAGGGTTGTGTCTCTGGAGCCAGGGGAAACCAAGAACAAGGGCTGACTGTCTTGCGGGGAAGACATAAAAGGAAATTATTTCACGATGGTTGCCAGAGATGATTAGCTCCACGGGTTTGGTGCGTTGGGTTATGCTAGAGAACCCTCTCCCATCCAGGGCAGAGACAACGAGAGGCGTAGGGAGAGGCTCCGTCTCGACTTTGGCTCGGGAGACGAATTCCTAGTCGATCAAGTTTCTCTCGCACCCTGAGTCGACCAGCGCGGATAACTTGTAGTGATGGTTGTGCACAGACATCATGGCGGGTAGGGAGAAGCGAGGAGACTTAACACTTGCTTGTCGGCTGGTCCGGCGGTCCTCCCCTCAAGACCGTCGGACCTGCTCTTTTGGCCGAACTGGACAGTAGGCAACGGAATGATCCGGGAAGCCGCAGTACAGACACTGTCGGGACTCGCGGCGCCGCTGCAGCTCCTCCGGGAAGAGTCGGGCCCGGCCAATCTGCATGGCCTCGGGTTCTGGAGAGGACTGGCGATCGCCTGGGCGGACTAGGCCTGGTTAAAAAAAACTGTGATCTCTCCTCCGTCCGCTCCCACCGGGAGCTTTTCCGTCTCTCCCTAATTCGATTGTCCAACCTAATGGCCAGGGAAATCAGGTCGTCCAAAGTCCCTGGTTCTTCCAGGACTGCCAGTTCGTCCTTTAAGGACTCATTTAAGGCTTGAAAAAAAAACGTTTTCAAGGCTACAGGGCCCCACCCGGACGCAGCTGCTAACGTACAAAACTCAATAGAGAAATCTGAAACGGTGCTGTTCCCTTGCCTAAGCCCCCACAACCGGCGAGACACACCAGTCTGATCGGTCTCGGTCGAAAAGGTCTGCTTAAATTCCTTTAAAAACTCATCGTAAGAACAGCCAAAATGCCTGCAGTCAGAAAATCGGGCTTCTGCCCATCTCGGCGCCTTGCCCGTGAGGAGTCCCAAAATAAACGAGATCTTAGCTCCGTCGTGGGAAAAAGACTGGGGAGACCGATTAAAAACTAGCGGAAACCTCCGCATTTACCACCTTCTCCGGAGAACTTCTCGGGATGAGCGGAACAAACCTCGTCAAAGTGCAGACTCGGCGGCGATACTGAGGAGCTCGAGGCGCCAGCTGGCGGCAAGGGGGTTTCTCTGACCTGGGTGTTTTGAAGCAATCTGGTCATTTGTTCCAGCTGATCGTTGGTTCGCTGCTGCTGCTCCAGGAGGGCTTGGGGAGTGGACTCGTGGGATTGGAGTTGGTATTGCTGTTCTGCGAGGGCGCGTCTGAGTGGCTCTGCTGGGTCTGATTGGCCTGAGTGTTCTGTCATCGTTTTAGCGATTGATTTGACGCACATGCAGAAAAACCAACTCAGACGTCCAGAATGAGCGAGGAGTGTTTATTGGAGGAGCTGCGGTGCAGGTAGAGCGGGATGATCGGAGCCAGGAGCACGGAGCGGGGCAGCAGTGGCGGAGCGTGAGGAGTTCAGCCAGAACGGGGTGGATCTTGGCGGTGATTGGTGGAGGTAATCTACAAGCAGGATGCACAAGACTTGGTCAGAGAATTCAACGTGGCTGCGAACCAGAGGATCTGAAGAACTTGGCGTCGAAGAGCAAGGCGAGAACTATGAGCGAGGAGCTAGAGGCACAACCGTGGAGAAGATCACACTCAGGCGATGAGCAGTTGACAGCATGCTCCTTAAGAGCTCTCCTTTAACGAGCCTGATGAGTCGCACCTGGACCCTCCATTTTGACAATGTGAGGACCTCCCCAGTGTTTGTTGTTGTGGCCGAGTGGTTAAGGCGATGGACTTGAAATCCATCGGGGCCTGCCCTTGCAGGTTCGGGTCCTGCCGACAACGATCCAATTTTTTGTTTCGAATCTCATGGTGTAATATGAGATGCTCACCACATGCATTTGGACGGTGTGTATCACAGTGTGTGTTATTGTGGCCAAGTTGAATTAGAATCTTGCTAGATCCTCGCAATATGCATTTTGACAATGTGAGGTCCTCCCCAGTGTGTGTTGTTGTCGCCGAGTGGTTAAGGCGATGGTCTTGAAATCTATTGGGTCCTCCCCTCGCAGGTTCGAGTCCTGCCGACAACGATCCAAAATTTCGAATCCTGCTAACAATGATATAAATTTTGTATTAAAATCTCGTTTTGTTGCTCGATCCATGCCATATACATTTCGACAATGTGAGGACCTTGCCCAAAAGTATTTACTGTGTTATTGTAGCCGAGTGGTTAAAGCAATGGACTAGAAACCCATTGGGGTTCTCCCTTCGCAGGTTCTAAACCTGCCGACAACAAGACAGATTTTGTATTAGAATCTCGTTGCCAGCCTCGCCATATGCATTTTGACAATGTGAGGACCTTGCCCAAAAATGCTTACAAAGTTGTTGTGGCTGAGTGGTTAAGGCGATGGACTAGAAATCCATTGGGATCTCCCTTCGCAGCTTCAAATCCTGCCGACAATTTGTATTTTACACAGCGCCGATAAAAACATACCATTGTTCATCTGATGACAAACATAAATAAGAAATCCTTTACATTCTTTAGCTTCCGACAAACTGCTGCGAGTGTGGAGAGAAATAGAGCAGACTGCCAGCAGCTGTGGTCAGGTACAAAGTGTGTGTGTCGGTGTGTGTGTGTGTGTGTGTGTGCGTGTGCGTGTGTATGTGTGTGTGGGTATGGGTGTGTTCTCCTGGATCGCCACCTTGACGTGGTGGAGAACCTTGTGTGTTCCAATGAACCTGAGAGCAATGCCGTCCGGAGCTGAGGCTCCTGGTAGGGTCACTCATGGCGGTAAGGTCGAGGGGGAGGTACCAGACAAAGCGCGATCCAAAAAGACCTCAACGGCGGATGTGGCGGATGATGACGATGTCACAACGGCACTGAAGGTGGATGAAGGCTGCAACAGAGGATGGCCTCCAGTCGTCGTGGTTCTCCATGCCATTGGAACCAGGCCCCTCTCTGCCAAGGGGCCGTGTGGTGGCTGCAGGCGCATTAGTCTCCCCACGTTAAAAGACATCACGCGCAGGCGTCCTCCCGAAAGGGAACCCATCCTACTTGACATCCCGGATAGAAAAAGTCCTGTGGCGACCAGGAAGTGGTGACGGGAGCAGAACAGTGTAGTCTGGGAGCTCCTAGCCACAACCTGGCACACAGGCGGTGGGTGATAGATTCAGTCGCTAAGCTCTTGGAAAGAGCTTTTCGGCAGCTGCACCCATGACTGAGCAGCCCTGTTTAGGATCCACTCTGCTCACCCCAATAGGGGAGGGGGTTAGAAAAGATAACCTAAAAATAGCCTGCCTCGAAACTCCTGTCTGGACTACCGCATCCAGAGGGATCACCACCACGCGGTCAGAAACATAAATTACGATTCTACTTTGGAACCTGGAATGTGAGGACCCTCATGGACAACAAAGCCAGTGATCGACCTGAAAGGCGAACCGCCATTATCTCAAGAGAGCTAAGGAGGTTCCAGATTGACATCGCAGCGCTCTCCGAAATCCGACTGGCTGATGACGGGCAGCTGAAGGAGGAGAAAAGCGGATACACTTTCTTTTGGAAGGGAAAGCCTGCAAATGAGCCACGTATCCATGGCGTGGGCTTTGCCATAAAGAACAGCCTCATCAACCACATCTATGGACTCCCTGTGGGTATCAATGAACACCTAATGACCATGCGCCTGATGCTTGCAAGCAGTCAAATGGAGACCGTTATGAGTGCATATGCTCCAACGCTTGATGCACAGGATGAAGTAAAGGAGACCTTCTATGCTGACCTTGACGCCATCCTATCCAAAGTCCCCAAGGAGGACAAGATAATCTTACTTGGAGACTTCAATGCCAAAGTGGGACGAAACCATCATCTATGGAGAGGCACGTTGGGAAAGGAAGGGGTTGGAAACATCAACTCAAATGGCACACTACTGCTGACAAAGTGCTCAGAACACAACCTGGTCATCACCAACACACTTTTAAAGTTGTAATTACTGCCTATAAAACCATGCTGAACATAGTTAATACGAAATAATCGATAACGGAATTAAGGATTAAGAAGAGATTTAATGAATAAGCAAGAAAAAGAATTACAAGTCGAAAAAACAAAAATCAAGACTCACCCACTCAGAACAAAAGAGGAGACTAAGGGTCTAAAATCCTATTTGGTTGAACAAGTCGAGTGATCGGCTCTCCTTTGTTCCAAAATCCGAATTCTGTTTAAAAAAGAGGAAAGGTCTGGAGCATAGCCAAAAAAGTAAAATTGGCGTCTTCCCCTTTCTGCCCGGAGCGGCTGTCTCCTCTGCCTTCCTCGAAACTTAAAATTTGACAAAGTCCAATTCAAAGACTCTGGAAATTCATTTGAGTAGATTTTGGTTCAATCTCAAAAAGAATGAAAAATCCATCGGCGTTCTTTTACTCCGGGCAGCGTCACGGCCATCGCCCTGACTAGGAAGAAGCGTGCCTGCTCTGTGTCCGGGCATCATATTTATAGGCTTCTGGCATTACCTCATCGGAATATGTAGGTGAAAGGTCAGAATCCCTGCACCACTGGTTGTCTTGGCAACCTTGCTTCAAGCAGTAACCACTGCGCATGACTGCAGTCAGCCACCGGATGCAGCTGTTTCCTGTTTTGCTCGTTCTTTCACTATTAGCCCTTGATGTCTCCTCTCAACTTAATACATTCAGGTATGGATGGAACACCAATGTTAAATACAGGTTGGACAAAACATTGCAACATTAATAACAAATATCTTGTCTAATAAGGATCAATCTCAACACATAATAGTACTTAACACAATAATGGGTTCCTCCAACTTAAACACATATATTGATATTGCTCAAGCTGTTACATCTTAAAATTATGGCATGGCAAACTCATATTCCAAAATTGTGCGTTGCTACGTGTTTGAACAGGTCGTGTCCTCCCAATTGCTAACAATTTAATTTATTAGATGTGTTAGTTTTCATCAGGTCACCCCTATGTCAAGCTTTAACACCATCTCCTGGTGACATTTTGGAACTACTACATGTTTTGGGATAGCCAATGTGCCTGGGCCAAATTCAATACCTAATTTTACACCATCTTGTACCACCATGCCACTTGACAGCACCAAAGACCGTTGTGACGTGCTTAACACCAGAGCAATGACCAGTGCAGACGATTGTTGGACTGACCACCGCCTCATTCGCTCCATCATGTCTATCCGCTTAATGCAGAAAAGAAGGATGCAGAAAAGACAGAGCCAAAGCATAACATCGAGCGGCTGGGTGATACCACCTACCAACAACAGGTCCAGGTGGCTCTCAGTGCGGACCTGCCCAAGCAGTATCCAAATGATTCTGAAGAGCACTGGGACAGGCTTTCCTCTACCTTCATGGACTCCAGCAAAAGCATCTTTGGTCAGAAAAAGCGGAAACATCAGGGCTGGTATGATGAAAATGACATTGAAATCCAACAGCTCATAGACATCAAGTGGCAAACCTTTATCACCTGGCAAAATAACATCAATTGCAAGGTTAAAAGAGCAGCCCATGCCAAGGCAAAGGCGGCTGTCCAATCAACGGTTAGGAAGCTGAAGAACCTTTGGTGGACGAGGAAGGCTCTGGAGATCCAGCAGCTTGCTGACTCTGGAGACACCAGAGGATTCTTCAAAGCCACAAGAGTGATATCCGGCCCCAGCTACCGTTCCCTAACCCCCCTTCGCTCCAAGGATGGTCTCACGCTGCTGAAAGAAAAGGGAGCAATAACAAACAGGTGGAAAGAGCATTTCGAGGATCATCTGAACAGGGACACCATTCCGGAGATGGAGGCCCTTGAAAAAGTCCCTCAACAGCCCATAATTGAGAAGATGGAAGAACCACCCAGCCCGGAAGAGGTGCAGGATGCAATTAGGAAGATGAAGAACAACAAGGCAGCCGGCCCTGATGGCATCCCAGCAGAAGTCCTGAAGGAAGGCGGACCCGATCTCCTCAGACACATCCATGCCCTGCTTCTCAAAATATGCGAACAAGAGAAAATCCCTGCACACCTTAGGAATGCCCTAGTTGTCCCCATCTTTAAGAAGGGAGACAAGGCAGACTGCGGGAACTACCGCGGCATTTCTCTTCTGTCCACCACAGGCAAAGCCATAGCTCGGGTTTTGGCCGACAGACTCACACCCCTGGCAGAAAACATCCTTCCCGAGTCTCAAAGTGGTTTCCGCCAAAACAGAGGCACCGCAGACATGATTTTCATTGCCCGTCAACTTCAAGAAAAATGCAGGGAACAAAATTTACCACTATACATGGCCTTCATATACCTCACCAAAGCCATCGACTCGGTGAACCGTCAAGCACTCTGGCTGGTTCTGGCAAAGATTGGCTGCCCAGAGAAGTACATCCGGGTACTGAGACTGCTACATGACAATATGTCAGCTACAGTCCTCAGTGGCAGTGGAGATGAAACAGAACCCTTCGGGGTTGACACAGGAGTGAAACAGGGATGTCTTATTGCTCCAACGCTGTTCTCCACCTTCATTACTGCTATCCTCCATCTCACGGGCAAACATCTTCCCCATGGAGTCCAAATTATGTACAGAACTGACAGGCAACTTTTTAACATCAACTAATTCAGGGCCAAAGTTTGAACCACCACCATATCCATCATGGAGCTGCAGTATGCGGATGACAACGCTCTTGTCGCCCTTTCAGAAGTGCACACTGGTTGCCTTCACGAGAGCATACAAACAGCTTGGTCTTGCCATCAACATAAAATAGACCCAAATTCTCTATCAGTCACCACCAAACAGTACTCAAACATCTCCATCGACAACACCAGACTGGAAAATGTGGACCACTTCCCATATCTGGGCAGCCTCCTATCATCAAAAGCCAACATTGATGAAGAGATAGACCACCGCCTCAGCTGTGCCAGTGGGGCTTTCTCAAGGCTAAGGAAGAGAGTCTTTGAGAACCGCGACCTTCTGGCTAGGACCAAAATCCCAGTCTACAAAGCTGTCATGCTGCCCACTCTTCTGTATGGGTCAGAGGCTTGGACCACATACAGCAGGCACTTAAAAGCACTGGAGATATACCATCGGAGATGCCTCCGAAAAATCCTCAGGATCGACGCATTAAGACCAGCGTCCTGAAGGAGGCTGATATTCCCATCATCACCGCCACCATCACTCAATACCAGCTCAGATGGACTGGTCATGTTGTCCGCATGCCTGATCTCCACCTTCCAAAATAAATTCTCTAATCCCAGCTTGTTGAAGGAAAACGTGGCCAAGGAGGCCAGAAGATGAGGTATAAGGACAACATCAAAACAAACATCAAAAGGTTCCACATAGACCTTATAACTTGGGAAGATATGGCAAAAAATAGGTTGGCATGGCGAAACCTTGTCCGTGAGGGTGCTGCACTTTATAACGACGACCTCCACCATACTGCAGAAGACAAGCGCAGACTCACAAAGGAGAGAGCATCCACCAAACAGGCCCAACCCAAACCCACCACCACTACTTTCACCTGCCCACACTGTATAAGAACAATCGGGTCCAGGATCGGCCTCCACGCTCATCTGAAGACCCACAAGGACCAAGACGGAGGGCAGTCATACTCGAGTACGAGTGACCGCCGATGATGATGATGATGATGATGATGATGATGGTGATGATGATGATGGTGTGTGGGTGTGGGTGTAAGTGTGGCTATGTCTATTGGAAGGTTACACAATTCTGTGTGCTGTATTCGTGTTCTGATTGAGCAGTTATGTTTATATAAAATAATGAGAAGATTTGCACACATATGAACATAAAAAAATATGAGTTTGTCTAACTTAACAAAATATGTACACGTTGCTGTTTCACCCACTTCAATAATGAGAGAGAGAGAGAGAGAGAGAGAGAGAGAGAGAGAGAAAGAGAGACAGAGAGACAGAGAGATAGTGTTGTGCGTTGTTTGAGATGTCTGTTGTTGAGCAAGGAAAACAAAGATGTGGAGTAACAGTTGGTTCTTTACATGCGAGACCTTGGGTTGTTTAATGGCGGCCAGTACACGAGGCACGGCAGCAGATGAAACAACAACAACCATTCTCCAGGTTAGAAGGTTTTATACTGTCCGTAAAAGGCGAGAAAGCGTCACCTGACCATGTACATGCTGAACCGTCTCACTTTCCCCACAATGTACACATTTCCCATCAAGATGTTTTCCTATTTTATGCAACCTCTCATTTATACCCAATCCTCAGTCGTGTTATTACTGCCTCCTTCCTCCGGTTCCTCCCGAAACTCCATCTCACCCCCACCTGTTTCTGTATTGTGAACAAATGTCGTCCAGTACCTTGGGCTTCCCAATAGTCTTGCCACCTCTTTAGTACGTGTTTTCTTATAATGGACTTCCCTTCAGCTTTACTTAAGCAGACCCGTCTTCCACCCCTGGCGCTTCCAAGGCTTGTTTGGCTAAGATATCCACCTCCTCATTCCCCTTGATCCCCACATGCGCTGGGACCCACAGTCGTACAACAACTTATGTGCCTCAAAGATAAGTTTTTTTTTCACTCTGTCTCGTGATTTTTCAACATCATCAGTGTAGCTATTGACCATTCTTTGTAGTGATACAAAAAACATAACCAAGAACACGGGTAAAATAATAGTATTTTAATTATTCATATTTTGACATCCGGAGAGTCCAGTTTGGATAGTCAGTGTCATGGTTGATAAATACTCGGCTTTAGACTTTCAACCGTACAACATTTTTTGAGCACTTCTACAAAGAAATGATGGTTGAAAATTTTCAATTATACTGACATCTCTGAACCCAGAGTAAGTTATGGGAAAGATGGGAATTCAGACGCAAATCCCAAGCCCTTAAAAAGAATTTCACAAAGAACGTTAGACTTAATTTTGGTTTACCAGCCATCTTCAGCACCGCTTGTCCCCACCGGGGTCACGGGCGTACTGGAGCCTATCCCAGCAATCATCCGGCAGTTGGCACACAGAGACGAATAACGATCCGCACTCACATCTCCGGGCAATTTGGAGTGCTCAATCAGCCGACCATGCATGTTTTGGGATGTGGGAGGAAACCGGAGTTCCCGGAGGAAACCCACGCAGGCAAATTCCACACAGGGAGGGCTGGAGGTGGAATCAAACCCGCACCCTCCGAACTGTGAGGCGGACGTGCTAACCAGTGCTCCACCGACCTGCCTAATTTTTGTTTTATTATTTGATATCTTTTCTGCTAGCAGGTCAACCAAACTTAGCATTTAGGGCCTTCAAAATGCATAAAACACAAAGTTCACAAGATATCGCGGAACACTGTTGCCCTGACAATGAAGCGTTCTCTAAGAAACCAACACTAATTTGAGGCTATAGACATGCATAAAAACTCATGAAACTTTGTACAAACATCAGGGGGGGATATAATATTAGTGTATGGTGCAACTTTGAAAAAATGGCTTAGTGGCACCCCCTAAAATATTTTAATAAAGCTCTCCTGGTCATATGTTTCACCAAGATCAATGAATATTTGGTGATGTGTGTAACAGCCAACCTACAAATATGTCTTTTGGATCCATTTGGGAAAACTAACAGCAATTTCATAATTTTTATTTTTTCAAATTGGCACAATTCTTGGCCTTTTATTTAGGTAACATTAAGAAACTCCTCCGAGAGGTTTCATCAGTTTGTCTTGAAACTGTGGTTGTTCAATCTTAAAATGGTCATGATTAAAAAAAAAAATCCAAGCAAAGTCTTTAATTTTGTCCAACACTCTAACTACATGCTTTTTGCTTAAATAAAACCGATTTTGATTTTCTTAACATTAATGAAAAAATATGAAACTTGGAAAACATCACACTAGGTAAATTAATCATTATTTTTTTAGTTTATTGCACCTTTTAAAAAAGTTGATTAGTTGCAACCTCTACAAATTTTGAACGGAACAGCCACTGTTGAACGAAGAGCTACCAAAAAAATTGAAGACTACCTGTATGTACCAGCCCAAGACCTACAAAAAGTCTGTGGAGCTCTACTCTAAACTCAACAGGAAGTTGGTCAATCACTTAAATTTTTGTCATGATTTGTCATGGTTTATCAAAGTAATAATGAATCTGATTTACTATTTAATCTACTCTAAACTCAACCGGAATTTGGCCTTTTGAGATTTTGACCCACTTGTGGCCTTTTATTGACGTCATTTATTACCAAAGTAGCTTCCGATTTACTTCAGCCCCCCCCCCCCCAAAAAAAAATCCAATGTGCCAATATTCCATTGTGCCAGAAACCCAATATTGCCAGGACTGCGATAGACCTTCATAGCTTCTCGCAGCTCTAGTTTATATGAATTTTGTCTTGTACTGGACATTTTTAGGCCACAAAACTATTAGAGCTGATTGATGAAATACAAATACAGTATTTGTACTGTATTTGATGGCTTAGCCCACAAAGAAAATGTATTTCAAGTTTATGGACAATCAGCTCTAATGGTCAACGCCCCTTTTGTCTGTTAAATCAAGATTGCAATATATTGTACCTCGCCATATACTATATACCGTATATTCCGGACTATAAGTCGCAGTTTTTTTCATAGTTTGGGTGCGACTTATACTCAAGAGCGACTTATATGTGTAATTCTTAACACATTATTACTTGATCATTAACACATTACTTACTCACTTGTTTTCACTTCACATGTTATTTTCACACTAAACCACATGATGGCGCTCTAGGAATAATTGGAACTGCAACTGAGATGAGTCTGACATCAGCGAATCTACTTCCGGAGTCAGCGGAGTTGTTTATAAGTGACATTATGTTAGTTATTTGAATAACTCTTAATATGTTACATCAGGCACATTCTCAGTTCCTCGTTTATGTGTTTATGTAACGTTAGCATACCATACCGTTCAGCCTGTTGTTGCCTATTCCTGTCTGTTCTTGGTATTGGATTCTGTCAAATATATTTACCCAAAAATTGCGACTTATACTCTGGTGCAACTAATATATTTTTTTCTTCTTTAGTATGCAGTTTATGGCTGGTGTGACTTATCCTCCAAACCGACTTAATAGTCCAGAAAATACAGTACTGTGGCCAATTACTGTGCCACTCTAAAAGCAATGGCATGGTTGTTGTAATGTTTTAACAAGGTAGTAATTGAATTAAATGTTGTTTGCTACAGACGCCCAGGGTGGTGATTTAAATGATTACTCTGACAGGCAACGATATTGGCGTGGATGAAGAGCGAGGAGGGTGAGAGGCAGGAACCATCTTGCTTGAGCAGTCGGATATGGCGATAACCTGTAAAAGTCAAGTATTGCATGTTAGTATACAAGAAGAAACTCATTCTTTCTTTATTTTAAAACTAATGCTACAATGAACCCTTTGCAACGAGCCCCTTAAAACCTCTGCCTGGTATAATTGTGAATCAGCATCCATCCATCCGCGTGTCCCCAAGGGGGTCGCGGACGTGCTGGAGCCTATCCCAGCAGTGATCGGGCAGTTGCCAGCCAATCACAGGCCACACAGAGACACACAATCATTCGCACTCACACCGAGGGACAATTTGGAGTGCTGAATCAGCCTACCAAGCATGTTTTTGGGATGTGGGAGGAAACCGGAGTGCCCGGAGAAAATCCACGTGGGCACGGGGAGAACATGCAAACTCCACAAAGGGAGGTGGAATCAAACCCACACCCTCCTAACTGTGAGGTGGACGTGCTAACCAGTACACCACCGGACCTTCCTCACAAGAGATGATGATATTAAAATTATCTGTTTAGAGAACGCCTTTCTGGTTTGACATTGATGGCTTACTATGTCTCCTACCATTGGCGTTCTGTCTCAAATTTTGTCAGACACGTCCCTTCATGTTTAAAAGAAAATGCAAATTAACTGCTGAATCAGCACCTGAGAGGCTGTTTTAGGCTGTGCTATGTGTTTGTGTCAGATCAATGACATACCTGATCTGCAAGGGATATTTTCTGTCTATGTTGCTGTTGTTCTTGGGTATAAATATCTGGAATGCTAAACACTCCTTTTAGGAAATTACATTACTGCCCATCCTCAGCCCAGATAACGGTTGACCTCACTGAGCAAAGTAACCAAACAAGTCAAGGTCGCTGGAAAGATGAATCTTGCATGATAATACCATGCATACCATGGATACAGGGCTCAGAGCAGTCACACCACTGAAGGCCTGGATTTTGTTCTGTCAGCAAAGTCTTGAATGAGTGCGAAGTCTGGTGTCTTCACAAATATACTTACTTACAATACTCATCAAGAATTTTTCACTGCCCCCTCAATCTAGGCAATCATGATTCAAAACTGCTCTTTCACACATTCCGTACCTGTGCGGAGACTTGTCAACGGCAGGGTGTATTGTCCAAGAAAGTCGTTGCTTGAAGTATAATCATGATCTTCAACCACAAAGCGAACAAGTGCCAGGTCAGGAGCATGGACGGTAAAATTGAAAGTGCAGTCCCACTGTGGGTTAAAACCTGAAACAAAGAAAAAGGAACTAAAGATGAACTAAAATTTACACACATTTACCTTACACGTTTGCTTCTAGTGGGGACTTTGCCAAACACCTGTTAAAAGGCAAACAACTGTTAAAACCCACCCCTCCAAGAGGAGGTTGAGGGCTCCTATCATCTCGTCCATCAGATAATCATAACAAAAAGGTGACAAACAAGCCCCATACACCTGCTTGTTGGCTCTCACCAGGGACAACTCCATCAGAGGTGGATCTTCCGTCCCATGGAAAGAATTGTCCGGCCCTTTTGCAGGGAACGAGGAAGAAAAATGATGGACTGAGGACAGATGGAAGTGGGTTTTTCATCTATCCGTGTAATCGTCCCTCTCCGGGTCAAGTGCCGACTAAACTCTCAGTCTGACGAACGAACCGTTTTAGCAGACTAACATGAAAGTCTCCTAAAGATAGGTGTTTCCATGTCCGTTCACACTCCTTTGTCTCGTGTGTGTAATCCTCCAAAATACGATGCTCAGACCAAATTGAACGTTAAACCAAGACTACACTGCTCTTTAACCTTCGTAAAATGTTTTCCTAACTCTTCTGAAACATTGACTTACATTTGAATGGTATTGTTGTCCTGGCCTGACGCGTCTGTATCGCTTTTACTGGCAAGAAAAAACTTTGTGGAGGGTGGCAGGAACCCTGCCACACAAAAAACTGCAAACGCACTGACATGCTTCACTGATGCAATCGTCTATGTGCAAATGCTGCTGGCATACGCTCCACAACAGAAAGGCTGCAAGATTTTGTAAACATCGTAAAAATATCAATAATAATAATGGGGGATGGCAAATTTAGAAAATGATATTTGAGTCTCTAATACACAGGATTGAAGCAGTTCCTTCATGGCGACCGCTGCTACAAGGCAGCATCCTCAATCGTGCAGAATATGTACTTGTGTCTCTCTCAAGCGATTTAAAGCAACGCAAGGTTGTTGCCGGTCAACTCTACTGTGTCATACTGTCTGTTTGTCACTGTCACTCTCGCTCCCGCATTCCTCTCCCAGAACGCTTCTTCACTTTCAGTCACAAGCTGTCACAATACCCACAACAATGCCAAGTACAGTGGAACCTATATTTGACACGGACTTTGGGGTCCAGAATTTGGAAATTGCGTCAACGCCAAAAGCGCGTTATTAAGAAGGTCTTGTGTAGTGTAATAAAATCAGAATCATGCATCCAAGTGTATCAGGAAATTGCAGTGGGGAAATCCGTTCTAAGCCACACATGTTTGCATTTGGGGAATAACATCATTGTTCTGGGTGAAAATTCATACAATATAATTATTAAAAATACTATATTACTAATCGGGGTAGCAATCACGAAGGGACGTCCGATTCTATTAGCATAAGCAGTCATAAAGATAAAACAGCCCTTACCGATCGCCGTCTCTGTGGTCGCACAATAGCACCATTTTCAAACGCCTTTAAATTAGTAATGGAAATGAAATCACTCACAATACCCACAACACTGCCAAGTGTGCAAAGCTCACAAATATGTTCTCAAGAAGACGGACCAAAAAAGAAAATGGTAAAGGACCAGGGTTAAACTGCTAAACTGCTCTTTATACATATCCATTGGTTTAAAGTTTGTTTAATTATATATATTTTACCATTATTATGCATGTTTTAGTGTACATATACATATACATATACTCTGACAACATTAACAGCTTGCACGTTTTAGAAAGTCAGTATGACAGACGGTGAGCTGCCAATAAAGCATTTTGATTTGCCAAATAAGATGATGAGGTCTGAAAGTATTTTGAACATTTGATAATATTATCACGAAACAGTCTGTTTACAATCAGCATAACTATTTTGGAAATTAAATATAGCCCAAGAATATGTAGGCCACGTAAATTACATGTTTGCAAGAAAATCTGACGAGAAGGGAGAACAACTCCATGGTACCAGCAAAGGTAATCACCTTCATGACTGAGACACCCAAGGATGGGCAGCCCAGACAGAAAGGCCGTCGCCTGAGTAACAGATGCCCATGGATGCTGATGAGACCTCAACCGACATACTTTTAGAGTTGTGACATTGGCAGGCTATTATATGAGTGTGTGGACTGCAGGAGTTGAGCACCGGCTTTTTGACTGCTCATACGCGAGCACAAGCTTCTGTAGGGTAGAAAAAGCGGTCCAGCGCTGTAAACTTTCCTGAACACAGAGAATCAATACAGATCGGCTGAAATACAAACCACCTTGTGTGAGTATGTTTTTCATTGTGTTGGTTGATAGCTTTCTTAATCAGAAGCAAAACGAACACTCATTGAGTAATTTGAGCATAGACAATTGGTATTAGTTTATGCTGCGCTGTGCGACTGGCGCATTCCTCATTGAGGAAATTCAACACTCTTAATAGGCTTTTTATGCTATTCATCTTGCATTTTAGAATATAAATATACAGTATATTGTTGTTGGAATAATTAGATGGTTGGCCTGACCAAGGGCCTCATAATTTACGAGTTGGAGTCCCTTAGTTCAACGAAGCTAGCTCCAAAGAATTCCTTTAACTCCCTTCCTTTCTTATCTCACTAGCTACAAGCAGAGCTCCCTCACACCTAAAAAAGTACTGTTTAGTTCAAAGGAACTTCTTTCTCTTTTAATCAATTCTGTAGCTTTTATCTATGGATTGTTGTTGATCGAGACTGTTTGTCTTTAAGTGTTACAGAAAAGACATATCTGTTGAAGTAGTTGCATATAAGTTATCCCATATTTACTCAATATTAGTATTATGTGAAACTTAATAATAATAATAATAATAATAATAATAATAATAATAATAATACATTTTACTTGTAAAGCGCTTTTCATCAAAGAATCTCAAAGTGCTACAGAAACAAGACTAGAAATAAAAACACAAGAAACCAGAATAAAAGCATAAAAGCACAGAGGCAATAAAAGACACCAATGAGGAGCCGGTGAAAGCCTTTCTAAACAGAAAAGTTTTAAGACCATTTTTAAAAGTGTCCACAGACTGGGGTTGACGTAGGTGCGCAGGGAGAGAGTTTCAGATGTGGGGGGCAGCGGCGCAGAAAGCTCGGTCTCCCATGGTGGGGAGTCGTGTACGGGCCTGATGGAGGAGGTTGGAGCTTTGTGACCGGAGGTTACGGGTGGATGAGTGAGGGGTAAGGAAGTCTTTGAGGTATTGAGGGGTGTTGCTGTAGATGCAGAGGTGGGTAATCAAGGCAATCTTGTAATGAATTCTTGATGTTATGGGAAGCCAGTGTAGGTGCTGAAGAATAGGAGTGATAAGGTCATGTTTGCGGGTTTTCATCAGAGTTCAGGTGGCACAGTTCTGAATGAATTGGAGTTTCTGGAGGTGTTTGTTGAGGATACCAATGAGCAGGCTGTTACAGTAGTTCAGCCTGGAGGACATTAGGGCGTGGGCGAGCTTTTCTGCATCGGAGAAGGTGAGGAAGGGGCGGAGTTTAGAAATGTTTTTGTTGTGGAAAAATCAGGTTTTGTACAGATGTTTGATGTGGTTGGTAAAGGTAAGTTGTGGGATGAACTTCACCCCGAGGTTGGTAACAGAGGTGGGGAGGGGGATATCTTGACCAGAGAAGGAAATGGTGGTTATGGGTGATGACTGGATCTGGTGAGGGGTGCCAATTTGTATGGCTTCGGTTTTGGAACTGTTCAGTTGAAGGAAGTTGTAACTCGTCCACGCCGTAATCTCCTCCAGGCAGTTGGATAGGGCCTGTGTGGGTGATGATGAGGGGACCGGAGTGGAGCGTGGATTGGGGTCAGTCCGGAGGTATAACTGGGTGTCATCGGCATAGCAGTGAAAAGAGATGCCATGTTGGCTGATGACCTGACCCAGGGGGAGCATGTACAGAATAAAAAGGAGGGGTCCTAGGACAGATCCTGAAGGGACACCACACGTGACAGGGGCTGTATTTGACTTGGAGGAGCCCAGGCTGACGTACTCTGTCCTGTCAGCGAGGTATGAGGTGAACCAATCCAGTGTGGAGAGATGGAGACCAATGTTGGTGTGGAGACGGTTAAGGAGGGTATGGTGGTCGACGGTATCAAAGGCTGCTGAAAGATCAAGGAGGATGAGCAGGGAGGGGGATCCAGAATCGGCGGAGATGAGAAAGTCATTGGTTACCCTCAGCAGTGCTGTCTGTGCTATGGGCAGTGCGGAAACCAGACTGGAATGTTTCAAATAGTGAGTGTTGTTGAAGGTGTTCCTGCAGCTGTATGGCAACAGCTTTTTCAAGGACTTTGGACAGGAATGGAAGAAGAGAGATGGGCCGGTAGTTGGAGAGACATTCTGGGTCGAGGCTGGGTTTTTTCAGGAGAGGCTTGATAACGGCGGTTTTGAGTGATGGTGGGACATGGCCTGAGTTTAGTGAGTGGTTTATTATTTGTGTGATAAGAGGGCTTATGACAGACAGGTTAGATGAGAGTTGTAGGAATGGGGTCCAAGGGGGAGGTGGAGGGTTTCATGTTTTTGATGAAACTCTCAACTTTGGACTGAGTGACAGCAGCAAAGGTGCTAAAAGGTGGAGGTTGAGGGCAGGCAGATTGCAGAGATGGTACTGGGGAGCCTGAGAGCTGAGACCAGATGGAAGTGATCTTGTCTTTGAAAAAGACAAGGAACCTGTTGCATTGTTCTACTGTTGATTCTGTATGTATTTGGTGTTTGGGGTTAAGGAGGTGATTTACGGTGGTACAAAGCTGCTTTGAATTTCCAGGACTGTTATTGATAGTAGTAGATGGACCAGGCTTCTTTAAGGGCTGCTGCATAGGCCTTCTGATGTTCCTTGTAGGCCAGATTGTGTACCACCAGGCCAGATGAATTAGCACGCCTTTCGATGGCCCGGCCCGCAGTATTCATCCTGCGCAGTTCATCAGTGAACCAGGGGGCAGTGCGGAAGACAGACACAGTCCTTGTCTTGAGAGGGGCATGTACATCCAGGAGGCAGCGAAGGGAATGATTATAGTGTTCAACCAATTCAGTAGCTGAAGGAAGGTTGCCCGAGGCCAGCATTTGGAGGTCAGAGTGCAAAATGGCAGGGTTAATGTTTTTAAGTTTGCGAAAATGATATGATGGCGCCGCGGATGGCAGCCACGGGGAGTCGCTCTCTGTTTCTTTGTCTTATTTTGTGTGTTTTCTGCGTCCTCTGCTGTCCATCGCGGATCACTTTTACCAGAGAAGCGCTGTTAAACATCGGACAGTCTTCTTCTGGTATTTTCTCTCCTGTTCTCTCTGATTCAGACTGTTTGTCGGAGATTCTAGCCGGAGCGGCGGTGCTATACAAGCTAGAGCGACGGCGGCGCGGAAAACGAGCCGGAGCACTCGTAAGGCTGAGGCAGAGAGGGTTCCGTTCTGCCCTACCGTCAATTCCTCTGGCGAATGTCCGCTCCCTGGCGAACAAGATGGACGAACTGCTGTTCCTCACTTCAAGGAACACGGACTTCAGCAGATCTGCCGCGCTGTGCTTTGTGGAAACGTGGCTCAGCGAATGAACCCCCCACCACGCCGTGGAGCTAGCGGGGTATAGGCTAACTCGTGCAGATCGCAGCGCGGAGCTCTCCGGAAAATCGAAGGGAGGTGGTCTCTGTTTCTACATTAATGAACGTTGGTGTACTGATGTCACGGTGTTGAAAGAGTTTTGCAGCCCTCTCCTAGAAACACTTTTCATAAACTGCCGGCCGTTCTATTCACCACGGGAGTTCTCCTCAATTGTCATGGCGGCTGTTTACATTCCACCACACGCACGTGCGAGTGAAGCCACGCAGATTAAAGATTAAAGATTAAAGTCCCAATGATCGTCACACACACACCTGGGTGTGGTGAAATTTGTCCTCTGCATTTAACCCATCCCCGTGTGATTTTAATCCATCCCCTGGGGGAGAGGGGAGCAGTGAGCAGCAGCGGTGCCGCGCTCGGGAATCAGTTGGTGATCTAACCCCCCAATTCCAACCCTTAATGCTGAGTGCCAAGCAGGGAGGCAATGGGTCCCATTTTTATAGTCTTTGGTATGACCCGGCCGGGGTTTGAACCCACAACCTTCCAGTCTCAGGGCGGACACTCTACCACTAGGCCACTGAGCTGAGATGCTGGCTGACCAGGTAACAGACATGGAGAAACTTCTACCAGATTCACTAATCATTGTTCTGGGTGATCTTAACAGGGCGAACCTCGCACAGGAACTCCCCAGATACAGACAGCACATAACGTGTCCCACCAGAGGGGCACAGACTCTGGACCACTGCTACACCGTGATCAAGGATGCATACCACTCTGCGGCTCGTGCAGCTTTAGGACTCTCGGACCACTGTCTAGTTCATCTGATCCCGGCCTACAGGCAGAAACTAAAAACTTCTAAGCCTGTGGTGAGGACTGTGAGGAAGTGGACAGTGGAGTCAAGGCAGGACCTCCAAGCCTGCTTTGACTGCACCGATTGGGGAGTTTTCGAGGCTGCAACTTCAGACTTGCATGAACTCACTGACACTGTCACATCATACATCAGTTTTTGTGAGGATCTGTGTGTGCAGACTAAGACCTTCTGCACGTACAACAACGACAAACCTTGGTTTACACCGAACCTCAGGAGCCTGCGCAAAGTCAAGGAGGAGGCCTACAGGAGCAGCGACCGCGACCTGTTCAAGCAGACCAGAAACACACTGAACCGAGAGGTCAGGAAAGCCAGGAGGTGTTACGGGGAGAGCCTGGAGAGACACCTCTCTGCCAATCCTGATCCCTCAACAGTGTGGAAAGGTCTGCAGAGCATCACGGGGTACAAGAAACGAACCCCCCGTCCTGTGGAGAGCCCAAGGCTTGCTAACCAGCTAAACAGGTTCTACTGCAGGTTTGATCGGTCCTCCCACACAACGGGACTTCCTGCAGCACAATCTACATACTCACCTCTCCCCACAACTACTCTGTCCACACCTCTATCATCGTTGTCACCCACTCTCTCTCTTGCAGAGGTCGCGCCCGCACTCCAGATCCGCGAGGAGGAAGTGCACCAGATGTTCCGGACACAAAAGACCAGGAAGGCACCGGGCCCAGACGGCGTGTCACCTTCCTGCTTGAAAGTCTGCGCTGAGCAGCTGGCGCCCACCTTTGCACGGATCTTCAACCGTTCTCTGGAGCTGTGTGAGGTGCCCTCGTGCTTCAAGAGCTCCACCATCGTTCCAGTGGCCAAGAAGCCCGCCATCACAGGCTTGAATGACTACAGACCTGTCGCACTGACATCTGTGGTCATGAAATCTTTCGAGAGGTTAGTGCTGAACCACCTGAAGGATGTCACGGGCCCCCTGCTTGACCCCCTCCAGTTTGCCTACCGGGCAAACAGGTCAGTGGATGATGCGGTCAACATGGGACTGCACTACATCCTGCACCACCTGGACACCCCAGGAACGTACGCCAGGATCCTGTTCGTGGACTTCAGCTCGGCGTTCAACACCATTGCTCCTGACATCCTCCAACAGAAGCTCATCCAGCTTGCGGTGCCTGCCTCCACCTGTCAGTGGATCACCAGCTTCCTGACCAACAGGAGACAGCGTGTGAGGCTGGGGGGCATCACATCTGACACCCGGACCACCAATACTGGAGCCCCTCAGGGGTGCGTCCTCTCCCCACTGCTCTTCTCTCTCTACACCAATGATTTCTCCTCAGGTGACTCTCCTGTGAAGCTCCTGAAGTATGCAGACGACACCACTCTCATCGGACTGATCCAGGACGGTGATGAGACTGCGTACAGACAAGAGGTGGAGCGGCTGGTCCACTGGTGCAGCCAAAACCACCTGGAGCTGAACCCGCTCAAGACCGTGGAGATGACAGTGGACTTCAGGTGAGACCCTTCACCACTTTTACCCCTCACTATCCGCAGTAATACTATTCTCTCCACAGACACCTCAAGTTCCTGGGAACCACAATCTCTCGGGACCTGAAATGGACCGGCCACATAGACTCTGTCCGGAAGAAGGCCCAGCAGAGGCTATACTTCCTGAGACAGCTCAAGAAGTTCAACCTGCCGCGAGAGCTTCTGAAGACCTTCTACACTGCCATCATCCAGTCTGTCCTCTGCACCTCCATCACTGTCTGGTTTGGATCAGCCTCCAAACAAGACAAGCACAGACTGCAACGGACAATCAGGACTGCAGAAAAGATCATTGGAATCAACCTCCCATCTATCCAAGACTTGTACCTGTCCAGGACCAGGAAACGTGCAACGAACATCTCTACAGACCCTTCTCACCCAGGTTGCAGTCTGTTTGAACTACTCCCCTCCGGACAGCGTTATAGAGCTCGGTACGCCAAAACCAGCAGACACAGAGACAGCTTCTTCCCCCAGGCTGTTGCTCTGATGAACTCACACCACTCTTAGAGTCTCAGAGTCATTACTGTGCAATAACATCCTGCTCTTCACACCTTTTTTGAATTTGTCTACACTGTTTTTGCCATTTTTCACATGTCTTGAGTGTTGTTAGTCACCTAAATGTTGAACAGAGGTGTGTTTTACCGAAGTCAAATTCCTTGTTTGGCACGCTCAAACATGGCGAATAAAAAACTCTTGAATCTTGAAAATGAATATCGTGTTTAGGCTGGGGTGTGTGGGATGGGCAGGAAATGTCCATGGAAATAACACTGTGGTTGGAGACACCCAGGTCATATACTGCCAGCTTATTGATGGAGGGAGAGTCTGAGATGACCAGGTCTAAAGTGCACCCCCTGGCGTGTGTGGGAGCATCAACATGCTGTGTAAGGTTGAGACAGTCCAACACATGAAGGAAATCAGCTGCCAGGGGGGGAGGATGGATTATCAATATGAATGTTCATATCACCCAGTATTATATTATTGGAAGATAGAGAGCAGAGGGAGGTGAGAAGGTCATGAAACTCAGGGATGAACAATGGGTGTGGTTTGGGCGGCCGGTAAATAAGAACAGCATTGAACTTGGACGGAGGTTTTGATTTGAAGGCCAGATATTCAAGAGGACACTTCAGGTAGAGGCAGAGGAGACAGCTTGAGAGTGTCGCAGTAGATCACTGCCAGGCCACCACCTCGGCCAGTGCATCGAGCTCTCTGCAGGTAACTGTAACCAGGGGGACAGGCTTCATTTAATGATGAAAAAACCTGAGGTTGGTGCCAGGTCTCAGTGAGGCGCATCAGGTCAATATCTTTATCAAGAATGTGATCATAGACCAAGCTTGATTTATTTGACAGGGACTGAGCATTCAAAAGTTCAGTATTAATTTGGAAATGATCAGTAGATCTCTGGATGGGACAGAGCAGGCTGGGATCCACACCTCTCCTCCCTCGACAGACAGTATGGCCAAGTCTCGCGATGTTTCCAGCGCGATTCCTTACCGCGGTGCCGGCGCTTTGATGACGTGTCAGTGATGCGACCGGAAGAGCGGAGGACCAGGCGGGCGAGATGGTGCTGGCGTCGGGAGGCTGGATGTAAACAAGCTTTCTCCGTAATGTTCCAGTTTTAAGCTGCGCCAGGGTAGCAGGCCCGTTTACCGGAGTAATCAGCGGGGCTGGTACCGGAAAGATGGGCTGGATCCAACGGCTGCATACGAACCGGACATGAGGAGAAAATCCGCGGCGCAGCTCAGCCGAGGAGGAGACACTCAGGTGAGCTTTGAGGTGGACAATCACACCGGCACGTCTCCCTCGTCTTGTAGAGCGCTTTCTCTGGGGGAGAGGGCATGACAGCTGGCGTCGGAACGGGTCTTTTGGTCGCGATCCCTCCGGGGAGAGACCGTAGACAGTCGGCGCAGGTGTTCAGAAATGTCCGCCAGCACCGGTGTTTGCTGATTGAAAAATGGGCGATCAGGTAGCAGTGGGGATTCAAACCAAGCCCTAAGGTCGAGGAGGGTTTGGCGATCATATGTCAGCAGAGCAGAAATGTATCGGAAGGCAGAAAGCAGCAGGAGCAGGGAAAACGACTTAACAGCAAAGGAGCGAGGCAGACGGCTTGCCATCGCGGGCGCCATCTTTTGCTTCAGGCTTGTCTCTTAGCAAGAAAGTCTAGTTGCAGTGTTCCACAGCAAAACGGCACTCAACACGCTTCGAGATATCTAATCAAGGACGAGTCAGCCAACTGGCTGCCAACCAGCTGAGGAGCAACAGGACAGACTACACTGCTGGAGTCACGAATCGGCTAAGGCCTCGCACCACATAACATTCGTTAGCTAATCAGCGTTGCTACAGTCACAATTTCCCCTCCCTTTAGTGTAGCAACGCCTTTGTAACCAGGGCAACCTAAAAGATTAAAAAGAGGAGAACGCAAGAGTAAGAACTCAGAATTAGCGGAGACTGTAACTGAGCCTTCCCGTAACTCTCTTCGCGAGTAAAATGAATACTGGTTGTCTTCTCCTCTTTGTTTCAGTGTGTCAATTAATGTCTGATGGTAGACCTGACAATTGTTTTATTCATGGGAAACAATATTAATGATGCAACATAAAAAAGTAGCCTACTAACCATCCTAATTACGTGTGTACTAAAGTCAGTACAATTTGCTAACAGATGCCTACCATATCATTGGACTGGCAAGTATTTGTTGACCCTCTCAATCTCCCAGGTTGCATGTGAGATATGTTTCTCCACACTCAAATTTGCCAAAAACAACTTGCGGAGCACACCTCATCGGGAGCACTTGGAGGCATTCATGCTCATGTCTGCTGAAAAAGTGTGTGGACTGCAGGTCACTTGTTCAGGTTACTTGTTCTAACCACTAGATATCACTGTTGTCATTCAGAGGGTCCAAGGTATACAGACAGTGAGTGACAACATTAAGGCGCGACCAGAGGGGTATTCCAGAAAGCAGGTTCAACATACTCTGAGTCTATCCCTGAACTCTGAGTTGACTTACTCTGAGATGGGAGACTAAGTATTCGGTTCCAAAAAAGCTGATCTGAGTTCAATCAACTCTGATTATGTTCACCTGGAGTTACGTATGTTCACAACTCCTATATAAAGCCATTATCAATTGTCGAGTTACATGGTGGATAGGATGGTAAAAGTGTGAGTGTGTATTGGATTTGGCCCAGACGAATTGGCTAAGATGAAATTCCAAATTTCAAAGTTTGACATGGAAGACCTGAAGAAGGGGGCCTGAGTAAGGGTTACTTGGAAGTTAGTTCTTCAAAATTAACTATTGTTAAATTGGTAAAGGGGAATTTGTTGGTTGAACCAGTAAACGTCCATTCCCGTTCCAAATTTCACCAGAAGATGGTGCCAAAGTCAGATTGACCTAACGTAGTAAATTAATAGTTTAAAAAAAGTCATCGATTAGATGAAGACTTGTTCTGAAGCACAGCAACACACAATTTTGGATTATGTTATATTATTTTGTTTTGCTATAATATACTTTGAAACCGCTTTAATATTTTAATTTCCTAACTAGAGAAGCCCATGCTCATCGTTAGGGATGAGAATGAGACATGTTAATCACAGTTAGCGTAAGCTGCAATATACTTTATTTTATTCTGCTTTGCAATATTGTATAGTTAGTAGCAACTTGAGCAGCATCATAGCACTGATGTTTCATTTACACATGAATGTATTAAGAGTTGAGTAAGGACAAGGGGTTGACAGTGATACTGTGGGCGGAAGACTGCAATCCCACGCTTGAGCTTGACCTAGAGGTCACCACCTTGTCAAAATACGTTTTGAAGATGCTTGACAGGGCTGTGGACTCGGACTCGGGGACTCGGACTCGGTCGGACTCGGTCATTTTTGCCGGACTCGGACTCGGTGCTGATTTTGACAGAGTCCACCGAGTCCGACAATAAAAAAATACGTTCAATTTTATTTTCATCATGCTGCTGAGAATGCGCGTAGGAATACTGTCCACAGCCCTGCTTACGATCAAGTTTGAAAAAGAACTTGACCGCATTGAGCGCCGCCGGCGTTTGTCGGCCGCCACCTCGCCAACCGGTCAAACGCGCATGCGCGTGAGGGGAAATCCCGCAAAGGAGGAGGGACAAACAGAGCGATTGGTTTTGCTGGCTATTTAATGAATGGCGACTGTGACTACGGGGGCCCATTAGGTCCAGAAAAGCTGACAAGACGCTTGCCAAAATGGCAAGGAAAAAATGCACAGCTAAACGAATATATGACGATGAACACAGGACGTTTTTAACAGAGTTAAAGTTGTTTTTTGTTGAACGCTATGGCAAGCCATTCTGCCTGATATGTCGGACGTCATTGGCGCATTTAAAAGCTTCAAATGGTCAGCGCCACTTCAGCTCACTTCATGCCAATATCGAAGACTTTGCAAAAGGGACTGAATTTCGCAAGCACAAGTTTGGAGACTTTGAAAAGTCAGGCAGAAAAATAGGTACAGTTTTTCAAAAGAATTACGAAGCACTCAGAGACTGTCACACTTGCATTGTTTCAACTGGCTTGGAACATTGCACGGGCTAAAAAGCCATACAATGAAGTGGAGTTCGTTAAAATGTGCCTCAGTGACGTTATGGAATTTTATTTTCATCATGCTGCTGAGAATGCGCGTAGGAATACTGTCCACAGCCCTGCTTGCTTGTTATGAAGACAAATTTAGTTGTTGCGTGCGCGCCCGCGTCTGCCTGCCTGCGTGCGTGCACGTACAAGACCCACAATGCCCCGCGTGCAGCCAAGATGGAAGAACCCGGGAGCAGCGAGAGAACAATGCTTTGCCTCTAGATTTGGGGGGGAAACGGAGCGTAAGTTACGATCAATGCGGCCACGTTGAGTTGCACTTAGGCTAATGTTTACATTATGTACCAATGTCAAGGACGATTATGTCACCCAGCTTATATCATTGATGTGTTTCGATAGTTGTGGGGTCGTCACTAATTATTTGTGTTTAGATAAATGTCTGTTAAAAGAGCTATAATGGTGTAATTAATGATCAAAACTTGAAAGTATCTGTTTATTGTATTCGTTTATATGTTTAATAAAGACAAAGCCATCACAAAACTGTTGTAATTATTTAGATTTTGATCTGAATTATCCTTGAATAAAGACTAAGCAGTCACATGAATTAACAGAAAAAAATGGACAGCCGGACTCGGACTCGGACTCGTGGTCAAGAGGGCGGACTCGGACTCGGACTCGGTGCAAAAATCTGACCGAGTCCACAGCCCTGATGCTTGAGGGTTTTAATCTGCTAACTAGTAGAATCCACGATCATAGTTATGATTGTGTTAAGTTGACTATTGTGAAAGTAGGTGTTATTATTGTCACGATGTTTAATCAATATCAAACATGTATGTAATATTGATGTTCCATTTACACATGAATGTATAAATCTGAGCAAAGACAAGGAGGCGGAACGGGTTAATGGTGATACTAAGTGGTGGAAGACTGCGATCCCACACATGAGCGTGACCCGAGGTCACGTTCATCCAGTTGACGCCTAAACAAAATGCTGTTTGACGGAACACAAGTCAGAGAAAAAACATTTGCTAATGTCACGTTGACAAACAGTTGACAAGATTTGGAAGTGGGAAACAGGATGAAGCATCCCTGAGAAAATTGTTACTTCCCTGAGAACATGGTCACCTCATCTGGTTGAATCCGGTTGAGACCGGCCGAGATGCAGGTGCAGTCTATTCTCGAAGCATTTGGGTCATCTGAGGCCAATGTATGATGTCATGGAAAAAAACTGGTACGCGACCAAGCAGGCATAGTACCCACGAACTGAACTGGTATAAAAGGTTCGTTCGGACAAAGGGCGCTCTCTCGCGGGCTTCTGCCCGTGGGTCTAGGACGCCAATTAGAAAAAAATAGTTTTCATCCTTTCTAAGATTAACCCAAGGTCTCGTAGGATGAATTTATACTATCTTCAATTTGGACTTGGTCAAATTTTAAGCTTAAAGACAGGCTGGGAGATGCAGACCTCGGTGCAGGAGAGAGGGGCCATTTTTAGGGCGTCGGCATCTCCCTTCTTTAGGCCGGCCTGTTCTTTTAAACAGAATTCGGATTTTGGAACAAGGAGAACTGATCACTCGACTTTTCCACCAAACAGCATTTTAGACCCCTATCCTCACCCTTTTTTACTATATTTTTGAGTTTTCAATCGAGAGAACTTCGAGACTGCATAATGTTTGCTCTATTGAGAAGGGTGAGTGGAAATTATTGTTAGTTGTTCGAACAATTGAAACTTGTAATTCTTTTTCTTGCTTATTCATTAAATTTCTACTTTATAATCTTTTAATTTCGATTAATGATTATTTTGATCTTTTATGCTTTGAATCTCTTTTGTTTCTCTATCATAGTCATACTTTAAACCAGTGGTTCCCAAACTTTTGCAGGCTGGCGCCCCCTTTGGCTCCCCAGTGAATTCCTAGCGCCCCCCCCCCCCAAGGACCGGCATTTATATAAATAAATAATACATTTATATAAATAAATAAATAATACATTTATAATATCATTACCATTACGTTGAATTAGTGGGAGCACTGAGTTTGTTTCTCAGAAACGAGCCGGTCCCATCTAGACGTAATCGGAGACAATGACACCCGAAGTGATTTAAGGTTTGTCTTTTATTGCAGGATGCTTGGTCTCCATGTGTTGAAGCAGTTTTGAATGCTTCACTGCCTGGTTAGTTAGCCTGTCGCCACATATTAGCTTTGCGGGCTCGACTGGGGAAACATGTCACGTGACCGGGACGAGTGTCTTGACCTGAATTAATTGATCGTCGATAAAAAAAAAATTCTGTGCGGCTTGGCGGCCCGGTACCAAGTGACCCACGGACCGGTACCGGTCCGCGGCCCGGTGGTTGGGGACCACTGCCCTAACCAGTTCAACACAACACAACACGGCGCGTTCTGGCGAGTCCCCAATTTCATGTTGACTTGAACTCAAGATGATGTTGACCGCCAGAATGCGGTTTTTATTATAAGATAAAATTCTGAACATTACAAGCTTGAAATTACAAACCTGAGCTTTTGCTTTTGTAGTCTATGCTGTCGGATCTGACTGGGCCAGAGCAGCGTGTTGTGTACAAATCGACTGCCGCCCCCCTACCGCCCCCCTACCGCCCCTTTCTTCCTCACCGCCCCCCCAGATCTTTCCACCGCCCCCAGGGGGGCGGTACCGCCCACTTTGGGAACCACTGCTTTAAACCGTTCAGTTCTTTTTTAAATGAAGACAGCTTTAATCCTTGACATCAGGGAGTGTCAGAATCTGGTTCGAAACCGTTAACTTGAGCTCAGCTAGTGTGGGTGCACGCTAGTGTAAATAAACGAGTTCCTGCGGTCTTAACAAAGACAGCTAAATCTATTCCGAGCGGTTAACAAAAGCCCCAATCGTTATAGGAAAGAAGAGCCGCTGAAACGGCCGCGATCAATTTGATCCCTGGTCTCGAAAAGGAATTACTCAACACCAGGATCCTGTTGCTTTAAAAGGGACTGGCGTCCGCAAATGACGGAATTAATCAAACAATAGATTAGTTACCTGAACAGCGGTTAGACTCGGAACGAATCTTCTTTCCGTACCGGCTTAATTAAATTCTCGTCTCCCCTACATACTGCGTTACTGCAGAGGGGCTAAAGTACAGAATTTTACCCTTTAAACGGAGAGCCCTTCACTTACATCAGATAAGTGCACGATTGACACAATTGAGCCTTGCTACCATGAGTCACCATGACAACTGAGGAAAAACAGATCACCTTATTTTACTTTATTGGAGGTCCATATGCAGGCCTACGGCGAGTACGAATGTATTTTTTTGCCGCAAATCTAATACGGCTGTAGCAGCTAAGAAGAGAGACGTCATGAGAGGAAATTGCTGCTCAATGCGCAAGTCTGAATGTACTATTTCGTTGATGTAACATCTCACCATGAGATCGTAGCATAGCCTATAAGTAGGAATGAAATCTTATTTTCATTTAGGTGCAATTCAACTGGAGAAAGAAATAACTTGGAAGCAGCTCAAAATGAAACATAAAAGCATTAGTCAAAAAGGTAAGGCATGTTTTGCTAGGCTGTAATTGATTGATTGATTGATTGATTGATTGATTGATTGAATATTTATTGATCCCCAGGGGTGGGGAAATTCAGGCCCCAGCAGTATCCATACCACAAAGAGGGTATACAAAAGACACACAGATGGCATGAGCGCAACTCAATAGGCTCTCATAAGGCTGCCACACAACGGCGCCACAAAGAAAGTCAGAAAGTGCACAAGATAAAAGCCATCAAAGCAAAAACAAAGCTAAAAGATAAAGGAAAAAAAGTAACAGCGGCCAACCAGCACCCCTCAATGCAAGAGAACACCCCAAAACACACAAAATAGCCTCCACGGGGTCCATAGACAGGTGTAAGGGCAGTCCAGTTCAACGGCGCCCAATGGACCGTGGTCGTGAATCGGTGAAAAACATCACAAAGCAGGCAAGCCATTTTGATTTTATTTTATTATTTTAAACGGACTCGTTATTAAACAAGGTCAGTATTAATTTACACTAAATCATAGTTGGTCATACCAAAGACTATAAAAATGGGACCCATTGCCTCCCTGCTTGGCACTCAGCATTAAGGGTTGGAATTGGGGGGTTAGATCACCAAATGATTCCCGAGCGCGGCACCGCTGCTGCTCACTGCATCCCCCAGGGGATGGATCAAAATCACATGGGGATGGGTTAAATGCAGAGGACAAATTTCACCACACCCAGATGTGTGTGTGACGATCATTGGGACTTTAACTTTAACTTTTAAAATATTAATTTTGTGGCCTCTTCAAATAATTTAAACCCCCAAAAAATGTTTTCCAACGTCCTCTCTGTTAATTCTACACTTTGTGGATTAATATTTGACACAAATGCAATTATGTTTTATACCTATTGTCGTCATTCAAAATGTGACACTGTAGCCTACACCACACTAATTTAAAACAAACACTGAGTTCTGCTCAGCCAACAGAAAAAAGGTAATGCTCTGCATCCCCGATATTATAAAGAAAATGCAATTTGCAAAAAAACATCGTGCTATGCATAAAGGTTGCTCTGCTATTAGAGCTCATTCGGGATGTGTGGGAATCGAACTGATGATGCACTTCATAGTTATTGTACCTTGGCAGCCACCGTATTTGTTATCGGGTACTGCGCATGCGCAAACCCGTTGGTTCGAGTATGCTGTGATATCGACCAGTGTTACTGAGAGCTGTACCAGTGAGTTATGAATAAACAGAGTTCAGTTTATAAAGTATTACCCTCCGTCTGGTCATTCAACATGGTGTCAGAAGTAAACGCGGACCCTTTGGGACGTGAAGTTCGCCACGGAGCACACAGCTACACCAAGTAAGAACTGTGGACTGTTGCTAACGTTTTTAACGGCTATTCCAACACGCGCCGTGCAACATGTCGGACGGCTTCCGCAGACCGGACCCTCTCGTCTTTGATGAGGACATTGCAGAGAACTGGCGAGTGTTTGAACAGGAATATGACATTTTCATCGCAACGGCACACTATGACAAGCCGGCCCGCACACGAGCTTACATTCTCCTCAATCTAGCTGGATCGGAGGCTATTGAGAGAGAGATCGTTTGTGTACACACTGGAAGTGAGGGGACCCGACGTTGACGGCGCACCAGGTCCGGTCATCACTCGGGCTGAGTCAAAGGAGGACCCCGAATGTTTAAAGAGGAAATTTCGAGAAATCTGCAGTCCCCAAATAAACATCACAATGGAGAGACAGAAATTCAACACAAGGTCCCAGATCCAAGGTGAGAAAGTTGAATCATGTATCACAGATTTGAGGATTAAAGCAAAGAGCTGCAACTTTGGGACGCTACAAGATCAGCTCATCTGTGACAGACTGGTCTGTGGCATAATTGATGATAACATAAGGAAAATCTTGCTAGGTGACAGTGAGCTAACTCTAGCTAAGGCAGTCTCTTCATGTAAAATATATGAGCAAACTGAGCACCACTCGAGGACATTATCATCGCCACGTACTCCTACTAGTGTTGACAGCCTGCAATACAAATGTGGAAGGAGGCAGAGATTTGAACCGCGGCAGAGGCCACAGACAGAAAAAAATGTACAACCTATTGTCGGCTGTAATAATTGTGGTGGTAGCCATGATGCCAAAAGAGACACTTGCCCAGCCTTTGGTCAACAGTGCCATGCTGGTAAAAAATGGAACTACTTCAGGAAATGCTGCAGATCAGCGCAGAGATACCACAGGACACAGCTTTCCAGGGAATCTGTCCACCAAGTTGGAATGGATCAGGCCACAGGTGATGCTACTGACAATGGAACATTCTGTATTGATGGAATAACACTTGGGGTCGCAGACAAAACAGACTCTAATGTGCTAGACAAAAAATCTGATCAGCACCCTGGGCTCAGTGGTTTTGCAATGTTCACTAGCAGGCCAGCAACATGCCCTACAGTTCCACGTCGTGGAGAGAAATGTCAAGCCACTACTAGGCCTACAGGCAAGCCTGCACTTGAAGCTTGTGACAATGAGCAAATACGTTCACCAACTCAGTGTGGGCACAGATGCCAACTTGCCACTTAAGTTATTCACAGAGTATGCAGATCTGTTCAAGGACGAACTTGGCAAGTTACCAGTGGCATACTCCATGAAACTGGACCCTGTGGTGCACCCTGTTATCCGCCCAGCACACCGCATCCCTGTAGCCATGCAGGACAGAGTAAAGGCAGAACTTGAGAGAATGGTAGGCATGGATGTCATCACTCCCGTATCTGAGCCAACTGAATGGGTGTCATCCATGGTAGCAACGAACAAGAAGCAAACGAAGGATATAAGAATCTGCATTGACCCCAGAGACCTCAACACAGCTTTAAAGCGCCCCCATCATCCGATGCGCACGGTTGAGGAGGTGGCATCACAGATGGCAAATGCAACATTGTTCTCAGTTTTGGACTCGAAAAGCTCTTTCTGGTAGATCTCTTTGGACTTGACTTGACTTGATAACAAATCTTCCCTGTTAACCACATTCAGCACACCCTTTGGGCGCTACAGATTTCTCAGAATGCCGTTTGGAATAAATTCAGCTAGCAAGGTATTCCAGCGCGCAATGGAACAGATTTTTGCTGGGTACCCTTGTGCCATCATCGTAGACGACATCATCGTCGGAGGCAGAGCATGACGCAAACCTAAAGAGGGTGCTTGACCGCGCACGCATGGTTAATCTGAGGCTAAACCCCCTCAAATGCAAGTTCTGTCTGACAGAGGTCAGTTATGTCGGCCATGTTTTCACTAGTGAGGGCCTGAAGGCGGACCCTGACAAGACCGCAGCAATCGCCGAGATGCCTGTTTCTGAAGACGTCACAGCTCTACAGCGATTTCTGGGCATGACTATTTGGGAAAGTTCGTGCCGAATCTGAGTGAGCTGTCTGCCCCTCTAAATCAGCTGACCCGCAAAGACACCGTGTGGTGTTGGCTGAAGCAACACCAGGATGCCTATGACACATTAAAAAAAAAAAAGTCCAGTCCGCCGGTCCTGTCGTACTACGACGTTGGCCTACCAGTCACGCTCACATGTGATGCTTCACAACACGGTCTGGGGGCAGCCCGTCTACAAGGGGCAGACCAATTGCCTATGCGTCACGGACAATGACTCAAACAGAGACACGCTATGCCCAAATTGAGAAAGAACTTCTCGCAGTTGTGTTTGCATGTTCACAATTTAATGATTACATCTACGGAAAGCTGGTCACCATTGAATTGAAACTGACCACCAACCTCTGGTCACAATCCTCAGAAAGCCGATCTATACAGCGCCTGCACGACTCCAATGTATGATGCTGCAGAAGTATAACACTGACCTGGTCTACAAAAAAGGGAAACAGATGTATCTGGCTGATACTCTGTCACGCGCCCCCAGGGCGTCCACACTTCAGCACGTGACCGAGTTAAACGACTTTGAAGTAATGTCAATCAGCAGAGTCTCGTCCAGCCGCCTAGACGAACTAAAGAAACACACAGCAGAAGACGACCTACTACAGACCCTCTCTTATGTTATCAGACATGGATGGCCTGCTAAACAGCACACTGCCCCACTGTCCATCGGTCCATTCTTCCCGTTCAGAGACGAACTTATCATCGAGGAGAGGGTCATCATGAAAGGTCACAAACTTGTCATTCCCCCAGTCACTACAGACAGTGTACACAGACATTTTGCACAGAGAACACCAAGGGGCAGAGTCCACTAAACGCAGAGCCCCAGACCTAGTGTTTTGGCCCAACATGAGCAGAGACATTGACAGAGCAGTACGCTCATGCTCTGTTTGCAACAGCCAGAGGCACCATCAGCAGAAAGAACCACTGCAGCCACATCCAGTTCCTGACATACTATGGTCTACAGTGGCAACCGACATCTTTGAGTGGGATGGCAAGCATCTTCAGGTGCTCGTAGATTCATACTCTGGGAGATCGACCTTCTCAAGGACATCACATCAGCGACAGTCATCACAAAGCTGAAAAGACACTTCTCTGTACATGGCTCCCCCCACCTTCTCATTTCAGACAATGCCAGACAGTATATGAGCCAGAAGTTCAGAGATTTTGCTGCGCAGTGGGACTTCAAACACATAACCAGCAGCCCAGAGTTCCCACAATGCAACGGTTTGGCTGAAAGTGCAGTGCAAAGTGCTAAGCGACTGATGAAAAAGTCAAAGAGGGACAGCACGGATGTGTTCCTCAACCTTTTAAATCTGAGGAATATCCCTCGTGACACACAGCTTGGCTCACCTGCACAGAGACTAATGTCAAGGCAGACCCGCACTACCCTCCCCATCAGCAAACATTTACTGCAGCCAGCCCCTCTCAACACCCAACAAGTCACAGCCCAGCTTCGGAAGAAGAGGCTCGCCCAAAAGCTGAGCTTCGACAAGACCAGCCACCCCTTACGACCACTGCAGGAGGGCGAAGTCGTCAGGATGCAGACCCCCCGGGGGTACGATCACATGGGCACGGTGGGAAAGATCTGTGAAGAGCCACGGTCTTACATCATTCAGTCTGGAGGTAAGGACTACAGGAGAAATCGCAGACACCTGTTGCCTGTTGCCGAGCAACCCCCGGATCAGCCTGGCAATGCCGACTTGCAGCCCTTCAACCCAACTGTCTATGGAGCACCTCCTCTATACGGTGAGGGACGAGGAGACCCTCTGGACATTGAACAACCCCCCCCCCCCCCCCCCCCCCAATTCAGGCACCTGTATCTCCACTGCCAACACAATCTAGTGCGAGTCCTTACACAACACGCTTCGGTCGCACTGTTAGGCCGAACCCTAAATACAAGGACTGAGTGTTGGACGGAAAAAAACCCAAAAAAACAAAGTCAGAGTATTTTGAAAACTGTTGTTATTAGGAAAGGTGTTTTGTTCTTTGAAAAAAAAAAAAAAAAGAAACTTGTCTTATTTTATATATTTGTGCATTTGAGTTATTATTTAAGTTCAGCTGAGTATTGAAGTGTAACTGTTACTGTGAGCTACAGAAGGGGGATGTAGAGCATTCACGTAATGCTCACTTCGTAGTTATTGTACCTTGGCAGCCGCCGTATTTGTTATTGGGTACTGTGCATGCGCAAGCCCGTTAGTTCAAGTATGCTGTGATATCGACCAGTGTTACTGAGCGATGTACTAGTGAGTTATGAATAAACAGAGTTCGGTTTATAAAGTATTACCCTCCGTCTGGTCATTCAACACTGTTCAAAGAAAGCAGTAGCGCTCGAAAACATCTTCTTCTAGAAATGATGAAACATCTAATCTGAGTCGGAAGATTCTCTCGCGACGTAAAGCGTTTTGAATTATTACGGCTTCCATGTTGATTAGATTTTGAATTAACGGCCAATCCATGATTATCTGCTTTCTTTGTGTGGGAGGAGACAGATTGAAACCCTGCATCTCTTATGGTGAACGTGATAGCGAGCAGGTTATGTTCACTGAGTAAGTTACTGCAGTAACTGACCCAGAGTTTAAGTTATCTCTCTTTCTGGAACGGATAACTCAGAGCTTTCCTCATTTCCAGTTACTACTCACATAACCCGCTTTCTGGAATATCCCCCTGGTATCTGTTGTGTTGCTGTCACGTTACTACCATTTGTCTGCTATGTATTAATGGTGTTTCAGTGTACTAGTTTATGGGCTACTTTGAATAAAACCACTACGGCGTTTACAGTTCTGTTCATCTACTGACTGAGCACACGTGTAACAACACTGGCTCTGATTGGCTAACATAACACTGCCTTAGCCAATCATTTATTGACATTAACCCAGAAACTCCTCACTCGCTTCAGGCTAGTCCGCCGGCATGCACCTGAAGGCGCCACTCAATTGTCAAGCCCCTACACGGTGATATGACAACTAATAGACAAACGCTTTGCGGCACAAATTACTTATATTTGGGGGGGTTAGTGTCATAAAAAAATGCCGTGCTACCATCTGCAGCGTTTAGCATAGCTTTTAAACTCATTTTTATGGCTTTAAACATATTAGGCATTATTAGAAAATTGATTCATGCTTACATCAGACCACCTTGATATTTGCCATAGGCTAGTGTATGGTGAGGGATTATGGAGATAAACGTAGTATTTTTACCTTAACTCACACATATTGTTAGCAGGCAGCCACCAGTATAGGCATAGTGATAGTGCGATGGTTTCTTTGTTGAAGCCCCAATCATAAAATTACACATTGCATGTATCAGCTGGATGTTTGTAACAAACCTCTTCCTTTTTGGTCCTTCTCTTGACCTCCTGCTTGGTGGTTCAATCCTCAGCATCCTTCTACCAATATATTCACTATCCCTCCTCTGAACACTTGTCATGGTTTTTGGTGATTGTTTTGACCCACATGCCGAACGAACTCACAATACCGAAGTGATCGTTAAGGGTTCATTAAAAAAGGTGGAGAATGGAACAGTAGAGCTGGGGTCCGAGACAGGAGTGACCGAGCTGGTTCTTCGATGGTGGAGTGAGTGAAGTGCCGCCAGGGAGGAGTGGATTCCATCGGAGATCTGCAAAGGGGGGTCCAGGAGCAGAGAGCCAAGAGTTGTGGCGTAGGCGAACAGGGTAGAAGTCTCACAGTTGTTGACCAACATTGTCAAACACTCAGGCGACGAGTTGCTGGCAGCAAGCTCCTTAAGCAATACCCTTAACGAGCTTGATCAGCAGCACCTGTGGACCCTCAGCCACCCTGCACAGATGCCACCTGTGGACAGAAGAGAAAAACTCCCGGACCCTGATCCCGGCCCCCCTCAACGGCCACCGCCTGGCGGCCCAGAAGAGGTCGACGAGAGCGACAATCAATAATCCGTAACTAATGAAGGGTCGCAGATGTAGGAACAGGGCACCCAAGATCGGTCCTCGGAACCATAACCTTTCCAGTCGACGAGGTACTCCCAACCACGACCCCGCCGACGGGAGTCCACAATCCGTCGGACCGGGTAGACTGGGTGCCCCTCCAAGTCCCAGACTTCGGCTGGAGGGAGGAATGTGCTGGACCAGACAGGCTTTATTTGGGAGACATGGAACGTGGGATGAATCCGGAGACGGACTGCTGAGGGACTGATAATGGACATGATCTTGAACGGGCCAATGAAGCGTGCGGACAGTTTCTTGGACGTGGATTTGAGGGGAATGTCATGGGATGAGGACCAGACCCTTTGACCAGGGGAATACTGAGGAACGGGTGTACGTCTCCGGTCAGAGGTTTTCCGATCCTGTTCCACTGTGCGTTGAAGGGCTCTGATGACGTTCGGCCAGACGTGTTTGCAGCGGCGCATGTAATGGTGGACGGAAGTGACTGAAATCCTCTTTTCGTCAGCAGGGAATAGTGGTGGTTGATAGCCGAGTAACACTTCGAACGGAGGTAGACCTGTGGCAGCGGAGACGTGCGAATTGTAGGCATACTCCACCCATGGCAGAAATTGATTCCAATCGGACGGGTTATTGGAGGTGAGACATCTGAGGGTTGATTCGAGTTCTTGATTCATGAGTTCTGTTTGACCGTTTGACTAAGGATGGTAACCACATGTTAGGGAGACTTAAGCACGAGCAGAAATGTTTCCAGACCTGCGAGATGAATTGAGGTCCACGATCAGAGAGGATCTCTTGAGGGATGCCATGGAGACGGACAACGTGTTTGACCAGGAGTTGAGCGGTCTGGAGAGCAGAGGGGATTTTTCTGAGGGGAACCAGATGACAGGACTTGGAGAAGCGGTCGATGATGGTGACAATAATGGTCATCCCTTGTGACACGGGTAATCCTGTCACAAAATCCAATGCGATATGGGACCAGGGGCATTTGGGTGTGGTGAGGGGTTGTAGAAGTACAGCAGGGGGTCTGTGAGTCGCCTTATTGCGTGCGCAGATGGGACATGCAAGGACATACTCCCTAACGTCCTTTTGGATGGATGGCCACCAGAAGCGTCTGGAGATCAGAGCGATGGTGTGTCAAACATGCACTTTTTATTAAAGTGACCTGCTTCCCATTAAAGGGTTCGATAAGCCGGGGTGAAGGGACTCGTCCGTCTCTGACCACCTGAGTTAAATTAATTCTAAAAGAATCAATATAATCTCTTTATGACGCCAATCCCTCTGAAGTCAAACGACGCTCGTGCTGAGTAATTTAAATTTGAGGCACGTCGTCAGAATAACCGCGCCATAATGATGGCTCCCTTCGGTTGTTTGATGCTTTTGTTATGTTACGGATATTTTTAGATGTCTTTGTTAAGACCTCGGGGATTTGTTGATTTACTAGAGCGCACTCTCCCTAGCTGAGCTCAAGATAACTACTTCGAACCAGATCTGACAATTTCTGATGTTAAGGATTAAAGCTGTCTTCACTTTAAAAAGAATTGAACGGATTTAAAGAATGACTATGATAGGGAAATAAAGAAATTTTAAAGTTCTAATTTCTGCATATAAAACCATGCTCAACGTAGTTAATACGAAATAATCGATAACGGAATTAAGGATTAAGAAGAGATTTAATGAATAAGCAAGAAAAAGAATTACAAGTCGAAAAAACAAAAAAAACAAGACTCACCCACTCAGAACAAAAGAGGAGACTAAAGGTCTAAAATCCTATTTGGTTGAACAAGTCGAGTGATCGGCTCTCCTTTGTTCCAAAATCCGAATTCTGTTAAAAAAAAAAAAAGAGGAAAGGTCTGCCCGTGAGGAGCTTAGCCAAAGAAGTAAAATTGCCGTCTTTCCCTTTCTGCCCGGAGCGGCTGTCTCCTCTGCCTTCCTCGAAGCTTAAAATTTGACAAAGTCCAATTTGAAGCTTAAAATTTGACAAAGTCCAATTCGAAAACTCTGGAAATTAATTTTAGTAGATTTTGGTTCAATCTCAAAAAGAATGAAAAATCCATCTTCGTCTAAACGGCATTGTTTACACCGGGCAGCATCACGGCCATCGCCCTGACTAGGAAGAAGCGCGCCTCTCTGTGTCAGGGCAACATATTTATAGGCTTCTGGCATTACCTCATCGGAATATGTAGGTGAAAGGTCGGAATCCCTGCACCAGGTCATAAGAATATCTCGATGAAAGGTCAGAATCGCAGCACCAGGTCATAGGAATCCACTGGTTGTCTTGGCAACCTTGCTTCAAGCAGTAACCACTGCGCATGACTGCAGTCTGCAAACGGATGCAGCTGTTTCCTGTTTAGCCCTTGATGTCTCCTCTCAACTTAATACATTCAGGTATGGATGGAACACCAATGTTAAATACAGGTTGGACAAAACATTGCAATATTAATAACATATATCTTGTCTAATAAAAATCAATCTTAACACATAATCATACTTAACCATAATAATGGGTTCTTCTAACTTAAACATATACTGTATATTGATATTGCTCAAGGTGTTACATCTTAAAATTATAGCATACCAAACTCATATTCCAAAACTGTGCGTTGCTACGTGTTTGAACAGGTCGTGTCCTCCCAATTGCTAACAATTTAATTTATTAGATTTGTTAGTTTCCATCAGGTCACCCCTATGTCAAGCTTTAACACCATCTCCAGGTGACATTTTGGAACTACATGTTTTGGGATAGCCAATGTGCCTGGGCCAAATTCGATACCTAATTCTACACCATCTTGTACCACCATGCCACTTGACAGGTGCGACTGGTTTCGGGATGGGCTGAAAATATGGCCGAGTGAAACCAGTGAATGAGGCAGGAGCGGACTGAGGAAGGGACGTAGGTTCTGCCATGTAGACCAGTACCAGGATCGGATTCATGAAGCTGAGCCTGTGAGACCAGTTCTTTGATGTCCCAGGAAAGGGAGCTTATGGTGCAACTGGGGGGAAGGATGGGAACTGGTTCCTCTGCAGACTCGTTGGATGAAAACTGTTGGGACAGGGCATCTGGTTTGGTGTTCTTGGAGCCAGGGCGATAGGAGATGGACAAATTGAACCGGGAGAAGAACAAAGACCAGCGAGACTGTCGAGAATTCAGGCGTTTGACAGACTGCAGTGTCAAGTGGCATGGTGGTACAAGATGGTGTAAAATTGGGTATCGAATTTGGCCCAGGCACATTGGCTATCCCAAAACATGTAGTAGTTCCAAAATTTCACCAGGAGATGGTGTTAAAGCTTGACATAGGGGTGACCTGATGGAAACTACCAAATCTAATAAATTAAATTGTTAGCAATTGGGAGGACACGATCTGTTAAAACACGTAGCAACGCAGTCTTGGAATATGAGTTTGCTATGCCATAATTTTAAGATGTAACAGCTTGAGCAATATCAATATAAATGTTAAAGTTAGAAGTTAAAGTTCAAGTTAAAGTCCCAATGATCGTCACACACACACATCTGGGTGTGGTGAAATTCGTCCTCTGCATTTAACCCATCCCCATGTGATTTTGATCCATCCCCTGGGGGAGAGCGGAGCAGTGAGCAGCAGCGGTGCTGCGCTCGGGACTCATTTGGTGATCAAACCCCCCAATTCCAACCCTTAATGCTGAATGCCAGGCAGGGAGGCAATGGGTCCCATTTTTATAGTCTTTGGTATGACCCGGCTGGGGTTTGAACCTTCCAGTCTCAGGGCGGACACTCTACCACTAGGCCACTGAGCTGAACCCATTATTATGGCTAAGTATGATTATGTGTGAAGATTGATCTTTCTTAGACAAGATATGTACGTATATGATTTTAATGTTGCAACGTTTTATCCAACTTGTATTTAACATTGTTGTTCCATCGATACATGAATGTATTAAATTGTGGGGAGACAAAAGAGGTTGTTTGTTACACTATTGTAATCGACCAGATATTCACCTAGATATTTTTATGACCTGGTGCAGGGATTCTGACCTTTCACCTAGATATTCCTATGACCTGGTGCTGGGATTCTGACCTTTCACCAAGATATTTTTATGACCTGGTGCAGGGATTCTGACCTTTCATCTACATATTCCGATGAGGTAATGCCAGAATTCTTTAAATATGATCTCCTGACAGAGCGGCGCGGTTCTTCCTCGTCAGGGTGATGGCCGTGACGCTGCCCGGTGTAAAGAACGCCGTGTAGATGAAGATGGATTTTTCATTATTTTTGAGATTGAACCAAAATCTACTAAAATGAATTTCCAGAGTCTTCGAATTGGACTTTGTCAAATTTTAAGCTTCGAATTTGACTTTGTCAAATTTTAAGCTTTGAGGAAGGCAGAGGAGACAGCGGCTTCGGGCAAAAAGGGGAAGACACCAATGTTACGGCGTTGGCTAAACTCCTCATGGCCAGACCTTTCCTTCTTTTTTAAACAGAATTCGGATTTTGGAACAAAGGAGAGCCGATCACTCGACTTGTTCAACCAAATAGGATTTTAGACCTTTTGTTTCCTCTTTTGTTGTTGTTTTTTTTACTTGTAATTATTTTTCTTGCTTATTCATTAAATTTCTTCTTAATCCTTAATTTGGTTATCGATTATTTCGTATTAACTACGTTGAGCATGGTTTTATATGCAGTAATTAGATCTTTAAAATTGTATTATTTCCCTATCATAGTCATTCTTTAAATCCGTTTTTCTATTCTTTTTAAAGTGAAGACAGCTTTAATCCTTAACATCAGGAATTGTCAGATCTGGTTCGAAGTAGTTATCTTGAGCTCAGCTAGGGTGAGTGCGCTTGCCAAAGACAGATAAATTTATCCGTGCGATAACAAATGCTTCAAATAAAAAATGGGGAAGGAGCTGCTGGTAAAAAGGGCGCGGTCATCTTGATTCCGGTGGTTACCCTGCACCGGTTTCAGAGTGACCTTAAAGGGATTGGCGTCCTAAAAAGAAGAAATTAATTCTGTCCGAATTGATATCTTAGAAGCGGTTAGACTCGGACGAATCTTTCCCCGCCCCGACCTGGAAACTCTCGTCTCCCTATGAGGGCTGCGTTACAGCAGCGGGGTCGAAGGGGAGTTTAACCCTTTAAACGGAGGGTCGGGTCACTTACGGTCGATAAGTGCGGATTTGACAGTAGATATGCCAGGTTCTTGTGGTTGGTCCAGACAAGCACGGGTTCTTCTGTGCCCTCTAGCCAGTGGCGCCACTCCTCGAGTGCCAGCTTAATGGCCAGAAGTTCTCGGTCGCCGACATTGTAGTTCCTTTCTGCGGGTGACAGACGCCGGGAGAAAATGCGCAGGGGTGAAGCTTTCCATCGGAGTCCAAGCGTTGCGATAAGATCGCGCCTACTCCCGTGTTGGATGCGTCAACTTCCAGGGTGAACTGTTTGCAGGGATCCGGATGGATGAGTATTGGTGTCTATGAGAACTTCTCCTTTAAATCTGTGAATGCGGTGTTGGCTTCTTGAGTCCAGGTGAAAGTTGTCTTGGTTGAGGTCAAGGCTGCTATGGGTGCGGCTGTTTGACCTTTTGCGGATGAAACGGCAATAGAAGTTGGCAAACCCGTGAAAGCGTTGGACCTGGTTGCAGGTCTCAGGGACAGGCCAGTCCAGGACCGCTCTGATCTTGTCTGGGTCCGGCCGAACCTATCCACCCTCGAGGATGAATCCCAAAAAGGTGACGGATGGTTTGTGGAACTTGCATTTCTCAGCCTTGATGAACAACCGGTTCTCCAGGAGGCGCTGTAGCACCAGGCGGACATGACGGCAGTGTTTGGAGGGGTTTCGCGAGTAGATGAGGATGTCATCCAGATAGACGAAGATGAATATGTTGAGAAAGTCTCGGAGGACATCGTTGACCAAGGCTTGGAAAACTGTGGGAGCGTTGCAAAGTTCAAAGGGCATGACGAGGTATTCGAAGTGGCCTTGCGGGGTCTTGAAACCGGTCTTTCACTCATCTCCCTGGCGGATCCTGACCAGATGATATGCATTTCGGAGGTCAAGCTTTGTGAAGTGCTGACGAGATGAGAGGAAGGGGGTACTTATTCTTGACGGTGATGAGGTTGAGCCCTCGGTAATCAATACTCCACGGCTTGTCTTTCTGAGCGGGAAATGTTGTAGCGCCTACTGGACGGTAGTGGGGCACTGGGAAGAAGTTCTATGGCACAATCATATGGGCAATGAGGTGGTAAAGACAAGGCCTTGCTCTTGTTGAAGACTTGAAGGTCATGGTATTCTCCCGGAACCTACGAGAGATCGATGGGATCCGTTTCATCAGGTGTCACCGGGGGCGGGTAAGAGGGCACGGTAGACTGAAGACAGGAGGATAGGCAATTCAAGGGACTCGATGTTACTATCTGACCAGTTAATATGTGGATTATGTTTCAGTAGCCAGGGGAAACCAAGTACAAGGGATGACTGTCTTGTGGGAAAAACAAAGAATGAGAAGAGTTCTCTGTGGTTGCCAGAGATGATCAGTTCCACAGGTCTCGTGCGTCGGGTGATTCTTGATAGTTCCTTACCATCCAGGGCGGAGACAGAGAGAGGAGTGTGGAGAGGGACCATCTCAATTTGGTTTTGGGAGATGAATTCTTGGTCGATGAGGTTATGTTCAACTAGGGCAGATAGTTTGAAACTGTTGTTATGGACTGAAACTATGGCGGGTAGAGAGAAGCGAGGGGTCTTAATAACTGGAGAATGGTCCGGCAGGCTCCCCTTCTCCACCGGCTGACCCTCTCCCTTTGGCCGAATCGGAGAGAGGGCGACAAAATGATCCTGTGAACCGCAGTACAGGCATTGCCTTGACTCTCTGCTCTGCTGCAGTTCCTCAGGGGAAAGTCGAGTCCGACCCACCTGCATAGCTTCGGGCTCTGGAGGGCAATGGCTAGGCAACCGCCGAGGCGGACTGGTGGTAACCCAAGGAGGCTGCGGTCGAACCCGCGATCTCTCCCATCGGGAGATCCTTCTTCTCTCCCTAATTTGGTTGTCTAACCGAATAGCCAAGGATATTAGGTCGCCAAGTGTCTCCGGTTCATCTAGGGTAGCCATTTCGTCCTTTAAGGGCCCATCTAATGGTTGAAAAAGGCTGTTTTTAAAGCTACAGGGCCCCATCCAGAAGCGGCTGCTAGAGTGCGAAATTCAATTGAAAAGTCAGCTACGGGCCTATTACTCTGTTTAAGTGCCCATAAACAACGAGAGACTCCTGTCTGGTCGGTCTCGGTCAAAAAAGTCTGCCTAAATTCCCTCAGAAATTCCTCAAAAGAGCACCTAAAATGCCTGCAGTCAGAAAAACGGGCCTCAGGCCATACTAGCGATTTCCCCGTGAGGAGTCCCAAAATGAATGAGATATTCGCCTCGTCGTGGGGAAAAGACTGGGGAGAGCGGTTAAATACTAAGGAGCATTGGAGGAGAAAACCGCCAACCTCTCCGGACAACTTGTCCGGGTTGGGGGAACGGACCTCGCCAGAGTGAAGAATCTGCTGCGAGACTGATGGGTTGGTGGTGCCAGCTGGCAGAGAGGAGGGTTCTCTGACCTGGGCGTTTTGAAGAAGTTTCGCCAGTATTTCCAGCTGGTGGTTTGTGTTTTGCTGCTGCTCCAGGAGGGCTCGGAGAGTGGACTCATGGGGTTGAAGCTGTTGTTGGTCTGTGATGGTTCTTCTGAGTGCTTCTGCTGGGTCTGGTTGGCCTGAGTGTTCTGTCATGGTTTTTGGCGATTGTTTTGAGCCACTAGCAGAACAAACTCAGAATACCAAAGTGATCATTAAGAGTTTATTAAAAAAGGTGGAGAATGGAACAGTAGAGCAGGGGTCTGAGACAGGAGTGACCGAGCTGGTTATTCGATGATGGAGTGAGTGAAGTGCCACCAGGGAAGAGTGGATTCTATCGGAGATTTGTGAAGGGGGGTTCAGGACCCGAGAGCCAGGAGTCGCGGCATAGGCGAGTAGTTAGTTAGTTTAAAGGAAAGGTCGACATGTAACGTCAAAGTTTCATGGACTGGCCTGACTCAGTTCAAGAACTGTTTTACAGCAGGTTCCTATAACATTACATACATTTCAATACAATATATACAATATATATACATATATATCTTATTGTTAATGGGTGCAAGTTTGGTTTGTTATTAAAAAATATGTGTATAGCCGTTTAAATTGCATAATAGAGGTGGCTGATCTTATTCCAGATCAAAATAGATGTGCGGATAAATGAGTTAAGACCAAAATTGTTGTTGTATGCTGGGGTTCGGATGAGGTCCTGTGTAACTGAGCGGGTGATGCGGGCCTGTCTTTCATTACGGCCTGGGATGAGTGAATTAACTATAGGTGGGAGATAATTTGTGTGTAGTTGATAGAATAGTTTTATTGCCATGAGAATTGTGTAATTCTGGAAGGTTAGTGCATTGGAGCGTGCAAGTGACGTGCAGTGATGGGTCCAGATTGATAGTCTGCCATGTATTTTGTATGCTCTATTGTATAGTCTGGCTATAGGATCCAGAGTTTCTTTTGTGGTGAGAGACCAAATGGGAAGACAGTATGATAGGTTAGACCAGGGGTGGGCAAACTTTTTGACTCGCGGGCCGAACTGGGTTCTAAATTTGGACCGGAGGGCCGAACCAGGAGCAGATGGACGTAGTGTTTGTGTGAAGTAATATAAGCGACCTGTAAAGGTCATTGCATAAAAGATTTTGGCCTTTAGTAGGTAGTAAAGCATGGATATTCCAAACAAGTTTTTTGAAAACAAATGCATTTAACAGCATTAAAAAAAAAAATCATTAAAAAACTGCTATCAGTGATTCTCATAAAATACGACACTATTATTATGAATAACAGTCTCCATCACTTCAGTGCCTGCAGGTCAGATTAATGAAAAATGTTTATCTTATGAGATCACATCAAACAGCAAACATTCTGACCAAATATATCATCTTGAAGAATCGGTGAAAGCATACATCCAAATAAAGTAATCAAAACGGCAACACGGTAAGGGGTATCTGAACATCAGAGCAGAGTTTTAACTCACAAACACCTGGTAACAGAGGTGAGGAAACGGGAAACACTTCCTTAAAGTAAGCCGTAAGAACTTTACAGGTTAAGATTAGTCGCAAACAGGTGGTGCATCAATGTCCTTGAGCATCCTGCATTGTTTGAAAATGAGAATGGTCGCTAGTTTCAATCCCTGCTATGTGTACAAATCATATTCAAAATGCATTTTTTTACAACAAACTTGAGAGCCTCCCCTTCATTTTCAGTGGGAACAGTGTTGTTGGTCTCCCTTTTTTGCTAGTGCATCATAGTCTGGAGTAAAATTTGTTGTGGCAATTCTTAGGAGAGATCCGTTTACCTCGATCTGTGACGGGTTGATGTGGCTGAACGTCACGTCGCGTACGTCGAGCCAAATTGGCCACTCCTTTAACATTCGGCACTCACTTCTTTTCTTCGGGCCACTCATTTTAATGGAAGGATTCCAGGGGAAGGTTTGTGGGTGGCTTTAGCGTAAAACTGTATCTGAAAGCTCAGCGAGCGAATTACAAGAATGCTGTCGTCACAGCCCACGCTCTAAATTCGGGACTGATACAAATAGAGCGCGAGTGCGCCATGTCCGTACTACTGAGTACGTACGTACAGGCACTTGTGAGTGTGCACCGAGCTTTCTGACACGGCTTCCGGTAGTAAATGCGCAGGCGAGCGGTTCCCCATCTACTGGGGAAACGCAGTCATTGCAGGCAAAATGACAAAAAAAAAAGTTTAATAATACAATTAATTCAGGTTTGGCGGGCCGGATTAAACGGTCCCGTGGGCCGGATGTGGCCCGCGGGCCGTAGTTTGCCCACCCCTGGGTTAGACAGTATGATAGAATGTAGATAAATATTTGAGACATTATGGGTGAGATATGGCCTGATCTTGTTATAGACATACATTTTCTGTTTGAGCTTATTAGTGAGAGTGTTAACATGTTTTTTGTAGGTGAGGTGGGAGTCTTAAGTGCACTCAAAGATATTTATGTGTTTGTGACTACTAGAGTTTGATCGGATAGAGTAATGGGGACAGTTATGTAGATGTTTTTCCTAGGGGAGTGGAAATACATTATTTCAGTTTTTTTTATATTGATCGTCAGATGGTTTATTTTTAGCCAGTCATGTAGGAGCTGGAGATCAGAAGTAAGTTTGGAGTTTATGGTTTCGATGTTCGAATCTGAGGTGAAAATAACTGTGTCGTCAGCATATAATATGATTTGAGTTTGTTTGCATATGTTAGGCATGTCATTGATGTACATAATGAATAATAATGGGCCCAGTATGCTGCCCTGGGGAACACCAGTGGGAGATGGTAATGGAGTAGATGTGGCCTGACCAATATTAACAACCTGGATTCTATCCGAGAGGTATGATGAGAGCATAGTTAGCACTGAGGGGGAGAGATGAAAGGAAGCTAGTTTGTTATGGAGTATTTGGTGATTAACTGTGTCAAAGGCTTTACGGAAATCTACAAAGACTGCTCCTGTGATGTGGCCTTTATTAAGAGAAGTGCGTATATATTGAACAGAGGGTGTGATTTACCGAAGTCAAATTCTTTGTTTGGCACGCTCAAACATGGCGAATAAAAAACTCTTGAATCTTGAATATTCTGTGAGTAGTAGCTGTGCAGATAGTGTAGAACGAGCTGATCGGAAGCCAAATTGTGAGTTGTTGAGAAGGTTGTTTGTTTCAAGATGTTCTATAAGTTGTTTTGACAGGGTTTTTTCGAAAGGTTTTGATATAGGTGGGAGGATTGATATGGGACGGTAGTTGGATAGGGTTGTTCGGTCGTCTGATTTAAATATGGGGGTAATTTTTGCTTTTTTCCACGCAGTCGAAAATGGAATGTCTTATGCAGAGATTGATTAAATGGATTTCAGGCGAGACCCTTCACCACTTTTACCCCTCACTATCCGCAGTAATACTATTCTCTCCACAGACACCTTCAAGTTCCTGGGAACCACAATCTCTCGGGACCTGAAATGGACCGGCCACATAGACTCTGTCCGGAAGAAGGCCCAGCAGAGGCTGTACTTCCTGAGACAGCTCAAGAAGTTCAACCTGCCGCGAGAGCTTCTGAAGACCTTCTACACTGCCATCATCCAGTCTGTCCTCTGCACCTCCATCACTGTCTGGTTTGGATCAGCCTCCAAACAAGACAAGCACAGACTGCAACGGACAATCAGGACTGCAGAAAAGATCATTGGAATCAACCTCCCATCTATCCAAGACTTGTACCTGTCCAGGACCAGGAAGCGTGCAAGGAACATCTCTACAGACCCTTCTCACCCAGGTTGCAGTCTGTTTGAACTACTCCCCTCCGGACGGCGTTATAGAGCTCGGTACGCCAAAACCAGCAGACACCGAGACAGCTTCTTCCCCCAGGCTGTTGCTCTGATTAACTCACACCACTCATAGTCTCAGAGGCATTACTGTGCAATAACATCCTGCTCTTCACACCTTTTGAATTTGTCTACACTGTTTTTGCCATTATTCACATGTCCTGAGTGTTGTTAGTCACCTATATGTTGAACAGAGGGTGTGTTTTACCGAAGTCAAATTCCTTGTTTGGCACGCTCAAACATGGCGAATAAAAACTCTTGAATCTTGAATCTTGATTAGGGGTAGGAAGCTACTGGCATGGGTTTTGTAAAAGTCTGTGTTTAGTTCATATATGTCTTTGGCCTTTGAGTTATTGAGTGAGCTGAGAATACTGGATAACTGAGAGCGTAATCTCAGAAAAGGTTAGCTTGTCTGATGAGGGAGTTATAGGTGTGGGTGGAGACGGAGGATCAAAGTGTTCTGTCAGTTCTTTAATAGAGGTGATGAAGTAATTATTAAATGCATTTGCAATCTGTTCCTGATCAGTAGTGAGTGTATTTTGTAAGATATTTGTATGTTGTTGTTTGTATTTTCATGAGTTTGCCCAGTGATGGATTTTAGTGTCTGCCAAAGGATTTTGGGGTTCGTGGCGGCCTGAGTGATTTGCTTCTGGAAGTAAGTGGTTTTAGCCTTACTTATCTCTAAGGTGCATTTATTTCTAAGATGTGTGAGAGCTGTTTTATTTTCAATAGTTTTTATTGACCTATACCATTTCAGTGCAGTGGTTTTCTGTGCGATTAAATTGAGAATATCTGAGTTTATCCATGGTAATTTATTCTGTCGTAGACTGAGTTTTCTGGTAGTAGTGTATTTTTTCCGTATGGCTTCTATACGATTCTGGAAATCTGCTAAGATTTGTTCTGGGTCGGTGAGTGCTAGTTGATTGCTCCAAATCAAAATTCTTTATTTCGGTTTCATACTGACCGGCGGTAAGGGATGCCGTCAAGCTGAAGAAGGAGTCCTATCGGGCCGTTTTGGCCTGCGGGACTCCGGAGGCAGCTGACAGGTACCGGATGGCCAAGCGGAACGCGGCTTCGGCAGTTGCTGAGGCAAAAACCCGGGCGTGGGAGGAGTTCGGCGAGGCCATGGAGAATGACTTCCGGACGGCTTCGAGGAAATTCTGGTCCACCATCCGGCGTCTCAGGAGGGGGAAGCAGTGCAACGTCAACACTGTTTACAGTGGAGATGGCGTGCTGCTGACCTCGACTCGGGACGTCGTGTGTCGGTGGGGAGAATACTTCGAAGACCTCCTCAATTCCACCGACACGCCTTCCATTGTGGAAACAGGGCCTGGGGACTCTGAGGCGGACTCTCCAATCTCTGGGGTTGAAGTCACTGAGGTAGTTAAACAACTCCTCGGTGGCAAGGCCCCGGGGGTGGATGAGATCCGCCCGGATTTCTTAAGGGCTCTGGATGTTGTGGGGCTGTCATGGCTGACACGTCTCTACAGCATCGCGTGGACATCGGGGACAGTGCCTCTGGATTGGCAGACTGGGGTGGTGGTTCCCCTCTTTAAGAAGGGGGACCGGAGGGTGTGTTCCAATTACAGGGGAATTACACTCCTCAGCCTCCCTGGTAAGGTCTATTCAGGGGTGCTGGAGAGGAGGGTCCGTCGGGAGGTCGAACCTCGGATTCAGGAGGAACAGTGTGGCTTTCGTCCTGGCCGTGGAACAGTGGACCAGCTCTTCACCCTCAACAGGATCCTCGAGGGTGCATGGGAGTTCGCCCAACCAGTCCACATGTGTTTTGTGGACTTGGAGAAGGCGTTCGACCGTGTCCCTCGGGAGGTTCTGTGGGGGGTGCTTCGGGAGTACGGGGTACCGAGCCAACTGATAAGGGCGGTTCGGTCCCTGTATCACCGATGCCAGAGTGTGGTCCGCATTTCCGGCAGTAAGTCGGATTCGTTCCCAGTGAGGGTTGGACTCCGCCAAGGCTGCCCTTTGTCACCGATTCTGTTCATAATTTTTATGGACAGAATTTCTAGGTGCAGCCGAGGCGTTGAGGGTGTCCGGTTTGGGGACCTCAGCATCACGTCTCTGCTTTTTGCAGACGACGTTGTGCTGTTGGCTTCTTCAGGCCGTGATCTCCAGCTCTCACTGGAGCGGTTCGCAGCCGAGTGTGAAGCGGTCGGGATGAGGGTCAGCACCTCCAAATCCGAGTCCATGGTCCTCGATCGGAAAAGGGTGGAATGCCCTCTCCGGATCGGGGATGAGATCCTGCCCCAAGTGGAGGAGTTTAAGTATCTTGGGGTCTTGTTCACGAGTGAGGGGAGGATGGAGCGCGAGATCGACAAGCGGATCGGTGCAGCGTCGGCAGTAATGCGGACTCTGTACCGGTCCGTCGTGGTAAAGAGAGAGCTGAGCCAAAAGGCAAAGCTCTCAATTTACCGGTCGATTTACGCTCCTACCCTCACCTATGGTCACGAGCTATGGGTCGTGACCGAAAGAACGAGATCCCGGATACAAGCGGCCGAAATGAGTTTTCTCCGCAGGATGTCCGGGCTCTCCCTTAGAGATAGGGTGAGAAGTTCGGTCATCCGGGAGAGACTCGGAGTAGAGTCGCTACTCCTCCACGTTGAGAGGAGCCAGATGAGGTGGCTCGGGCATCTCATCAGGATGCCTCCTGGACGCCTCCCTGGGGAGGTGTTCCGGGCATGTCCCACCGGTAGGAGACCCCGGGGACGACCCAGGACGCGCTGGAGAGACTATGTCTCTCGGCTGGCCTGGGAACGCCTTGGGATCCCCCGGGATGAGCTAGATGAAGTGGCTGGGGAGAGGGAAGTCTGGGAGTCCCTCCTGAAGCTGCTGCCCCCGCGACCCGACCCCGGATAAGCGGAAGAAGATGGATGGATGGATGGGTTTCATACTGTGGTAGCTTAGATCTTGGTATATCTGAAATAGTGCACTGTTGATGATTTTTCCGAGGTTTCGGGTTTTTCCTAACTGTGTATATGAGAGAATGGTCTGATACAGCTACGTGGATGACTCCTGATATGCTATATTTTGCGGGTTGATTGGTGAAGATGAGATCAAGAATAGAGCTGCGAGTGTGACATATTCTAGTTGGTTCTTTTATCAGTTGGTGGAGTCCTAATTTTTCTGCCATGCTTTTGAGAGGTTTGGATGATTTGTCTTTGTAGTCTAAGTTCAAGTCGCCAATTATGATATATTCCTTTGTTTTTATATTTTTTACAATATTGGATAGATTTTTAATATAATCTGTGGGGTTTGTGTTTGGCGGCCTGTAACTGGCAATAACTGTGATTGCATGTTGGTTGGTAAAGCTGATGACCAGTTGCATTGTTTCAGTTTCTGTTGTGATTGGGGTTACTATGTGTGCATATAATTTAGTTACTAGTAATAGAATACCACCACCAGGTTTATTTGGCCGGTCTCTTCTGTGTAGTTGATAATTGTCTATGGAGATAAACGAGTCTGGTGTGATAGGAGAAAGCCACGATTCTGTAATGATGAGAAGATGTGGTTTGCCTTGTTCAGTGAGTATTTTTATTTCATCAAGCTTTGATGTGATGCTTCTTGCATTGAGGTGGCATATTTTAAAACCTTTAATATTGCTTAATTGGGATATGGTTTGAATTTGTTTTATGTGATCCTTATTTTTCCGTTTTGTCATTTGTACGTTATTATGGGTGCTAGATTGGGTGCCGGCATCTGTTTGACTGGAATAAGATTGCGTGATGGGCTGGGAGCGAGCTCCAGAGGCATGTAGTTTTGGGCTAGGGTTTAGTGGGATATTTATGAGGTTATTATGATTGGTTAATTGTGCCTGAGATCGATAGCCAGTGGTGGATACTCTAAAAGAAGTGTGGACATGAATTTTTTGCAGTGGGAAGGTAGTGTGTGACAGTGGTGTGGTTTTTCCTTTGGTGAAGGTGGGGGGGGGGTGGAGTAAAGGGGCCAGGTGTGAGGACTAGCGTGTGGGGGAGCGGGGGGATCTTGGTTAGTCCGAGGTCTGAGGGGAGGTGAACTGTTGTTGTGAGGGAGAGAATGGATCGGACTATCCTCGCGTCACGACTCATGGAGCCAGTCCAGGGATTCCAGAGTGAGCTCCATGGAGAGGGAGAGCAGCCGTGCCCCCGCCTGGTTGAGGTGTAAACCGTCCCTTGCAAAAAGATTGTGCTGTTTCCAGAAGGTTGTGAAGTTATTGGTATAGGGGATCTTGTTGGCGGTGCAATGGGCCTGGAGCCAGATGTGTAGATCACGGATCCGACTGAACTGGGTGTCGGTGAGTCGTGGAGATGGAAAGGGGCCGGAGATAATGAAGGCCTTACCAGTTGCAGAAACGGTGGAGATGAGTGTGCGAAAATGTTGTGTGAGCGTCTCTGACTGCTGGAGTTTGATGTCATTGGTCCCGATGTGTATGATGGCAGTGGAGATCTGTGGACGGTGAGCTGTCAGTTGGGGGATGCGGGTGTTGATGTCGAGGACCTTGGCTCCGGAGAATGAGTGGCTCTCAGCTTTGGGGAGGGAAACGTGGCGTACCATTGAGGATCCAACCACCAGCACAGAGGGGACGCGCGTATGGGTGGGTGGACAGTTTGGTGCCGGCAGGGCTGCGGTCCGTGTCCTGTCAGATTGCTGGTGGCTCTGAGCGTGGTGTGGTGGGAGGGGTCGGGGAAGTGAGGGCTTGAAAAGGGGGTGACGGGGAAGGGGTGGGAGGAAAGGTGGTGGGTAGCGGGAGGTTGGGAGGAGAGCTGGTCGACAGTGAGCTGGCCAGTGGCGTGTTAAGGCATGTGGCAGAGAAGATGGTGGGTAGGGTGGGGTAGGGAGGAGAGCTGGTCTACAGTGAGCTGGCCAGTGGCTTGTTAGGGCACGCGGCAGAGAGGACGGTTAGTAGGGAGGGGTAGGGAGGAGAGCTGGCCTGCGTTGAAATGGCCAGGAGTGTGGCTGGAATGGTGGTGGATAGAAAAGGGTGGGGCGGGGGTTTTGGCATCGCCATGTCTGCCTCGGAGGTGGGTTGTGGATGGTGGATGCTCTGCTGGTTGTCCTGCCGTCAGCGGGCCAGGTTTTGGGGAAGGCTACAGTGGGGGGGCGGGGTTGGCGAGGGTGATGGAGGTTGATGAGGGGAAGGGGAGAGTACTCTCGGTACTTCCCAGGGGGGCTGTGGCAGGGGGCGTGGAAGGGGGGGGCGAAGAGGGAGGTGTGGGGGTAGGGGGGCGAGGAGGGCCGGGGGGGGGGGGGTTGAGGCAGATGGCAAGGGGGAGAAGGTGCCTGAAACAGCCCACAGCGACCAGTCTGTTCCAATAACTTCTCCCAGTTTGTGGGGGGAGAGGACCGCTTAGGGTTGGGGGTGCAGTGAAAGGCTATTGGTAGTTTGAGGGTGGAGGAGAAGGAGCTTCTTGGCTTCTTGGCCCTGGGTGAGTGGAGATGAGCCTCCTTCTCAGCCAGGAGCCTGAAACGGTTTGGGTGTGTGGGGATGTCACCTGAGGGTGAGGTGCTGATGCGTGAGTCCCATCCCCCCCTCTTGCGGTTGATGTGCGGTTCTATCCAGAGCTCTGAGTGGCGACGGGCTGTGGAGCAAGGGCTCTGCGGTGGCTCCTTCACTGCAGCAGCATTGCAGGCTTGTCGCACCAGGAGCAGTGTGTCAGCTTGGGTTGGATCTTGGAGGAGGGTGGAGGTCAGGAGGGAAACTTGCTTCTGTAGGTTGAGGAATCCATGGGACAGCTCGGCCAGCGTGAGGTGGTCCGGGGGTGATGTCCTGACAGACATGCTAGTGTTAGCATGCACACAAGGCCTCTAGAAAGAGGCCTCGATGGAGGCCCTAAGATTGGGCCTCTTGAGTTGGATTAGCTTGCCGAAAATCACAGCTGGGCTGAAGTAGCGTGGTGGTAGCTGTGTCTCTGTAGTCCAGTGGTGGCAACTGTAGGCTGCAGCAGCCTGGTGGCTTATGCAGCCTGGGGGTAGCTACTGTAAACTACAGCGGCCTGGTGGTAGCTGGGCATCTGTAGTCCGGAGGTAACTACTGTAGTCTACCGTACCCTGGTGGTAGGTAGCTGGGCCTCTGCAGTCTGTAGTCTGGTGGTAGCTACTGCAGGCTTCAGTAGCCTGGTGGTAGCTATTGGCTGCAGTAGCCTAATGGTAGCTGGGCCCCTTTAGTCTGATGGTAACTGCTGTAGGCTGCAGTAGCCGGATGGTAGGTGGGCTGCTGAAGCCAGGTGGCAGGCTGCAGCAGTCTGGTGGCAGTTGGGCTGCTGTGTAGGTTGATGGTGGCTAGCACGGCTAACAGATACAGTGCCTTGCGAAAGTATACGGCCCCCTTGAACCTTTCAACATTTCGCGACATTTCAGGCTTCAAACATAAAGATATAAAAGTTTAATTTTTTGTCAAGAATCAACAACAAGTGGGACACAATCGTGAAGTGGAACAACATTTATTGGATAATTTAAACTTTTTTTAACAAATAAAAAACTGAAAAGCGGGGCGTGCAATATTATTCGGCCCCCTTGCGCTAATACTTTGTAGCGCCACCTTTTGCTGCAATTACAGCTGCAAGTCGCTTGGGGTATGTCTCTTATCAGTTTTGCACATCGAGAGACTGGAATTCTTGCCCATTCTTCCTTGCAAAACAGCTCGAGCTCAGTGAGGTTGGATGGAGAGCGTTTGTGAACAGCAGTCTTCAGCTCTTTCCACAGATTCTCGATTGGATTCAGGTCTGGACTTTGACTTGGCCATTCTAACACCTGGATACGTCTATTTGTGAACCATTCCATTGTAGATTTGGCTTCATGTTTTGGATCATTGTCCTGTTGGAAGATAAATCTCCGTCCCAGTCTCAGGTCTTTTGCAGACTCCAACAGGTTTTCTTCCAGAATGGTCCTGTATTTGGCTCCATCCATCTTCCCATCAATTTTAACCATCTTCCCTGTCCCTGCTGAAGAAAAGCAGGCCCAAACCATGATGCTGCCACCACCATGTTTGACAGTGGGGATGGTGTGTTCAGGGTGATGAGCTGTGTTGCTTTTACGCCAAACATATCGTTTTGCATTGTGGCCAAAAAGTTCGATTTTGGTTCCATAAAGGCCAGATTTGTGCAGTGCACGACTGATTGTTGTCCTATGGACAGACTCTCCCACCTCAGCTGTAACTACAGATAACTATCTGCAGTTCATCCAGAGTGATCATGGACCTCTTGGCTGCATCTCTGATCAGTCTTCTCCTTGTTTGAGATGAAAGTTTGGAGGGACGGCCGGGTCTTGGTAGATTTGCAGTGGTCTGATACTCCTTCCATTTCAATATAATTGCTTGCACAGTGCTCCTTGAGATGTTTAAAGCTTGGGAAATCTTTTTGTATCCATATCCGGCTTTAAACTTCTCCACAACAGTATCTCGGACCTGCCTGGTGTGTTCCTTTGTCTTCATGGTTCTCTCTGCGCTTTAAACAGAACCCTGAGACTATCAAAGAGCAGGTGCATTTATACGGAGACTTGATTACACACAGGAGCATTCTATTTATCATCATCAGTCATTTAGGACAACATTGGATCATTCAAAGATCCTCACTGAACTTCTGGAGTGAGTTTGCTGCACTGAAAGTAAAGGGGCCGAATAATATTGCACGCCCCACTTTTCAGTTTTTTATTTGTTAAAAAAGTTTAAATTATCCAATAAATTTCGTTCCACTTCACGATTGTGTCCCACTTGTTGATTCTTGACAATAAATTAAAATTTTATATCTTTATGTTTGAAGCCTGAAATGTGGTGAAATGTTGAAAGGTTCAAGGGGGCCGAATACTTTCGCAAGGCACTGTAGCAAGGCTAGCAAAGCTGGCTAGTGCTAGCAGGCCTGCCAGCATACCAGAGCACATGCTCCAAAAAACATAAAAATAGTCCCAAGAAAAAACAAAATTGGTTTTCTGACTAACCTGTACAATGTTGGTACACTTGCATTCGACAAATGGCCAGAAAGCTCTCAAGAAAACACTAAAATCACTCTAAAATTGCAGGCAAGACGTAGGGTAGAATCAATACGCAGTTTCACAGCCGTAGAGGTGACCAACATTGTCAAACACTCAGGTGACGAGTTGCAGGAGCAAGCTCCTTAAGAGCCTCCCCTTAACGAGCTTGAACAGCAGCACCTGTGGATCATGAGCCACCCTGCTCACGGATGCCACCTGTGGACAGAAGAGAAAAGCTCCTGGACCCTGACAAACATGTCCGAACCATCTCAGTCAGACCTCTCTGGCTTTACCTTCCGAAACACCTAACATGCGGTGTCCTTCTGATGCACTCGTTGATCTTATCCAACCGTGTCACTCCCAAAGAGAACCTCAGTATCTTCATCTCTGCCACCTCCAGCTCTGCCTTCTGTCTTTTCCTCAGTGACACTGTCTCTACACCAGGGGTCACCAACTCCGGTCCTCAAGGGCGCCAATCCAGCCTGTTTTAGATGTATCCCCCCTGCAACACACCTGATTCAAATAATCAGGATCGCTATCAGCCTTAATAGAGCTTGCTGATGAGCTTATCATTTGAATCAGGTGTGTTGTTGCAGGGCTGCACCTAAAACAGGCTGGATTGGCGCCCTTGAGGACCGGAGTTGGTGACCCCTGCTCTACACCATATAGCATCGCTGGTCTCACCACTGTCTTGTACACCTTTCCCTTCATTTTTGTTGATACTTTTTTATCACACATCACCCCTGACACTTTTTGTTTGTAACAAACCAATCCACAACAAAATTACAGAAGAAATCAATTAATTAATGAGGTCAAAATACTAGCGCTATGGTCGTCGTCTTCTTCCTCTTCACTCCTGTTAGTTTCACCCTAACTAGATAATAATACGGAGCAGTGGATGGATTTGAAATTGGACTAAAACAATAACCAACTTTGTAAACGGATCAATGCTTAGGCCCACTATGGGATGTGCTGTTGGCCAGTTTATGGCGAGGGATCATGGAGATTTAAAATAAGTAGTTTCAACCTCAAAATAAAACATGTGATTCAGTCAGGTAGCCGCTGGTCACTATATGAACGTGTTGTATTTCTTGGAATGATAATCGTTTCCTCCATTTAAAAAAAAAAAAATTAGCCTGCATTTGGTTCTTTCCTTCTCTAGACAGTCCGCCTCTGCTGCTCTGCACTTACACGCGCCTATTACATTGACTCCTGAGGAGGAGTGGGGCAGGGGGCATAGATTGGCCAGGTAGGAACTGTATTACTGTAAATTGAAGTCATTTGATTCTGCTCGTGTGAGAACATAAACCTATTGTCAATTGCCTCAAGGTACTTTCTGTGTACATACCATTATTTTGGACGTGATGGGTTTTCTTTTTGCTATTATCAATCGGAACACCATGTATCTCAACCCAAACCTGGGGATCCACAATGGCTGTTGGCTTGTTCCTCTCTTGTTTAGGTAGCTGCTGTGCTGAAATAACCTGGAATAGCAATTAATAAATGAATAAATCTGTCAGAAAAGGGAGTGTTTGTTTAACCCTTTCTACCAATAAAACATTTTTGCAATGGTAAGTAAAAGTCAAGTAGTACAATCTAACAGCAATCTTACTTGAAGTTTCCAACAATATATGAAGGGCGCTGTGAAAATGTGCTTTTTAGTGATCGGGAAATATCTGAAAAGTGCTTCAATTAAGACCAAATCCCTCTCTTTCTTTCAAGTACAATGTAACAGCAATCTTACTTGAAATTTGAAAAAACTACTATATGTGGGTTGCTGTGAAAATGTGCCTTTTATTCAGGAGGAAAAATCTGAAAAGTGCTTCCATTCAGACCATATCCCTCTTCTGTCTGCCTGCCTGCCTGCCTGCCTGCCATCCATCCATCCATCCATCCATCCATCCATCCATCCATCCATCCATCCATCCATCCATCCATCCATCCATCCATCCATCCAGCCAGCCATCCAGCCATCCCTCCGTGTAGCTCAATTATGTTGTCATTGGTTGTCAAGTTGTACTCTAACATAACAATGTAGGTTACAATAAGTGTCAGTTTTCCTATCTATCTATCTATCTATCTATCTATCTATCTATCTATCTATCTATCTATCTATCTATCTATCTATCTATCTATCTATCTATCTATCTATCTATCTATCTATCTATCTATCTATCTATCTAGCTCAATTATGTTGTCATTGGTTGTCAAGTTATACTCTAACATAATGTAGGTTACAATAAGTGTCAGTTTTCTTACCCTGACAGTGAAAAAAACTGGTGCATGCCCAGGACCTCCACCAACATTCTCTGGGTTAAAGGTGGTATATGGCTGGCACATGAAAGGGGGCTTCAGAATGTAGCCACATTGTCCATTCTGCAAGAACTTGCCTCTATTTAGATCCATCTGTTCCCCAGGAGTTTGGAAATTCAGGGCCACTGGAGAAAAAGAACAACAAAACATAACGTATTTTTGAACCAAGCACTGGACGTGGATTTAGTTTTGGGTGCATGCAACCCACGTCTGGAACAAAAATATGTACATAAGACCTCAGAAACTACAACAGTGTGATGCTTGATTAATGTGTAGGCAAAGGCAAAGGATTCTTACCAAGTTGGCAGCCTCCATTCCACATTTCCTGAGGGTTATAGTTGGAAGACTGTAGTCTCTGTCCTGAGGGGTAGATCCTGCTCAGATGGTGGCTATTGTGACGGACAAAATACATCCCTGGAAGGTAAGAACAAAGGAACGCAGCCCATCAAGTCAGATACGCAGATCTGAAGCAAAAACACCCAGAACTGATTTCACGTTACTGTTATAAAATATCAAATATGTAAACCGCAAACAACCTTACTTTTCCTTTTTTCATTGCATTGTCAAATGTTTTCCAGTAACTTTTAAATCCAAATAAAGCATGCTTGTATAACTTTAGATCAATTACTAACTACTTATTACGCCAAGCATAAGTTTAATGGGAGGAAAAAAAAAACTACAAATAACCAGTGATGGGCATTCCATCCCTGGGATAGAACGGTCAATCCGTCGGTCCCGGACGGACGATTAAAGGTTTTTAAAAAGGGACGAAAATGGATTTTTGTTGCCATCCGGGTCAAATAACAACTGACAAAAACATGCCCAGCCTGTCTTTTGTGTTTAATGCTCCAATCCAGACCAAATATTAAATATCATGATGCGGCAATTGTCTTGTGCATGTTCATGGTGTTTGTATGCTGGAAGTGGAGGAGGTGTGCCTTCAGTTTGCAGCGAACAAGAGGAGCACCTCTCCTCCTCGTCAAACAAGTTTACACATCACCAGTCATTCTGGCGTTCTGGCGTGAGTGTGTGTGTGTGTGTGTGTGTGTGCCCCAATGGATCGCCAACTTATCGTGGTGGGGCACTTTGCGTGTCTCCTTGACCCCTGGAGCTATGTCGGCAGGAGTCTGGGATTCCCTTCTCCAAAGACCACCAAAGGTGGAGGGGCCAGCTCGGCTGACTTTGACAGGTCTGCTGAGCCAGCCAATGGATAAATGACACGTCAGCAGCACGTCAGATGACGGCTCTGAAGAAGACTGGAGTATCAGTTGAAACTGTCAGCAGGTAACAACTTAAATTGTTATTGTCTGAACAAAATAATCTGTTTATAAATAGCGTGAGAAGCTCGATCATCCATGAGGGACTTGGAGTCGAGCCGCTGCGCTTCCATGTTGAGAGGAGTCAGATGAGGCGGCTTGGGCATCTCATTAGGATGCCTAGTGGATGCTTACCCGGGGAGGTGTTCCGGGCATGTCCCGCCAGAAGGAGACCCTGGGGACGACCCAGGATGCGCTGGAGAGACTATGTCTCTCGGCTGGCCTGGGGACACCTTGTGATTCCACGGAATGAGCTGGACAAAGTGGCTGGGTAAGAGAGAAGTCTGGGCATCCCTCCTAAAGCTGCTGCCCCCGCGGCCCGAGCCAAGTTAAGCGGTAGAAGATGGATGGATGGATGGATGGATGGATGGATGGATGGATGGATGGATGGATGGGTGGGTTGGATTGGTTGGGTGGGTGTATGTATGTATATATATGTATGTACGTATATATATATATATATATGTATATATATATATATATACGTATATATATATATATATACACACACACACACACACACACACACACACACACACACACAGTAGGGACTCGTATGTGAGATTGCTGTTTGTGGACTTCAGTTCTGCCTTCAACACCATTGTGCCACAACGACTCATCTGCAAACTCGCCAAGCTGGGCCTCTTTACCTACCTCTGCAACTGGCTACTAGACTTCCTCAGTCAGAGACCTCAGGTGGTACGTGTTGGCGACAAGATCTCCGCCAGCATCACGCTGAGCACGGGGGCCCCCAAAGGCTGCGTGCTCAGTCCGCTGCTCTTCACCCTGCTGACGCATGACTGCGCTGCAACCTACAGCGCCAACCGCATGGTGAAATTTGCTGACGACACGACTCTGGTGGGTCTCATCACCAAGGGCGACGAGACTCAATACAGGTTGGAGGTTGACCTTCTGACCACGTGGTGCAAGGACAACAACCTCCTGCTGAACGTCAACAAGACCAAGGAGATTGTTGTTGACTTCCGGAAGTGTCACACCCGACACCTGCCGCTGACAATCGACGGTGCTGTGGCGGAGAGAGTGAGCAGCTCCACGTTCCTGGGGGTGCACATCAGTGAGGATCTCTCCTGGTCCACCAACACCGCATCACTGGCGAAGAAGGCCCAGCGCCGCCTGTACTTCCTGCGGAAACTCAGGCGAGCGTGTGCTCCTCCGGCCGTCATGACTACATTTTACCGTGGCACCATTGAGAGCGTCCTCTCCAGCTGTATTGCTGTTTGGGGTGGTAGCTGCACTGACTACAACATGAAGGCCCTCCAGCGCATAGTGAACACGGCTGGTAAGATTGTTGGTGCTTCACTCCCCTCCTTGAAGGACATTTACACCTCCCATCTCACCCGCAAGGCGACCACGATTGTGAGTGATGTGAGTCACCCCGCTCACTCTTTGTTTGATCTTCTGCCCTCTGGGAAGAGGTACAGGAGCCTGCGCTCCCGCACCACCAGACTCACCAACAGCTTCGTACTCCAGGCTGTTAGGATCCTGAACTCTCTCCTCCTCTTCTGCGTAGCGTCCTGTACTTTTGCGCTATATTCTGACTGTCTGCTGTATGCACACTTGCTCCGTTTTGCTCCTCTTATTTATTTATTTATTGTGTTATTTGTTTATTTATTCATTATTATTACTCTTATTATTCATTGTTTGTGCCTTCTTGTTTTTATTTTGTGTTGTTTGCTTGTATGTATGTCGTGTACTATGTGTTGTCACCGTGGGATAGTGGAAACGTAATTTCGATTTCTTTGTGTGTCTTGGCATGTGAAGAGGTTGACAATAAAGCAGACTTTGACTTTGACTTTGACAGTGGCGCCTCGGTTTTCGAACGTCTCGGTTCTCGAACAAATCGGTATTCGAACAAAAAATTCGAGATTGTTTTGCTTCGGATGTCGGACGAAATTTCGGTTGTCGAACCTCGCTAGATGAGCCGAAAGGACCCGCATGCCAACTGACTCCGTTTGTTATTACATTCTTGTTACTCTGAGGATTGCATCAAGTCTAATCATGCCTCCAAAGGAAGCAGGTGGGAGCAGTAAAGCCATCCTAAAACACAAAGACGCTCTTAAAGCTACGTGACAGTGAGCGCCCGGCGCGCTGCGGCTGCGCGATCGGACAAAATTAAGCTCCCTGCGCAGAGGTCCACTTAAATTTTGGAAAGTACATCAGGACATTAAAAATATTTTCTAAATTTCAGCGACGGCTCTGTCACAATAATGCGACCAGCGCGGTGTAGTTGCGCGGTCGGCGACGCGCTACGGTGGCGTATTTGGCGATGCACTGCAGTTGCGCGATCGTACAAAATTAAGCTCCCTGTGCACTGAGGTCCACTTAAATATTGGAAAGTACATCAGGAATTTAAAATTTTTCCTCAATTTCAGCGATGGCTCTGTCACAATAATGCGACAAGCGCGGTGCAGTTGCGCGTTCGGCGGTGCAGTTGCGCGTTCGGCGGTGCGCTGCAGTTGCGCGATCGGACAAAATTTAGCTCCCTGCGCACTGAGGTCCACTTAAACTTTGGAAAGTACATCAGGACTTTAAAAATATTTTCTAAATTTCAGTGACGGCTCTGTCACAATAATGCGACCAGCGCGGTGCAGTTACGCTGTCGGCAACGCGCTACGGTTGCACGTTCGGCGGTGCGCTGCAGTTGCCCGATCGGACAAAAATGCGCAAATGAAAAAATGCTTAAAAAAGGCGGGGTTTTTTTCTGGGAATGGATTAATTTTTTTTTCCATTATTTGTTATGGGAAAACATGATTCGGAATTCGAACGATTCACTTCTTGAACAGCCTTCTGGAACGGATTGTGGTCGAAATCCGAGGCTCCACTGTATGTATATATATATATATATATGTATATATATAGTATATATATATATACTATATATATATGTATACAGTGGCTTGCGAAAGTATTCGGCCCCCTTGAACCTTTCAACATTTCGCCACATTTCAGGCTTCAAACATAAAGATATAAAATTTTAATCTTTTGTCAAGAATCAACAACAAGTGGGACACAATCGTGAAGTGGAACGAAATTTATTGGATAATTTAAACTTTTTTAACAAATAAAAAACTGAAAAGTGGGGCGTGCAATATTATTCGGCCCCTTTACTTTCAGTGCAGCAAAGTCGCTCCAGAAGTTCAGTGAGGATCTTTGAATGATCCAATGTTGTCCTAAATGACTGATGATAAATAGAATGCACCTGTGTGTAATCAAGTCTCCGTATAAATGCACCTGCTCTTTGATAGTCTCAGGGCTCTGTTTAAAGCGCAGAGAGAACCATGAAGACAAAGGAACACACCAGACAGGTCCGAGATACTGTTGTGGAGAAGTTTAAAGCCGGATTTGGATACAAAAAGATTTCCCAAGCTTTAAACATCTCAAGGAGCACTGTGCAAGCAATTATATTGAAATGGAAGGAGTATCAGACCACTGCAAGTCTACCAAGACCGGGCCGTCCCTCCAAACTTTCATCTCAAACAAGGAGAAGACTGATCAGAGATGCAGCCAAGAGGCCCATGATCACTCTGGATGAACTGCAGATAACTACAGCTGAGGTGGGAGAGTCTGTCCATAGGACAACAATCAGTCGTGCACTGCACAAATCTGGCCTTTATGGAAGAGTGGCAAGAAGAAAGCCATTTCTCAAAGATATCCATAAAAAGTCTCGTTTAAAGTTTGCCACAAGCCACCTGGGAGACACACCAAACGTGGAAGAAGGTGCTCTGGTCAGATGAAACCAAAATCGAACTTTTTGGCCACAATGCAAAACGATATGTTTGGCGTAAAAGCAACACAGCTCATCACCCTGAACAGGGAAGATGGCTAAAATTGATGGGAAGATGGATGGAGCCAAATACAGGACCATTCTGGAAGAAAACCTGTTGGAGTCTGCAAAAAACCTGAGACTGGGACGGAGATTTATCTTCCAACAGGACAATGATCCAAAACATAAAGCCAAATCTACAATGGAATGGTTCACAAATAGACGTATCCAGGTGTTAGAATGGCCAAGTCAAAGTCCAGACCTGAATCCAATCAAGACTCTGTGGAAAGAGCTGAAGACTGCTGTTCACAAACGCTCTCCATCCAACCTCACTGAGCTCGAGCTGTTTTGCAAGGAAGAATGGGCGAGAATTCCAGTCTCTCGATGTGCAAAACTGATAGAGACATACCCCAAGCGACTTGCAGCTGTAATTGCAGCAAAAGGTGGCGCTACAAAGTATTAGCGCAAGGGGGCCGAATAATATTGCACGCCCCACTTTTCAGTTTTTTATTTTTTAAAAAAGTTTAAATTATCCAATAAATTTTGTTCCACTTCACGATTGTGTCCCACTTGTTGTTGATTCTTGACAAAAAAATTAACTTTTATATCTTTATGTTTGAAGCCTGAAATGTCGCGAAATGTTGAAAGGTTCAAGGGGGCCGAATACTTTCGCAAGGCACTGTATATACGTATATGTATATATATATATATATATATATATATACAGTAAATCTTCGTATTATTTATTGAATGAGTTAAAAATTTATTTGAAAAGATGATTACGTAATGTACCATATGTGTTTCAAGTACTTCGTAAAGATATTTCAATAATTCCTTATTACGTTTTTAAATCAGTATCATGGATCAAGCAGAACGACCAAATGCATCACAACTCTGTTTATTGAAGTTGAGGGAAATTGGTACGTGAAAGACTAGATCGCTGGCAGAGTGAGTGCAGCAAGGAAGCAGCAAGGAAGCAGCGTCAGAGCGAAGCACAGCAGGACAGGCAGATAAGTGGGTGTTGTACATCGCTAAGTCAGACAGTGGCGAGGCAAGCTTGCGGTCGGGGACAGGCAAGAGATGAAGTCAGACAGGATACGTAGTGGGTCGGGCAAACAGGCAAGCAGGATGTGAGGCAAAGACATGGTCAGCAACAGGCAGCGGTCGGGCAAACATGTAAGCAGGACGTGAACGGGTTAGTCAAACAGGCAGGCGAGGTCGGCAACGGGAGTCAGTTTGGTAAACAGCCAGCAAGCAAGGAAGGGTACCAACGCAGACAAACTGATAAGGGAATGGTGTTTAAATTAAGGTGTTAACGAGCCAAGAGCTGAAGGAACGAACACGTGACAGTAAGTAGCTTTCAATATATAACAGTGTATACAATACCTGAGTCTTTGACATGTCTGAGGGCTTCACTTTCAGAAAATGAGGACATGTGGCTTGGCGGGGCTTTGGCAGCATGTTGAAAACTTTTAAAGTGTACACTGCGGGTGTACACAACCAATTCTGACAGCTCTGGACTCATCTGAGACACAGCTGGCTAGAGTATCAACAAACAACTGGTCACTCCCAAAATATCCTCACCATAACAAAAATAATGACATGTGTAGACCTTGTCAATCTTTTGCCTTTGATGGATACTGCTCCCAGCTTGTCTGACTTCATCGTCTGATGAGCTGAGGTCTGACGAACTTGATGTGCATTCCTCCGCTGTGCTCTCTTGCTTCCCTTTAATCAAGATTTTACCCTTAAGAACCTGCACACAGCGCACACCACAGTTTACCCACAAATAATCCACAATAACAATATGTTCAACCCATACATTTGAACAACAATAATCCTGGTAATTTTCAGTGGGGTGTGTTTTATCCAAAGGTGTCAGAAACGTGTCAGGAAAAATCCCTATAAACTCTGTTTATATTTGATTATAACACCCATATTAACCAATTCATTGCAAATCCATGAATTGAACCATTTTCATTATGTGGTTTAATTTTAAAGCTGGACTATTTTACTCTTGACATAAGAGGAGGGTTATAATAAGACCAATAGTAAAATATCCCCATTTTTATATATTGAAGGAGAGCATAGAGCACAGGTGTCAAACTCAAGGCCCGGGGGCCAGATCCGGCCCGCCAAATCATTTTATGTTGCCCGCGAAGACAAATTGTGCATCAAATTCGTGTGTCATTACTAGAATTGCAAATTGTTTTCACTTTTAATAATGTATTTTTTTAAATATTTGACCAATTTTTACTCGTCTGATTTGAAAACGAGTTATTTGTCAGTTTGTTTTGTAGCTTTTACTGTATAGAATATGAGGTGCTCATACATTTATTTGGGTTGACAGTCATAATGGCCCTCCGAAAGAAGCTATGACTACAATGCGGCCCACGAGAAAAATGAGTTTGACACCCCTGGCATAGAGATTTGTGCAATGCGGGCTCCAAAATTAAAGAGACAGTAAAACAAGCCCAACATTAAAGTCATTAAAGTCATTAAAGTCCCAATGATCGTCACACACACATCTGGGTGTGGTGAAATTTGTCCTCTGCATTTAACCCATCCCCGTGTGATTTTAATCCATCCCCTGGGGGAGAGGGGAGCAGTGAGCAGCAGCGGTGCCGCGCTCGGGAATCAGTTGGTGATCTAACCCCCCAATTCCAACCCTTAATGCTGAGTGCCAAGCAGGGAGGCAATGGGTCCCATTTTTATAGTCTTTGGTATGACCCTACATTGGCACTTATGTGATCGGACTGTATTAAAAACAATTCAAAACTACAATTCCCCCCTCCCAAAAGACTAAAATGATTTAATAGTATTTTGGAACAGAGTGGCGGTGGACTGACTGACGCCCACTTTTTGGGCGGAGTCTGCTTGATTTGACTAATGAGCCTAACCCTTTTTTCACTTTCCTGGTATAAAATCAATAAACAGGGCTAGTTAGTGAAACATGAACCATCTTAGCTATTGTGTCCCTTTAAGCATGAGCCAGGTTGTGGTTTCCCTGTCAAAAGGGTTAGGGTTAGCTGTACAAGGTCCAACAAAAAAAATGCATTCATTTTACTTTTCGTTTTATTTATGGTTGTACAACATCCCAGCTTCAGTAGAATTAGGTTTGTATTAAGGCTAGCATCAATTTCCCTAGCCGAAGCTAACAACATGAGGCTTCCATTATAATGTCGAGCATGTGCCACTCATTTTTTTTTTCTTTTGACACACAACGTCCTGTTTCTGCTGGGTTTTTGGGTGAAGATGTGCTTTGGGGCATTTTTGGCAGCTGTGACTCAGAAATTTGCATTGCTCTAGTCAGGCCAGTTTCCGAAGGTAGATAGTGGCTCCACAGACCATTGACCGGCAAGCTGTTCTGTCACATATGCTCTGTAAAACTTTGGCCTGGGGATTATGAATAATGAGGTTTCGGGGGTCTCCAAACATGCTCATTGCTTGTCAAAAATATTAGGAATTATTAATAGTAGGAAAAAGTATATAAAGTATATAATTCATTGTACTGACCACACACACTGCTCTGTTCGTGAAAAAGATACTTATTTGCGCTATTTAAGTTCTTGGGACTCATAACATTGTTTGAAAAATCATAGACTTGAAGAACACCTGGGAATTTCATTCGGTATCAGTGTATTGTTGGCTAATTTTAACTGTAACTTGTCAGCAAATTAGAGAAGAGGATACTCGGAGTAGCAGAATAAATGAAAGTTACGCTAAAGTTCAGGAGCAAAATAATATTAAACGCGTAAAATGAAAATTTTTAATGCCTAAACATTTAATTGGCTAATCATTTGCAAGTAAAGGGGGTCCTCCATTCACAGTTATAAAATGAAACAGCTTGATTATGTCTGTGTATGTTCTTCTTTGTGGGGTTTTAGCTTGTATTTTTTATCTTTTTATTCTATTTGTTCTATTTATTTTTTATTTTATTTTTTTATTTTTTGCACTGATCGGTTGGCACTTTTTAAATTTCGTTGTACATGTGTGACAATGACAATAAAGGTCTATTCTATTCTTGGCTGGAAGTCAGGTGACGCAGGAACGTGACATGGCCTACACCCTTTTGCCAGTTTGCCTGTATGCCCTGTCAAGTAACATGGTGGATGGTGAGAACAGATGGTGCAAAATGTGAGTATTGGATTGTTCCCAGGAATAAATTTGCATTGCTGAAATTCCAAATTTTAGCAGCAGGTGGTGCAAAATTTGAAGTGAGAATTATTAAATAAATTGGTGCCAAACCGTTACATGAGACCAACGTTGGGCAAGACAAGCTGAACGAGCAAAAATAGAGATAAACAGAATAACACGGGGTCGGTTTTGGGTCACGCACGGAAGCACAAATGTGTTTATTTTATTTTTTATTTTATTATCTTTGCTTGGCTAAATATATTCTGTAACAGCTTAAAGCAATATTATCACTTAATTGGACCAAGGTGCCCACTACTATGAATATGGTGGTGTGTGAAAAGATGTTTAAAAGATTGCTTCAAATGTTTGGATTTTTGATTTTATTTTCTTTGCTTGGCTAAATATATTCTGTAACTGCTTAAAGCAATATTATCACTTAATTGGACCAAGGTGCCCACTACTATGAATATGGTGGTGTGTTAAAAGATGTTTAAAAGATGTTTAAAAGATTGATTCAAATGTTTGGATTTTTGATTTTATGTTTTATTGAAATGTAACATTGAAGTGTTATTTTCATAAAAAGGGAAGTGAAGAAAAGAGGAAGTGGGAGGCTTACCAGGGTGTTGGCTGTATTTTTGGTGGAAGATGGTGCGTGGGAAAAATGAAGAGCGGAAACAGCTGCCGGAGGGCAGCAGGTGTATAAGCGTGGGAAACTGGGCAATCCTATCCTATGGAAAGTATAGGTGCCAGTAAAGGGGGGGGGGCAGAGAAGTCTATAAAAAGACCGCCACAGGCAGCTACGGGGCTTCTCTCTCCCGAAGAGCATTAATACGTGAAGAAGCCCGTACGAGTTCCAAAACTTTTTCCAAGCCTCAGGAATCTTAGTGTGACACGCAAGATCGCTTGCCTGGATTAACTTGGATTTACTCAAAGAATTGGACTTGACAACATTGCATGAGGACCTAGGTGAGGGGAACGGCTTTTTCTGTATTTACGCAAGGGGGAGGACAGCCGTCGGGTAGTCGGTCCTCTCGAGGCCAACCTATTTCTCAAATTGGAATTTCAGAAATGAAATCGAACTGATCACTCGACTTTATTTCCACCAAAAAATAGCACACAAATGACAGCTACCTTTTCGTACTTTTCTGATTTATGTTTTATAATCAAAAGGACTCCGGGATTGAATGATTTTATTTGCACGGGTATCAGTGAGTGAAACTGTTCAGTTTTTTGGAGGAATTAAGATTTGTAATTCTATTTCATGCTTCTTCAATAAATGTGGCTTATATACTCATTTAATTCGTTGTGCGCTAATTTGTATGGTATATGCAATCGATTGTTTGTTGTTGTTTTGACAATTCGATTCATTGACAGGTGGTTATTATGGTATAAAATCGTACCGTAATAAATAAAATTAACGAAGGTGTTTAAATTTGATTATTCGGATTATTGTTAGAGTTAAAATTTGTTTAATTGTCCGTTGGTCGCGGGCCCATCCCGTATTTGTCGGGCTGCGTCAAAGTCTAAATCGGACAATTGAAGAATTAAATTGCCTTCAAAATTATTTGAAGGATCAGTTCATCTCGTTAAATATTTAATTCGTTCAAATATTTGCTTCACTTGAGTTATATAACGAAGGTGTTTAAATTAGATTATTCGGATTATTGTTAAAATTTGTTTAATTGTCCGTTGGTCGCGGGCCCGTCCCGTATTTGTCGGGCCGCGTCAAAGTCTAAATCGGACAATTGAAGAATTAAATTGCCTTCAAAATTATTTGAAGGATAATTATAATTCGTTTAAAACATTTTGATTCGTTTTAAGAGGAATATTATTCGTTTAAACAATCGAGTTGGTTGAAGGATTTCAACGGTTAAGAGTTTATATATAGTTTTAGAATTAATGATTAATGTATTAAATTTCTTATTATGATTAACTATTATTGTCATACTTCCATTAATTCGATCCTTCATCGAATAAAGACAAGTAGGCTCGCTACTTCAGCAACAAAGTAGAGCAGACCCATATAAATAGTTACTTCGGCAAAACTAGTGCAAGGGTGCGCTAGACCAACGAATCCCTGAGGTCTTAACAAAGACATCTAAAAATATCCGTAACATAACAAAAGCCTCAAACAACAGAAGGGAGCCATCATTATGGTGCGGTTATTCTGACGACTTGCCTCGAATTTGGTTACTCGGCACGCGCGTCGTTTGACTTGAGAGGGATTGGCGTCATAAAGAGATTAGATTGATTCTGTTAGAATTAATTTAACTCGGGTGGTCAGAGACGGACGAGTCCCTTCACCCCGACTTATCGAACCCTTTAATAGGAAGCCGGTCACTTTGATAAAAAGTGCACGTTTGACAGCCCCTATGAGGCACAGTGCCTGTTACTTTTTTGCCAATAATTCAGTAAAGCAATCAAAACTGAACCACGTCTTCCCTCCTATGTTCTGACCGACACCCGGGGGCGAAAAGAGCATAACCATCAGAGCCAACCCCCTATACAGTCCTCAGGCTCCCCAACAATAGCGGTAGCAGTTTGCATTATTTTATTGCAATGTTTTTCCTTGTTCAGATTTGTTTCAAGACTACAGTTACAGTTAGATTTCACTTTGATGGTTAATGCAGTTATTGCAAGTTTGTTTTTTTATCACAGTAGATTGGTTTATTTACATTTCAAAAACCAGAAGCCATTCATTTACAAATGTGATTGCACTTTAGTTTACATATTTAAATGTTCAGATATTAAGACGTGATAGACAGTTTTTGCATGATTTGAAGAAGGCAAAATAATATGCTTTTTCTCTCGAATATATTGTTATAATCATTTGTTTCAGATGTAATAATTTTCTGTATAAAAATTAAATCTGGTGTTCAAAAAGTCTTTTTTCAAACTTGAGTCTTGAAAAAGAGGGGGTCGTCGTATAATCAGGGTCGTCTTATATTCGGGCCAATACGGTATTAGACTATAGTGTCTCTTTAGGTTGAAATCCTCAGTGAATTTCAGTGAAAAAGTATTGTAATTCCCATTTCTCGTGAAAGCGACGGCCCTCAATGTCAACTTTCCTCGTTTTCTTTGCAGTCGCCATGGCAGAAATGAGGGAAGAGGGGTGGTGCTGCCACCTTTTGGTAATAGGACGAATTACAGTTTCAAGTTTCATGATTTTTTTAATTCAGTTTGACAGTGCTGTAAGGATGACAGAGGAGTTCAAGGTGGAGGTGGGACTGCATCAAGGATCAGGTCTGAGCCCCTTCTTGTTTGCTATGGTGATGGACAGGCTGACAGATGAGGTCAGACAGGAATCTCCATGGACCATGATCACAGATGACATTTTGATCTGTAGTGAGAGTAGGGAGCAAGTGGAGGGAAATCTAGAGATGTGGAGGTATGCCCTGGAAAGGAGAGGAATGAAGATTTGCAGAAATAAGACAGAATACATGTGTGTGAATGAGAGGGATCCAAGTGGAATGATGAGGCTACAGGGAATAGAGATCCAGAAGGTAGAGGATTTTAAGTACTTAGGGTCAACAGTCCAGAGCAATGGAGAGTGTGGAAAAGAGGTGAAGAAGCGCATACAAACAGGGTGGAATGGGTGGAGAAAAGTATCAGGGGTGATGTGTGATAAAAGAGTATCAACAAAAATGAAGGGAAAGGTGTACAAGACAGTGGTGAGACCAGCGATGCTGTATGGTTTAGAGACAGTGGCACTGAGGAAAAGACAGACGGCAGAGCTGGAGGTGGCAGAGATGAAGATGCTGAGGTTCTCTTTGGCAGTGACGCGGTTGGATGGGATCAGGAACAAGTGCATCAGAGGGACAGCACATGTCAAGTGTTTCAGAGATAAAGCCAGAAAGGTCAAACTGAGATGGTTCGGACATGTACAGAGGAGGGATAGTGAATATATTGGTAAAAGGATGCTGAGGATGGAACCACCAGGCAGGTGGTCAAGACCAAAGAGGAGATTTATGGATGAAGTGAAAGAGGACATGAGGTAGGTGGGGTGTGTCGAGTGGCATGGTGGTACAGATGGTGTAAAATTAGGTATTGAATTTGGCCCAGGCACATTGGCTATCCCAAAACATGTCGTAGTTCAATATTTCACCAGGAGATGGTGTTAAAGCTTGACATAGGGGTGACCGGATGGAAATTAACAAATCTAATCAATTACATTGTTAGCAATTGGGAGGACACGACCTGTTCAAACACGTAGCAACGCACAATTTTGGAATAAGAGTTTGCTATGCCATAATTTTAAGATGTAACAGCTTGAGCAATATCCATATATGTGCTTAAGTTGGAGGAACCCATTATTGTGTTAAGTACTATTATGTGACAAGATATATGTGATTCATGTTGCAATGTTTTGTCCAACCTGTATTTAACATTGGTGTTCCATCCATACCTGAATGTATTAAGTTGAAGAGGAGACATTAAGGGCTATATACTAAATGCCAGAACGAGCAAAACAGGAAACACCTATTAAGGGTGATTGCTGCTTGAAGCAAGGTTGCCAAGACAACCGAGGGGCACCCACGTATTCCGGTGGGGTAATTCCGGTGAGGTAATTCTGATGAGGTAATGCCGGAACGAGCAAAACAGGAAACACCAATTAAGGGTGATTGCTGCTTGAAGCAAGGTTGCCAGGACAACCGAGGTACACCCACGTATTCCGGTGAGGTAATTCCGATGAGGTAATGCCGGAACGAGCAAAACAGGAAACACCTATTAAGGGTGATTGCTGCTTGAAGCAAGGTTGCCAGGACAACCGAGGTGCACCCACGTATTCCGGTGGGGTAATTCCGATGAGGTAATTCCGATGAGGTAATGCCAGAAGCATATCTACCAGCTCAGTGGCCTAGTGGTAGAGTGTCCGCCCTGAGACTGGAAGGTTGTGGGTTCAAACCCCGGCCGGGTCATACCAAAGACTATAAAAATGGGACCCATTGCCTCCCTGCTTGGCACTCAGCATTAAGGGTTGGAATTGGGGGGTTAGATCACCAACTGATTCCCGAGCGCGGCACCGCTGCTGCTCACTGCTCCCCTCTCCCCCAGGGGATGGATTAAAATCACACGGGGATGGGTTAAATGCAGAGGACAAATTTCACCACACCCAGGTGTGTGTGTGACGATCATTGGGACTTTAATCTTTTTTAATCTTTAATATAAATATGAGGCCCGGACACAGAACGGCGCGCTCCTCCTCCCCAGTCGGGGCGGCGCTTCTCCGAAAACACGGCGATGGCCGTGTCGCTGCCCGGACTAAAAGAACGAAGATGGACTTTGCATTCTTTTTCAGATTGAACCAAAATCTACTAAGATGAATTTCCAGAGTCTTCGAATTGGACTTTGTCAAATTTTAAGCTTCGAGGAAGGCAGAAGAGACAGCCGCGGGGGCAGAAAGGAGAAGTCGCCAATTTTACTTTTTAGGCTAGGCTCCTCACGGCCAGACCTTTCCTCTTTTTTAAACAGAATTCGGATTTTGGAACAAAGGAGAGCCGATCACTCGACTTGTTCAACCAAATAGGATTTTAGACCTTTAGTCTCCTCTTTTGTTCTGTGTGGGTGAGTCTTGTTTTTTCGACTTGTAAGTCTTTTTCTGGCTTATTCATTAAATCTCTTCTTAAGCCTTAATTCGGTTATCGATTATTTCGTATTAACTATGTCGAGCATGGTTTTATATGCGGTAATTACAACTTTAAATTGTCTTTATTTCCCTATCATAGTCATTCTTTAAATCCGTTCAATTCTTTTTAAAGTGAAGACAGCATTACTCCTTAACATCAGGAATTGTCAGATCTGGTTCGAAGTAGTTATCTTGAGTTCAGCTAGAGCGAGGGCGCTCTAGTAAATTAACGAATCCTTGAGGTCTTAACAAAGACATCTAAAAAATATCCGTAACGTAATACCAGCATCAAACAACCGAAGGGAGCCATCATTACGGCGCGGTCATATCGACGACTCGCCTCGAATAGAGTTACTCGGCTCGCGCGTCGGATGACTTAAAAAGGATTGGCGTCGTAAAGAAATTAGATTGATTCTAGTAGAATTAATTTAACTCGGGTGGTCAGCTACGGACGAGTCCCTTCACCCCCGGCTTATTGAACCCGTTACTGGGGAGCCGGTGCCACTATAATAAAGTGCGCGTTTGACATTTTGGCGCCCAACGTGTTGAGGGGGGTTGTGAGTTAAGATTTATTAATAGATGTTTGCTCGCAGCTCCAAAACGAACCTGTGTGGAGGTTTTTCAGTTCTTGCTTCCCAGGAACTGTCATAATTCCGCTCACTGATACAAACAAATGTCAGAACGGCCTTGAGTGACATAAAAACAGTCTCTTTAAGGAATAGAGTTTCCTAGAAAAGAACCTTTAAAAGCACGGGAGGATTAGAACTGTTTTGTGTCATAGTAAACGGTGACCGCTACCCCTTAGCACGTTGCTTTAAGGATGAGTAAGGATGATCTCCTTCTTAACTTGTACTTGTGTGAAGTACTAAAAGTAACGTTAATGTTGTTCGCAAAGTGTTCGGCAGAACTTGCGAAAGCTAGAGGGGCCGGTACATGGGCACGTTTTTTGCGTGGCGGTACATTGTAACGCAGGAAGTGCATCCCGCCGTTGAGAGCATCAAATAGCGAGGCAGGAGTTCTCGAATTGGTGTTCTGAGTAGAGGCGACGCAAAAGGCGCCGTTGAGTAACTAAGAGCTGTATCGTTCCTATTCCGAGTGCACACGGGAAGGCTTCGAAAGGAGACAGCTCGAACCTACAACTATTTTTTGGAGGCGGCTTGTGAAGCGAAGCTGGCCTCCAGAGTTTGCTAAATACATAGTAGAGCCGGCATGGGAGCGGCGCCTCGCTGTGTAGTGTGTGCGCTTTTTGAGGAAGGAGTATTAGAGAATGAAGAAAAAAAGAAAAAAGCTAAAGAGGAAGAGCAGAGCAGGCCGTTTGGCCGGTGGGGGCTGAGTGTGCTCGGGGAGAAGATGACATTTGCGCTGCGTTGCTTGTGTGTTTGTATGTTGTCTGTCGGTGTTATGTGTTGTAAGACGAAATTGGCTATAATGGTGCACTGAAGAATTTGCTGGGCTGTAGCTTGTCTGGTTTGCACCGCGAAATGGAAGAAAAAAAAAAAAAAAGAAAGTGGGGGGATTAGTTGTTTACAGGAACTGGTCTAGCCCTAATAGAAAATTTTTTTTTTTTTTTTTTTTTTCCTTTTTTTAAGACAGAGAGCATTCTGTCTGAAATTGGATGAAGCAAAATTATGAAATAAAGACATTTCAATCTTAAAGTCATGAGAACTAGTTGATTGAGGAAGTGAGTTATCGGAATCTTTGAGAGAGGAAAAAGAGGAAACAGCTGTCTCGAAAAAGGGAACTGTAGACAGCCTTGAGTAAGACCTCTGAGGCCGGCTGACTTAGAAGAAGCTGAACATTTTTGAAGTTTTTCTTTTTTTTCTTTCTTCAAACTTATAAACATTCTTGCTGTGAACAATCAGGAGATTATTGAAAAGTGACTGAAGAAGATTTGCCAGCAAAAAATGTTGTGGAGGCAGTCCAATTGCCACAAAAAGAAAGCTATATGCATGTGTCCAGCACACAAACACACACACACAAGACTGATGAGATGTCAAAAGGAAGCGAGTTGCAGACAGGCCCGCAGAAGCAGACACTGCGAAAAGAGACGGAGCAAGAAAGGATGGAGACCTGAAAGCCCATTGGGGCTTCATCCCTAAGAGGAGTTACCGACGTTGGGGAAGAACGCCCGGTGACGCACAGGCAAGAGACGTTGCTCCCACAATGCTGGAAAGACTGTTTGAGGTTGTGAACAGACACGCAGGGAGTCATAACCGACAGCCGTTATGGTGAAGAAGAAGCCCTCATAGACATTCTGGCCATTTGGGAAGAACATGACTACGGGGGTGTGAAAGGAAGACCGGATGGGCCCTAGGAGGGGGCCTGCTGGAAGAATGAAGGTTCATCGATACGTCCAAGAAAGGATAATTATAGTTGTAGGAGTTGAGAAATGGGACAAGACCCCTCGCGGAAAGTGGTCCCATATGGGAGTCCGTGAAGAATGTGGTAACGACCGTACATGAAGCCATAGGGCACGGAGGAGCCGTGCCTCCACGGAAGGAGTTGGAGAAGCTGGAGCTCTGGATTTCCGAAAGTGCAATTCGTGCTGCCTTGCATGAACTGTGCAAGGTCGCAGAGGACAGCGAACAGACGGATTGACTTTCAAGCACTGTGCCATGGGGGCCAGTATGTCGCTGGACCCATGTGAGTTGACAGCACAAGAGGTGTGCTTGTGGACTCCTTGTCAAGACATAAAGGGCTGGAAGCTGTGAGAAGAGCCGACGCCGACAGGAATCGTGAGCGTGATCAAGACGCTAGAAGAATAAAATCCAGAGGGTGAGCAGTTGAAACCATTGCCAGCTGACCCGATTCGAACTAAGATGTAACCAAAAGACCCAGATTACAGCTGACAACTTAGCTGTCCCCGCCTTGGTGTGTTTGGCCGCATGCAAAGGTGCGGATATCATACGAAGAAAACCGAACGGAAAAATGGCCGGTCGGGCCCTGGACCTGCTGAGAAGAGCCACACGGGGCTGTGTCCCTAGGCGATGTGACTCTTTTTATTGGAACAGGGACGACGAAACACCGTGTGAGCATTTGTGAGCGTCGTTGTCAAGTGGAAGGAGTCTGAAGTGAAGACCCAGGCCTCCAGGAGGAAGACGACATCGGTGCTTCGGAGGCAACCCACATGGCGTGGCGCCAACAGAACGGCGCCCGATGCGTCACATCACATTCACAGTGTGGCCGCTGCTTGACCGTGAGTCCGGTTCACCGGCTGCTGTCTGCTGACTTTTACACCACCCCGCGTACAGGACGCGGCTCGCCTCAAGGGTTGGAGCAGCCCAACAGAGCCCCGGTGGGACTTGTCCGGCCTGCACGTCGGGGCCGCTGTTTTGGACATTGGTCCCTAAATGGGTCCTTCGTTGAGTGTGGAGTACCCTGCGATGAGTGCTTGGAGCGTCCAGCTCCTGGCGGCATCCGTCAGAGTGAGAGTCCTGGCTCAGGCGGCGACATCCCCCCCATTTCACATGCTGGCTCCTCGCTGGGAACTCCGTCTGTGTCTGAAGACGACGTCGGGGCTCGCGATTGGCACGGAGATGAGGCGGACGATGAGGATGACGCCGTGAGTACTGCAACTGGGATTTCGACACCTCCGCTGCTGAGAGTCCTCTCGTTGGAAGCTCAGAGAGACGACGACGACCCTTCTGACCGCTTGTCCCGCCTGATCAACGCCCTTGCAGAGATCGCCAGACAGGGGGATCGGACAACGGCCCGCCCTACATCTACGACCGCTGAGGTTGTGAATATCTCCGACGATGAAATGACTGATTAGCTCATGAAGTGGGTTGGGGACGGGGTGATTTATTACCTGGTTCTCAATCCAAAGGGGCCGTGTCATGTAACATGGAGTGGGGGGGGGAAACAAATGGTGCAAATTTAGACAGGTAAATTTGGTAGTTTTAACGCACCGGCCAACTTTGCTAATCTTACATTAGATTTGATTTGCAAATGTAAGTGGAGGATAAATTTGTTCGAAGAAGTTTCTCTTCTAGGAGGGGGAGAGTCAAGCACAATGGTACAGCAATGCCTAGTGTGTCCGGTTACCCAAGACTAAATTCAGCAATTATTGCAAAAAACAAAAAGGGAAATACTGGAGGAATTTGAATCCCCGGCCCCAACTTCCTCCCCTTTTTTAAATTGTAAACGTCTTCTTAACAGGGCTCCAAAAAGCCTGTCTAGGAAGGCATGGGAGAGTGTCAAAAAGAATTCGATAGCATAAGTCCTGATTCTATAATGTTGAAGGAGTTGGTAAGGACAACTTCCTCCTTTTCAAATTGTAAACGTCTCCTTAACAGGGCTCCTCAAAGCCTGTCTAGGAAGGCGTTTGTCAGGGAGTGTCAAAGTGTAATGTTGCAAAGTTTTGTAATAGCGACTTCCATTTTATTTTTGTGTTTTATTTTGGGAGCAAATGTGAGCGATAAACACCTACCGGCCAGTCCCTCTGCCATGCGGAGGGATTGACCGTTCTATGTTTTAAACTTGTGCGTCTATGTGTTTCAGACAAGTACGTGTTTTGAATGCACCCAGGTGCATTCTTAGTAGATTGAATCTGTCGAATTTAGCCTGGACGGTCGGAAGGGCGGTTGTGGTGAGCTGTGGCTTTCCCACATCCCCGCCGTCCTTAAATGGCTTGCCCCTAATGTCAAGCAAGGAGAGCAGGCTGAGTGGAGCGCCTTACATGGGGTGGCTACTCTGACCTGATGACTTCAGTAACGCAACTCGAGACGTCCCATGGCCCACCGAGACCATGGGTTGCCCTCGTTTTGAGACAGAGTGATATCCTGTCGCACCATCTGGCCTCCGGTTCACATGGCTTAGGGCCACCTGGACGGTTCACGATGCTTCACGTCCCGCTGGCAGTGTGGCCGGTGTGTGGCTGTTAGCCTGGCTCATCGTCCTGTGTCCAAAGACTTCTACACCCGAGTAGAGGGACCCGATGCTGCTCCTGTCGTGGCTGTGTGACCCTCCCCTCGGCGCGGAGGACCTTGCCTTGGACATTGGTCCGGTGACGGCTTCTTCTTCAAGCCATCACTGAGGGGGACTTCAACGACGACGTCAACGACAACATCGACAACAATGGCAACGGCAGCAACGACGACATCAGCGTCCGTCACGGCGGCGTGTTCATTCAGGACTGCGTGAAGCGTTTGCTTCGGACCCTGGAGTGGCTTGCGGGATAGGGCTGTCTCAGCCCGCCCGACGAACTACTCCCTGATTCCTCTACTGGAGAAGTTGTGGACATATAATTTTTTGTTTTTCCGAGGACGAGATGCCAGAGAGGCTCCCAACTGTGGTGGGGGGTTATGTTGCCTGTCCCAGAATTCGAGGAGGGGGTGTCGAGTGGCATGGTGGTACAGATGGTGTAAAATTAGGTATTGAATTTGGCCCAGGCACATTGGCTATCCCAAAACATGTCGTAGTTCAATATTTCACCAGGAGATGGTGTTAAAGCTTGACATAGGGGTGACCGGATGGAAATTAACAAATCTAATCAATTACATTGTTAGCAATTGGGAGGACACGACCTGTTCAAACACGTAGCAACGCACAATTTTGGAATAAGAGTTTGCTATGCCATAATTTTAAGATGTAACAGCTTGAGCAATATCCATATATGTGTTTAAGTTGGAGGAACCCATTATTGTGTTAAGTACTATTATGTGACAAGATATATGTGATTCATGTTGCAATGTTTTGTCCAACCTGTATTTAACATTGGTGTTCCATCCATACCTGAATGTATTAAGTTGAAGAGGAGACATTAAGGGCTATATACTAAATGCCAGAACGAGCAAAACAGGAAACACCTATTAAGGGTGATTGCTGCTTGAAGCAAGGTTGCCAAGACAACCGAGGGGCACCCACGTATTCCGGTGGGGTAATTCCGGTGAGGTAATTCTGATGAGGTAATGCCGGAACGAGCAAAACAGGAAACACCTATTAAGGGTGATTGCTGCTTGAAGCAAGGTTGCCAAGACAACCGAGGGGCACCCACGTATTCCGGTGGGGTAATTCCGGTGAGGTAATTCTGATGAGGTAATGCCGGAACGAGCAAAACAGGAAACACCAATTAAGGGTGATTGCTGCTTGAAGCAAGGTTGCCAGGACAACCGAGGTACACCCACGTATTCCGGTGAGGTAATTCCGATGAGGTAATGCCGGAACGAGCAAAACAGGAAACACCTATTAAGGGTGATTGCTGCTTGAAGCAAGGTTGCCAGGACAACCGAGGTGCACCCACGTATTCCGGTGGGGTAATTCCGATGAGGTAATTCCGATGAGGTAATGCCAGAAGCATATAAATATGAGGCCCGGACACAGAACGGCGCGCTCCTCCTCCCCAGTCGGGGCGGCGCTTCTCCGAAAACACGGCGATGGCCGTGTCGCTGCCCGGACTAAAAGAACGAAGATGGACTTTGCATTCTTTTTCAGATTGAACCAAAATCTACTAAGATGAATTTCCAGAGTCTTCGAATTGGACTTTGTCAAATTTTAAGCTTCGAGGAAGGCAGAAGAGACAGCCGCGGGGGCAGAAAGGAGAAGTCGCCAATTTTACTTTTTAGGCTAGGCTCCTCACGGCCAGACCTTTCCTCTTTTTTAAACAGAATTCGGATTTTGGAACAAAGGAGAGCCGATCACTCGACTTGTTCAACCAAATAGGATTTTAGACCTTTAGTCTCCTCTTTTGTTCTGTGTGGGTGAGTCTTGTTTTTTGTTTTTTTCGACTTGTAAGTCTTTTTCTGGCTTATTCATTAAATCTCTTCTTAAGCCTTAATTCGGTTATCGATTATTTCGTATTAACTATGTCGAGCATGGTTTTATATGCGGTAATTACAACTTTAAATTGTCTTTATTTCCCTATCATAGTCATTCTTTAAATCCGTTCAATTCTTTTTAAAGTGAAGACAGCATTACTCCTTAACATCAGGAATTGTCAGATCTGGTTCGAAGTAGTTATCTTGAGTTCAGCTAGAGCGAGGGCGCTCTAGTAAATTAACGAATCCTTGAGGTCTTAACAAAGACATCTAAAAAATATCCGTAACGTAATACCAGCATCAAACAACCGAAGGGAGCCATCATTACGGCGCGGTCATATCGACGACTCGCCTCGAATAGAGTTACTCGGCTCACGCGTCGGATGACTTAAAAAGGATTGGCGTCGTAAAGAAATTAGATTGATTCTAGTAGAATTAATTTAACTCGGGTGGTCAGCTACGGACGAGTCCCTTCACCCCCGGCTTATTGAACCCGTTACTGGGGAGCCGGTGCCACTATAATAAAGTGCGCGTTTGACAGGTGAAAGAAAAGGATTCACAGGATAGGGTGAAATGGTTCGCTGTGGCGACCCCTGAGGGGAAAAGCCGAAAGGAAAAGAAAAAGAAAAGAAGGAGGATTTATTGGTAATTGGACATTCTATTATTTTTAAACATTATTTTTATTGAGTGTTATCTGCACCTATGATATCAAAAAGGTTTTGTGGCTACCAGTGGGGTTTTTTTGCCCTGAAGACAGACGGTCAAAATGGCTTGCTGACACCTGATTTAGCTTTGAATTTATACAGCTTTATACTACATTTAATGTATAGCATTGGATTTTCAACTTGGCCTTTTTTCAGCTACATAACATACTTCCGGTGAAGGCAGGGTGTTGGAATCGAGGCCATCGATGGGCTTGGTAAGCAGTTTGTCTCCAAGGATGCTCTGCAGGTGTCGAGCCATCACTGACTGCTGCTCCACGGAGCAGTGGTTCTCCAAGGAAAGGATGAGAGGGTATGCCGATGCCTAAATCATGATATGTATAGTGGGAAATCAAAGATCAGAAGAAACATAAAAAGCAGTAAGTTATAGAAAATGCAATTCAAAAGTGCTTCACACTGTACCCTGGCTGGGAACCGGTTCAGGGTGTCCCCCACCTACTGCCCTACAACTGCTTGTCCTCACGGGGGTCGTGGGCGTCCTGGTACCTATCCCAGCAGTCATCGGGCAGTAAACAGGGGACACCTGAACTGGTTACCAGCCAATCGCAGGGCACACTGTTTTTGGAATGTTGGAGGAAACCGGAGCACCCGGAGAAAAGCCACGCGGGCACAGGTAGAACATGCAAACTCCACACAGCGAAAGCCGAAGGTGGAATTGAACCCATACCCTCCTAACTGTGAGGCGGGCGTGCACGCTAACCAGTGGCCACCGTGCTGCCGTATACGTATGTATATACACATACAGGGTTCAGCAAAATGTTCTGACACATTTGTAGATTTAATTGTCACGTGCCGTGCCAGAGCACGCTCGGCCGGCAACTTCCCTCAGCCACACCCCTTTCGTTACCGTAATGTCTGTCACCTGCTTCCTCTTGTTACTTTGTGTATTTAAACTCTGCCCGTGTGTTCCTCCTGGTTGGTATCTATTGTTGTTTTCGGTTCCTGTCCGCGCCCGGTGTTCCTGTCGTCTGGTTTCCTACCGGTCTTGTCTGGAGGCTCACGGTCAGAATTTTATCCTTGTCCAAGTGGACTTCTGTCTGTCGGTCGGTCTGTCTGTTTGCTGGCCGTGAGTCTCTATCCCGTCTGTGTCTTCGTTGCCCACCTTCCTCCCTTCTAACTCCCTTTTCCCTTCACTAAACCCTGGTCCAAGCTGCATTTGGTCGCCCTGGCTCAACTCATTTCCTGACATTAATAAAGTGCAGATGAATTAAAGAAACAAAAAAGTTTTCTTTTATTTTCGAAAAGTACATACACGTATATGTAGTACATATATAAGTACATACATGTTTTGTTTCGTTTCATTTCATTTTCGTTTCGTTTTCGAATAATGTTATTTTGTTTCATTTCAGTTGCTAACATGAATTGGTGAGCATCATTGTGGAAACGTTTATCAAGAACGAATCTGTAACTGCAACACAATGAGCGTTCCGTTTGCGCTTCAGACTTGGTAGACACGATCCAGTACCTGCTCGAAGCACGATCTTGTTATGGGTCACTAACTTCAAACCCAGTGGATCAGCATTGAAACGAAAATCAACCGACCGACCTCGCACCGCCAGAACTCCAGAAAATGTGGCAGTGCACGCCCGCGACCCCCGTGGGGACAGAGCGGTACAAAAAATGGATGGATAAACCTACTATATATATATATATATATATATACATATATAGGACCTTAATTTTTTACGATCGCGTAACTGCAGCGCACCGCCGAACGCACAACCGTTGCGCGCCGCCGACCACGCAACTGCACCGCGCTGGTCGCATTATTGCGACAGAGCGGTCGCTAAAATATGAGAAAATATTTTTAAAGTCCTAATGTACTTTCCAAAATTTAGGTGAACCTGAATTTGAGTGGACCTCAGTGCGCAGGGAGCTTAATTTGGTCCGATCACGCAACCGCAGCGCGCCGGGTGCTCAGTGTCGCATTGCTTTAGGAGCGTCTTTGTGTTTTAGGATGGCTTTACTGCTCCCACTTGCTTCCTTTGGAGGCATGATTAGAGTTGATGAAATCCTCAGAGTAACGAGAACGTAATAACGAACGGAGTCAGTCGGCATGCGGGTCCTCTTGGCTCATCTCGCAAGGTTCGACAACCGAATTTCGTCCGATATCCGTACCGGGATGTTTGAAAACCGAGGCTCCACTGTGTACATATATATATATATATATATATATATATATATATATATATATATATATATATATATATATATATACACACACACATACATACATACATAAATGGATTGCATTTTTCTTTGCCCAAACGTGGATCACCGGGGCCCCCCTCTGGAGCCAGGCCTGGAACTGGGGGTCAATGGGAAGCGCCTTTGCCCATGCGCCCCAGCACAGCCCGAAAAGGAAACGTGGGTCGGGTCCCCCTTCACATGGGCTCACTACCTGTGGGAGGCGCCAAAGGGGTCGGGTGCCAATTGAGCTGGGCGGCGGCCAAAGGCGGAGACCTTGGCGGTCCGATCCCCAGCTACAGAAGCTGGCTCTTGGGACATGGAATGTCACCTCTCTGGCAGGAAAGAAGCCTGAGATGGTGTGCGAGGCAGAAAGGTTACGACTAGACATAGTCGGACTTGCCTCCACACACAGTTTGGGTTCTGGTACAAGCCCTCTCGAGAGGGGCTGGACTCTCTTCCACTCTGGAGTTGCCCACGGTGAGAGGTGTCGAGCAGGTGTGGGCATATTTATTGCCCCCTGGCTGGGCGCCTGCACATTGGGGTTCAACCCAGTGAACAAAAGGGTAGCCTTCCTCCGCCTTCGGGTGGGGGGATGGGTCCTGACTGGGCAATGACAATGAGACCTGGAAGGGCGTGACTGGGAGGAACACCCTCCCCCAGATCAGAACCCGAGCGGTGTTCTATTGTTGGACTTCTGTGCTCGACATGGATTGTCCATAATGAACACAATGTTCAAGCATAGGGGTGTCTATGTGTGCACCTAGCACCAGGACACCCTAGGCCGCAGTTCGATGATCGACTTTGTAGTCGTGTCATCGGATTTGCGGCCACATGTGGTGGACACTGGTGAAGAGAGTCAATTGATCACCACCTGTTGGTGGGTTGGCTCCAATGGTGGTGGAAGATGCAGGTCCGACCTGACAGACCCATATGCACTGTGAGGGTCTCCTGGCAACGTCTAGCAGAATCCTTTGTCAGAAAGAGCTTCAACTCCCACCTCCAGCAGAGCTTTTCCCACATTCCAGAGGAGGCGGGGGACATTGAGTCTGAGTGGACCATGTTCCGTGCCTCCATTGTTGAGGCAGCCGACCGGAGCTGTGGCTGTAAGGTGGCCTGTCGTGGCGGCAACTCCGCAACCCGCTGGTGGACACTGGCGGTCAGAGATACCGTCAAGGTGAAGGAGCCCTTTTGGGCCGTTTTGGCCTGTGGGACTCCGGAGGCAGCCGACAGGTACCGGATGGGCAAGCGGAACGCGGCTTGGCAGTTGCTGAGGCAAAAATCCGGGCATGGGAGGAGTTCGGCGAGGCCATGGAGAATGACTTCTGGACTTCAGGAGGGGGATGAAGTGCACCATCAACACTGTTTACAGTGGAGATGACGTGCTGCTGACCTTGACTCGGGACGTTGTGAGTCAGTAGGGAGAGGAACCAGGGAGGAGTTCCGAGCATGTCCCTCCCCACTAGTGGACAACCCAGGACGCGCTGGAGAGATTATGTCACTCAGCTGGCCTGGGAACGCCTTGGGATCCCCCAGGATGAGCTCAGGAGAGGGAAGTGTGGGCGTCTCTCCTAAAGCTGCTGTCTCCACGACTCGACCCCGTATAAGCGAAAGAAGATGGTTATGGATGGATGGATGGATGGATGGATATATATATATATATATACCGCCATAAAGCGCACTGGATTATAAGGTGCACCCTCATTGAATTTTTTTATTTTAGAAATGATTTCATATATATGGCGCACCGGATTAAAAGGCGCATAAAATAGAAGCTATACTGCATCAAGCTGAGGTTGACTAGGGTTGTGGTATGCATCCACTAGCCAGTAACCAATGAGCCCTCAGTAAACAATCGCGTTTCTCAAACTATCTCCTATAAAAGTGATCGGAAGCGACTAAAGTTCGATCTAACACATTGGTACTGCTTACTTATGTTTCCCTTCCATATCGATCCGTAAATTTACTCGAAACATTAACGGAGCAACCTATTTTGAAATGAAATAGCCTCGTGCGTATAGCAGCTATCATTATAGCATTAGCCACCCGCAAACTCCCACAAGCCTCAGCTCGCAGACTCCCATGAGCCTCAGCAAAGTGTCATGGCGGCCCCCTGTAAACAATCCCGTTTCTCAAACTTTCTCCCGTAAAAATGATCGGAACTGACTAAAGACTGATTTAACACATTGGTGCTGCTTATTTATGATTCCGTTGGATAATGATCCGTAAACGTACTCGAAACATTAACGGAACAGCCTATTTTGAAATGAAATAGCCTCGCGGGTACAACAGCTATTCAGTGACGCCCCCTGACCACGGTTGCCGTAATACTGGGAAGCGATGCGACCTTCGTAATTTACTAGTCGTACTAAAACGTACTGAAACATTTTGGCAGAGCGCTGTGTACAACCAGTGTGGATCAACAAATTCATCAATTGTTCCATATATAAGGCGCTCTGCATTATAAGGCTCGCTGTGGTTTTTTGAGTAAATTTAAAGTTTTTAAGTGCGCCTAATAGTGCGGAAAATACGGTGTATATATATATATGTCACTGTAGAAGGATTCATTTCTAACAACCAAAAGACTTGAGTGTAGCGCAGCTTCTATTTCATTTGATGTTATTCATTGATTATCTACACACACACATATATATATATATGTATATATATATACATATATATATATATATATATATATATATGTATATATATATATATATATATATATATATATATATATATGTATATATATAAAAGGACAAACCAAACAGTCCACCGTTGCCACTGTTTGGTTTGTCCTTTATGAGCCTTTTTGTCCTTTATGAGCCTTTTTAACAAACCCAGCATTGTTTTACCAAGTATTAGTATTAGTGTTAGTGTTTTGCCCTTACCTTAAATGCATATTCATTGATTGTCTCTATGACTTCAACAAAAGACACTTTGGAGGTGAGAGTGTAGCCATGGTAGATTACTGGCTGTCCTTTATCTCCATCCCAACAGTCCAACTCCACACAACGACAACCATGTTTCAGGGCTCTAAAATAAAACAGGCATCTTACTAAGTTACTAGTATAACTAATGAAATGTGCCTTTAGATTTTATTTTGCAGTTTATCAAAATCTGTACATTTCAAAAGTATAATGCAATACAGGAGGACATCTACTCCTGGTTGACACTCACAAGATAGAGTTAAGAAAGCTGGCTGTGTTGTTGTATGCTGCAGTCCCGCCCCCACAGCCCGCAAGGCTATTTGCTAAGTTTACCATAAACAAAAAGGTCTCCTCGCAAAAATAAGTTTTACCTCGCTCTGTATCTGTATTCCCCAGTATGTTTTTTTTTTATACTCTGGCTGCATCTGCTCATAGTACTACATGCGCATGCGTGTGACAGCAGTCTGCCACATAGATACACATAAAAACTGGATGGGTGGGTAGGTGGGAAGGTTAGGTACGTGGGTAGGTAGGTGGGTCAGTGGGGTTGGGTAGGTAGGTTTGTAGGTAGGTGGGTAGGTAGGGTAGGTAGGTACTTTATCGATCCCAGAGAGAAATTCAGTGTATGGCAGTATCCATACCCAAGAGCAGGCACATTAAAGAGAGAATAAAAAAAGAGCATAACAGATATGTAGAAGATTCTTAAGAATGTCATGCACCAGTCATATATAGTATAAATAAATGAACAGACAAACAATAAACATCAATCATGTTACATATGTCAAATATTAACCCAGAAGCCTGTCCATGATCCATGACTTAAAAAGTCTCACGGAGAAATGATCTATCCGTGGAGCAGGACGGCGTCAGTAGCCTGTCACTGAAGCTACTCCTCTGCTTAGAGATGGTGCTATGCAGTGGGTTGATGGGCTTGGCCATGATGCACAGCAGCCTAGCCAGAGCCCATTGATCTGCCACAGATGTCAGACCAGGCAGCTCTCTGCCCACAACAGAACCCGCCTTCCTCAGCAGTTTGTCCAGGCAGGATGCATTCCTCTTCTTGATGCTACCCCCAGTACGCTACCGCAAAAGAGAGGGCACTCTCCACACAACAGATTAATAAAATATCCGTAGCATCACACTGCAGACATTGAAGTTTGCCAGCTGCCTGAGGAAGTGCGGCATTGTCCTTTCCTGCACAAAGTGTCCACGTGAGCAGACCAGTCCAGTTTGTCGTCCAGCAAACACTTCAAGATCTGTACGACTTCCATACAGACCCCGTTGATGGTCACAGGTTCTGGACGAGGCCTTGGCTTCCTGAAGTCCACCACCAGTTCTCCGGTCTTGGTTGTGTTACGGTGCAGGTGGTTAGAGTCACATTAACTATGAAGTGCTGGACCAGGCTTCTGTACTCCTCCTACCGTCCATCCCTGATACAACCAACAATCGAGCAATGTCATCCGAACACGTCTGCACATGACGGGACTCAGCATTGTAAAGGAAGTCCAAACTGTACACGGTGAACAGGAAAGAAGAGAGCACCGTGCCCTGCGGTCCTCCTATGCTGCTCCCCACAGTCCTCCATGCGCACATATTGAGATCTGGCCGTCAGGTAGTCCATGGCGAATAAAAAACTCTTGAATCTTGAATCTTGAATGATCCATGTTGTGGCATTTTGCTATGTCCGGAAAAGAGGGTCATGTGATGGGGAGTAGGCGGAATCAGAAAGCGAGAGTTGAGTGCGCGAGTATGACTGCAGAGTTGTGATTAAGAAGCTGAAACAAAGCTGAGTGTTTCAATATTACCAAGTGACCTTTCATCACTACCACAAAACAACACATTGTAACAGGAGTGCACGGACCTTGCCTACACTGTTGTGAGTCGCGGGACGAGGATTCGCTGTCGTCGCGTCCCACGGAGCTAAAGCTAAGGCTACCTTGTGTTGGCATGTTAGCGTTGCGGCGAGTGCAAGTGGCTCGGTGGGTGTTTTGGTTGGAGATGGAGCAGCTGAAACCCTCCCAGCAAACTGAGGCTGACTGGTAACGTGGAGGACCAATGGTGGCGTTTCAGGCAGCGCTTCACGCTGTATCTCACTGCGATCAAGGCCGCGGAGGATGACGACGAACGGAAGGTCGCGCTCCTTTTGACGGTGGTGGGAGCTGAAGCTATCGATGTCTTTAACAGCTTCCAGCTGGACAATGTGGTGCCCAGGTCATATGAGAAATAGGAGACATTTACTGCACGTGCATCAAATGGAGCCGGAAATGCGTCAAGGGGGTGGAAGCAGTCCCCCGGACACCTCTGTGGCGGCCCACTCTGCTGAGGAATCAGCGTTTTCACCAAATCAGTGTGATAAACCCAGTGGGTTAAGAAGGACTGGGAGAGTTATCAAGGCCCCACAAAGGTTAATTGAACAGATGTAAGACCACTCTGTTCAGGGCTGACTGTATCTCTGGTGACACCAGGACTGAATGCAGTGTGAATCCACTTAATGCCTTGGCGGCGGCTTGGAAATTTGTCCATAAAGGTTATAAATGGAATCAGTGACAAAGGAAAACCTTGGAGGAGTCCAACCCTCAATTGGAACAAATCTGACTTCCCGTCAGAAATGCAGACCAAACCTTTACAACGGTTATATAGGGAGTGAACCGACCTTATTAAGGTGTTTGGTGTCACATACTCCCGAAGCACCCCCCACAGAACTCTCTGGGGAATACGGTCGAACACCTCCAAGTCCACACAACACATGTAGACTGGTTAGACCAACTTGCATGCACCCTTAAGGACCCTGCAGAGGGTGTAGCGCTGGTTCACTGTTCCACGGCCAGGACCAAAACCATGTTGCTCAACCTAATTCTGATATTCCACCTCCCGATGAACCTTATTTTTATTTTTAATCGAATTGACTAAGGATAGAGGGATGGACCGGTGAAGGAAGCCCTTTTAAAATAACGAGAACGGACACTGAGAAAGAATGGAGGTATGAGGATGGAAGGATGCCCAGGTCGCGGACAAAGTTGGAGGATGGACTGACAAAATCTTGTAAATGCCTACTCTCTTCTTTTTTACATCACATTTTGTGTTGACTTGGGTTGTCTTTATGAAATTTTCAAATTGGATTGATGATCTGAAACATTTTAAGTGTGATAATATGCACAAAAAAAAAATGTTTTAGCAGTGCCATGAAAATAAATAGATATATATATTATATATATATAAGCTTTAAATAACACGTCTTACCGGATATATGCCTCGATTCCGCTCTCTCCAGTCAGCTGATCCTTAGTCAAGTATGTATTGTGGGAAGAGGAAATGAAGTAGTGTGCAAGTGGTTGTTTCATGTCTTGATAAACCCGAACATGTTCTGGGTCAAACACAGAATTCTCCTTGGACAGCATGTACATGGTAAAACCATTGGGTGTCATCAAATGATTCTTCTGAGCTGTATTGAGCAAAAGACAAACATGACAGACAATTAATTCACAAAGATAGCTTGTGTTAATATAATTCCATCCATTCCATTTTAAATGCTCGTTATTTTTGTAGTTCACCTTGAACCATATTTGTATGTGCAGGAGAAGAATACCGTAATTTCACAACCATTGGGCGCACGTAAACGCCTTTACTTTTAGCAAAAAACGAAGGTGCGCCTTTTTAAGAAGGTGCGCTTTCTTGTGGACCAAAATTCAAAAATCTGTAAAGTTGTTTTGTGTGGCTTCCCTAATATACAGGCGTAGACGTAGATCGGGACATAAAAAACAATCAAAGGATTAGACGTAACACGTAGAGGAGTACGTACCGTCGCCGCCATTGTTTAGTGTGGCTTCCGCCACGTAGATCGGGACAAAAAAAAACAATCACAGGACTAGACGTGTCACGTAAAGGAGTACGTACGATCGCCGCCATTGTTTTGTGTGGCTTCTGCCACACAGAAACATAATATACAGGCATCCGATGAACCAATCAGAGGACATTACGTTTTACGTCGATCGGGGCGGTAAACCAATCAGACGACTGGATGTACCACGTAGAGAAGTACGTACCTCCACCGCCATTGGCTTCTGCTAAACAGAGACGTGATATACAGGCACCCGTTTGCTTCCGTTTACGTCTGCTTACGAGGCACAATCAGAGGACTGGACGTGACACGTAGAGGAATACGTACGTCCGCATAGACAGAGACATACTTCCAAGGCACAATTCAAGCTTCCTGGAAAGCCGGGGTCATTGCCGAAGAGCAACGTGACAACAACGAGACAATGACGAGGGAAATTGGCATGTCAGATGGCGAACTTACCCAACTGTTTAATTTGGATTCAGAAGATGAGGACTTGGATGGATTTGCGTATGAATATCGATCAACAATAATGTGAGCACAGTAGAGTACATGATTAAACAGTAGAATAAAGTACAACCGAACTCACTTTCTTGCTCCCGTGACAGATTCTTTTGTTTACCGTAAATCATGGCACGCATGCGCCCTATGATGCGCTGCGCCCTATGTGTGTGTTAAATACAGTAATGGCACACATGACTGAGACTGCGCCTTTTAGTACGGTGCGCCCTTTGGTTGTGAAAATACGGTAGTAGTTTGCTATTTTTTGTTGTTGTTTTGTTTAGCAGGGGTCATCAATTCTTTCGAAACTGCGAGCTACTTCTTGGGTACTCGGGCTGATGCACACATCACAAAAAACTCAAATGACCTATCAATTGTTATGTGTTGTTATTAATGGTATTATTTTATGCAAAGGCACAGATCATAATGACATCTCGCAATATTTAGCAAACAAAAATATGGCACCTAAATTTCCCCCACGGGATCAATAACCGATCGACTTACCGACTGACCTACCTACCTACCTACCTACCTACCTACCTACCTACCTACCTACCTACCTACCTACCTACCAACTTACCTACCTACCTACCTACCTACCTACCTATCTGCCTATCATCCCCTGCGTGAGTGGCCACCTTCCATGGTGAAGGGGTTTGCGTGTCCCAGTGATCCTTGTAGCTAGGTTGTCTGGGCTTTATGCCCCTTGGAGTGTCACCTATCATAAACAGGCCCGAGGTGAGGAACCAAAGCACGGCTAAAATAAATCCTTATGATGAATAAAATAAAATAATTCCGTATTCCCTTGCCCAGGCGCAGGTCTCCGTGACCCCCTTCTCGAGCCAGGCCTGGAGGTGGGGCTCGTCGGCAAGCACCTTGTGGCCGGACAATGTGGATCCCCTCTCCCATGGGCTCACCACCTGTGGTAGGGGAGAAACGGTCGGGTGCTCTGTGAGCTGGTTGGCAGACAAATGTGGTCCGATCCCCAGCTCCAAAAACAAGCTTTAGGGACATGGAATGTCACCTCTCTGGCAGGAAAAGGGCCTGGGCTGGTGGATGAGACAGACAAGTTCCGACTAGACATAGTCGGACTCGCCTCCACACACTTCTCGAGAGGGGTTGGAGTTTCTTCTACTATGGAGTTGTCCATGGTTAGAGGCACTGAGCAGGTGTGGGCATATTTATTGCCCCCCGGCTTGCTGCCTGTACATTAGCGTTCACCGCAGTGGACAAGAAGGCAGCCTCCCTCTGCCTTTGAGTCAGGGACTGTTGTTTGTGCCAATATACCACACAGCAGCTTAGAGTACCCACTTTTTTAGAGTTCTTGGATATTCTGCTGGAGAGAACTCCCGCTGGGGACTCCATCGTTGGCGGACTCAAATCTTCACGTGGGCAAGGACAGGGGGATCTGTAGGGATGTGATTGGGACGACCACCCCACTAATCTGTACCCAAGTGGTGTTCTGTTACTGGACGTCTGTGCACATCACGGATTACCCATATCAAACACCCTGTTCAAACATAAGGGTGTCCACCAAGGATGAGAATGGCAAATGTGAAAAAACACTGAAAAGTAGCCGGGGGTCTGGGCCGATGATACATATACGGTATATATTTATATATATACGTATATACATATACATACACTACCGTTCAAAGGTTTGGGGTCACAAAATTGTTTGGGTGACCCCAAACTTTTGAACGGTAGTGTATATATTTATTTAGATAATTATTTATAGATTATATATATAATCTTCTGTGTAAAAAATCTTATAATATATATGTATACTTATATTCAGAGATTTTTTATAATCTTATACAAATATAAGATATAATTTATAATATTTAATTCATAATATTTTATTATAATAACATTTACACTACCGTTCAAAAGTTTGGGGTCACCCAAACAATTTTGTGACCCCAAACTTTTGAACGGTAGTGTATATATATATATACAGTGGAGCCTCGGTTTTCAAACGTCCCGGTTCTCGAACAAATCGGTATTCGAACGAAAAATTCTAGATTTTTTTGCTTCGGATGTCGGACGAAATTCGGTTGTCGAACCTCGCGAGATGAGCCGAGAGAACTCGCATGCCAACTGGCTCAGTTCGTTATTACGTTCTCATTACTCTGAGGATTGCATCAACTCTAATCATGCCTCCAAAGGAAGCAAGTGGGAGCAGTAAAGACATCCTAAAGCACAAAGACGGTCCTAAAGCAATGCGACAGTGAGCCCCCGGCACGCTGCGGTTGCGCGATCGGACCAAATTAAGCTCCCTGCGCACTGAGGTCCACTCAAATTTGGGAAAGTACATTAGGACTTTAAAAATATTTTCTAAATTTTAGAGACCGCTCTGTCACAATTATGCGACCAGCGCGGTGCAGTTGCGCGGTCGGCAGCGCGCTACGGTTGCGTGTTTGGCGGTGCGCTGCAGTTGCGCGTTCGGACAAAATTAAGCTCCCTGCGCACTGATGTCAACTTAAATTTTGGAAAGTATATCAGGACTTTAAAAATATTTTCTAAATTTCAGCGACGGCTCTGTCACAATAATGCGACCAGCGCGGTGCAGTTGCGCGGTCGGCGACGCGCTACGGTTGGGCGTTCGGCGGTGCGCTGCAGTTGCGTGATCGGAAAGAAATGTGCAAATGAAAAAATGCTTAAAAAAGACGGGTTTTTTGTTTGGAACGGATTACATTTTTTCCATTATTTGTAATGGGAAAACATGATTCGGAACAGAGGCTCCACTGTATATATACATATATATATCATTGAAGATTTACATACAAGATACTACATAGCGGAGGGAATAAAAACGAGTTTAGGGAGAAGATTGAGCATATAGCTGAAGAAGTGGAGGAGATGATGGAGTCGGGTGGTGTGGATGGCAAGTGGCAGGCAATGAAGAAGGCTCTGCTTGAAGCCACAGAGGAGGTGTGCGGATGGTCAAAGGATAAAGCAAGACAAAGAGAGACATGGTGGTGGAATGACAGCGTCGAAAGAGCGGTGAATGAGAAGAGGAGGTGCCATAAAGTATGGAAGAAATCTAAAAGGGAGGCAGACCGAGCGCGGTATGTAGAGGCAAGGAGGGCGTCACGGACAGCAGTGTGGGAGGCCCAAGAGACCAAGAGGAAAGAATTTGCAAGTGAATTGGAGAGTGAGAGAGGACAAAAGAGCTTCTTCAAGATCGCGAATTAAATGGTTAAGGAGAGGCGTGATGTGACCGGTGCAAACTGTGTCAAGGATGAGGATGGCAACATCGTGACAGACAACAGAGGAGTGAAGGAAGTATGGCGAAGGTACATGGAGAAGCTGCTGAATGTGGAGAATGACTGGGATGGAGAGGCGGGATGCGACGAAGTGGAGGGTGAATGTGGCCCGATCACACGGACAGAAGTGGGAGGATGGAAAGGCAGCTGGACCATCTGGAGTGGTGGCAGAGATGCTAAAGGCAGCGGGAGACGTCGGTGTGCAGTGGATGACCGACCTGTGTAACAGTGTCATCGCTGAGGGGCACATTCCGGAGGACTGGACAAGAAGCGTCCTGGTGCCTCTATTCAAAGGGAAGGGGGACCCACTCGCATGCGGGTCATACAGGGCCATAAAGCTGCTGGAGCATGGAATGAAGCTATTAGAGAGGGTGTTGGAAAGGAGGGTGAGGTCACGGGTAAAGGTGGACGAGATGCAGTATGGCTTCATGCCTGGTAAAGGTACAACAGACGCAATTTTTGTCATCCGACAGATGCAAGAGAAACACCAGGAGAAGAGGAAGAGGTTGTACTTCGCTTTTGTTGACCTGGAAAAAGCGTTCGACAGGGTGCCAAGGGAGGTGGTGAGGTGGGCCCTAAGGAAGTCGGGCGTGGAAGAGGGACTGGTTAAGGCTGTGATGGCTCTCTACTGCAGGGCCTGCACAGCTGTTAGGAGTTGGCGACAGTAATGTGTTTGAAGTAAGGGTAGGGGTGCACCAGGGATCAGTGCTCAGCCCATTACTGTTTGCTATCGTGATGGATGTGGTATCGAGGGAAGTGAGGGGTGGACTACCATGGGAGCTGCTCTACGCGGATGACCTGGTATTGATGGCTCACAGTCGAGAAGACATAGCTGGGAAGCTAGCGGCCTGGAAGACATGCCTGGAAGTGAAAGGAATGAAGGTGAATGCGGCAAAATCAAAGGTCATGGTCGGTGGTGCTGGCCTGGGAGTGATATCGCAGTCAGGAGCATGGCCATGTGGAGTTTGCGGGAAGGGAGTGCAAGCTAACTCTATCCGGTGCAAGGGTTGCCAGAGATGGGTACACCGAAGATGCAGCGGAGTAAAAGGCAGCCTACTAGCTGCAAGTGAGACCTTCCAATGCAAGCGGTGTAGGGGAGAAGTCGCCCAAGCAGACCCAGCTGAGCAAGGGTGGCTCGTGGTAGATGGGGAGATGTACGAGGTGGTGGACAGCTTCTGCTACCTTGGAGACATGCTTAACGCTGATGGGGGGGTGGACCTAGCAGTGACCACAAGGGTGAGAAGCGGGTGGAAGAAATTCAGGGAACTCATGCCCTTCTTAACATCTAAGGCCCCATCCCTGAAGATTAGAGGCCAAGTGTACTCAGCCTGTGTCAGAAGTAGTATGACGTACGGAAGTGAGGCATGGGCCCTAAAAACAGAACACGAAGACAAACTAAACCGAGCAGAAATGAGGATGATCAGATGGATGTGTGGTGTGTCAATGAGGGAGGAAAAGACCAGTGCAGAGCTGAGAAAGAAGATGGGAGTGGAGGCCATAGTGGATGTGGTGAGGAGAGGCAGACTGCGATGGTACGGACATGTAGTGAGGAAGGACGAGAACGACTGGGTGAAGAAAGTTATGTCGTATAACGTAGAGGGAACAAGACCCAGTGGCCGACCTAAAAAGACCTGGCAGATGACCGTGGCAGCCGACAGGAAGGCACTCGGCATCAACCACGAGATGGCCATGGACCGTTCCCGGTGGAAGAAGGCCATATCGAGAACCCAGTCCAACCCAGCGCCGCCTGGAAAGCGGACTTTAAACCGATGATGATATCATTGAAGATTTATTCTTTAACGATATCATGACAAGAGCCTAACATTAGCTTACATGTAACATCATGTTACTTTCTAAACACACATGCTTGTAAAAGTACAAATGTACCTTTGTGTTTTTTTTTATTCGATGTGCTCCTTAATGTTCCTCGCGCCGCGACCTCCATAGCTGATCATATCTTGACAGAAAATACACAAAACCTTCCCCAGGACATCTACTTTACAGATATGTTCCGTCAGGCACGTGGTTACGGACTGTGTTCCGAGTTGTACGATGACACTGCTCTCAAGCCATGCCCATCTGAAGCAGTTCTTGATCCCGTTCGACTTGTCTATTTCCCTGGCACGATCGTCGTCTTTTTTCTCCAAAACGTTCGCCATGCTGGCGAAAACCTAGTCGGCCCTAGATCTATCTAACGAAATAACTCGTCTACAAGGGATGAAAACCCAATCGCAAATTCACATTGTGGCGGTGTAAAAACACTTAGTTCTCCGCATAAGTTAAGTTAACAAGTGGAAATGATGTGACGAAAGTAGCGCCAAAATGGTGCTGAAAATAAGGCGGATGTTGTCGCATCACTGCTGCCAGTGAGTTAGGTTTACAGAGGCAAGCCGATTTCCGTACTCACAGCTTAAGTCATTTTGCCTTGAAATGTGCCAAAAGATGCCGTTGCGCCGGGCGGGCAAATGCTCGCGAGTCGCCGAGGCTAACGTTGCCCGCTTCCCTACCCCCCCACATATATAAAAACAATTTCTCAACGGATTTACACGATTCACAAAAGTGATACTTTCTACGGAAAAAAACACGGAAATCCGCGGATCCGCGGAAAATTGTCATCCCTGTGTCCACATGTTGACTTGGTACCAGAACACCCTCGACCGCAGTGACTTTGACTTTGTAGTTGTGTTGTCGGATTAGCGGCCGCACGTTTTGGCCACTTGGGTAAAGTAAGGGGCGAAGCTGTCAGCTGATCACCACCTGGTTGTGAGTTGGATCCAATGGTGGGGGAAGATGCCGATTCGACATGGCAGACCCAAGCGTACTGTCAGGGTCTGCTGGGAATGTCTGTCAGAATCCCCTGCAAGAGTTTCAACTTCCACTTCTGGGAGAACTTTGCCCACGTCCCAGGGGAGTTAAGAGACGTTGAGTCTGAGTGGACCATGTTCCATGCCTACATTGTTGAGGCGGCCAATCATAATTGCGGTCATAAGGTGCTCTGTGCCTGTTGTGGTGGCAACACCCACTAGTGTAATGGGTGCAGTTAAGATGAAGAGTCTCATCTGGCCATTTTGGCCTGTGGGACAGCTGACGGGTACCAGATGGCCAAGCGGAATGCAGCTTTGGAGGTTGCTAAAACAAAAATTTGATCTTAGGAGGAGTTCCATGAGACCATGGAAAACGACTTCAAAGCAACATCAGAGAAAATTCTGGTCCACCATCTGGTGTCTCAGGAGGGAGAAGCAGAATACTCTATATAGTGGAGATAGAGTGCTATTGACGTCGACTCTGGCCGTCGTAAGTTGTTGAGCAAAATACTAGATTTAAACGTTGTTTATGAACACTGTGTAAGAATTTTTAACTCAAGCTTTAAAAAATAAAATGAAACTTTTTTAGATTTTTTTGCACTGATTTAGAATCAGCATTTGCCCTTGCACAAATACTTGCACTTTAAATACTTAACATTACGTATTTAGTAATATTTATGAAGAAACCCAAACTTTTGTTTGAGCTTAGTTTTTTTTTTTAAATATCCTCTGATTTCTCGTTTCAAAGCTTCATAATATATATCACGCACTGGATCCAATGCAATGTTTTAAAACAACAAATTCACTCAAATTTTAACCAAAAAGTAAACAAATATTCAAAATATACAAAACACAATGAGCATCATGCAGGGCAGCGTGGGTCATTGGTAGAGTGGTTGTCTACCCACCCAGACGTTGGGGGTTTGAGCCCCAGCCATTGTGACGATGTCAAAGTATCCTTGTTCAAGACACTTAACCCACAGTTGTTGCAGATGGTATGTCATTAGTAGATGAATGAGGAAGCAGAGTGAAGCGATTTGAGTATCAAATGTAGAAAAGTGGAGATAGACGAGTTAGAGCCCATTGACCATTTAAAATACCCATATGCTTACAATGCTTTTACCTTAAGGGAGGCATTTGTACATCTTGAATATGCAACTCGGCTGGTCTAAACAAACCCTTTTAGCACTGCCCTTAAACAGATCACTTTCCCAAACCATGCACAAAATTGCATGTGTGGTTTCTTTATTGATAAGGAAATTAATGTGAAAATATAAACATGCTTTGAATGTGATTTTTGTTTCTAACAATGGCTTGAATCAACACAATACAGCATTCAGCAATAGTTGTCATCGCCCATCATTCGTTCATTTCAAACCCCTTGATAGCGTACTGCCCATTGCTTCTACAGCCTGGAGAAATTGAAATCTTGCTCATCGCTGATTGCACCAAGGTTTGCAGGGAAAATGTAGGTGAGTATAGAAATGTTTTAGAGAAAAGCAACATCTCTTTTGAAGTTTCAGACAAGTTTTTCAACTCCCTCTTTATGTAAAGGTGTCATTCTCGTGCCAAAACTACACAGTGACTTAAATGCTTTCGAAGCATGCAGTTTGAGTACAGTTAGCACTTTCTCAAAATCTGGATCATTCAAAACTTCTCAAATTTATGGGCCAACAAAGATGCCTTCTGGTTTTTGGTTTGCTTATTTTGGGAAACCTGTTGCAAAGAAAGTCAAACCCATTGGAATTACTCTTCTCTTGCTGTTTAAGTCCAATTTTATATGAAGTGGTGGCAATAATACATCATTGGGCTCAACTAAAAGGAACGTTTTGAGAGCTGCGCTTGGAATATTTCTTGCTTGCCAGTCTCTTCTGACATAGTGTTCTGCGTTTGGTGAATCTTCCTTGCATTCCATAAAAAATGCTTATGACTAATGTTAGGGTTGACAAATTATTTTGATCGTCTGATTATGTTGGAATGTAGACTAGAATTATTAACTTTGTTTAAACTTTTCACCTTTCCTTGACTCTGGAAAGTTTCCACATTCAGTTGTTGAAACTTTCCAAATGGTGTGGAAACATTCTTGGTTAGTTAGTTATCTAAAATGCTTCAATAGTTTCTGTTTTCATAACCTTATAAAACAAAGAGCTGGGACCCCCTGCACTGATTAACCAGTTGCTGAGGTGACCACCAAACATGTCCACTCTCACCCCCACCCTGTTTTCTCAATAAATATGCTCTTGCAAGGGGCCTAAGTCAGACTTCGTTCGAACATCGCTGTTTTCTCCACTTGCAAGTACCGTAATTTTCGGACTAAAAGTCGCTCCGGAATATAGGTTGCATTAGCCATAAAATGCACAATAACGTGAAAAAAAACATATATAGGTCGCTCCGGAGCATAAATCGCATTTTGGGGGGAAATTTATTCGACAAAATCTAACACTAAGAACAGACATGAACGAGCAACAACAGGCTAAACGATAGGTATTCTAACGTGACATAAACACAAACGAAAAGCTGAGAACGGGCCTGACGTAACATTCAGAGTTATTAAAAAAAACTATTACCGTAATTTTCGGACTATAAGTCGCGTTTTTTTTCATAGTTTGGGTGGGGGGGCGACTTATACTCAGGAGCGACTTATATGTGTTTTTTTTCAAAACTTTTCAAAAAAATAAATAAATAAAATGAAACCGCGATAAACGAACCGCAATGTAGCAAGGGATTACTGTAATTTGAATTTCAAGTGACGTCAGCCGCGCGACGTCGCGGTCAGCAGCGCGGCGACGTCAGCAGCGCGGCGACGTCAGCAGCGCGGCGACGTCAGCAGCGCGACGCGGCGTTGTTTACATAAAGGACAAAGATTGACTCGACGGAGCTCTCTTTCACTTCCGTGGATTGAAGTCGGGGGGCGGCGCTCGGCCGGGTGGCTGTCCAGGGACGGTGGATGGGGCTCGGACAATGCTTTTACGCACGCCCGGTCCTACTCTACCGAGCTGTCTTTCACCTCCGTGGATGGAAGTCGAGGGCCGGCGCTCGGCCGGGTGGCTGTCCGGGGACGGTGGATGGGGCTCGGTCATGGCTTTTACGCACGCCCGGTCCTATTCTATGGAGCTCTCTTCCATTTCCGTGGCTGGAAGTCCACGCCGCCACACGCTTGGAAGTTTGTTTTGTTAAATAAAGAGCCGTTTACCAAACCCACGTCTTTCCTTGAACTTTGTTAACGCTACAATATAGTTATATAGTAGATCTGTGGAATAACGACGAGGCTGACGTCAGGGCGCACGCACGCGCGGCGTTGTTGACAAAGGACGAGGAATTTGATCGATGGATTTAATGATTTAGAGTGCACAGATGGTCTGATAACATTATTGCTTATATAATAGTTATTTGATATATAATTCATATATCGTTATATGGGCCTGTGGAATATTTTGAAGTGTAAGAGCCGTCAGCGGCGCGCATGCATTGTTGACAAAGGACGATTGATGGATTTAATGAATTGGAGTGACACAGATGGTTTTATTAACGTGTTATTTATGTAATAGTTTTTTGAATAACTCTGAATTTTACGTCAGGGCCGTTCTCAGCTCTTAGTTTGTGTTTATGTCACGTTAGCATACCTATCGTCTATGGAGCTCTCTTCCATTTCCGTGGCTGGAAGTCCACGGCGCCACACGCCTGTAAGTTTGTTTTGTTAAATAAAGAGCCGTTTACCAAACCCACGTCTTTCCTTGAACTTTGTTAACGCTACAATATAGTTATATAGTAGATCTGTGGAATAACGACGAGGCTGACGTCAGGGCGCACGCACGCGCGGCGTTGTTGACAAAGGACGAGGAATTTGATCGATGGATTTAATGATTTAGAGTGCACAGATGGTTTGATAACATTATTGCTTATATAATAGTTATTTGATATATAATTTATATATCGTTATATGGGCCTGTGGAATATTTTGAAGTGCAAGAGCCGTCAGTGGCGCGCACGCATTGTTGACAAAGGACGATTGATGGATTTAATGAATTGGAGTGACACAGATGGTTTTATTAACGTGTTATTTATGTAATAGTTTTTTGAATAACTCTGAATTTTACGTCAGGGCCGTTCTCAGCTCTTAGTTTGTGTTTATGTCACGTTAGCATACCTATCGTTTAGCCTGTTGTTGCTTGTTCATGACTGTTCTTGGTGTTGGATTTTGTCGAATAAATTGCCCCCCAAAATGCGACTTATACTCCGGAGCGACTTATATATGTTTTTTTTCACTTTTTTGGGCATTTTATGGCTGGTGCGACTTATACTCCGGTGCGACTTATAGTCCGAAAATTACGGTACATAAATAACACGTTTATAAAGCCATCTGTGTCACTCCAATGCATTAAATCCATCGATCGTCCTTCGTCAACAATGGGTGCGCGCCGCTGACGGCGCTAGCACTTCAAAATATTCCACAGGCCCATATAACGATATATAAATTAGATATCAAATAACTATTATAAAAGCAATAATATTATCAAACCATCTGTGCACTCTAAATCATTAAATCCATCGATCAAATTCCTCGTCCTTTGTCAACAACGCCGCGCGTGCGCCCTGACGTCAGCCTCGTCGTTATTCCACAGATCTAGTATATACCTATATTGTAGCGTTAACAAAGTACAAGGAAAGACGTGGGTTTGGTAAACGGCTCTTTATTTAACAAAACAAACTTCCAGGCGTGTGGCGGCGTGGACTTCCAACCACGGAGGTGGAAGAGAGATCCATAGAATAGGACCGGGCGTGCGTAAAAGCCATGACCGAGCCCCATCCACCGTCCCCGGACAGCCACCCGGCCGAGTGCCGGCCCCCGACTTCTATCCACGGAGGTGAAAGAGAGCTCCGTAGAGTAGGACCGGGCGTACGTAAAAGCCATAATAGTTTTTCAAACCTTCTGTGTCACTCCAAATCCTTAAATCCTTCAAACTCTTCATCCTCCGTGTCACTTAGAAACAAAGCCGCTAATGATGCCGGTAGTACGTGGGGCCCTTCGTCATCTTTGTCATCCCGTGATCAATCTTTGTCCTTTTTGTAAACAACCGCCGCGCCACGCCGCGCCGGGCTGCGCCGGGCTGCGCCGGGCTGCGCCGGGCCGCTGACGTCAGTTGAAATTCAAATTACAGTAATCCCTTGCTACATCGCGGTTCGTTTATGGCGGTTTCACTTTTTTTTTTTTTTTGGAAGATTTTTGAAAAAATTCACATATAAGTTATTATTATTATAAGTCGCCCCCCCACCCAAACTATGAAAAAAAAAATGCGATTTATAGTCCGAAAATTACGGTAATAAAAGGGCATACTGTCTCCCTTGTGGTTCTTGCAAATAGAGTGAGCATCACTCTAACAACTAAAGTCTCCACAATGTCAGATTTCTATTCACTCCTGTATACTGGAGGGCTATTCAATTACAAATTCAGTTGGGCCAAAATTTCAAACCTGTAATGTAGCTGGGGTATACACATTTGGCACCCAAAAAACAGACCGTTTTCATTGTCAATTTTACGTCTCAATGTTGAAACGGACATGTTTTTTCTCAAATTGGCGGGATGATGAACGTGTCTGACTTCATAAATGTGTCTGACTTCATAAGACCAAGTCGGGTTGTTATGATGCGTCTAGTGCAGGGGTGGGCAAACTACGGCCCGCGGGCCACATCCGGCCCACGGGACCGTTTAATCCGGCCCGCCAAACCTGAATTAATTGTATTATTAAACTTTTTTTTTTTTTGTCATTTTGCCTGCAATGACTGCGTTTCCCCAGTAGATGGGGAACCGCTCGCCTGCGCATTTACTACCGGAAGCCGTGTCAGAAAGCTCGGTGCACACTCACAAGTGCCTGTACGTACGTACTCAGTAGTACGGACATGGCGCACTCGCGCTCTATTTGTATCAGTCCCGAATTTAGAGCGTGGGCTGTGACGACAGCATTCTTGTAATTCGCTCGCTGAGCTTTCAGATACAGTTTTACGCTAAAGCCACCCACAAACCTTCCCCTGGAATCCTTCCATTAAAATGAGTGGCCCGAAGAAAAGAAGTGAGTGCCGAATGTTAAAGGAGTGGCCAATTTGGCTCGACGTACGCGACGTGACGTTCAGCCTCATCAACCCGTCACAGATCGAGGTAAACGGATCTCTCCTAAGAATTGCCACAACAAATTTTACTCCAGACTATGATGCACTAGCAAAAAAGGGAGACCAACAACACTGTTCCCACTGAAAATGAAGGGGAGGCTCTCAAGTTTGTTGTAAAAAAATGCATTTTGAATATGATTTGTACACATAGCAGGGATTGAAACTAGCGACCATTCTCATTTTCAAACAATGCAGGATGCTCAAGGACATTGATGCACCACCTGTTTGCGACTAATCTTAACCTGTAAAGTTCTTACGGCTTACTTTAAGGAAGTGTTTCCCGTTTCCTCACCTCTGTTACCAGGTGTTTGTGAGTTAAAACTCTGCTCTGATGTTCAGATACCCCTTACCGTGTTGCCGTTTTGATTACTTTATTTGGATGTATGCTTTCACCGATTCTTCAAGATGATATATTTGGTCAGAATGTTTGCTGTTTGATGTGATCTCATAAGATAAACATTTTTCATTAATCTGACCTGCAGGCACTGAAGTGATGGAGACTGTTATTCATAATAATAGTGTCGTATTTTATGAGAATCACTGATAGCAGTTTTTTAATGATTTTTTTTTTTAATGCTGTTAAATGCATTTGTTTTCAAAAAACTTGTTTGGAATATCCATGCTTTACTACCTACTAAAGGCCAAAATCTTTTATGCAATGACCTTTACAGGTCGCTTATATTACTTCACACAAACACTACGTCCATCTGCTCCTGGTTCGGCCCTCCGGTCCAAATTTAGAACCCAGTTCGGCCCGCGAGTCAAAAGGTTTGCCCACCCCTGGTCTAGTGTGTTGGTGGAGTGCCCAGTGCATGTCACTTCTCACTGTCAACCCTCACCGCTGGCTAGCAGTATGCGAACGGGAGAGCCGAGTGCGTAAGTCTCTCCCTGCCAGTACAAAGCCTCTCTAACAGCAAGCCCTATGTAGTGCCTCCACGCGGCGACACATGGTAACTGGGTACAACACGGACCCAGGCTAAACTACAAGGGACTCGGAGGAGGTTTGGCCCTGAGACGTGCGGCACGCAGGCCCACCGGTGTGTGGACACGCCCTGGTGCCCACGAACCAGCCCCCAACTATGGGTTAAATAGTACCACTGCCCAGTGGGCTCCTCGGGAGAGGAATGGGCTAAGGGAGTTAACCCCTACAGAAAATCAATTTCCCCTTGGGTTGGTGTCAGGAAGGGCATCCGGCTGTAAAAAGTTTTGCTCCAAAAATTTTCTCGGTATAGGACTCTCAACCACGAGATGGCCATGGACTGTCCCCGGTGGAAGAAGGCCATACTGAGAATCCAGTCCAACCCAGCGGCGCCTGGAACATGGACTTTAAACCGATGATGATGATGATGAATGAATGATGTGCGACAGAGGGTGGAGTGGATGTATGCAGAAGGTCGGTTGTGCAAGAATGGAGGAAAAATGTTTACAGGAAGTAGACTCGGAGATAAAACCAGCAGAGGTGCCAGAGGGAGAGCTGCAGGAGAAGAACAGCCAAGAACCCAGCCAAAAGGTGATCGCCAAGTCCGAAAGACAGCTTGCTGGAAAAACAACAGCTCCCGCCAAGTCAACCCCCACACACACCGAATCGCCCCTCACCCCCCTCACTTAAATGGAATCAACTCTCATTAGAACTTGCCCACCCCCATGGAATCATCAACCATCAAACTCGGCCCCCACCGAATATAAACTGAATATAAACTGACCAAGAACTTTTGTCGTTGCTTTTTCTGAACGGGGACTTTCTGCTCTTGAGCATTGTTGGAAGAAAAGCCCAGCACTGTATAGTATTTTTCCTGAAAACAGAGCTTTCTTAACAAGAATTGTGATTGAACTCAACCAACCCGTTTAAGTCTAATTTTTGTTTCGGTGTCTTATTTTTTTTCCTAAAACTGAAGAACAAAAACGAGCATGCAGTGAGTGAATCGGATAACAGGTGATTGGCTATAGGCTCTTGCCATGAAGCGCGGCTAGCACGCTTCCCAAATTGCGGACCAAATCCAACGCACTCTGCAGCGGAATCAGGCCGCGGCGGCACAGTCAGAGGCGCAATGAAATACGCGAGTCAAAATTTGTCCTACTATACAGTACATACTTCATATTGATGATTAAGATTGTTATTTTACTGTAGTTATTTGTGAGAAAGCATTTACCACTCTTTGTTAAACAAATGCTATAAAAAAATAAAGGTTTCTACTTCACGAATTTCATCTATCACAGGTTCTATGCAGAACGTAACCCCAGTGAAAAAACAAGGAATTACTGTATCTCCAAACCTTGATATGCAAGAGAAAAGTAAAGACGTTTTTAAATCAGCTTCAAATATCATTTGGGGACACATGAAGCCATCTCTGATTTTTTTTTTTTTGTTGGCCAATGTAAATGTGGGGTAATGACCAAACTTGAAATGTTGATGAACGCATATTGTATGACTGAAATCTTATGGTAAGCATACCCCATTCATTAAGTTCATAGGTGATTATGAGGCTTTGGGCATGTGTGAATGAAGAATCCTCTCCTTGGTCATTGAGGAAATCCCTCAGATCAGCAGTTGAGAGGACACATCCATTAGAGGAATAGAGCATAAAGATGGCATCCAGCTCAGGTCTCCGCAATAACTCTCTGCAGAAAACTTCAATTTCCCCATGGTCCAATCGGCCATCGGCTGAGTGATCACACTTCTGTCAAAGAATTATTTGATGCAGACGCAACTGTTAAAGATTTTGTTTTAAAAATAAAACAGATGTGAAGTTAAATAGTAATGACAGGCAGGTCACATACCTGGAAAAGTTCACAGGCATATTGGTCACTCAAGTCAATATTGATCATTTGTAGCAATGTCTGCACTTCATCATAGCTCATCTTATCATCATGATTCTGATCAGCACGACTCAGGTAAGCATGAATCCAGGTGACATGTATTATCAAGGAAGTTATCGCACTCCAGTAAAATACGTTTTTTACACAGCCGATGATAATATTTGGAAAGTTTGTGTTGAATTCAAAGTAACAAACACTTACGGGCATGTAACCAACTCGCCACACCATTCTGACAAGTGCCAAGACAAGATCTGTAACATAATCAAAACTGAGCTCGGTTTGGACAAACAATGATCTCGTCGATGAGTTTTAAAATGACATAAGAATCGCGTGAATAACAATCAGTTTATGAATGGAAAATTATCAAAATAAGAGACAAACACAAATGTGTCTGTTTGCATAATTTCTCACTATTTGGGGCTTTGTGATTTTATAGCGCAGATGAACAGAAAGTTGACTTAATTTTGATTGTTTGCATGTGGCATACTAAACCCAACCAGAATATTCTACATTTATCAAAGGATATTGATCAAGTTTCTCTTTCTGAGTCATGTTGCAAATTCTTTCCTGCAGTGTCCGGATGCCGCGGGTCCAATGATAAGCCTCTTCATGGTTCTGGCAGAGAAGATCCAGATTCTTTCGGGGACCTTTGAAGACCACCGTCAAACACCGTTCTTCAGGTACTGCACCAACCATCTGCCGAAATGTCCCCGAATGACAGCCCTCACATACGCACTCCACCTCTGTGATGGAGACTGAGTGAATGAGGGAGACGAAGAATGAAGAAAACAAAGTTATTATTTTTATTGTTGATGACTTTTCTAATTTTCACTTTAATTTTGAGGCAATGTGACATACATATGTTAGTGATATTTTCATTACATGTTTGATATTAGTTTGAACAAATAAGATCAGACCAGATTGAAAGAAATATCGGACGTGTTGTCAAAGGCATTGAAGCTGTTGTTTGAAATTGGCTATAGTATCAAAAACTGTTTTTTTTTATTTATCTGCTTCCGTCGGATTTGTACACAAGCCAGACTTGCACTGTGGAGACGTTACTGACTATTAGTTACTATTATTGTCACATGGTCATCAAAACAGGATGTTTAGTATATATTGCTTACGGACTTAATGAGTTACAATTAGACATGAAGCATTACAAGGACTGGGACACTTCAGTGCTTGTTAAATGGGTGTCACTGTTGGTTCTTATTTAACCACAGGTGCCAATACATATGGAGGGGTACTGTACGTGGTAAACTGTCCACAATCAATGTTCTAAATCATGTCTTGTAGCAATTTAAGACCTCCCAAAGCCAAGTGAGTTGAAAATGGTATTACAGCTGTTGAGTAAGTACAGGGCACTAAACTACAGATTGTAAAACCAAAAGTGACGGGCATGCCCTATAATCTCAATGTTTGAAATTTGTTTGGGGGGGTGGTTTAGTTCCCGTTGAAGATTTTAAATACAATTTAGAGAGTCTATAATAAAGGCCCCGCCCTTCCCCTTTGGCCAGCTGTGGAGAATGGAGCTGTGTTTTCATGTGCAGAGCAGAAAGTACCAATTACGCTTAACTAAAATAGACACACAATGTCTATCTATCTATAGTATATCTCTCTCACTCTGTCTTTCTCTCTACACATATACTATACATATATGTACACACACACACACACACACACACACACACACACACACACACACACACACACACACACACACACACACACACACACACACACACACACATATATACTATATATACACTGCTCAAAAAAATTAAAGGAACTGTTTTTTATCAGGGTATGGCATGAATTCAATGAGACGTTTCTGATAAGGTTTTGGTCAGATATGTGGCAGAGGGGGTTGTTAATCAGTTTCAGCTGCATTGGTGTTGATGGAATTAACAACAGGTGCACTAGAGTGGCAACAACGAGATGGTCCCCAGACTGATTTTGCAGGTGGAGGCCATTTGATCTTTTTTAACTGTTTTTCCACAAGTGTTGGCTTTAGTCATTATCACGACTGGGCGCATGAGGGGATTTCTTAACCCTCCTGAAGTTGCGCAGATTGTCCAACTCCTCCAGGATGGCACATCCATGCGTGCTGTTGCAAGAAGATTTGATGTGTCTCCCAGTACAATCTCCAGAGCATGGAGGAGATTCCAGGAGACAGGGAGTTACTCTAGGAGAGCTGGACAGGGCCGTAGACGGTCCTCATTCCATGAGCAGGACCGATATCTGTTGCTTTGTGCTTAGAGGAACAGGTTGAGCACTGCCCGAGCCCTACAGAATGACCTCCAGCAGGCTACTGGTGTGAATGTTTCTGCCCAAACAGTCCAAAACAGACTTCACGAGGGTGGCCTCAGGGCACGACGTCCTGTAGTGTTTCCTGTGCTCATTGCTCAGCACCGTGGAGCTCAATTGGCATTTGCCATAGAACACCAGAATTGGCAAGTCCGCCTGTGCTTTTCACCAGGGATGTGGACTCGGTCGGATTTTTGCACCGAGTCCGAGTCCGGCCTCTTGACCAGGAGTCCGAGTCCGGCTGTCCATTTTTTCTGTTAAATCATGTGACTGCTTAGTCTTTATTCAAGGCTAATTTAGATCAAAATCTAAATAATTACAACAGTTTTGTGATGGCTTTGTCTTTATTAAACATATAAACGAATACAATAAACAGATACTTTCAAGTTTTAATCATTAACTACACCATTATAGCTCAGACATTTATCTAAACACAAATAATTAGTGACGACCCCACAACTATCGAAACACATCAATGATATAAGCTGGGTGACATAATCGTCCTTGACATTGGTACATAATGTAAACATTAGCCTAAGTGCAACTCAACGTGGCCGCATTGATCGTAACTTACGCTCCGTTTCCCCCCCAAATCTAGAGGCAAAGCATTGTTCTCTCGCTGCTCCCGGTGTTGTGCTTGATTTGGTTCCCCCGTGAGATCTTGTTCCCCCTGCCGCGGTAGCGCGCACGCCTTATAATAATTAATAATAATTCATTCAATTTATATAGCGCTTTTCAATAACCCAAAGTCGCTTTTACATGGAATAAAAAAGAGTGGGGGGGGGGGAGAGAGAGAGAGACAGTAGGTTATAGTTAACAAGACATCGGTCAGCAGTGCGAAGGAGATGGATGGAGGAGCAGGAGGGGCGGGAGCGGAGGTTGTTGAGGTTGCCAGTACGGGAGGTGGGGGTGACGGGGGGTTGGTAGTCCAAAAAGAGGAGATGGGTGAGCCATCGGGGAAATGCTGGTCAGATGTAGCGGCGACGGCGAAGGATCCCAGCCTCGTGTGGAAGCAGCAGTGGACCAGGTGGTGATGCCGGTCGACCTCGACTGCACCCGCTCGAACGGCAGGCCCCAACGCACCACGGCGGCACATAGCAGAGCCACAGTTGGCGAGCCCGCAGGGAGTGGAGCCCGTCCCCCAAGGACGCCGGACGGAAGGCCAGAGAGCCGGGCCAGAGCTGCCGTCAAGTCCACAGCAGGCGGCCACAGGCTCCGAGTCGGGAGGCAGGAGGGTCCGGTGGTGGCCTTGGCCAGTTGGCTGTTGGCTAGCTGGCTAACGTAGTTGGTAGTCCGAGGGAGAGGAAACAGATAGGTGAGAGCGGAGCTGCGGGGATGCGAGGTGGACGAAAGACAACACGAGAAAAATAAAAGAGACGGGTGCACTGAAAACGGGAAAACGAAAAACAAGTAACGGACACGGTCCGGGACAGAAGCGGCAGTCAACAAATCTGACGCCAGCGTGCTCTAACCCGGAAGACAACAGACGGTGGGGGAGGGTTAGGAAAGCCTTATTTGGAAAGCGAAAAACCGATGTCGTACGGCGTCAGCACTATGTTGTTTTCAATAAAAACATGAAGAACTCACGTTTGCGTCAGTCAATTTTAATTTTTATAAAGGATTATTCTCATTTGATGTCTTTAAATTCATCCGCGTTCTGCCATTGAAGCGGGGTGCATTCAAAGACCAGTCGTACAGACGGAATACTCATTCATTTCACCAAAACGCAACAATATAATTACGTGAGCTCTTTGCATAAATCTCGATGCAAAGAAACTCCTCTTTTTGGGAACAGGCTACAAGGAGTATATATTACAAAGGAGACTTTATACTTAATTGTGATCATCATCATTCATCCATCCATCCATTTTATTTTATTACTCAGGTATTTTCAAAGCAAATTAATATTGTTGCATTTATTAATTTGCTTTAACATGACAGCGCAATATAATTAAAAGCTGACACTATAGCAATGTCAAACGTGTTCATTTAAGAAAAAAACACACACGTTTTGTGATCAAATCTTTCATAACGAGAATGATTTGAGTGAATTGATTTTACAATTTGTATCCCCCCTCCCCACCATCTGTCACTTTGCTTGGGACAAAAGGAGCCTTCAGAACTGAAATTTCTTCTCAATTATTCATTCAAATCAATTCACTCAAATCATTCTCGTTATGAAAGATTTGATCACAAAACGTTTCCGTCTGTACGACTGGTCTTTGAATGCACCCCGCTTCAATGGCAGAACGCGGATGAATTTAAAGACATCAAATGAGAATAATCCTTTATAAAAATTAAAATTGACTGACGCAAACGTGATTTCTTCATGTTTTTATTGAAAACAACATAGTGCTGACGCCGTACGACATCGGTTTTTCGCTTTCCAAATAAGGCGTGCGCGCTCCCGCGGCAGGGGAGAACCGCGGCTGGTTCTTCCAGTTTGGCTGCGCGCGGGGCATTGTGGGTCTTGTACGTGCACGCACGCAGGCAGGCAGGCGCGGGCGCGCACGCAACAACTAAATTTGTCTTCATAACAAGCAAGCAGGGCTGTGGACAGTATTCCTACGCGCATTCTCAGCAGCATGATGAAAATAAAATGGAACGTATTTTTTTTATTGTCGGACTCGGTGGACTCAGTCAAAATCAGCACCGGGTCCGAGTCCGGCAAAAAATGACCGAGTCCGACCGAGTCCGAGTCCCCGAGTCCGAGTCCACAGCCCTGCTTTTCACAGATAAGAGCAGGTTTACCCTGAGCACCTGTGATAGACGTGAAAGGGTCTGGAGAAGCCAAGGAGAGCGCTATGCTGCCTGCAACATCATTCAGCATGACCGGTTTGGTGGTGGGTCAGTGATGGTCTGGGGAGGCATTTCCATGGAGGGACGAACAGACCTCTACAGGCTAGAGAACGGCAGTCTGACTGCCATTAGGTATCGGGGTGAAATCCTTGCACCCATGGTGCAGTAGGTCCTGGGTTCCTCCTGATCCACAACAATCAGCCTGTTGTGGCAAGAGTATGCAGACAGTATCTGGAGGATGAAGGAATTGACACAATTGAATGGCCCTCACGATCACCTGATCTAAAACCGATAGAACACCTCTGGGACATAATGTTTCGGTCCATCACACGGCGCCAGGTTGCTCCTCAGACTTTACAGGAGCTCACTGATGCCCTTAGACAGATCTGGGAGGACATCTCACAAGACACCATCCGTCGTATCATTAGGAGCCTGCCACGACGTTGTCAAGCATGCATACAAGCTCATGGGGGCCACACAAGATATTGAAAAGAATTTTGAGTTGCAGAAATTGAATTTAGGCAAAAAGGACGAGCTTCCCATATAATTTTTTCACTTTGATTTTTGGGGTGTCTGTATACTGAGCCCTCTGTAGGCTGAAAACTTTTATTTCCATCAAAAGATGTGGCATCCTTTTGTTCCTGAGACATTAAACTGTCCATATCAGTATAGATATCCCCCTAAAAAAATTCACCATTGAAATCTGATGTGTTTTCAGTGTTCCCTTAATTTTTTTGAGCAGTGTATATATATATATATATATATACAGTGGAGTCTCGGTTTTTGAACGTCCCGGTTCTCGAACAAATCGGTATTCGAACAAAAAATTCGAGATTTTTTTGCTTCGGATGTCGGACGAAATTCGGTTGTCGAACCTCGCGAGATGAGCCGAGAGGACCCGCAGGCCAACTGACTCCTTTCGTTATTACGTTCTCGTTACGCTTAGGATTGCATCAACTCTAATCATGCCTCCAAAGGAAGCAACTGGGAGCAGTAAAGCCATCCTAAAACACAAAGACGCTCCTAAAGCAATGCGACACGGAGCGCCCGGCGCGCAGCGGTTGCGCGATCGGACCAAATTAAGCTCCCTGCGCACTGACGTCCACTTAAATTTTGGAAAGTACATTCGGACTTTAAAAAAATTTTCTAAATTTCAGCGACCGCTCTGTCACAATAATGCGACCAGCGCGGTGCAGTTCTGCGGTCGGCGGCGCGCAACGGTTGCGCGTTCGCGGTGCGCTGCAGTTGCGCGATCGGACAAAATTAAGCTCTCTGCGCACTGATGTCCACTTAAATTTTGGAAAGTACATCAGGACTTTGAAAATATTTTCTAAATTTCAGCGACGGCTCTGTCAAAATAATGCGACCAGTGCGGTGAAGTTGCGCGGTCGGCGACGCGCTACGGTTGCGCCTTCGGCGGTGCGCTGCAGTTGTGCGATTCCATAAAAATTATGAACAGAATCGGTGACAAAGGGCAGCCTTGGCGGAGTCCAACCCTCACTGGGAACGAATCCGACTTACTGCCGGAAATGCGGACCAAACTCTGGCATCGGTGATACAGGGACCGAACCGCCCTTATCAGTTGGCTCGGCACCCCGTACTCCCGAAGCACCCTCCACAGAACCTCCCGAGGGACACGGTCGAACGCCTTCTCCAAGTCCACAAAACACATGTGGACTGGTTGGGCGAACTCCCATGCACCCTCGAGGATCCTGCCGAGGGTGTAGAGCTGGTCCACTGTTCCACGGCCAGGACAAAAGCCACACTGCTCCTGCTGAATCCGAGGTTCGACCTCCCGACAGACCCTCCTCTCCAGCACCCCTGAATAGACCTTACCAGGGAGGCTGAGTGTGATTCCCCTGTAATTGGAACACACCCTCCGGTCCCCCTTCTTAAAGAGGGGAACCACCACCCCAGTCTGCCAATCCAGAGGCACTGCCCCCGATGTCCACGCAATCTTGTAGAGGTGTGTCAGCCATGACAGCCCCACAACATCCGGAGCCCTTAAGAACTCCGGGCGGATCCCATCCACCTTGCCACCGAGGAGTTTTTTAACTACCTCAGTGACTTCGACCCCAGACATTGGAGAGTTCGCCTCAGAGTCCCCAGGCCCTGCTTCCACAATGGAATTGAGGAGGTCTTCGAAGTATTCTCCCCACTGACTCACGACGTCCCGAGTCGAGGTCAGCAGCACGCCATCTCCACTGTAAACAGTGTTGACGTTGCACTGCCTTCCCCTCCTGAGATGCCGGATGGTGGACCAGAATTTCCTCGAAAACGTCCGGAAGTCATTCTCCATGGCCTCGCCAAACTCCTCCCACACCCGGGTTTTTGCCTCAGCAACTGCCGAAGCCGCGTTCTGCTTGGCCATCCGGTACCTGTCAGCTGCCTCCGGAGTCCCGCAGCCAAAACGGCCCGACAGGACTCCTTCTTCAGCTTGACGACATCCCTTACCGCCGGTGTCCACCAACGGGTTCGGGGATTGCCGCCACGACAGGCACCAATGACCATACGGCCACAGCTCGGCCACCTCAACAATGGAGGCGCGGAACATGGTCCACTCAGACTCAATGTCCCCCGCCTCCCCCGGGACGTGGGAAAAGCTCTGCCGGAGGTTGGAGTTGAAGCTCTTCCTGACAGGGGATTCTGCCAGACGTTCCCAGCAGACCCTCACAGAGCGTTTGGGTCTGCCAGGTCGGACCAGCATCTTCCCCCACCATCGGAGCCAACCCACCACCAGGTGGTGATCAGTTGACAGCTCCGCCCCTCTCTTCGCCCGAGTGTCCAAAACATGCGGCCGCAAATCCGATGACACGACTACAAAGTCGATCATTGAACTGCGGCCTAGGGTGTCCTGGTGCCAAGTGCACACATGGACACCCTTATGTTTGAACATGGTGTTCATTATAGAAAATCCGTGTCGAGCACAGAAGTCCAATAATAGAACACCGCTTGGGTTCAGATCGGGGGGGGCGTCAAAATATAAGAATATCATGAAAAGTAGGGTATTCAACTAATCACTTGAATCGTCTAACTCGAAATACCTGCAAGGGTTTCCTGAGCCTTGAAAAACACTCAGCTTGGTTGAGTAAAATATCACAAGTATGGAGGAGACTGCTGATCTGACTGCTGTCCAGAGGACCATCATTGACACCCTCCATCAGGAGGGTAAGACACAAAAAGACATTTCTCAAAGATCAAGCTGTTCAGAGAGTGCAGTTTCAAAGCACGTCCACAAAATGCCTGTTGGAAGGGGGAAATGTGGCAGAAAACGCTGCACAACCAAGAGAGATGACCGCAGCCTTAACAGCATTGTGAAGAAGAGTCGCTTCCAGAATTTGGGGGAGCTTCAAAGACAGTGGACTGAAGCTGGAGTCCAGGTATCAAAAGCCACTGTTCACAGACGTGTCCGGGAAATGGCTACAATAACCGTATTCCCATGGTCAAGCCACTTCTGAAGCGTCTGACTTGGGCTATGGAAAAGAAGTACTAGACAGTTGCAGAGTGGTCCAAAGTCTTCTTTTCAGACGAAAGCAAGTTTTGTATTTCATTTGGAAGTCAAGGGGCCAGAGTCTGGAGAAAGGCTGGAGAGGAGCAAAATCCAAGTTGCTTGAAATCCAGTGTGAAGTACCCATAGTCAGCGATGGTTTGGGGAGCCATGTCAGCTGCTGGTGTTGGTCCACTGTGTTTCATCAAGTCCAGAGTAAACGCAGCTGTGTACCAAGAGATTTTAGACCACTACATGTTTCCGTCTGCTGAAAAGCTCTATGGAGATGATGATTTCATTTTCCAGCATGATCTAGCACCTGCCCACAGTGCCAAAACCACCAGTAAATGGGGTACTGACCATGGCATTACTGTCCTCGATTGGCCTGCCAATCCCCCTGACCTGAACCCCATAGAGAATTTGTGGGGTAATTTGAAGAAGCTGAAAGACACTAGACCCAACAATGCAAATGAGCTAAAGGCATCCTGGGCATCCATAACACCTCAGCAATGCCACAGGCTGATTGTCTCCATGCCATGCCGTACTGATGCAGTAATACGTGCAAAGGGATTCCCAACCAAGTACTGAGTGCATTAATGGACATTTTCAAATGTTTGATTTTGTTTTGCTGTTATAAATCTTTTTTTTTTTAATTGGTCTGAGGAAATATTCACATTTTTTGAGATAGGATTTTTGAGTTTTCTTAAGCTGTAAGCCATAATCAGCAATAATAAAATAATAAAAGGCTTGCAATATTTCAGTTGATTTGTAATGAATCCAGAATGTATGACATTCTTGTTTTTTTAATTGCATTACAGAAAATAGAGAACTTTATCACAATATTCAAATTTTCTGAGACAGTCATATATGTATATATTGGTGGCTCGGTAAGGCACTGGGTGGCACGTCCGCCTCACAGTTGGGAGGGTGCGGGTTCGATTCCACCTCCGGCCCTCCCTGTGTGGAGTTTGCAAGTTTTCCCCGGGCCCACGTGGGTTTTCTCCGGGCACTCCGGTTTCCTCCCACATCCCAATAACATGCTTGGTGGGCCGATTGAAGACTCCAAATTGTCCCTAGGTGTGAGTGCGAGTGCAAATGGTTCTTTGTCTCTGTGTGCCCTGCGATTGGCTGGCAACCGGTTCAGGGTGTCCCCCGCCTACTGCCCAATGACGGCTGGGATAGGCTCCAGCACTCCCGCGACCCCCGTGGGGACTAAGCGGTTCAGAAAATGGATGGATGGATGGATATATATATATATATATGTATTAGAGAAAGTACTTACTATTTTAAGATTGCGTATACTTTGAAAATGGGTCAAGTGGATCAGCAATGCAACACACAGATTAAAATGTATTTGGTTTTGTACTTTACTGTCAGCTCTGGATTTGTATCTTTATTTTTATTATTTAAATATATTATGCTTCTTGTATTTCCTAATAATTTGCCTCACACTGACAGAACAACAATTTGTTTCAATATAGTATACATAGTATGTCTCAATAAAACAGAATAATATTGATTAAAAATGCAAACCACTTACAGGATTGTTGCTCTTTGGCTCGACTTAAAGTTTTGCGGGACTGGCACCAAATAGTGACACCATCTTCCAGCAGCTTCAGGGTACGTTGCTTTTGCCAATGAGGTGATCGGACCTATACACGAAAATGATTGATATATTAGTTCTTCTTTTCTGTTATGTTCAGCTAAATTAGACAACTGCAAACATCTGCTTGTACTTCTAACAATCAATATTTTCGCCAATTTTGGACGTTTAAGAACAAATCGGTGACTGAATCATAATGAAATTTATGTTTCGGTATTATCTACACTGTCAATTTCAAAGGAGACCTTTTTTGCTTTTAAAATAATTTTCTTGTGTACCTGGAGTATAATGGAGTGTAGAAAAATGTAGTATATCACTCCAGGTGCTGCAGTGATACTGTTATGATCATTTTGGGGGGACTGTTTTTTACTCTTTTCGGATTTCTCCATTTTCTATGAAGTTTTTTTTCTCTATTACATCACATTCGTTGTAGTGGGACAAACCAAACAAGGTAATGGGTGTTGCCAAACGGAAATCCAAGTAATAAACATGGCGAATTCGCGGATCCGCCATGTTTAAGAAGGAATCCGCTTTGTGTATTACTTGGTGAGACTTTTGTAGTCCAAACAACTCAAGTGGAGAGATCAAAATGTTTCATTGTTCATCGGGAGGTCGAATCTCGGACTCAGGAGGAGCAGTGTGGTTTTCGTCCCATCCGTGGAACAGTGGACCAGCTCTATAACCTCGGCAGGATCCTCAAGTGTGCATGGGAGTTTACTCATCCAGTCCACATGTGTTTTGTGGACTTGGAGAAATCGTTCGACCGTGTCCCTCGGGAAGTTCTGTGGAGGGTGCTTCGGGAGTACAGGGTCCCGAGCCAACTGATAAGGGCGGATTCGTTCCCAGTGAGGGTTGGACTCCGCCAAGGCTGCCCTTTGTCACAGATTCTGTTCATAACATTTATGGACAGAATTTCTAGGTGCAGCCGAGGTGTTGAGGGTGTCCAGTTTGGTGACCTCAGCATTGCATCTTTGCTTTTTGCAGGCGAAGTGGTGCTGTTGGCTTCTTCAAGCCGTGGTCTCCAGCTTTCACTGGAACGGTTCGCAGCCGAGTGTGAAGTGGTTGAGATGAGGATCGGCACCTCCAAATCTCAGTCCATGGTCCTCTGTCGGAAAAGGGTGGAATGCCCTCTCCGGATCGGGGACAAGATCCTGCCCCAAGTGGAGGAGTTCAAGTATCTTGGGGTCTTGTTCACGAGCAAGGGCAGGATGGAGCGTGAGATCAACAGGCGGATCGGTGCAGTGTAATACGAACTCTGTACCGGTCTATCGAGGTGGAAAAAGCTGAGCCAAAAGGTAAAGCTTTCAATTTACCGGTCGATCTATGCTCCTCCCCTCCCCTATGGTCACACGCTATGGGTCGTGACCGAAAGAACAAGATGCCGGCAAACGGCCGAAATGAGTTACCTCCGCAAGGTGTCCGGGCTCTCCCTTAGAGATAGGGTGAGAAGCTCGGTCATCCGAGAGAGACTCGGAGTACGTTGAGAGGAGCCAGATGAGGTGGCTCGGGCATCTCACCAGGATTCCTCCTGGACGCCTCCCTGGGGAGATGTTCCGGGCATGTCCCACCGGCAGGAGACCCTGCGGACGAACCAGGACGCGCTGGAGCGACCATGTCTCTCAGCTGGCCTGGGAACGCCCCGGGATGAGCTGGACGAAGTGGCTCGGGAGAAGTAAGTCTGGGAGTCCCTCCTTAAACTGCTGACCCCGCGACCCGACCCCGGGTAAGCAGATGAAGATGGATGGATGGATGGATGGATGGATGGATGGATGGATGGATGGATGGATGGATGGATGGATGGATGGATGGCATACCACTTCACTCAGACAGCTCAGAAACTCAGAACATTGAGTGGAAGAGGTTTGCCACCCAGGCCACCAGGGACTCCATCATTGATATTGACTCCTACGCCTCCGCTGTGGTGGATCACATCAACTCCATCATTAACAGTGTCACCACCACCAAACGGATTACCACATTTCCAAATAAGAAGCCGTGGATGAACAGCGAGGTCCGTCTACACCTTAAGGCACGTGACACTGCCTTCAGATCTGGGGACAAGCAGGCCTACTGCTCAGCCAGGGCTGCCCTGAATAAAGCAATGAAACAGGCCAAGCACAGCCACAAGCTAAAGGTGGAGGATCATTTCAACAACAACGATCCCCGGCACATGTGGCAGGGCATCCGGGCCATCTCGGACTACAAACCCTCTATCAACCCCCCCACTGCAACCAACCCCTCCCCCGTCGAACTCAACCATCACTATGCCCGCTTCGACAGAGACAATCAGGAGACGGCCACCAGGATTGCCCTCCCCGCTGATCACCAACCCCTCACTCTCTCAACCACTGAAGTGTGCGCGGCACTGAAAAGGACAAATGCACGCAAAGCAGCTGGCCCTGATGGCATCCCCGGCCAGGTGCTCAGGAACTATGCTGAGCAGCTGACGAAGGTGTTCACCGACATCTTCAACCTGTCTCTGGCCCAGGCAACTGTCCCGTTGTGCTTCAAGACCACCTCCATTGTGCCGTTGCCTAAACACTCCTCTGCGAAGGGCCTCAACGACTACCGCCCAGTTGCACTCGTCTCCCACTTCATAAAGTGCCTCGAGAGGCTGCTCCTGGGTCACGTCAAATCTGGGCTCTCACCTTCTCTGGACAAACACCAATTTGCCTACCGAGCAAACAGGAGCACGGATGACGCCATCTCCTCTGCACTACATGCAGCCCTCTCCCACCTGGACGAGAGCAACACCCATGTGCGGATGCTGTTCATCGACTTCAGCTCTGCATTCAACACCATCATCCCCTCCAAACTCATCACCAAACTTGGCAACCTTGTGGAGAACACGAACCTCAATATCAACCCCTCTGTCATCAACTGGATACTTGACTTCCTAACCAACAGACCCCAGTCCGTTAGGTTAGACGGCCTCATCTCCTCCACCCTAACCCTGAGCACCGGCGTCCCACAGGGTTGCGTGCTGAGCCCACTCCTCTACTCCCTCTACACCTACGACTGCACTCCTGCGCATGGCTCGAACACCATCCTCAAGTTTGCAGACGACACAACAGTGGTGGGCCTCATCAAAAACAACGATGAAACGGCCTACAGGGAGGAGGTACAGCACCTGACGACGTGGTGTGCCAACAACAACCTGGCCCTCAACACCAACAAAACCTAGGAGCTCATCGTTGACTTATGGAAGACTGAGGCTGACACGCACGCCCCCATCCATATCAACGGGGAGGAGGTCGAGCGGGTCGCCAGCTTCAAATTCCTGGGTGTCCAGATCTCCGATGACCTCTCCTGGTCCCTCAACACATCGTCACTGGTCAGCAAGGCCCACAAGCGTCTCTTCTTCTTGAGGAGACTGAGGAAAGCCCATCTATTGCCTCGAATCCTGGTGAACTTCTACCGGTGTACCATCGAGAGTATCCTCACCAACGGCATCACGGTCTGGTACGGCAACTGCATAGCCGCGGACCGGAAGTCACTGCAGAGGGTGGTGAAGATGGCCCAACGCATCATCGACACATCACTTCCCACCATTGAGTCGATTTAACAAAAACGGTGCCAGAAGAAGGCACGCAGCATCATCAAAGACTCCAGTCATCCCAACCACAGACTGTTTACGCTTCTTCCTTCTAGGAAGCGATACGGACTCTTCGGGTCAGGATGAGTAGACTGAGGAAAAGCTTTTTGCCCTCCTCCGTCATCGACCTGAACTCCGCAGCACAACACCCCTGTCATCCCCCTGAACTCTTATCATTCAGCACAATAACCCCACCTCAACAACACTTGTATTACCTGCATATACTGTCCATATCTGCATATAATTCTATATAATCTATATATTTATTCATCACTCTTACTCCGCTTGTACATATGTGTTCATATCTGGTTATACTGACACTATATTTATTTATAACCCTATATTTATAATTAGCATTCTAGTACCGCCTGCAAATATTTGTTCTACTGCACCTTATTGTAAATACTTAGCCAGTCATATCCGCACACGTCCCTCTTGTATATTATCCCGCATAGTATAACTCACCTCATATTTACCTGATTGCACTGTACCTACTGTTCAGTATTCTTTTTACTCTGCACTTTACTGCTTTTTGCACTTCTGGTTGGATGTCAAAGTTCTTTTTGCTGTACTGTACTTGTGCTGTACATTGACAATAAATTTGAATCTAATCTAATCTAAATGTGTTGTGACTGTACATAAGTAGAAAGGTTATGGTGCTGTAACAAGCCCTGCGCTCTGGCACAATAACTGCACAAAAAACAAAGAAAACACTGACAATTATTTATCTTCATTGCTTGTACAAAATAGTGCTCCTTCACTTTCCTTGTTTTATTCATTGCAAGGCGCATTTTGAAATACATCGGCTGGGTCATTGCGATTATTCACAATTAATCGCAATAGCCACAAAATCCCCCAAAAAGTCAAAAGTAGTGTATAGCAGTTTTTATTTTAATGTATAAATGAAAGTGCCAAAAAATGTGATGGGCTAAAACGTTTGACAATTTTTATACACCAACATTGAAATAAAGTTTAAAGTGTTAAAAATGTAATCAAAGCAAACTAAAGCTTATTGCCACTGCCAGGGCATCAATGTTATCCTGTTTGTCCTATTAAAAAATAAATAAAACACTACTACAAGTAATACTACTACTACGACGACTACTTCTACTTCTACTACTACTACTACTACTACTACTACTATTCATACTAATAATCGATTTTACGGCCTGATGCTGACGGAGATCTTGTCGCCAACACGTACCACCTGAGGTCTCTGACTGAGGAAGTCTAGTAGCCAGTTGCAAAGGTAGGCACTGAGGCCCAGCTTGGCGAGTTTGCAGATGAGTCGTTGTGGCACAATGGGGTTGAAGGCAGAACTGAAGTCCACAAACAGCAATCTCACATACGAATCCCTACTCTCCAGGTGGGTGAGGGCCGAGTGGAGGGCCGAGCAGATGGCATCCTCAGAGGACCGTTTGGCTCGGTACGCAAACTGGAAGGGGTCTATGGTGGGGGGTAGAATGGATCTGATGTGCTCCATGACAAGCCGCTCAAAGCACTTCATGATGATGGGCGTCAGTGCCACGGGGCGGTAGTCATTGAAGCGGGACGGGGCAAGTTTCTTCGGCACAGGTACGATGGTGGCAGCCTTGAAACACGAAGGGACGACGGCCTGCTGCAGGGAAATGTTGAAGATGTCCGTGAAGACACCCGTCAGCTCCCCAGCGCAGTCCTTCAGCGCTCAACCCGGGATGTTGTCAGGGCCCGCCGCCTTACGAGTGTTGATAGCGGCAAGCGCCCTCCTCACGCTATCAGCAGAGAGGCACAGGGGCTGCTCTTGTGGAGGAGGAGGGGCCTTCAGCGGGCAAGTGCTGTTCTGAGCGTCGAAGCGAGCAAAGAAGCGATTGAGATTGTTGAGCAGACGGATATCGCCCTCACAGCTCTGCGGCGCGGGCTTGTAGTCCGTGATGGTCTGAATGCCCTGCCAAAGGCTCCGTGCGTCTTTGCTGTCCTTGAAGTGGGCGATAATCCTGCAAGAGAACGCCCTTTTCGCCTCCTTGATGCCCCGGGACAGGTCGGCCCTCGCTGTCCTCAAGCCAGCCTCATCCCCCGCTCTGAAGGCTTTGTCCCTGGCCCTCAGCAGCCCGAGGACATCCCCAGTCAGCCACGGCTTCCAGTTAGCCCGAGAGACGATGTATTTCGAGTGGGTCACATCATCAATGCACTTCGCGACGTAAGAGAAAACAGAGTCAGTATACTCCTCTATATCCGTCCGATCATCGCAAGTGGCCGCCTGCTTAAACATTTCCCAGTCAGTAGAGCCAAAGCAGTCTCAAAGCACATCAGAGGCCCCCTCAGGCCACACTCTAACCCGCTTGCGAACCGGCCTGGATGCTTTCACCATTTGTCTGTATGCGGGCAAAAGCATAACAGTGATATGGTCAGAAAGTCCAAGATGGGGGAGGGAGGCGGCTTTGAAAGCTCCTTTATGTGAAGAGTAGACCAGGTCCAGGAAGCTGTCACCACGTGTTGGAAAATTAACATGTTGGTGAAGCCTCGGAAAAGCAGACTTCAGGTTAGCGTGATTAAAATCCCCAGCGAAGATGGTGAAACCGTCAGGGTGCGCCGTCTGTTGTTCACTGACAGACTGGTACAGTTCACTAAGAGCCGCGATCCTGTCGCCTTCGATGTTGGAAGGCGGGATGTATACCGCGACTAGCAGAATCGCAGTAAATTCCCTCGGCAGGTAAAAAGGACGGCACTTAATGATCACAAACTCCGCCAATGGCGAGCAGTGCTTGCATACCACGACAGAGTCCCGGCACCATTCGTCACGGATGTAGACGCATATTCCAACTCCTCGCGATTTTCCCCCTTTCACAATGGCCCGGTCCGCCCGATAGCACGCTAGCCGCTCCAGATGTACAGCAGAGTCCGGAATGTTGACAGTCAACCAAGTCTCAGTGAACACGAGCACACAGCAGTTACGCACTGTCTGGTTCGTAGATCTCAGCAGGCGAACGTAATCCATTTTGTTGTCCAGCGATCGAACATTCGCCAGAAGAATGGAAGGCATGGCCGGGCGAGCTGGGTTGGCCGCCAGCCTGGCCCGGACGCCTCCGCGCTTGCCCCTCTTCAGCCTCCTCGCACACCGCTTCCGACGCTCCCTAACCGGGGGAGGAATAGCAGGCGAGTCCGGCGACGTTTCAGGACGGAGCAGTCCTAGCTCCTTTAATGTCCCCGCTTCAAAGTCCAGAACGCCACAAAACTCGCTTTCGCCGATGTCGAGCAGAACCTGCCTGCTGTACTTGTAGCACAACTCAGTACGACGAGACGAACACACAAAACTTTCGGACAAACACTCATTAAACGAACAAAACACCGTACGGGCGGGACAGAGAGAGGTCGCTGCGTGTGCACGCGCCGCCATCTTGAAAACTATAATGATAATATGACGTCATGATGGCGCCGCGGATGGCAGCCACGGTGAGTCGCTCTCTGTTTATTTGTCTTATTTTGTGTGTTTTCTGTGTCCTCTGCTGTCCATCCCGGATCACTTTTACTAGAGAAGCGCTGTTAAACATCGGACAGTCTTCTTCTGGTATTTTCTCTCCTGTTCTCTTCGATTCAGACTGTTTGTCGGAGATTCTAGCCGGAGCGGCGGTGCTGTACAAGCTTGCACGACGACGGCGGCGCGGAAAACGAGCGGGAGCACTCGTAAGGCTGAGGCAGAGAGGGTTCCGTTCTGCCCTACCGTCAATTCATCTGGCGAATGTCCGCTCCCTGGCGAACAAGATGGACGAACTGCTGCTCCTCACTTCAAGGAACACGGACTTCAGCAGATCCGCCGCGCTGTGCTTTGTGGAAACGTGGCTCAGCGAACGAACGCCCCACCACGCCGTGGAGCTAGCGGGCTTCAGGCTAACGCGAGCAGATCGCAGCGCGGAGCTCTCCGGAAAATCAAAGGGAGGTGGTCTCTGTTTCTACATTAATGAACGTTGGTGTACTGATGTCACGGTGTTGAAAGAGTTTTGCAGCCCTCTCCTAGAAACACTTTTCATAAACTGCCGGCCGTTCTATTCACCACGGGAGTTCTCCTCGATCGTCATGGCGGCTGTTTACATCCCACCACACGCACGTGCGAGTGAAGCCACGCAGATGCTGGCTGACCAGGTAACAGACATGGAGAAACTTCTACCAAACTCACTAATCATTGTTCTGGGTGATCTTAACAGGGCGAACCTCGCACACGAACTCCCCAGATACAAACAGCACGTAACGTGTCCCACCAGAGGGGCACAGACTCTGGACCACTGCTACACCGTGATCAAGGATGCATACCACTCTGCGGCTCGTGCAGCTTTAGGACTCTCGGACCACTGTCTAGTTCATCTGATCCCGGCCTACAGGCAGAAACTAAAAACTTCTAAGCCTGTGGTGAGGACTGTGAGGAAGTGGACAGTGGAGTCAAGGCAGGACCTCCAAGCCTGCTTTGACTGCACCGATTGGGGAGCTTTCGAAGCTGCAACTTCAGACTTGCATGAACTCACTGACACTGTCACATCATACATCAGTTTTTGTGAGGATCTGTGTGTGCAGACTAAGACCTTCTGCACGTACAACAACGACAAACCTTGGTTTACACCGAACCTCAGGAGGTTGCGCAAAGTCAAGGAGGAGGCCTTCAGGAGCGGCGACCGCGACCTGTTCAGGCAGACCAGAAACACACTGAACCGAGAGGTCAGGAAAGCCAAGAGGTGTTACGGGGAGAACCTGAAGAGACACCTCTCTGCCAATCCTGATCCCTCAACAGTGTGGAAAGGTCTGCAGAGCATCACGGGCTACAAGAAACGAACCCCCCGTCCTGTGGAGAGCCCAAGGCTTGCTGACCAGCTGAATAAGTTCTACTGCAGGTTTGATCGGTCCTCCCACACAACGGGACTTCCTGCAGCACAATCTACATACTCACCTCTCCCCACAACTGCTCTGTCCACACCTCTATCATCGTTGTCACCCACTCTCTCTCTTGCAGAGGCCGCGCCCTCACTCCAGGTCCGCGAGGAGGAAGTGCGCCAGATGTTCCGGAGACAAAAGACCAGGAAGGCACCGGGCCCAGACGGCGTGTCACCTTCCTGCTTGAAAGTCTGCGCTGAACAGCTGGCGCCCACCTTTGCACGGATCTTCAACCGTTCTCTGGAGCTGTGTGAGGTGCCCTCGTGCTTCAAGAGCTCCACCATCGTTCCAGTGGCCAAGAAGCCCGCCATCACAGGTTTGAATGACTATAGACCCGTCGCACTGACATCTGTGGTCATGAAATCTTTCGAGAGGTTAGTGCTGAACCACCTGAAGGAGGTCACGGGCCCCCTGCTTGACCCCCTCCAGTTTGCCTACCGGGCAAACAGGTCAGTGGATGATGCGGTCAACATGGGACTGCACTACATCCTGCACCACCTGGACACTCCAGGGACGTACGCCAGGATCCTGTTCGTGGACTTCAGCTCGGCGTTCAACACCATCGCTCCTGACATCCTCCAACAGAAGCTCATCCAGCTTGCGGTGCCTGCCCCCACCTGTCAGTGGATCACCAGCTTCCTGACCAACAGGAGACAGCGTGTGAGGCTGGGGGGCATCACATCTGACACCCGGACCACCAATACTGGAGCCCCTCAGGGGTGCGTCCTCTCCCCACTGCTCTTCTCTCTCTACACCAATGATTTCTCCTCAGATGACTCTCCTGTGAAGCTCCTGAAGTATGCAGACGACACCACTCTCATCGGACTGATCCAGGACGGTGATGAGACTGCGTACAGACAGGAGGTGGAGCGGCTGGTCCACTGGTGCAACCAAAACCATCTGGAGCTGAACCCGCTCAAGACCGTGGAGATGACAGTGGATTTCAGGCGAGACCCTTCACCACTTTTACCCCTCACTATCCGCAGTAATACTATTCTCTCCACAGACACCTTCAAGTTCCTGGGAACCACAATCTCTCGGGACCTGAAATGGACCGGCCACATAGACTCTGTCCGGAAGAAGGCCCAGCAGAGGCTGTACTTCCTGAGACAGCTCAAGAAGTTCAACCTGCCGCGAGAGCTTCTGAAGACCTTCTACACTGCCATCATCCAGTCTGTCCTCTGCACCTCCATCACTGTCTGGTTTGGATCAGCCTCCAAACAAGACAAGCACAGACTGCAACGGACAATCAGGACTGCAGAAAAGATCATTGGAATCAACCTCCCTTCTATCCAAGACTTGTACCTGTCCAGGACCAGGAAACGTGCAAGGAACATCTCTACAGACCCTTCTCACCCAGGTTGCAGTCTGTTTGAACTACTCCCCTCCGGACGGCGTTATAGAGCTCGGTACGCCAAAACCAGCAGACACCGAGACAGCTTCTTCCCCCAGGCTGTTGCTCTGATGAACTCACACCACTCATAGAGTCTCAGAGGCATTACTGTGCAATAACATCCTGCTCTTCACACCTTTTGAATTTGTCTACACTGTTTTTGCCATTATTCACATGTCCTGAGTGTTGTTAGTCACCTATATGTTGAACAGAGGGTGTGTTTTACCGAAGTCAAATTCCTTGTTTGGCACGCTCAAACATGGCGAATAAAAACTCTTGAATCTTGAATCTTGAATCTTGAATAATAAACTAATAATGATAATACTAATATTAATGATAATAATAATAACTAAAAAATGCAATTTCTGGGGAAATTGCGTGTGAAGGCAAAGAAGCTGAATAAATATTTGGGAAATGCTATGTTTAAAGTTGGAACGGGTTGAATCAGTTGAAAAATGTAGAAATAAGAAGGGAAAAACTAAATTTTGGTGTGAATTTCATGATTGAAAATTTTGAATTTTTGGTAAGTGAGAAGTTGTCAAATAGGTAGGCATAAGATGAACATTTGAAGGTTGGAACGGGTTGAATCGGTTAAAAAATGTAGAAATTAGAAGTGAAAAACGAAATTTTGGAGAATTTGGCGTGAATTTCAAAATTGAAAATTTTGAATTTTTGGTAAGTGGGAATTTGTGGAAAAGGTAGGCAAAAGATGAACAGTTGAAAGTTGGAACGGGTTGAATCGGTTGAAAAATTTAGAAATTAGATGTGAAAAACGAAATTTTGTGAAATTTTGCGGAAAGTGAAAACGTGAAATTTTTAAATTTTGCAATTTTGGGAATGTTGAAAATCTTCTCCAATGTGATTTGAATGTCCTGAACAATGTGAATTTTGAACTGGAATGGCGTAAATGTGAAATGTTGAATGTGCCATTAAGAATGAATAGGAAAGATTTGCCGTAAATTTGCGAATTTTGTGAAAACGGAAACTTTTTGGAATTAAATGAATGCAAGCACCCCTCGCGTGATTTTTTGGAATACCGTAATTTCCGGACTATAAGTCGCGTTTTTTTTCATAGTTTGGGTGGGGGGGCGACTTATAATATGTTATGTGTGTTATGTGTTGTGTTTTTTTTCAAAGATTTTCAAAAAAAAAAAAAAAGTGAAACCGCGATAAACGAACCGCGATGTAGCAAGGGATTACTGTAATTTGAATTTCAAGTGATGTCAGCAGCGCGGCGCGGCGTGGCGCGGCGGTTGTTTACAAAAAGGACAACGATTGATCACGGGATGACGAAGATGACGAAGGGCCCCACGTACTACCGGCATCATTAGCGGCTTTGTTTCTAAGTGACACGGAGGACGAAGAGTTTGAAGGATTTAAGGAGGAAGGTTTGAAAAACTATTATGGCTTTTACCCACGCCCGGTTCTACTCTACGGAGCTCTCTTTCACCTCCGTGAATAGAAGTCGGGGGCCGGCGCTCGGCCGGGTGGCTGTCCGGGGACGGTGGATGGGGCTCGGACATGGCTTTTATGCACGCCTGGTCATACTCTACGGAGTTCTCTTTCACCTCCGTGGATGGAAGTCGAGGGCCGGCGCTCAGGCGGGTGGCTGTCCGGGGACGGTGGATGGGGCTCGGTCATGGCTTTTACGCACGCCCGGTCCTATTCTATGGATCTCTCTTCCACCTCCGTGGCTGGAAGTCCACGCCGCCACACGCCTGGAAGTTTGTTTTGTTAAATAAAGAGCCGTTTACCAAACCCACATCTTTCCTTGTACTTTGTTAACGCTACAATCTAGTTATATACTAGATCTGTGGAATAACGACGAGGCTGACGTCAGGGCGCACGTTGTTGACAAAGGACGAGGAATTTGATCGATGGATGTAATGATTTAGAGTGCACAGATGGTATGATAATATTATTGCTTATATAATAATATAATATTGTTATTTGATATCTAATTTATATATCGTTATATGGGCCTGTGGAATATTTTGGAGTGCAAGCGCCGTCAGCGGCGCGCACCCATTGTTGACAAAGGACGATCGATGGATTTAATGAATTGGAGTGACACAGATGGTTTTATAAACGTGTTATTTATGTAATAGTTTTTTTTATTAACTCTGAATGTTACGTCAGGCCCGTTCTCAGCTCTTCATTTGTGTTTATGTCACGTTAGCATACCTATCGTTTAGCCTGTTGTTGCTCGTTCATGTCTGTTCTTGGTGTTGGATTTTGTCAAATAAATTGCCCCCAAAATTGCGACTTATACTCCGGAGCGACTTATATAGTATGTTTTTTTTTCACTTTTTTGGGCATTTTATGGCTGATGCGACTTGTACTCCGGATCGACTTTTAGTCCGAAAATTACGGTATGTTGAAATTGGAATGGAGTGAATCGGATGAATTATGTGGAAGTAGTAGAACGTCAAAAAAGTGCGAGGAATAAAATATATTGATAAAGTAAATGGTGCAGAATAACATAAGTGTGAAGGCCTTTGCCTTCACACTGATAATAATAGGAAGAAGAAGAAGCAACAGACTTTCCCAATAAAAGAAATAATATAAGCTGACTTAATGCGTGATAAAATTATTAAGGCCATTAATATATTAGAGAGTTAATGCAAAATTAATGTGTTAAATTCTGCAAGCCATAATAAGGTCAACATTCAATTTAAGATATGTCATACATACCTTAACCATATTGGAGCCCCGCAACATCCACTTGACATCTTCATCATCCTGCAATTCTATAAGGAAAAAAATACAGCAACATTTGCTAAGGAAAGGCATATTATAAAGCAACCATGAAGTATCTCTACTCTACTCTCTAATTTTATATACCGTAATTTTCGGACTATAAGACGGTACTTTTTGCTTAAGTTTTAAACCCTGCGGCTTGTCATCCGGTGTGGTGTATCTGTGGATTTTTCGTGATTTTTGTGATGACTAATACATTTATACACTCGTAAAAAGGCTGCGGACCGCTGTTGTGCGGTACCGCTTTGCTGGGCGGAGGAATATATGACACGGTCACTGGGGAGAAGAGTGGTGTGTTGATCGCATGTCCATCCGCCTGGCAAATAGTGCCGTATAATTGACACAAAGAAGAGACAGAACGAGATCAAGATGAACATTACTGAAGAAAGTAAGCTTTTATACACAAACCCTCGTTATGGGGGACAAAAGAAATGCCGCTTTCAAGAGTCCAAGAGACATTTACGTCCTTCAGGGAGGGGAGTGAAGCACCAATAATCTTACCAGCTGTGTTCACTCTGCGCTGCAGGGCCTTCATGTTGTATTCAGTGCAGCTACCACCCCACACAGCGATACAACTGGAGAGGACGCTCTCAATGGTGCCACGGTAGAATGTAGTCATGACGGCCGGAGGAGCACTTGCTCGCCTGAGTTTCCGCAGGAAGTACAGGCGGCGCTGAGCTTTCTTCGCCAGTGATGCAGTGTTGGTGGTCCAGGAGAGGTCCTCACTGATGTGCACCCCCAGGAATCTGGTGCTGCTCACTCTCTCCACCACAGCACCGTCGATGGTCAGTGGCAGGTGTTGGGTGTGACCCTTCCGGAAGTCAACAACAATCTCCTTGGTCTTGTTGACGTTCAGCAGGAGGTTGTTGTCCCTGCACCACGTGGCCAGAAGGTCGACCTCCGACCTGTATTGAGTCTCGTCGCCCTCGGTGATGAGACCCACCAGAGTCGTGTCGTCGGCATATTTCAGCGCGCGGTTGCTGCTGTAAGTTGCAGTGCCGTCATGCACTGACGGGTCGCAGCCAGAGGGTGAAAGTGGGCCGTCATACATCCACACCTCTCAGTCTTGGTACCGGCTCCCCACAGGGCTGCGTACTGAGCCCACTGCTTTACACGCTCTACACACATGCATGCACCCCCGCCCACCGCAGCAACACCATCGTGAAATTTGCGGATGACACAACCGTGGTGGGGCTCATCTCAAAGGGGGATGAGTCTGCCTACAGGGACGAAGTGGTCCAGCTATCGGAGTGGTGCGGAGAGAACAATCTGCTCCTAAACACGGCTAAAACCCAAGAACTGGTCATTGATTTTAGGAGGAAAAATAAAACGGACATTCCACCACTTATCATCGACGGGGTCCGTGTGAAGAGGGTGTCCTCCTTCCGCTACCTGGGAGTCCACATCGAGGAGGACTTCACCTGGGGCGTGAACACCTCTGAGCTGCTTAAAAAGGCCCAGCAGAGACTCTACTTTTTAAGGGTGCTGAGAAGGCACAGCATTACACAGAGACTGCTGGTGTCCTTCTATCGCTGCTCCATAGAAAGCACTTTAACGTACTGTATATGTGTTTGGTACTCCAGCTGCACTGCTGCTCAGAGGAAAAAGCTCCAGGGGGTCATCAACACAGCACAGAAGATCATTGGCTGCCCTCTCCCCACACTGGAAGACCTACACAGAACCCGCTGTCTCAAAAAAACACAGAACATTCTGAAGGACACTTCCCACCCTGGCCACTCCCTTTTCGAACTGTTGCCATCAGGCAGACGCTACAGATTAATTAGGTCGAGGACTAGCAGATTCGCCAACAGTTTTTACCCTACAGCGGTAGTCACATTGAATGCAGCTAAACGTAAATGATTATGTCTGTGTATGTTCTTCTGAGGGGTTTTAGCTTGTTTTTTTTAAATCTTTTTATTCTATTTATTCTTTATCGCCTGCGCGGATCGGTTGGCACTTTTTAAATTTCGTTGTACATGTGACAATGACAAATAAAGATCTATTCTATTCTATTCTATGCGTCAGCAGGGTGAAGAGCAGCGGACTGAGCACGCAGCCTTGGGGGGCCCCCGTGCTCAGCGTGATGCTGGCGGAGATATTGTCGCCAACACGTACTACCTGAGGCCTCTGACAGAGGAAGTCCAGTAGCCAGTTGCAGAGGTAGGTACTGAGGCCCAGCTTGTCGAGTTTGCAGATGAGTCGCTGTGGTACAATGGTGTTGAATGCAGAACTGAAGTCCAATACGTGTAGCTCGCTAGTTTAATGTAACTTACCGCTTTGTGCATGAATAAAATTAGCATGAATAGACCCTCATCATGGAAAATGCTAGAAGAAATGCATGAAAGTGACAACAAAAGAGAGACTGAGAAAGTGTGTGGCGAAGTATATCTGACGCTATTCCAATCCGACACTGAGGAGGAAGACTTCAATGGTTTCAGTGCACAAGAGGAAGATGAAGACGGCTCTCAGTGACTTTTACTGGTGTTTTTTTTTAACCATCCTTGTTAGTGCTGTGCTACCGTGTTGCTGCTGTGTTACTGCCACGTCTCAGTGACTTTTACCGGTATGTTTTTTTAATCAAGCCCTATTAGTGCTGTGTTACTTCTGTGTTGCTGCTGTGATACTGCCGCATCACAGGCATTGTTTGGAGAGAAAAGTTAAGGTATGTTATTAAAACTTTAAAAACTCTTTCTGTGTAAATAACACGCGGGCACATGCGGCTATTAGTACGGTGCGGCTTATGTATGAAAAAAACCAAGATTTTCCCCTATTTTTTGCTCATGCAGTTTATAATCAGGTGCGGTTTATAGTCCAGAAATTACAGTATATTGTTTCACCTCTTTGAATTCTTGTGTTTTGATAATATTACTTATGTTACAGGGGATTACAAAATCGATACCCCGAAAATCACTCAGTAATTCCTCTTGGAAAACTGGAAAGAAAAATTGCACCTAACACAAGAAAATTATGTTGTGTGTTGTGTAGAGCGAGCAAACATAGCAATCCCTACTCTCAATATGATTCATAAGATATTCAATTTGAAAATGCATTAATACAAGATTGTATTATCTCACAATGCATTATGGCAAACAGTAGAATATGGGTCAGTTATTGCACGACGTTGCATAATAGTGCTAAATAGTCCTCACAGCAAACGCTGGATGGGCTGCCTTGCATAGTTTCTTCTTAGTTGCCAAGACCATAGAGATACAACAGCTAGTGTTTGTGTTTGGCGCCGTTCTTTATACTGTAACTCACAGAATTATTTTGTGATTTGAACGCTGATTGGGTTGCTACCAACATCAGACATGCAGCTATAATAGAAGACAAATGCATAATTTCATAATTTTACTATAATATTATGATGTCATATTTTTCTGTTATGTTTTAATTTTTAAATGTAAAGCGCTTTCAATTATTTTATACATGAAATGTGCTATTCATATAAACCTGCTTTGCCTTGCCTATTATTAGAGCTTTAAGAAAGACACTATTGCAGGATTTCCTGTTCAACATGGCAGTAGAGCAGGGGTGTCAAACTCATTTTTGTCACGGGCCCCATCGGCATAATGGTTTCTTTCGGAAGCCCGTTATCAATAGGCAACAACAGGCTAAACGATACGGTATGCTAACGTTACATAAACAAAAAAGGAACTGAGAACGTGCCTGACGTAACATATTAGCAGTTATTCAAATAACTATAACATAAATAACACGTTTATCAAACCATCCATGTCCCTCCAAATCATTAAATCCATCGAAATCTTCGTCCTCTGTGTAAACAACGGCGCTGCTGACTCTGGAAGTAGTACATGCAGCACTGAGGTCAGACTCATTGTCAGTTGCGGTTCCAATTATTCCACAGCCCTATATACCTATATACAAACTATATATCCAATAACTATAACAGGCGTCGGCAACCTATTAAAAAGAATACATTAGTACACTCAAAAAACACCACCCTATCGTTTTTTTTAAATGGTATAGCTCTTACGGGAAATTATTTGTAAAAAAATGGGCATGTATGGCTCTGTCCGCCAAAAAGGTTCCCGACCCCTGAACTATAACATCCATCCATCCAGCCATGCATCCATCCATCCGTTTTCTATACCGCTTGTCCCCACAGGGGTTGCGGGCGTGCTGGAGTCTATCCCAGCAGTCATCGGGCAGTTGGCTGGGGACACCCTGAAATGGTTGCCAGCCGACCGCAGGGCACACAGAGACGAACAACCATCCGTACTCGCACTCACACCGAGGGGCAATTTGGCGTGCTCAATTGGCCTACCAAGCATGTTTTTGGGATGTGGGAGGAAACCAGAGTGCCCGGAGAAAACCCACGCGGGAACAGGGAGAACATGCAAACTCCACACAGGGAGGGTCGGAGGTGGAATTGAACCCGCACCCTCCTAACTCGGTGGCGCACTAGTTAGTTATGTTAACTATAACATAAATAACAAATTTCTCTAACCATCCGTGTCACTCCAAATCATTAAATCCATTGAAATCTTCGTAATCTGTTTCACTTAAAAAAAACGCCGCTGCTGACTCTGGAAGTACGTCCGGCGCTGACGTCAGACTCATCGTCAGTTGCGGTTCCAGTTATTTCACAGGCCTATATAACTGTATATTAACTGTATATAAACTATATATCAAATAACTATAACATAAATAACAATTTTATCAAACCATTCGTGTCACTCCAAATCCTTAAATCCATCGAAATCTTCGTACCCTGTGTTACTTTAAAAAACACCGCTGCTGACTCCGGAAGTAGATGCGGCGTTGACGTCGGACTCATCGTCAGTTGCAGTTTCAATTATACCACAGACCTATATAACTATATATAAAGTCTGAACAAAAGAACACAATGGCTATCATCACTGAAGACATAATGACCAAAATTCAACTATATATAAACTATATATCAAATGACTATAACATAAATGACAATTTTATCGAACCATCCGCGTCACTCCAAATTATTAAATCCATCTAAATTTTCGTCCTCCGTGTCAGTTACAAACAACTCCGGAAGTACATGCGACGCTGAGGTCAGACTCATTGTTATGGCGGCTCCAATTATTCCACAGGCTTAGTGTGCCCTCATGTGGTTTAAAGTTAAAATAACATGTGATCAACTATACTATAGTAAATGATGTTTTAATGATCAAGTAATAATGTGTTAATAACTTCACATATAAATCGCTCCTGATTATAAGTCCAACCCCGGCCAAACTATGAAAAAAAAACTGCGACTTATAGTCCGGAAAATACGATATTTAGACCCTTTACAAATTTTGAACAAAACAGCCCCAGTTGAACATTTCACCGAGACAAAATTGGAGACATACAGCTTAAAACCTACAAAACGTCTTTGGAGCTCTACTCAAAACTGAACAGGAAGTCTGGCAAACATTACATCAATGAAAGTGCTAGTATCCCAATGTGCCAGTACCCCATTTGCAGGGCTTCAAGGGCACTTTATAGCTGTTCACAGCCCCAGTTTTACGTTTTTTCTTTATATCGTCTTGTATGAGCTTCGTCCCCAGCTCCAAAATCCCATCTGTGCATTCACCTAGGGACCTAGATAAAAGAGAAATTAAAGGAAGGGAGGAGCAGTTTTGGTGGTTTGAGCGGAAGCCACTTTAAAAACTTGAAATAGCTCACATGTGTTCATGGAGGTTGCAACATGCTATAAAAGACAGAATGGAGAGTGGTTGCAACCACAAATGTGTACTGTAGTTGCTTAACCCTTGAAAAAATTACAGACCGTGCTACATCACAGTAGAACTTCACTTTATGTGCACCCCAAAAACAAAAACAAATTTTATTTAATCAAATGAAATCAAACTTTAAAATGCATGTACACACCTTTGTATGACAATTTTTGACTTATTTGTATACATCAGATGTACCATTTCATGTGCACATCTCACAGAGGAGTGACTGCAAAGAGAGTATCAAGTGCAGGAAGAGTGTTGAGTGGTTTGATTACCCTGAACCAGCTCGCCTTGCCAGGTAAAAGCACATACTTTGGCATCCTTCTACGACAAGGTGGACACACTCCTGGAGGGGCTGATTTAGCTCACGCAGAGCCGAACGATATAGAGAAGCAGCCGACCACCATTAGCGGCCCGGCGAGGAGTTTGCAGCTTGGTGAGAAGCGGCTAATTACTACCATCAGCGATCACAAGCCTCCACACAACGCTCAGCCCAGTGACAACCAGGCTACACCCAATCTCTGTCGTAGTCATGGCACCAAAACAAAATCCCAGAGCTAAAGCATGAAGAGGACAATCTAACATTATCACAGATTAACGATTTACTGAAACAACAAACAGAGGTTTTTACGGCACTATTGAATCAACAGCAAGAACATTTTAAATATTTTGTCAAAATGATCCTGGACAACACAATCATTGATAACATCACAAAGGAACTACAAGAAGTAAAGGTCCACACAGAAGAAAGTTTGATGACATTAAAATGAATCAATTTAAACAAACTGAGCATTATAAAAATATGCAAACCATATTTGAACAACAAAAAACTGTAAATAACAAATGAACAAACAACAATAAATGAAGGCACAATGACACAATGAAGAAATCAATGAACAATGAAGAAATCAAATTAACATTTCGATATATTGGACATAAGACCTTTGATTTTTAAAATAAACTTGACCCGAAGAATCAATTATATGGAAATAGCCACAACTCTGGCTGTGAATACTAATGACCAATTTAATAATAACATTTAAATATATGCATTATCATGCACTTTAATAGCAGAAGCTGTTTAGTGATCAACTAATAAAAGGCTATTGTTTGTTTTGGGGGGGTTTCTTGTACATACTATGTTTATTTGAAATAGTTTACAAGACTCGACTATATTTGTGTTAATAGGTGTGGGTTTTTTCATCAGTCTAATTTTGCTTTGGGATTTATTTATTTATTTTGTAAAAAAATAAATAACGTGCCAATGTGTGAATATGATACAAAACAAGGGGGTTGGACTACATTAGATACGTTTTGTCTTTTACTACCCCGTTTGAACACAAAAAATGTCTTGAACAACAACATTCATTTTCCTTTTTTACTTCCAAAGGTTTGACTCTTTCTGTGATGCGTTTATGTCCCGTAAAATCAATCAATCAATGCTCCAGGATGCTAATCTCTCTCTCTCTCTCTCTCTCTCTCTCTCTCTCTCTCTCTCTCTCTCTCTCTCTCTCTCTCTCTCTCTCTCTCTCTCTCTCTCTTCGATTCGAAATTCGAACGCTGCCTTCTAATCTGTGGGGTATAACCCACTTATCGTGCTGCTGTAAAAGATTAAAAATTAAAATCCAAAATATTTATTTTAATCTCGTCAGCAACTCCTGTGGGTCAAACGAATCGGGGAATAATTTGCATTGTATTTGACAAATTCACATTCAAAACAGCTATCATCCAAGTCCCTTTGATAACGGTTTTTAAGGATGGCAACCAATTACAAAAAAAAAAATAACATTCCAGCATGAGTTTGCGAACAACACATGCAAAATTCTTACCAAGACTTCTTAGCGGATCAATGGCTTTAGAGTTGGACATCGTGCTCCTGGTCTTATCCACGGGGACTGCTTTCCTTCTGTTTCCCAACATAATATTTAGGAGGAGGATTTTGCTTCCCTTCAATCACTGCTGTCTACTTTATGGTTGCTTGCTCAGCGCGCATACTATTTATACCCTGCCGCAGTCGATACCTCATTTATCCAACCTTCTCGTTGCTGACGTCACAAAATACAGTTTTATTAAACACACGAAACCATGCGATTACACCATTCACCAATACTGTATCTGTAGGTATAAATTTTGCAAACGTTAAGTAACAGTAACGCGCTTTAGGCATCGCTCTCAAAATAAAAATGCAAAAAGGCCACTGATATATATCTGGATATACGTATGACATAATTCTAAAACGATATACTAACTCTACTAAGGCTAGTAATAATAATAATATTTAGAATTTATAATCATAAAAAAAATAGTGTATGAACTATCCCGTTAAAGAAAACGAGCAACCGCACGATTAAATAATGATTGAGTCAATGAAATTTACTTTCTCAATCACTCATTTCCGGTTTGGCATCATTGAAGGACAGTAACTTGATGGCTGGCAAACGCTAATCGGATTACTGTCGTTTAATTTTAGACAACGAGCAGCGATAGTGCGGCAACCAACGAGATATTTATTTTGTGTTTTGTTGACATCCAGATATTTTACAGACAGATTTATTCATTTATTTAATCGCGCGCACACACAGACGCACGCGCGCGTCATATGCGGGAATCGAACTCATGGTGCCTGCACACAAAATAAGCGAGTATCTGTCACACTATCACTACACTATCAGCCAACCCCTATTTTACAGACAGATATTGACCCCTCCAACTGCCAAATCCATCTATTGGTTAACATTAGACAACCGCGTCCTAGTCACGTAATCTGACTCCAATTCCTGTCGAAGATTGCCCTTCTGCAAAAAATAATAATAGACAACCCCTTTCCGGATTTAAACGCACGAATCCCGTGATGCTGTGGTAGCTACCTTATTGAAGTTGTTTGATAAATGCCAGATAGATCAGCTACTTTAACCACAGCTACCGTAAATTGATTTTCTGCTCCTGTCTGCTACTTTAGCTAGGGTGACCAGACGTCCTGTTTTTCTCGGACATGTTCTACTTTTGAGAATGAAATTTTGAAAAAATATCCGGGGGGAATTTCAAAATCGTCCGGGATTTTGTTGGACTGACTCAAACATAATACATGTACAGTACATTGTCAATAGAATTGCCACTCCGTTCCATTTCACTCAATTTCAAGTTTTTCTGTATTGTTCGCAAATTTGTCAAGCCCTTCTCTCAAATCTTGTCACTTTGCTACGAAGTAGGGTGGGCTGGCCAGTGTACACCGAGTGTTTACAAGCAATGCCGAAACGAAAATGCACGTTCACCGAGGAGTTGAATAAAAAATTACCGGGCTTTCGCCAGGGTCGTGATCCTTAAGAAGCTGAGTGCTTGACATGCAAGGCAGGCACTTACGTGTCTGTGGCAAATAAAGGTGCCAACGCACCCCGCAAGAGGAGGACTGAAGAGAAGGCCTTTTTTTTTCTTCAAATGCTGCACCGATGACCATATTTCCTTTGTCTTTTTTTACTTAGTGTACCACTATAAAACTCGAAAATGTCAGCGTACACATGTTTTTGTTAGTGTCAATATGTTTTTGTTATTGTATATATGTTTTGTGGTATTCGGGCCAATAAATGCAATTTCTATATAGACACCATGTCATATGTGTCATTACATTACACAAATGACCCCTCATCAAAAATAATGACCCCCCCTTCCAAAAAACCGACCCCCCCAACCCCCCCACAAAAGAAACCCAAATCTGGTCACCCTACTTTAGCCCGCCAGGTCTACCTTGTAACCAAAATATACAATGGATTTTTAGAGAAGTACGCAACATTTCTATCACTATTATACAATGACAGCTGACTTTGGGTTAGGGTGGTCAGCCCGGTATTCTTTATTATTTTGCATCACGGGTTAAAATCCCGCATTCTACGGTTATATTTTTAATCTATTTTTACTGTTTGCAATTTCTTGCAGCCAGGAAATGCAAAAGAGACGTTTTGTTCCATGTTATTTTATTGAGGATTTGAACAGTTTTGCAGTCCAACGATTTTTATGTGGCTTGTGACGAATCTGCAGTCACAAAACCCAAGATTACTGAACTTTGCCCTAACATCCACATCTGAATTCGGGAAGTTAACCTGGAAGCGAGTTGCGATGGCCTCTCGACCAAAGTCAGCTATTGTTGCATGATAGTGATTGACTTTGCGAGCAGTTCTGAGTGCACCCCGCATTTTACTGCGGTCAGGGCATCCTACAAATCAGAAAGATGAAGTTTTAATGCTGTACTCACAGTAACACACCCCCACTGAGTTTGCGTACCGAGCCAAACGGTCCTCTGAGGATGCCATCTGCTCTGCCCTCCACTCGGCCCTCACCCACCTGGTGAGAAGGGACTCGTATGTGAGATTGCTGTTTGTGGACTTCGGTTCTGCCTTCAACACCATTGTGCCACAACGACTCATCTGCAAACTCGACAAGCTGGGCCTCAGTACCTACCTCTGCAACTGGCTACTGGACTTCCTCTGTCAGAGGCCTCAGGTGGTACGTGTTGGCGACAAAATCTCGGCCAGCATCACGCTGAGCACGGGGGCCCCCCAAGGCTGCATGCTCAGTCCGCTGCTCTTCACCCTGCTGACGCATGACTGCACTGCAACCTACAGCGACAACCGCATAGTGAAATTTGCTGACGACACGACTCTGGTGGGTCTCATCACCAAGGGCGACGAGACTCAATACAAGTTGGAGCTTAACCTTCTGACCACGTGGTGAAGGGACAACAACCTCCTGCTGAACGTCAACAAGACCAAGGAGATTGTTGTTGACTTCCGGAAGGGTCACACCCAACACCTGCCGCTGACCATCGACGGTGCTGTGGTGGAGAGAGTGAGCAGCACCAGGTTCCTGGGGGTGCACATCAGTGAGGATCTCTCCTGGTCCACCAACACCGCATCACTGGCGAAGAAGGCTCAGCGCCGCCTGTACTTCCTGCGGAAACTCAGGCGAGCAAGTGCTCCTCCGGCCGTCATGAATACATTCTACCGTGGCACCATTGAGAGCGTCCTCTCCAGTTGTATCGCTGTTTGGGGTGGTAGCTGCACTGAATACAACATGAAGGCCCTGCAGCGCACAGTGAACACGGCTGGTAAGATTATTGGTGCTTCATCCCCTCCCTGAAGGACATTTACACCTCCCATCTCACCCGCAAGGCGACCACGATTGTGAGTGATGTGAGTCACCCCGCTCACTCTTTGTTTGATCTTCTGCCCTCTGGGAAGAGGTACAGGAGCCTGCGCTCCCGCACCACCAGACTCCCCAACAGCTTCATACTCCAGGCTGTTAGGATCCTGAACTCTCTCCCCCTTCTGCGTAGCGTCCTGTACTTTTGCGCGATATTCTGACTGTCTGCTGTATGCACACTTGCTCCATTTTTGCTCCTCTTATTTATTATGTTATTTGTTAATTATTTATTCATCACTCTTATTTATTCATTGTTTGTGCCTTCTTGTTTTTATTTGTTTGTGTTGTTTACTTGTATGTATATTGTGTACTATGTCTTGTCACCGTGGGATAGTGGGAACGTAATTTCGATCTCTTTGTGTGTCTTGGCATGTGAAGAAATTGACAATAAAGCAGACTTTGACTTTATCCCTATTTGAAAAAAATTGTTAAAAGAAAATCTAATTTTGTTATCCTAAAACTAGACTAGAGTAGACCATCCCAAGTGTCCAACCAAAGTCACTGTCACTGATATTGCATTTTAAAATAAAAATGAATTTTACAATATCGACCTTTATGCCTGATTTTAAAATTCATTACAAATTAAAATTTAGCTACCCTGCCAACAGACATTTTTAGGAGGCCACAGTAGACCACCTCAGGAATTAAACCAAAGCACTTTCACATAAATCTGATGTTGTATTTAAAAATAAAACTCTCCTGAATTTTGCAATTATGATCCTTGCACCTGATTTCCAAAATTCTCTAAAATTTAAATTGTCGTTATCACACAACCAGATAACCAGAGATCTTGCAAGAAGACTGCACTGCCTTCCACTTTTCTTTATCTCCAAACTTACATAAGAACTGTTTAGCTGCTGTTGGATTTTGGTCCACAATTTAGGGAGCGCTATCTGCGCCTCACGGCAAAAGCCATTGCCAATCACCTGTTATCCAATTCACTCACTGCGTGCTCGTTTAATTTCTTCAGATTTAGGAAAATGCAAAGACACTGAAGCAGAAATTAGACTTACACAGGTTGGTTGAGTTCAATCATAATTCTTGTTAAGAAAGCTCTGTTTTCAGGAAAGTACAATACAGCGCTGGGCCCTTCAAGAGCAGAAAGTCTCCATTCAGAAAAGGCAACGTTCAAGGTTCTTCGGTCAGCTTATATTCAGTTGGTGTGGGGCGAGTTTGATGGGTGATGAGTCGTTGGGGTGGGGCGAGTTCGCAGTAGAGTTTGATTCCATGGGAGTGGGTGCTGGTTATGGACGATTCGGTGTGTGTGGGGGCTGTTGTCTTCCATCCCGTCTTTCGGCCTTGGTGATCATCTTTGGCCGAGTCCTTGGCTGTCTCCCTCTGGCACCAGCTGGTTTTTATCTCCAAGTGACCTTCCTGTAAACATTCTCCTCCATCCTTGCACATATACTGTCGGACCTCATTCTTTCAATTTTGTCATTTTGTACGGAATTATGTGAGCTTTCGGCTGTCACATCATTAATCTATTACTGTTCCCTGACTATGCAAAGTTAGTTCTTTTGATACTCCATGTCTTTGCTCACATCATTATATTCTTAGTTTAATCATGCTTCCCACCATATCTTTTATTTGTTAGGCAAAACATTTCCCTCTGTGCAGAGCGTTCAGTAGTAATCGAAAAGCTGGCGTCCCGCATCTAGGCGACATATGACGTTTAGTCAAAACACAAGATATAATCAAGTAGTGAACGGTCAAGACGACTCTGGCCGTGTCCATGATTTAGAGAAAAGACATTAGGCATGCATTACACAGTTCCTTAAGGGTCATTAAGCTATTTAAGCAACATATCAAAAGACATTTATTTTGCAGTGCACAGAAATACATATTGAATCGTGAAGTTGTAGCAACCTCTGTTATTATCTTATATTAAAGAATGTCTAGTTATGTCTGCTTTATTGGTTGACTCCATGAATATACTTGTCTGCTTATATACTTTATCCAAAGAGATGTGAGCGTATCCGTTATTGTGGCTAGGCGGGTTTTGTGTCTTTTGACCCTATTCCTTCACACCCTCTGTTGACCTCAGTTTAACTGAGGTCACCACAAACCCATATGTGTTCGTACTCCCTCTGTCGGCCCACCACGTCCCTCTGTGGAGCCGCTTCAAGTCCCTCTGTGGGGCCGCCAATGAGTGAGAAAAATAAATATAGATAAAATTCATACCCAGACATTTGTAAAAGATGGAGAGGGGAAAGGCAATTGGCCTAGACGACATTCCAGTGACAGCATGGAACTATCAAGGAGAGATGGCAGGGGAGATTCTTAAAAAGCGAGAAGATTCCCGAAAGAAGTGGAAGATGAAAACGAAAACGTGAGAGAAAAATACATAAACAAATAACGAAATACATACATACATCCATACATGCACATAGACCAGGGGTGGGCAAACTTTTTGACTCGCGGGCCGAACTGGGTTCTAAATTTGGACCGGAGGGCCGAACCAGGAGCAGATGGACGTAGTGTTTGTGTGAAGTAATATAAGCGACCTGTAAAGGTCATTGCATAAAAGATTTTGGCCTTTAGTAGGTAGTAAAGCATGGATATTCCAAACAAGTTTTTTGAAAACAAATGCATTTAACAGCATTAAAAAAAAAATCATTAAAAAACTGCTATCAGTGATTCTCATAAAATACGACACTATTATTATGAATAACAGTCTCCATCACTTCAGTGCCTGCAGGTCAGATTAATGAAAAATGTTTATCTTATGAGATCACATCAAACAGCAAACATTCTGACCAAATATATCATCTTGAAGAATCGGTGAAAGCATACATCCAAATAAAGTAATCAAAACGGCAACACGGTAAGGGGTATCTGAACATCAGAGCAGAGTTTTAACTCACAAACACCTGGCAACAGAGGTGAGGAAACGGGAAACACTTCCTTAAAGTAAGCCGTAAGAACTTTACAGGTTAAGATTAGTCGCAAACAGGTGGTGCATCAATGTCCTTGAGCATCCTGCATTGTTTGAAAATGAGAATGGTCGCTAGTTTCAATCCCTGCTATGTGTACAAATCATATTCAAAATGCATTTTTTTACAACAAACTTGAGAGCCTCCCCTTCATTTTCAGTGGGAACAGTGTTGTTGGTCTCCCTTTTTTGCTAGTGCATCATAGTCTGGAGTAAAATTTGTTGTGGCAATTCTTAGGAGAGATCCGTTTACCTCGATCTGTGACGGGTTGATGTGGCTGAACGTCACGTCGCGTACGTCGAGCCAAATTGGCCACTCCTTTAACATTCGGCACTCACTTCTTTTCTTCGGGCCACTCATTTTAATGGAAGGATTCCAGGGGAAGGTTTGTGGGTGGCTTTAGCGTAAAACTGTATCTGAAAGCTCAGCGAGCGAATTACAAGAATGCTGTCGTCACAGCCCACGCTCTAAATTCGGGACTGATACAAATAGAGCGCGAGTGCGCCATGTCCGTACTACTGAGTACGTACGTACAGGCACTTGTGAGTGTGCACCGAGCTTTCTGACACGGCTTCCGGTAGTAAATGCGCAGGCGAGCGGTTCCCCATCTACTGGGGAAACGCAGTCATTGCAGGCAAAATGACAAAAAAAAAAAAGTTTAATAATACAATTAATTCAGGTTTGGCGGGCCGGATTAAACGGTCCCGTGGGCCGGATGTGGCCCGCGGGCCGTAGTTTGCCCACCCCTGACATAGACAGACAGACATCAAACGATCGCCCATTCTGTCACCCGGTCATTCAGTCAATCAGTCAGTCAATCAATCAATCAATCAATCAATCAATCAATCAATCAATCAATCAATCAATCAATCAATCAGTCAATCAATCAATCAATCAATCAATCAATCAATCCCGCACTCACTCACAAGTGTTAATTAATTTGTAATAGTATTGCAAGCAGTTTAAACTCTATTGGAATATGTGAATGTCCATATCTTCTTTACCTTTGTATAAGGCACAGGTGTCAAACTCAAGGCCCGGGGGCCAGATGCAGCCAGGCACATCATTTTATGTGGCCCGCGAAGACAAATTGTGCCTCATATTCATGTGTCATTACTCGAATTGCAAATTGTCTTCACTTTTAATAATATTTCATTTTTAAATATTAGACCAGTTTTTTTTACTTGTCTGATTTGAAAACGAGTTACTTGTCAGTTTATTTTGTAGCTTTTACTGTATATAATATGAGGTGCTCATACATTTATTTGGGGTGACAGTCATAACAGCCCTCCAAAAGAAGCTATGACTACAATGCGGCCAGGGAAAAAATTTGACACCCCTGGTATAAGGGATAGCTTTTTCAAAGTATAGTCATCGTAATTTATTCAATCTGTTGTTTTACTAACATTTAATCATTGATCAATCACGTATCTTAAATCATGCTTTTCCTCCTTTGAAGCGACTATGTACTTCAAACCCAAACGCCACCATTTTATAGGGAAAAACTTTTGTTGAATCTATTTGTTTTCGCCATAATACTCCTGCAGTCATCTTGAATGTGTTCAATTTATCAATCCCTTCCATTGTTTATCCTGCAAATGAATCACGTGAATAATGTGTTATTCAAACTTTAACGTTCATAAGTTATCCACCTGTTCCAAATTCGTTTGGAGTCTGTATGTTATTGTTCCAATTTTTTACATTTAATACTCTTCCACCTATTTGATCCTGTTTTGAAAGGTCTACAATTTATTATAAGCTATTTTAAACTCTCCACACTTGTTACCAGGCTTTGGCTCCATTTCACGATGTTGTCTCCCATTCACTTCATTTCTGCCAAGCTGCTTCTTCTCCTCCGTCTCGCATGTTGAAGACATAAAAACCATCAATTCTGAAAACACTTAAAATCTCACAATTCCCCCCTTTATTTATTTATTTATTTTTTTCTCCCCCTTTTGACACATTCTAAAAAATGTGCCACTATGGTTAAAAGTAAAAATAACAATGTCCATGGTAACATACCCATCGCCAGCTGGACTTCGGTGTACCTCCAGATGCCATCCTGGCCTGGAATCACCAATTCTCAGTCCCTGAAACTCGACTGGCAGCATCTCACATGGCTGTATGAACAAAAGCCATCACCCTCCTGTAGCTGTGCATGCAGCTCTCCGGACAAAAAACATCCATAATACCAAAAAATAAAATTCATAATGCTAAACAAAAAATAATCCACACACGGGCGCATGTCAAACGTATGAAATTGAAAACTGGAGCCTGCCGAGCCTGTCCTGAAAACGATCACATTTACAAACTCATTATGAAAAGTAAGGGGTTAGTTGTTAATGCATGTTCACAGACATGACACAAAATTCTCCAAGACTGCAGTTGACAACCTGCAAAGTAAACACGAGTTTAACAAATAAAGCACAATCTGCTCCCTGGGTTGCTGTTAGAGGCTGCAATACAATTAGGTAAAACATCAAAACAAAGCAAGTCATCACAAATTCCGTCACGTACATTTCGTCACACTGTCAGGTAAGTCCAGAGTTGTTGTCATACACTGTCTTGACTCAGAGTCTTGATTGTCAATGCTGGTATAGTCACGTCTGGTCATAATCTTGAATTGGGCCTTCTCCATTGAAGTCTTTTGTTGTCAATGGTGCCCCAGAGTAACCCCAAACCCATATTTATTCCAAAATTAGCCCCGATCAATCTTGCTTTTTCAAATCTGTAGTATTATTATATTTTTCAGGTGAGAGGAATGTTATCCTCTGCTGTGATCACATCACCCCAACTTTGAATCATGTTAACCATTCACAATACACCAACACCACAAGCACAGACTTGACATTCATACACCATTACAGACAAACTGTCATCCCACAACACACACATAAAAACGTACAATATTAAATTGTAAAAGGAACCATCCCTACGCAAAATTTTCTCCTCAATTAAAATTTCCCTTTTTTTATTTTAAATCCAAAATTAATATCCAATTGTCTGGTCTCCTGTCCTCTCATCGTTTGCCAATATGCAGCATGCTGGAACATGATTTAACTCCCCATTTAGTTTGCTCACATCTCACACTTAGACTATTTGACACTTTGTGTAGAGCTGTAACTTCAATATTTCCACCTTCCCATATTTCTTCCACTAAACAGTTCCATTTTGCTTTCAGTTTAAATTCATCCCTCCAAATATCTACCTCTGGCAAAGAATTATTAACATTTCTCATTTTCTTCCTCATAATTGCTCAATTCAGGTTTGGCGGGCCGGATTAAACGGTCCCGTGGGCCGCATGTGGCCCGCGGGCCGTAGTTTGCCCACCCCTGGGCTAGCATATGGGCACCGGAGTGGCCTCAATAGTAGACGCTTAGGGACTTTGTACTGTTGCCTAAGGTCAGGGTCGATTGGATCGGCCAGGCCACCAATACGAGTCGGGGACTCGTGAAAAAAAAAAAAAAAAAAAAAAAAAAGGTAAAGGCATCGCTGATATAGCAGGACGGATGCCTGGCGACCTCAATAGTGCGACCTTAGAGACTTATATTGTTGTCTAGGGCGAAGGGTAACTGGGTTAACCAGGTCGCTACATAATTGTTGAAGTGTGTCTATGATGATATTGTGTGGAAAGCAGGCTGGGCTGTCAGATGGGACAGCGACGCAGCGAGAGAAGTGAGTGATTAGTTGTGGTGCTGCTGTTCATGGGGTGGAAGTGATGATTTGTGGTTCATGAAGAACAATAAGTTGATTTGTATAAAATTGTTGATTTATATTTGGCATGTGAGTTGGAGTCAGAAAGATGGCTTAAAAAGAATTTGATAAAGAATGTATATATAATTAGCATGAAGGTTATATCCCATTGTGTGGTGGGGTTATACTATAACCATTTTGTTTTCAAAAGGGTGCGGCTCTAAAGTTTGGGCCAAACGGTCAGGTGGGCACAAATGCATATTCTGGACAGAGGTGGGGGGTTGCATTGTGCGACGTGGTGGTGGCGAGGCTCTCCACACTTCGGTTGCCCCCCCCCTTGTCATGTCTATGTTGTGGGCCCCGTGTGTTATCTATGTTTGTCTTTGTGTATCAGTTTGTTATAAATGATGGAATTGGGCTAAAATGTTGCACGAAGATGGTGTGCTAGACAATGGTTTATCAGATTTGCATTGTTAAATGTAAAAATTAGAAATTATAGAATAATCTGAGGGTTGTGGGCAGAAACTGGTCCAAAAAGGAGAGTGCCCAACCCTCATAAAAAATGTGAGAGTAAGAGAGAACAGGCATTATTGAATTGGATCAAATTACATAAATTGTGATTGCGGATGTTAAATTTAGGAGGAATTATTGATCGATTAGGACATTAGACTATGCAAGGTGGTTACATGTAAGAATAAATCAAAGATTTGAATCACTTAGAGTTAAAAACAACAAATAAAAACGACATTGCAAGGGGGCACTTTTTATTAAAAGAACACCAAGTAAAGTATTAAGCAGGGGGCATTTGTGATTGGGATTAAATTAAGGATAAAATTAGGTCAATGATGAGAAATCAATGGTGCTCTGCACAAAAAGGCTAAAATTTTAATGAGGAAATATTTGGAGTACTTGGGTTTATTTTGTTTATTGTTATGTTTTCTTTGTGTTCTTGGGTTAGGGTTCAGGTGTTCCTTGTTATTTTCTTATCGCCTGCATTGTAAATGTTTTCTTTATGCAGATAGGTTAACAGGCTAGGAATTTAGTGAGGAGATAATTGATCAATTGATGGGGGTTAATAATTGTCCAAATTCTAGTCACATGTTTTGAGGGACCACAGCAACAACATTATATTTGGAGGCCATTATTTAGTACGTGATGACAGTGTCTAGATAAATAGACTGTTTTATCAAAAATGTGAGAGTGAAGGAGGAGGTTTGAGTTGTAAGCTGGCATTTGGGTGCCACTTTTAAGAGTCTGTGCAGGAGCAGAGATTGTTTTTGTTTGTTTTTAAAGATATATTTAACAGTTTATCTCGGTGCAGTAAGGATATAGCAATTCAGAAAGACTTAAAATTAAAAGCAAAATTACATTTTAATTCTGACATATGCCAGCTAACATGAGGATGGCAAATAAATAAATGAATAAATACTAGCTCAAATGTGGCATGTGTTTTAAATTGGGCGATAAGATGTTCACTTTCAAGCACTATCATTTAGCGCTGCTGACAACAATAACATATGAGATGGTAAATCAAGGAGGAGTGTCATATTTGGAACACAGGCGCTGTATGACCTATAGATTGAACAATAACATTCACCGCATATACAACCATGTTGGTAGATTGTTAAATTACATTACAGTTTAATACAAAGGATTTCGGAACTTTATTTGATGATAAACACTGGAACGAGGATTTTAGCTGTGTTAATGGGTCGGGTGGATGGATTACTCAGAAAAAAAAAAAAAAAAAAGGAAAAAAAAAAAAAGGAAAAAAAAAAAAAGCATTTGATAAGGGCGGCTTGATAGTAAGATGATGAGTGTGCGCAACTGGTAGGAGACAAAATGTTAAGAGGAAGATTTGGGGTGTAAGGAACAAATACTACACAGGAAGACTGATAACACGAAGATAGTTTTGTGAAATTTGTGTCCCAATGTGTTCTGCCCTAGCGTGTGGCACAAGTCCTGAACTGAGTCCTCTTACTCCACTGGCTGTCTCAAAATCAACAGAGGACTGTCCCTGGTCATGAGACACCTTTGACCTTTGGGAGAACAACGGGAACTATTATCATGCTTGAAGGGGGCAAGCACAGCTTTTCACAGGACAAGAACCATACAGTTGGTGGAACACACAGTTGCAGATCAAAAAGAAAATGGACTGAAAGAACAAAGACAAGATGGACGCATTTGAGAATGGCGGACAATCCAGCCCTGAGTCATCATCATGAGAATCTAAGAGGAGAGGCTGCTAAAGACTTGCACGAGGCACATGAAGTCAAACTGGACACATTGCTAAAGACTGCTGAAGCATTACAAAGTTGGTGGAGTAAGGGACAAAAGGGATGGAAGTGTGTTTGGGTGCTGGGGCGGACATAACTGAGGAGTTTTGATAAAAGAGGGAATAATAAGGCTGCTTATTGACATTGAAACGGGGATAAAAACAAAATACATCGATATGGACAGTGAAGAGGCACTAATAATAACAAATCATACGACAGCGTGATCAGAAACTTTGCAAAGTGGACATTGATCGATAGAAATTAAATCATTTGAATCATCCATTTTTATATGTAACATAGCATTTCGAAGACATGATGAATCTAATCGAAATAATGAAATTTTATAATTGGACCGGTGAAAATTTGGATTCGGGCAAAAGAAGGCTGAATTGCTAAACTTAATTGACCTTTATGGAAACGACAGAATTTAATTACACATCAATTGCGACTGATTTATAGGATGCATATTTGAGTATGAAGGGGTGAGGGGCCATAAGAAAGTTGGAATTCTGGATAGTCAGCAAAATAGTAATACGGGCACTACTTAATTAAAAAAGAATACAGTAGGGTTTTTAAATAACAATTACAGTGACATGACCCTTGCGACAATTGATTTAAATGGCAATTTATGATAGGTACTTGGGGTTAGGATTAACAATCCATCCATCCATCCATTACTGGTGCGGCTTGTCTGTACGAGGGTCACGGAGGATTAACAATAATAACTAGAATTTGTCATTTCTGTAGAAATTGCGTGTAAAGGCGTAGAGGCTGAATAAAAATTCGGGGAATGCTACAAGATTGTGTTTAAATTTGGAACGTGTTGAAGTGGTCAGAAAATGGATGAAAATATAGAAAGTATTCTGTAAAATTGGGCGTGAATTTTAAAGTTGAGAATTTGACATTTTTCAAAAGTGGGAAGTTTTGGAATAGGTAGGCATAAGATGAACAGTTAAAAAATTGAAATGGGTTGAGTCAATGAAAAAAAAATTAATTAGAAATTACAAGGGAAAAAAGGAAATTTTGCAAAATCTTACCGCAATGTTGAAAGTGAAAATGTGAAATTTTAATCTAGAAAGTGAAAGAAGGTGAATTGGAAAGTGAAAGAAGGCGAATTGGAGCAATTATGAGGAAGAAAATGAGAAATGTTGAATGTGCCATGAAAATTGAATGGTGAAATATTGGCTAGGAATTTGTAAACATCTCGAAAACCGTACATTTTAGAATATTTGGCATGAATATTTAAAAGTGTTAAAAGTGGAATGAAGTGAATCAGATGAATTTGCAGAAGTAGTTAAGCTAAAAAAATAAATAAATAAATAAAAAAAGAATAAAAAAAAAAGAATAAATAAATAAATAAATAAAGAGGCAGAAGAATGCAGAAGAAGTTGAATAATAATAAAGTCAAGGCAAGTCAAGTTTATTTACGTATATAGCCCATAAGCAAGTCTCAAAGGGCTTCAAATGTACAAAAATTGACAATTTAAAGTACAGGAACAATAAGTGTGAAGGCCACAATGATGATCATGACAGTAAAAATATTTCTAATTGGTTTTGATAGGTACAAAGGGGGAACATGGAAGAAGGTTTCAAAATTTGTGATTTAGCGTGACTCCATTATCAGGAGTAAGCATTTCTTTTTGATTCTAAGAATTGGCATCAACAAAAATGAGAACGATAATCTTCAAGGTGATAGTGTAAGTGGCAGGAAGAAGCTGTGTATATTGTTTTTTAAACATTATTTTTAGTATCATTATTTTTTAGGAGGGTCAGTAATGCTTGTGAGGAGATGAATGAAGGAACTAGGTAACAGTAAAAGGGAGTGCTCTATAATTTTTTGGTTCTTTGCCAGAGGTAGATATTTGGAGGGATGAATTTAAACTGAAAGCAAAATGGAACTGTTTAGTGGAAGAAATATGGGAAGGTGGAAATATTGAAGTTACAGCTCTACACAAAGTGTCAAATAGTCTAAGTGTGAGATGTGAGCAAACTAAATGGGGAGTTAAATCATGTTCCAGCATGCTGCATATTGGCAAACGATGAGAGGACAGGAGACCAGACAATTGGATATTAATTTTGAATTTAAAATAAAAAAAGGGAAATTTTAATTGAGGAGAAAATTTTGCGTAGGGATGGTTCCTTTTACAATTTAATATTGTACGTTTTTATGTGTGTGTTGTGGGATGACAGTTTGTCTGTAATGGTGTATGAATGTCAAGTCTGTGCTTGTGGTGTTGGTGTATTGTGAATGGTTAACATGATTCAAAGTTGGGGTGATGTGATCACAGCAGAGGATAACATTCCTCTCACCTGAAAAATATAATAATACTACAGATTTGAAAAAGCAAGATTGATCGGGGCTAATTTTGGAATAAATATGGGTTTGGGGTTACTCTGGGGCACCATTGACAACAAAAGACTTCAATGGAGAAGGCCCAATTCAAGATTATGACCAGACGTGACTATACCAGCATTGACAATCAAGACTCTGAGTCAAGACAGTGTATGACAACAACTCTGGACTTACCTGACAGTGTGACGAAATGTACGTGACGGAATTTGTGATGACTTGCTTTGTTTTGATGGTTTACCTAATTGTATTGCAGCCTCTAACAGCAACCCAGGGAGCAGATTGTGCTTTATTTGTTAAACTCGTGTTTACTTTGCAGGTTGTCAACTGCAGTCTTGGAGAATTTTGTGTCATGTCTGTGAACATGCATTAACAACTAACCCCTTACTTTTCATAATGAGTTTGTAAATGTGATCGTTTTCAGGACAGGCTCGGCAGGCTCCAGTTTTCAATTTCATACGTTTGACATGCGCCCGTGTGTGGATTATTTTTTGTTTAGCATTATGAATTTTATTTTTTGGTATTATGGATGTTTTTTGTCCGGAGAGCTGCATGCACAGCTACAGGAGGGTGATGGCTTTTGTTCATACAGCCATGTGAGATGCTGCCAGTCGAGTTTCAGGGACTGAGAATTGGTGATTCCAGGCCAGGATGGCATCTGGAGGTACACCGAAGTCCAGCTGGCGATGGGTATGTTACCATGGACATTGTTATTTTTACTTTTAACCATAGTGGCACATTTTTTAGAATGTGTCAAAAGGGGGAGAAAAAAAAAAATAAATAAATAAAGGGGGGAATTGTGAGATTTTAAGTGTTTTCAGAATTGATGGTTTTTATGTCTTCAACATGCGAGACGGAGGAGAAGAAGCAGCTTGGCAGAAATGAAGTGAATGGGAGACAACATCGTGAAATGGAGCCAAAGCCTGGTAACAAGTGTGGAGAGTTTAAAATAGCTTATAATAAATTGTAGACCTTTCAAAACAGGATCAAATAGGTGGAAGAGTATTAAATGTAAAAAATTGGAACAATAACATACAGACTCCAAACGAATTTGGAACAGGTGGATAACTTATGAACGTTAAAGTTTGAATAACACATTATTCACGTGATTCATTTGCAGGATAAACAATGGAAGGGATTGATAAATTGAACACATTCAAGATGACTGCAGGAGTATTATGGCGAAAACAAATAGATTCAACAAAAGTTTTTCCCTATAAAATGGTGGCGTTTGGGTTTGAAGTACATAGTCGCTTCAAAGGAGGAAAAGCATGATTTAAGATACGTGATTGATCAATGATTAAATGTTAGTAAAACAACAGATTGAATAAATTACGATGACTATACTTTGAAAAAGCTATCCCTTATACCAGGGGTGTCAAATTTTTTCCCTGGCCGCATTGTAGTCATAGCTTCTTTTGGAGGGCTGTTATGACTGTCACCCCAAATAAATGTATGAGCACCTCATATTATATACAGTAAAAGCTACAAAATAAACTGACAAGTAACTCGTTTTCAAATCAGACAAGTAAAAAAAACTGGTCTAATATTTAAAAATGAAATATTATTAAAAGTGAAGACAATTTGCAATTCGAGTAATGACACATGAATATGAGGCACAATTTGTCTTCGCGGGCCACATAAAATGATGTGCCTGGCTGCATCTGGCCCCCGGGCCTTGAGTTTGACACCTGTGCCTTATACAAAGGTAAAGAAGATATGGACATTCACATATTCCAATAGAGTTTAAACTGCTTGCAATACTATTACAAATTAATTAACACTTGTGAGTGAGTGCGGGATTGATTGATTGATTGATTGATTGATTGATTGATTGATTGATTGACTGATTGATTGACTGAATGACCGGGTGACAGAATGGGCGATCGTTTGATGTCTGTCTGTCTATGTCAGGGGTGGGCAAACTACGGCCCGCGGGCCACATCCGGCCCACGGGACCGTTTAATCCGGCCCGCCAAACCTGAATTAATTGTATTATTAAACTTTTTTTTTTTTGTCATTTTGCCTGCAATGACTGCGTTTCCCCAGTAGATGGGGAACCGCTCGCCTGCGCATTTACTACCGGAAGCCGTGTCAGAAAGCTCGGTGCACACTCACAAGTGCCTGTACGTACGTACTCAGTAGTACGGACATGGCGCACTCGCGCTCTATTTGTATCAGTCCCGAATTTAGAGCGTGGGCTGTGACGACAGCATTCTTGTAATTCGCTCGCTGAGCTTTCAGATACAGTTTTACGCTAAAGCCACCCACAAACCTTCCCCTGGAATCCTTCCATTAAAATGAGTGGCCCGAAGAAAAGAAGTGAGTGCCGAATGTTAAAGGAGTGGCCAATTTGGCTCGACGTACGCGACGTGACGTTCAGCCTCATCAACCCGTCACAGATCGAGGTAAACGGATCTCTCCTAAGAATTGCCACAACAAATTTTACTCCAGACTATGATGCACTAGCAAAAAAGGGAGACCAACAACACTGTTCCCACTGAAAATGAAGGGGAGGCTCTCAAGTTTGTTGTAAAAAAATGCATTTTGAATATGATTTGTACACATAGCAGGGATTGAAACTAGCGACCATTCTCATTTTCAAACAATGCAGGATGCTCAAGGACATTGATGCACCACCTGTTTGCGACTAATCTTAACCTGTAAAGTTCTTACGGCTTACTTTAAGGAAGTGTTTCCCGTTTCCTCACCTCTGTTACCAGGTGTTTGTGAGTTAAAACTCTGCTCTGATGTTCAGATACCCCTTACCGTGTTGCCGTTTTGATTACTTTATTTGGATGTATGCTTTCACCGATTCTTCAAGATGATATATTTGGTCAGAATGTTTGCTGTTTGATGTGATCTCATAAGATAAACATTTTTCATTAATCTGACCTGCAGGCACTGAAGTGATGGAGACTGTTATTCATAATAATAGTGTCGTATTTTATGAGAATCACTGATAGCAGTTTTTTAATGATTTTTTTTTTTAATGCTGTTAAATGCATTTGTTTTCAAAAAACTTGTTTGGAATATCCATGCTTTACTACCTACTAAAGGCCAAAATCTTTTATGCAATGACCTTTACAGGTCGCTTATATTACTTCACACAAACACTACGTCCATCTGCTCCTGGTTCGGCCCTCCGGTCCAAATTTAGAACCCAGTTCGGCCCGCGAGTCAAAAAGTTTGCCCACCCCTGTGCTAGCCATTGGCATCCCACAAGTTCCACGGTGTGAGTTTCCTTCGCTGATCAGACGAAGTCCTCACCACCTTTCTCCTTTTCTTTTCCACAAAACGTCACTTTTTCACCAGTTCCCATACAAGCATAAATGTAGTATATACATACAACCACAATTCCTGAACACAGAGCTAAACTTATTAATTTTTAATTTTAATTTTAATTTTACTCCGCTTTCACTCCACAACATTGCTGAACTGGGAGATTTTTATAAAAAGTTCCCCCTTACCTTTTGTGTTGATCGGACTGCAATATTGTTGAGCAAGAGCGGAGATGGAAGAATCCTTCCTGGAGCATGCACTTTCCCTTCTGAAGAAATCACGTCGGATGGTCACCATTTGTTGGATTTTGGTCCACAATTTAGGGAGCGCTATCTGCGCCTCACGGCAAAAGCCATTGCCAATCACCTGTTATCCAATTCACTCACTGCGTGCTCGTTTAATTTCTTCAGATTTAGGAAAATGCAAAGACACTGAAGCAGAAATTAGACTTACACAGGTTGGTTGAGTTCAATCATAATTCTTGTTAAGAAAGCTCTGTTTTCAGGAAAGTACAATACAGCGCTGGGCCCTTCAAGAGCAGAAAGTCTCCATTCAGAAAAGGCAACGTTCAAGGTTCTTTGGTCAGCTTATATTCAGTTGGTGTGGGGCGAGTTTGATGGGTGATGAGTCGTTGGGGTGGGGCGAGTTCGCAGTAGAGTTTGATTCCATGGGAGTGGGTGCTGGTTATGGACGATTCGGTGTGTGTGTGGGGGCTGTTGTCTTCCATCCCGTCTTTCGGCCTTGGTGATCATCTTTGGCTGGGTCCTTGGCTGTCTCCCTCTGGCACCAGCTGGTTTTTATCTCCAAGTGACCTTCCTGTAAACATTCTCCTCCATCCTTGCACATATACTGTCGGACCTCATTCTTTCAATTTTGTCATTTTGTACGGAATTATGTGAGCTTTCGGCTGTCACATCATTAATCTATTACTGTTCCCTGACTATGCAAAGTTAGTTCTTTTGATACTCCATGTCTTTGCTCACATCATTATATTCTTAGTTTAATCATGCTTCCCACCATATCTTTTATTTGTTAGGCAAAACATTTCCCTCTGTGCAGAGCGTTCAGTAGTAATCAAAAAGCTGGCGTCCCGCATCTAGGCGACATATGACGTTTAGTCAAAACACAAGATATAATCAAGTAGTGAACGGTCAAGACGACTCTGGCCGTGTCCATGATTTAGAGAAAAGACATCAGGCATGCATTACACAGTTCCTTAAGGGTCATTAAGCTATTTAAGCAACATATCAAAAGACATTTATTTTGCAGTGCACAGAAATACATATTGAATCGTGAAGTTGTAGCAACCTCTGTTATTATCTTATATAAAAGAATGTCTAGTTATGTCTGCTTTATTGGTTGACTCCATGAATATACTTGTCTGCTTATATACTTTATCCAAAGAGATGTGAGCGTATCTGTTATTGTGGCTAGGCGGGTTTTGTGTCTTTTGACCCTATTCCTTCACTGCTCTCAAAGTCCATGCTATTGTCCCACCCAGCCGCCTTAGACTGCTGAAGCGCCTTTCGGCCACTAGCTTTTGGACTGCTTCTGCCGGTGGTCCTCTGGACTTTGAGTCTGTCTCCTGTGCTTTCTGTTGACTTCGGGTGAGTACCGCAGAAAATGTCTTCTTTTGTATTTTTGAGATAGCATCTCCTGCTTGTGCAGCAACATCTTTAGCTGATTTTGTCATCCATTCGCTCTCAGGAAGCTGAAGGAACTGTGGCCCCGACTGCCACTCGGATTCCTCAGTAAGGTCATCAGGATTGGCCCCTCTGGTGATGATATCCGCAATGTTTGCCGGTCCTGGTATCCACCACCAATCTTGAATGTTGGTGCTACGCTGGATCTCGCCAACTCTGTTAGCAAAGAAAGTCTGGTAGCCATAACTTTCACGCTGCATTGCCCCCAAGATGGTCTCACTGTCGACATGATGGTACCATTTCCTCACATCGATTCGGCAGTGTTTCTGGAAATAGTTCTTTAGCCGGGCTGCAAAGACTGCTCCGCACATCTCTGCCTTCACAGGGTCACCCTTGTGGTCCAGAGGAGTCAGCTTAGCCTTAGACTCGACTAGCCTCACGACGGCTCCATGGCTACAGCTCCAGTGCAGGTACAGCACGGCGCCATATGCGTGCTCACTGCCATCAGAAAAGGTAATGCCACATGGTTTGCCATCTGGATCTGGCGGTGTGAGGGGTCTGGTGAATCTGATTTGGCTTACTCTTTGAGGAGCTTTATGGCATCTTCTCTGAGTTCTTTGGAGAAGGCGGCATCCCATGTGTCTTCTTTGCTGTACATTATTTCTGCTTCTTGGAAAGCTCTTCGGACCAGGATGGCTCCTTTCTGCTTTGCTGGAGTCACGAGGCCAAGTGGATCATAGAGAACAGAGACTTGGCTTAACAGCTCTCTCCTGGTGAGTGGGTCTGGGGTTTGCCCTCTTACTTCCTCTCTCAGTAAGTTCTGGCCGAGGCGCATTTTTCTCCTTTTCTTGGAGAAGTTAACTGAAACCATGACATGTTCTGAGCTTGTCATCTTCAATGGTATAACCAAGGCCGAGGGCTTTGTTGTCCTCTTCAGTAAGCTGGTTTGGCAGAATCATGGTCCCTGACTTTATCTCCTCACCTCCCGGCCCTTTCCCCCCACCCAGGGTTTCACGAAGAATCCCCCTGCTTTGAGGATCTGCTCGATGTTGGAAGTTTCAGGTGGTCGAGGTCGTTGTAAGAAGTTAAAAAGTTGTCGACATATGCGTCTTCCTCCAGCACACGCTTCTCCTCTTTGAAATGGCTGAACGGAGGCAGGTTGGCGGTCTCTCGCATTGGCGACTTGGGCTATGCAACCTGCAGGTTTGTCTCCAATGTTGCCCCTTGTTATGGCGAAATCTTCTATTTCAGATTCCTCAGTATCACACCACAGGAACCTGTGCAGGTGGACCTCTCTTTCTTCCAGCCAGACAGAGTTGTACATTCTGCGGATGTGACCAAGCGCAGCAAATACTCCAGTTCGGAACCTGATCAGGACAGCTCTGATTGGATTCAGTCTGTCCGGACCTTTGATCAGCATATCGTTTAAACTCAGACCTCTGTACTTCTGGCTGCTGTTCCATACTAGCCTCACTGGGGTGGAGACTGAATGGGGATTTGGTGCAATCAGGTGACTTATGTACTACACCGGCCCAGTCCAGTTCTGCAGAACTTCTTTGGACAGCTTCACTGCAGCTTTGCGATTAACCATCTCAAGGACTTGTGAGCCATAGGCCCTCTTCCACTCCTGGTTGCTTTGCCAGCTGCCTTTCCGTTCTGTGGAATGTGGCTTCAACCGCTCTTTTATTGTTGGGTAGAGATGCTGGATCTCCTGTCCATGGGTACTTGGCGTGCCAGTGTGGTTCAGGGCTGTGATGGTCCCTTTCACATACGTCAAGCCATCTCTTACCATCTCCATCTCTCTTTCTTCAGCCAGTGTCATCTCTTTCCCCCCGGGTTGGCAGTTCCCGCAACGGCATCCTTCGCATCTCGGCTCACAAGCCGCTCCGATGCTTTCCCATTTCCACCACTTCAGAAAGTCTCTGCTGCTAATGTCTGTATTGGACTGGGTGCTGGGATGATTGGGAGGCTGGCAGGAGACTGGATCCTTCCAGGTGAGCTCAGTGTATTTAACTGCTGCAGTTCTCATGGATCTTGCGAAGTGTGTTTTTGATGTAAGAGCCATTAAGGTGACTTCTTCGAAGAGGTACTGTTAGGGTAGTGCTCACTCTAACTTATTTTGCAAGAACCACACTGGAGACAAGTTAGTCGTTTCAGACACCTGCAGGTGGAGAGTTCACTCGTCGCTGTGCTTACAGCGATGGTCGAATGAAGTCTGACTCAGGCCTCATCAGGTGCATATTTATTGAGAGAAACAGAGTGGGGTTGAAAGTGGGTGTGTGGGAACACAGGATGGGGTGAAGCCGCTTCCCTGCTGATAAAAGCATAGCAGGGGGCCTTTTACGACTTTGTGTAAACAAAGCAACTTTGATTGCTTCCTCTGCAGCTAGTCAATCAGGTGAAAAGATCTTAGCACTTTGGTCTACTACTTTTGTTAAGACAGGACAAGCTAGGTACATTACAGGTTACATTCCAACATAATCATACGATGAAGATATTCTGCAAACCCTAACAGGTACGGGTGCGTGCCTCCGATGGTCTTGCCGAGGGGGCCATCCCAAAGCACCAGGTCACAGACAGAGCGGACCTTCTGGGGTACCAACTGCCCTTCTTTGTGGCTGATCAGAAGCTGCACTTCCTTTGGTCTTGCAAGGTCTTGGAGGGAAACATCCGGGAAGATCCTCTGTAACTTGACTGCTGGCACATGTCTGTGAACTTCTGCAATTTTATCAAGCCCATAGCAGATCAGTTGGTGTGACTTAAGAGTTCCTCTTGGAGTGCTGACATGTATCCTGAGGAGGTAGCACTTGGTTGCTACAGACATCTTCATCCCTCCAACGCCGTAAACCACCAGTGTCACATCTTCACTTCTCAGGTTCAACTTGCTTGCAGCTTTGTGCGTTATGTAGTTTGTGTCTGATGCCAGGTCGATCAGGGTCCCAATTCTTTGTCCATCGTTGGCAGTGACGTTAAGGAGCATTAGGATTACTGGGTACTTGTTTAAGCAGTTTTCCTCCAGGAGGCCTCTCTCTGCTGCAGTGGAGTTGTATGCCCTGGATGCTACGTTGCAAAAGGCGTCTTGACACTGCTGCGCCAACTCTGGTGTAAGTTTGGAGAAGAACTTTTCTTGAGTTTCTGTGTATCTTTTGCCCTCAGCTCTCACTGGACTGGATTTGGGTGTTCCCTGGGACTGGGGTCTGGCAACTGGACAGAGAAGATAGTGGTGTTGGTCTTTGCACTCTAGGTTCCTGCACAGGTAAGTCTTCTTGCAGTAGTCGCCGTTGTGGACTTTGAGGCATTTTTTGCAGGCACCAAGCTGATGTGCTGCATCCCTCTTCTCCGATGGCTTTAGGTTCATCCTAAACCTTCTGCAGAAATATAGTTTCTTTCTGTGCTTTGGATCACCAAAAATGATGCAGCCTACTGTTTCACTGCAGGACTTGGTTGTCTTTGTCCTGGCATACTTTTGATACTTGGTTTTCTCCTTAGCAGGTTCAATGACGTCTCTCAGCTGATCCAGTTGTTCATATATGGATTCTTGTGATTTCAGGTATGTGATTAGCTTGTCGAAACGGTTGTGGCAGTTTACAGCATTTCTCTCATCAGCAGCATCGGTCAGCCAGTCTTTCTTTAGGGTTTCCGGGAGCTTGCCCTCGATGGATTTAAAAAGTCAAAGTGAAAGTCTGCTTTATTGTCAATTTCCTCACATGTTAAGACACACAAAGAGATCGAAATTACGTTTCCCACTATCCCACGGTTACAAGACATAGTACACAATACGTATACATACAAGTAAACAGCACAAAAAGTAAAAACAAGAAGGCACAAACAATGAATAAATAAGAGCGATGAATAAATAATAAACAAACAACATAATAAATAAGAGGAGCAAAAATGGAGCAAGTGTGCATACAGCAGACAGTCAGAATATAGCGCAAAAGTACAGGATGTTATGCAGCCGAGGGTGGAGGGGGGAGAGAGTTCAGGATCCTAACAGCCTGGAGTATGAAGCTGTTGGTCAGTCTGGTGGTGCGGGAGCGCAGGCTTCTGTACCTCTTTCCAGAGGGCAGAAGATCAAATTTTTTTTTTATCTCATGCGCTGATCGGTTGGTACTTTTTAAATTTCGTTGTACGTGTGTGACAATGACAATAAAGATCTATTCTATATTCTATTCTATTCTACAAAGAGTGAGCGACTCACATCACACGCAGTCGTGGCCGCCTTGCGGGTGAGATGGGAGGTGTAAATGTCCTTCAGGGAGGGGAGTGAAGCACCAATAATCTTACCAGCCATGTTCACTATGCGCTGCAGGCCCTTCATGTTGTATTCAGTGCAGCTACCCCACACAGCGATACAACTGGAGAGGACACTCTCAATGGTGCCACGGTAGAATGTAGTCATGACGGCCAGAGGAGCACTTGCTCGCCTGAGTTTCCGCAGGAAGTACAGGCGGCGCTGAGCTTTCTTCGCCAGTGATGCAGTGTTGGTGGTCCAGGAGAGGTCCTCACTGATGTGCACCCCCAGGAATCTGGTGCTGCTCACTCTCTCCACCACAGCACCGTCGATGGTCAGTGGCAGGTGTTGGGTGTGACCCTTCCGGAAGTCAACAACAATCTCCTTGGTCTTGTTGACGTTCAGCAGGAGGTTGTTATCCCTGCACCACGTGGCCAGAAGGTCGACCTCCGACCTGTATTGAGTCTTGTCGCCCTCGGTGATGAGACCCACCAGAGTCGTGTCGTCGGCAAATTTCAGCACGTGGTTGCTGCTGTAGGTTGCAGTGCAGTCCTGCGTCAGCAGGGTGAAGAGCAGAGCGGACTGAGCACGCAGCCTTCGGGGGCCCCCGTGCTCAGCGTGATGCTGGCGGAGATATTGTCGCCAACACATACTACCTGAGGCCTCTGACAGAGGAAGTCCAGTAGCCAGTTGCAGAGGTAGGTACTGAGGCCCAGCTTGTCGAGTTTGCAGATGAGTCGCTGTGGTACAATGGTGTTGAATGCGGAACTGATGTCCACAAACAGCAATCTCACATACAAGTCTCTTTTCTCCAGGTGGGTGAGGGCTGAGTGGAGGGCAGAGCAGATGGCATCCTCAGAGGACCATTTGGCTCGGTACGCAAACTGGAAGGGGTCTATGGTGGGGGGAAGAATGGATCTGATATGCTCCATGACAAGCCGCTCAAAGCACTTCATGATGATGGGTGTCAGTGCCACGGGGCGGTAGTCATTGAAGCAGGATGGAGCAGGTTTCTTCGGCACAGGTATGATGGTGGCAGCCTTGAAACATGATGGGACGATGGCCTGCTGCAGGGAAATGTTAAAGATGTCCGTGAAGACACCCATCAGCTCCTCAGTGCAGTCCTTCAGCGCTCGACCTGGGATGTTGTCTGGGCCTGCCGCCTTACGGGTGTTGATAGCGGCAAGCGTCCTCCTCACGCTATCGGCAGAGATGCACAGGGGCTGCCTGTTGTTTAGTTGTTTAGTCACCATCGGGTTCTTAATGGCGTCTCCATTATCCAGGTCACTCAAATCATAAAGGGCCTTTTCCACCGTTTGGATGAGCTCTATGACTTTTCTTTGCTGACCGCTCCGAACTGGTGGAGTCGCTTGTAGCTTTTCGATGATCTCGAGAGCGATGGTGGTTTGGTTTCCAAACCGGTTCTCCAGGACTCGAAGGATGTCATCTGATGAGTTGTATGTCGACAGACATAGATCTATGGCCACCTTCTCATCAAGGCTATCAAGCAGTTGAAATTTCTTCACCTCTTTGGAGCCGGTCGGTTCCCCTTGTTTCTGCAGAGCCTCCCATTCTTGCCTCCATCTGTAGTAGCCTCTCTGGTTACCAGCAAACTTTGGTAGGGCTGTGGCTTTTAGCTTTATTGCTGCCACTGGACGGCGACCTGGGAGTTCTTCGTTATCTGCATCCAATTTCATCTTCGCTGCTTTGCTGAAGGCGGCCTTTCTTGACACCAACTGGGGAAGGTGCACCTCCAGCTGTCTTAGGCGGTCATCAAAGTCTCTTTGTTCGGTAGGCGGAGCCCAGCGGTTCCAGTTCTGGTGCGCTTCTTTTGCCTTAAGCTCCAACTTCTCTAAGTGAGTCAGCATGAACTCATAGGACTCCAGAGCTCTGTCTGGCTGGTCAGATGAGACATTTCTGCACTCAACCTCTGCAACATGGATGGCTAGGGACAGCTCTCTTCCTCCATATACGCCCCAGAGCGTCTCTTGAATTAGGCGTTTAACTTCTCTAGTCTTTTGCTCACAATCCTTTTCCGTCTTCTCTAAGTCGGTTCTCAATTGCACATCGAGATCTTCCACAGTCGTTACATGGGCCTCTGCCATGTAAGCGGCTTCCATTTCTTCGTTTGCATCCATGACTCTGGAGCTCTCTAGTGTAAGCTTCTTGAAGTTCTCCTTTAAGTCCTCTTTAGACATCTCTGTGTGGGTCCTCATAATGCTATTGGCAAGACGGGATAAAAGTCTCTTAGCTGTGGTCCTCTCCACTTTCAAATCCAGTGACTTTGCCATCCTCCCTCTCGGTTGTGGCCACAAGTGGAGTCTTCTCCGGTCACAGGCGTTTTTTCACTGGCAAGTGTATTTTAATGTCATGGGTTTCCACACTTGAAAAGGAAGGACTTGACCAGACTGGGATTTCACTCTTTATTCGGGTTTTATCGAGCCAAACAATCAAGGTGAAAAACCTTTAAAACACATACAAAAAACTGATGAGTTTAAACAGATGGTACAATTTTCTTCCAAATAAAACAATGCAGCTTAGTGTTCTTTAACACATAAACCAATAAACAATGTAGATACAGTTCAGTTCTTTTTACTGAAAGAAAGAAGGAAAAGGTCTTTCACATGAAGTTATCCGTTCAAACAAAAGTCAATATACAACTTAATGCTTGTCATAAGACAACACATTTTCCAGACCAACTGAAATGCAGTCAGTGCTCTAAACGGTTAACTAAATGAGTCCAGTTGAGAATTGTGAGCTCACCGGTAGTCCCTTTGGTCTCCTCTTCCCATGAGTTTTTTCCTTTCTCCGTGGAGCTCAGTGCGGTTTGCTGCTACTGCTGTGTTGCTCGCTGATTGAAAGGATTGTGTTGTTTGCTGCTGCTGCTGCTGCTGCTCACTGGACAAGAGGATTGTGCTGTTTGCTGTTTATGAACCCTAGTGTGTGCGTGCTCCCAATCAGGATAGATTACGCTCAGCTGTTGAGGCGCTCTGAGGAGCTCCACTGCGTGCTGCGTGTTCACGTCGTACACCTGCAGTGACCCCTTGTGGTCACATGCACCCACAGACAGGTGCGGACCTCCCAGGTCGCTGCAACATGTATTTTCATGAGGCAAGAAGAAATTACACGAGGCAGACAGTGGAATACTGAGCCTACGGGGAGTAGAGTTCCAGAAGGTAGAGGAGTTTAAGTATTTAGGGTCAACAGTCCAGAGCATCGGGGAGTGTGGAAAAGAGGTGAAGAAGCGCATCCAAGCAGGATGGAGAAAATTGTCAGGGCTAATGTGTGATAAAAGAGTATCAGCAAAATTGTAGGGAATGGTGTACAAGACAGTGGTGAGACCAGCGATGCTGTATGGTTTAGAGCAGTGGTTCTTAACCTGGGTTCAATCGAACCCTAGTAGTTCGGTGAGTCAGTCCCAGGGGTTCAGCTGAGCCTCCACTGCGGAGGGCCAAATACACCTGAATGTCGTGTGAATTCACGATAACGCATATCTGAACTGTTCTCGCAAAGGCAACAGCAGAAGTCACACTGATTTGCTGGTATGTCATTTGTTGTGAGTTCATGCATTGTGTTGGTTTTATTCTTTGAACAAGGTGACGTTCATGCACGACTCATTTTGTGCACCAGTTAAAAACATCTATGTCTTGAATTTGAACTTTTTTTTTTTTATTATTCACTAAAGAGGGGTTCGGTGTATGCACATATAAAACTGGTGGGGTTCGGTACCTTCAACAAGGTTAAGAACCACTGGTTTAGAGACAGTGGCACTGGGGAAAAGACAGAAGGCAGAGCTGGACGTGGCAGAGATGATGATGCTGAGGTTCTCTTTGGGAGTGACGCGGTTGAATAAGATCAGGAAACCCGCTCAAGACCGTGGAGATGACAGTGGATTTCAGGCGAGACCCTTCACCACTTTTACCCCTCACTATCCGCAGTAATACTATTCTCTCCACAGACACCTTCAAGTTCCTGGGAACCACAATCTCTCGGGACCTGAAATGGACCGGCCACATAGACTCTGTCCGGAAGAAGGCCCAGCAGAGGCTGTACTTCCTGAGACAGCTCAAGAAGTTCAACCTGCCGCGAGAGCTTCTGAAGACCTTCTACACTGCCATCATCCAGTCTGTCCTCTGCACCTCCATCACTGTCTGGTTTGGATCAGCCTCCAAAAAAGACAAGCACAGACTGCAACGGACAATCAGGACTGCAGAAAAGATCATTGGAATCAACCTCCCATATATCCAAGACTTGTACCTGTCCAGGACCAGGAAGCGTGCAAGGAACATCTCTACAGACCCTTCTCACCCAGGTTGCAGTCTGTTTGAACTACTCCCCTCCGGACGGCGTTATAGAGCTCGGTACGCCAAAACCAGCAGACACCGAGACAGCTTCTTCCCCCAGGCTGTTGCTCTGATGAACTCACACCACTCATAGAGTCTCAGATGCATTACTGTGCAATAACATCCTGCTCTTCACACCTTTTGAATTTGTCTACACTGTTTTTGCCATTATTCACATGTCCTGAGTGTTGTTAGTCACCTATATGTTGAACAGAGGGTGTGTTTTACCGAAGTCAAATTCCTTGTTTGGCACGCTCAAACATGGCGAATAAAAAAAAAAAAAAAAACTCTTGAAAGAGTGCCTCAGAGGGACAGCGCATGTTAGGTGTTTCGGAGATAAAGCCAGAGAGGCTAGACCGGGACGGTTCGGACATGTACAGAGGAGGGATAGTGAATATATTAGTGGAAGGATGCTGATGATGTAACCACCAGGCAGGAGGTCAAGAGGAAGACCAAAGAGGAGATTTATGGATGGAGTGAAAGAGGACAGTCGGGGTGAGGTAAGGGGATTAACAGGATACGGTGAGATGGAAACAGATGGTTCACTGTGGCAACCCCTGAGGGGAAAAGCCAAAAGAAAAAGAAGACAGGGAGTGGCGCATCCGCATACAAGGTATATTTCAAAACAAAAACCATTATCAAACTCGTTTTTCTTTAATAAAAACATTAAATATCCACACTATACAGACCTCCCATTTCAGCTTCATAGCTTAATTGACATGAGTAGGACATTTAAAAGATGAAAACAAGCTTGAAATAGATTACTTGACAAAATAACTATTTTTAAACATAAGATGTACTTTCCCATGCTTGAAGCGACAAAGTCTTGGAAATAATGTCACAGAGGCGTATCAATGTGAATGAAAGTATGGCTATTGTTTACAAGTCGCTCTCTAAATACACAGTTCTTTCATCAACAGCATGAACCCCCTTGATATTTTGGTCTCACCGGAATAGATTCCCGCACATGCACCGCAGTCGGTATGCATTGCAGTCCATATGTGTTTTGTACGGATACCACAACGCATCCAGTACAGCAAAAAATACAGTAATAATGATTTCATCAAAAAACTTTGCTAATGTAATGAATGCAAAAAAAAAATTAAATGAACAGTTTTTACATTGAGCACAACCCTCCTCCCCCTCACCCCAAAAAACAAACGCTGCAAAGCATTTTTTCATCAGTCTCTGTATGGGGAATTGGCATTTAGCACCCCCTTGAGCTGCAGGCCGGGTGGACGAGTCTTAGACAAGTGAGGCGTTTCCAGATTAATGTAACTAGTCGAGAGTAGGCAAACTACGGCCCGCGGGCCACATCCGGCCCATGGGCCCGTTTAATCCGGCCGGCCAAACCTGAATAAATTGTATTATTATATATATTTTTTGGTCATTTTCCCTGCAATGACTGCGTTTCCCCAGTAGATGGGGAAACGCCCACCCACGCATTTACTCCCGGAAGCCGTGTCTGAAAGCTCAGTGCACACTCACAAGTGCGTGTACGTACTCAGTAGTACGGACCCGGCGCACTCTGCGCTCTATTTCTATCAGTGCCGAATTTTGAGTGTGGGCTGTGACATCAGCGCGCTGAGCTTTCATATAGTTTTACGCTGAAGCCACCCACAAACCTTTCCCTGGAATCCTTCCATTAAAATGAGTGGCCCAAGGAAAAGAAAGGCGGACACTGAATGCCGAGTGTTTAAAAAAGAGTGGACAATTTGGCTTGACCGACGTGAGTGAGCAGACGTTCAGCCATGTGAACATGAACAAAGCCCTGTCACAGATCTAGGTTAACGGACACCTCGGCTCTATCCAAAGAATTGCCACAACAAATTTTACTCCAGACGATGATGCACTAGCAAAAAAAGGATGACCAACAACACTGTTCCCACTGAAAATGAAGGGGAGTTTCTCTAGTTTGTTGTAAAAAAAAAAAAAAAAGCATTTTGAAAATAATTTGTACAAATAGCAGAGATTGAAACTAGTGACCATTCTCATTTTCAAACAATGCAGGATGCTCAAGGACATTGATGCACCACCTGTTTGCGACTAATCTTAACTTTTAAAGTTCTTAAGGCCGACTTTAAGGAAGTGTTTCCCGTTTCCTCACCTCTATCACCAGGTGTTTGTGAGTTTAAGCTCTGCTCTGATTTACAGATATCCGTCACCGTGTTGCCGTTTTGAATTCTTTATTACTTTATTTAGATGTATTCTTTCACTGATTCTTCAAGATGATGTATTTGGTCAGAATGTTTGCCGTTTGATGTGATTTCGCCTCATAAGATAAACAGATTTTATAAATCTGACCTGCAGGCGCTGAAGTGATGGAAATTGCTATTCATAATAACAGTGTCGTATTTAATGAGAATCACTGACAGAAGTTTTTTGGTGAAATAATTTTTTTAATGCTGTTAATAAATGCATTTGTTTTCAAAAAGGGTTTTTTGAATATCCATGCTTTACTACTAAAGGCCAAAAAACTATATAAAATGACCTTTACATGTCATTTATATTAATTCACACTGTCAAGTGTTTTACTTCTTCCCACACTTGAAGGGTTGTACCAAACTGAACTTGAACTGGATTCCACTCAATAACCAGACTGTTGTTCCATTGTTTCCATTTATTTTCTTCAACCGTGATTTTCTTCCAACTTGTCAATCATTTGTTGTAAGGGTGGTCTCAGTTGTACTTAACAGTTTGCAAGTTAGCTGCAAGTTAGGTGAAAAACCTCAAAGACAAACAAACAAATTCCAACAGTTACCATTTTGCATATTATTTGTAAAATCAGATACACAGAAAATACCTATGGAAAGTTTTGACTTTAAACACTAATAGAAAAATAGACTGTTTTAAATGCATTCATGTAAATTCATCAAATATCAAAATACACTTTAACCATATGATGAATTTAAAATAGTAAATCCAATGGATATAAATATCAAACACCCAACCAACCAGTGAATCTTAGGATCTTTTTACCCATATATATTTACAAGCACCTTTTCTCTAACATTATTAAATACTTTCAATACATTACAATCATGTGACAAATACAAGAAAAAGTTGCATGTTCCAGCTTGGGTTCCATATTTGCTCTAGCTCGGGTCAGGGCAGCGACGAATGCCTTTTTCTGGATGCGCAGGAGATTCTCTCTGGCCTCCGCAGCAACATCTTTTGCGGACTTCACTGGCCACTCACTCTCTGGGAGACTTAGGAACTTGGGACCCAGCTGCCATTCTGTGCCTTTATCCAGCTCCTTTGGGTTTGCCCCTCTTGAGATAATCCACCACCAGTCTTGTATATTTGTGCTGCCTTGTATTTCTCCAATTCTATTGGTGAAGAATGTTTGGTAGACGTAGCTTTCGCGTTGGACAGCTCCCAGGACTTTCTGGCTGTCAACAAGGTGATACCACTTTTCCACACGGATGCTGCAGTGCTTCTGAAAGTGCTTCTTCAGACGAGCAGCATAAACGGCCCTACAGACCTCAGCCTTGACAGCGTCCCCTTTGTGGTCTATAGGTGTCAGCCTGGCTTTGGCTTCGACCATTAAGAACACTCACTGCCCTCGGAGAACGTGATACCGCAGGGCTTGGCACATGGGTCAGGTGGCGTCAAGGCTCTGTTGAATTTCAACTGGCTGAGCTCAGCGTAGTCTTCAAGGAGGCAGATGGCATCTTCTCGAAGGCCCTCGGACAAAGGTGCATCCCATGTATCCTCTACTGGACTGAAGTTGACCTTGGCTTCCTGGAACGCTCTTCTCACCAAGATGGCTCCCTTCTGCTTCACCGGTGTCGCAAAGCCGAGGGGATCGTGCAGCCCTGAGACTTGACTGAGGAGCTCTCACCGGGTGAGTCGATTTGGTGCCTGGGCCCTGACATCCTCTTTTGGCAGGTTTACTCCCAGCCTCATTTTCTTTTTGGAGAAGTTCACAGCCACCATCAAGTGAAGCTTGTCGGTCTCTGGATCATACTCAAGACCCAGGGGTTTGTTGTTCTCCTCAGATATTTGATTTGGAAGTACCATCAGTGAGTTTTTTTTCTTCTGGGGGTCACCTGGTTCTGACCTCCCACTTTGGCCTGAGTAGACCCATGGCTTCATGTAAAATCCTCCAGCTTCCAGGATGTGTTCAACATTGGCCGTTATTTGCTTGAGCTGGTGCAGGTCACCATGCGAGGTCAAGATGTCATCGACATATGCGTCCTGCTCCAGCACTCGACACTCCTCTGCAAGATGGTGGAACATAGGCAGATTGGCTGTCTCCCGCATGGCGACTTGTGCAATGCAGCCTGCTGGTTTATCACCAATGTTGACCCTCGTGATGGCATATTCCTGTCACGTACTGGCGCCACCTGTGACAGGACCACGCCCTCCCCTATCAGTGGAATCACCGCCACCTGCCACAGGCTCATGGACAGCGCTATATCAACGCCGCCAGCGCAGACCCGAGTGTCAGTCTGTCCCGTGATGTTGCTTCGCTCTCCGGTCCACGAGAAACTGACTTCCTTGAAGATTCGAAGATCCAGCAGAATAGCCTGTTTTTCCCCAGCCAGATCGCCGCTCCAGCGTCAGCTCCAGCTACTCCCACCTTACCCCCGCCCGCAATAAAGTCTCTGTCGCTACGCACTTGGCTGTACTGTCCGATACCTTACAATTCCTGGAGGTCCTCCTCCTCAGAATCTCTCCACAAGAAGCGATGGAGGTGTACTTCTTGGTCCTCGAGCCATACAGAATTTTTTTTATGTCCCCAAGTGCCGCAAAGACACTGGGTCATGGCCGATTACTTCTCTGTACTCTACAGCTGCTGTGCGCATGGAACGTGCAAAGTGAGTTCTGGAGCAATGGGCTGTGACTTTGACCTCTTCCAGGAGATCAGGATTAGAGCCACCGACTGTTTTCCCAAGGGGGCCATCCCACCTGACCAGGTCACCGACGGAGCGCACCTTCTGAGGGACGAGTTGGCCTTCCTTATGGCTGATTAACAGCTGGATGTTAGTGGGGCGCATCAATTCATGAAGAGGGACGTCAGGGAATATTTTTTTCAGTCTTGGGTGGCACATGGCGATTGACATCTGCGACACTGTCCAGTCCGTAACACACAAACTGGTGGCATCTCAGGGTTCCCTTTGAAGTTGTGACCCGGATCTTCAGGAGGTAGCGCTTGGTCTCCACTGCCAAGTCTATCAAAGTCCCAATCTTTTGGCCAGCATTTGCAGTGACTTCCAGGATCATCATTATGACGGGGAACAGAATTGCAGAATGCATCTCGGCATCGCTGAGCTAAGTCGGCGGGCAGGCTTGTCAGCAACTCTTTTAGAATACCTCTAACTTTGTTTGTCGACTCGTGAGGATGGTTCACGCCTTCGTATGCAGATAAAGCGTCCACCAATTCTGTGTCTGTGGATGCTTCCTGTTCCGCCTCTATGCTTGTGACAACTTCCTGTCGGTCGGCGTGGGGCGTGACTTGATTGGTCTCAATGGTAGCACGTGACTCTGATGCGGTTGGTCTCGCTGGCTCTGATGCGATTGGCTCTGCCGCCTCCGATGCTTCAAAATGGCGTCCAGAGACATCCACTAGAGCAGTGGTCCCCAACCTTTTTTGCACCACGGACCGGTTACGTGTCAGAAATATTTTCGCGGACCGGCCTTTATATAAATAAATATATTTATATATTTATTATTTAAATATTTATATATATAAATAGGATGAAATAAAATGATACGACTGGCATAAAAACAAATATAAACCACATAAAAATAAAACGTTGAATTAGTGGGAGCACCGAGCTCTTTTCTCAGAAATGAGCCGTTCCCATCTAGGCGTAATCGGAGACAATGACACCCGAAGTGGTTAAGGTTTGTCTTTAAATGCAGGATGCTTGGTCTCCATGTGCCGAAGCAGGTTTGAAGGCTTCATTGCCTCGTTAGCTAGCCTTTCGCCACATATGCGGAGTGCACTTGGCGCGTCAGAGTCACCTGTGGCGATAAATCCATATTTTAAGTAGGACTCCAGAAATGTTCTTTTAAATGCAGCTTTCCTTTTCTTAGAAGTCGTAGCCTCTTCTTCTTCAGTGTACTCATTGGACGTTTTTCCCTTTCCGAAGAAGCTTTCCAAACTTCTCTGTTTCTTGCTCATTTTTGCTTGCCTCGCGGGCTTGACTGTGGTGACATGTCACGTGACCGAGACGAGCGCCGTGTGTCAAGAGTCCTTATTTTTCAGATGCACCGACAGATGTAATTGGGAGAGATTCGCCAAATTTTTTATATTTTTCAAAATAAATTCTTACTCATTTTTGCTAGCTTTGCGGGCTCGACTGGGGAAACATGTCACGTGACCGGGACGAGCGTCTTAACCTGAATGAATTGATCGTCAATGAAAAAAAAAAAAAAAAAAATCTTTTTTTTTTTTTTTTTTCCTGTGCGGCTCCGCAGCCCGGTACCAAGTGACCCACGGACCGGTACCGGTCCGCGGCCCGGTGGTTGGGGACCACTGCACTAGAGCACAGTTGTCAAACTCAAGGCCCGAGGGCCAGATACGGCCCGCCACATCATTTTATGTGGCCCGCGAAGACAAATTGTACATCAAATTCGTGTGTCATTACTAGAATTGCAAATTGTCTTCACTTTTAATAATATCGCGAGAGCTTCTGAAGACCTTCTACACTGCCATCATCCAGTCTGTCCTCTGCACCTCCATCACTGTCTGGTTTGGATGGGCCTCCAAACAAGACAAGCGCAGACTGCAACGGACAATCAGGACTGCAGAAAAGATATTGGAATCAACCTCCCATCTATCCAAGACTTGTACCTGTCCAGGACCAGGAAACGTGCAAGGAACATCTCTACAGACCCTTCTCACCCAGGTTGCAGTCTGTTTGACTCCCCTCCGGACGGCGTTATAGAGCTCGGTACGCCAAAACCAGCAGACACAGAGACAGCTTCTTCCCCCAGGCTGTTGCTCTGATGAACTCACACCACTCTTAGAGTCTCAGAGTCATTACTGTGCAATAACATCCTGCTCTCCACACCTTTTTTGAATATGTCTACACCAGGGGTCACCAACCTTTTTGAAGTTGGGAGCTACTTCAAGGGCACCGAATAATGCAAAGGGCGACCACTTTGATAATACACTTCTGAAATAACAAAGTTACACAGTGTACCTTTAATTTTATATTTTTATTAATGATATTCTATGTGAAGACACTGAACATTAATGTTAGTGGGAAGCCTGGCATTGCATGCTCTTCACCAGTGTACTGTAAACAATTTTTAGAACTGGCCTATGGCCGACCGATGTGGTCGCTGCAGGCGACTGATGTGGTCGCCGCGGGCGACCTGGTGCCCGCGGGCACCGGGTTGGTGACCCCTGGTCTACACTGTTTATACTATGAGTCCTCTCTGCATCCATTGCAGCCTGGTCATCCTGGATAAGGGACCTTCCCATCTGTGGTTTCTTCTCAAGGTTTCTCATTTCCCCTAGCTGGAGTTTTGAGTTTTTCCTTGCCCTTTTGGGAGTTTAAGATCAGGGGATGTTTGAGAATATTTGCCATTTTTCACATGTCCTGAGTGTTGTTAGTCACCTAAATGTTGAACAGAGGGTGTGATTTACCGAAGTCAAATTCCTTGTTTGGCACGCTCAAACATGGCGAATAAAAAACTCTTGAATCTTGAATCTTAAAGCCCCCCAAAAGCTTTTTTTACTGTGCCAACCTAACCAAAGTGACGGGAGGCGCACAATTCAGAAAACGTGCTCAGCTCGTCGAGAAAATGCGATTTAAGCAATGAAATTAAAAATGCTTATAAAACCTAAACCAAGCGTTGCAGGTGGTCATTTCTTCATGCGCCGTGGTCAACTCGGCACTCTAAAGCCCCCAAGAGCACTTTTTACTATGCCAACCTAACCAGAGTGACGGGAGGGGCATAATTCAGAAAACGTGCTCAGCTCGTCGAGAAAATGCAATTTAAGCAATAAAATTAAAAATGCACCTAAAACCTAAACCAAACGTTGCAGGTGGTCATTTCTTCATGTGCCATGGTCAACGCGGCACTCTAAAGCCCCCAAGAGCACTTTTACTATGCCAACCTAACCAGAGTGACGGGAGGGGCATAATTCAGAAAACGTGCTCAGCTCGTCGAGAAAATGCAATTTAAGCAATAAAATTCAAAAAACTTATAAAACCTAAACCAAACGTTGCAGGTGGTCATTTCTTCATGTGCCATGGTCAACTCGGCACTCTAAAGCCCCCAGAGCACTTTTTACTACGCCAACCTAACCAGAGTGACGGGAGGGGCACAATTCAGAAAACGTGCTCAGCTCGTCGAGAAAATGCGATTTAAGCAATAAAATTAAAAATGCAGCTAAAACCTAAACCAAACGATGCAGATGGTCATTTCTTCATGTGCTGTGGTCAACTCGACACTCTAAAGCCCCCCAAAAGCTTTTTTTACTGTGCCTACCTAACCAAAGTGACGGGAGGCGCACAATTCAGAAAACGTGCTCAGCTCGTCGAGAAAATGCGATTTAAGCAATAAAACTAAAAATGCTTATAAAACATAAACCAAACGTTGCAGGTGGTCATTTCTTCATGCGCAGTGATAAACTCGGCACTCTGAAGCACCCAAGAGCACTTTTTACTATGCCAACCTAAACAGAGTGACGGGAGAGGCACCATCCAGAAAACGTGCTCAGCTCGTCGAGAAAATGCGATTTAAGCAATAAAATTAAAAATGCTTATAAAACATAAACCAAACGTTGCAGGTGGTCATTTCTTCATGCGCAGTGATAAACTAGGCACTCTGAAGCACCCAAGAGCGCTTTTTACTAGAAAACGTGCTCAGCTCGTCGAGAAAATGCGATCTAAGCAATAAAATTAAAAATGCTTATAAAACATAAACCAAACGTTGCAGGTGGTCATTTCTTCATGCGCAGTGATAAACTCGGCACTCTGAAGCCCCCAAGAGCGCTTTTTACTATGCCAACCTAACCAGAGTGACGGGAGAGCCACCATCCAGGAAACGTTCTCAGCTCGTCGAGAAAATGCGATTTAAGCAATAAAACTAAAAATGCTTATAAAACACCCCTCCGTGAGTCGTCACCTTATCGTGGTGGAGGGGTTTGCGTGCCCCTATGATCCTAGGAGCCATGTTGTCTGGGGCTTCATGCCCCTGGTAGGGTCACCCATGGCAAACGGGTCCTAGGTGAGGGGCCAGACAAAGCACGGCTCACACGAGCTCCTTATGACGAATAAAATAAATGGATCTCGTTTTCCCTCGCCCGGACGCGGGTCACCGGGGCCCCCCTCTGGAGCCAGGCCTGGAGGCCCGAAAAGGAAACGTGGGTCCCCCTTCCCATGGGCTCACCACCTGTGGGAGGGGCCAAAGCAGTGCAAGCTGGGCGGCGGCCAAAGGCAGGGACCTTGGCGGTCTGATCCCCGGCTGCAGAAGCTGGCTCTTGGGACATGGAATGTCACCTCTCTGGCTGGAAAGGAGCCCGAGCTGGTGTGCGAGGCAGAAAAGTTACGACTAGATATAGTCGGACTTGCCTCCACGCACAGTTTGGGTTCCGGTACAAGCCCTCTCGAGAGGGGCTGGACTCTCTTCCACTCTGGAGTTGCCCACGGTGAGTGGCGTCGAGCAGGTGTGGGTATACTTATTGCCCCGCGGCTGGGCGCCTGCACATTGGGGTTCACCCCGGTGAACGAGAGGGTAGCCTCCCTCCGCCTTCGGGTGGGGGGACGGGTCCTGACTGTTGTTTGTGTCTATGCACCAAACGGCAGCTCAGAGTACCCACCCTTCTTCGTGTCCCTGGAGGAAGTGCTGGAGAGCGCTCCTTCTGAGGACTCAATCGTTCTACTGGGTGACTTCAATGCTCACGTGGGCAATGACAGTGAGACCTGGAAGGGCGTGATTGCGAGGAACGGCCCCCCCGATCTGAACCCGAGCGGGTCCATCGGGAGGTCGAACCTCGGATTCAGGAGGAACAGTGTGGCTTTCGTCCTGGCCGTGGAACAGTGGACCAGCTCTTCACCCTCAGCAGGATCCTCGAGGGTGCATGGGAGTTCGCCCAACCAGTCCACAAGTGTTTTGTGGACTTGGAGAAGGCGTTCGACCATGTCCCTCGGGAGGTTCTGTGGGGGGTGCTTCGGGAGTACGGGGTACGGTTCGGTCCCTTTATCACCGATGCCAGAGTTTGGTCCGCATTTCCGGCAGTAAGTCGGAGGGTTGGACTCCGCCAAGGCTGCCCTTTGTCACCGATTCTGTTCATAATTTTTATGGACAGAATTTCTAGGCGCAGCCGAGGTGTTGAGGGTGTCCGGTTTGGGGACCTCAGCATCGCGTCTCTGCTTTTTGCAGACGACGTGGTGCTGTTGGCTTCTTCAGGCCGTGATCTCCAGCTCTCACTGGAGCGGTTCGCAGCCGAGTGTGAAGCGGTCAGGATGAGGGTCAGCACCTCCAAATCCGAGTCCATGGTCCTCGATCGGAAAAGGGTGGAATGCCCTCTCCGGATCGGGGATGAGATCCTGCCCCAAGTGGAGGAGTTTAAGTATCTTGGGGTCTTGTTCACGAGTGAGGGGAGGATGGAGCGCGAGATCGACAGGCGGATCGGTGCAGCGTCGGCAGTAATGCGGACTCTGTACCGGTCCGTCGTGGTAAAAAGAGAGCTGAGCCAAAAGGCAAAGCTCTCAATTTACCGGTCGATTTACGCTCCTACCCTCACCTATGGTCACGAGCTATGGGTCGTGACCGAAAGAACGAGATCCCGGATACAAGCGGCCGAAATGAGTTTTCTCCGCAGGATGTCCGGGCTCTCCCTTAGAGATAGGGTGAGAAGTTCGGTCATCCGGGAGAGACTCGGAGTAGAGTCGCTACTCCTCCACGTTGAGAGGAGCCAGATGAGGTGGCTCGGGCATCTCATCAGGATGCCTCCTGGACGCCTCCCTGGGGAGGTGTTCCGGGCATGTCCCACCGGTAGGAGACCCCGGGGACAACCCAGGACGCGCTGGAGAGACTATGTCTCTCAGCTGGCCTGGGAACGCCTTGGGATCCCCCGGGATGAGCTAGATAAAGTGGCTCGGGAGAGGGAAGTCTGGGAGTCCCTCCTGAAGCTGCTGCCCCCGCGACCCGACCCCGGATAAGCGGAAGAAGATGGATGGATGGATGGATGGATGGATGGATGGATGGATAGAGTGCATTTTCTCGACGAGCTGAGCACGTTTTCTAGTAAAAAGCGCTCTTGGGTGCTTCAGAGTGCCGAGTTTATCACTGCGCATGAAGAAATGACCACCTGCAACGTTTGGTTTATGTTTTATAAGTATTTATAGTTGTATTGCTTAAATCGCATTTTCTCGACGAGCTGAGCACGTTTTCTAGTAAAAAGCGCTCTTGGGTGCTTCAGAGTGCCGAGTTTATCACTGCGCATGAAGAAATGACCACCTGCAACGTTTGGTTTATGTTTTATAAGCATTTTTAATTTTATTGCGTAAATCACATTTTCTCGACGAGCTGAGCACGTTTTCTGGATGGTGGCTCTCCCGTCACTCTGGTTAGGTTGGCATAGTAAAAAGCGTTCTTGGGGGCTTGAGAGTGCCGAGTTTATCACTGCGCATGAAGAAATGACCACCTGCAACGTTTGGTTTATGTTTTATAAGCATTTTTAGTTTTATTGCTTAAATCACATTTTCTCGACGAGCTGAGCACGTTTTCTGGATGGTGCCTCTCCCGTCACTCTGGTTAGGTTGGCAAAGTAAAAATTGCTCTTGGGTGCTTCAGAGTGCCGAGTTTATCACTGCGCATGAAGAAATGACCACCTGAAACGTTTGGTTTATGTTTTATAAGCATTTTTAATTGTATTGCTTAGAGCGCATTTTCTCGACGAGCTGAGCACGTTTTCTAGTGAAAAGCGCTCTTGGGTGCTTCAGAGTGCCGAGTTTATCACTGCGCATGAAGAAATTACCACCTGAAACGTTTGGTTTATGTTTTATAAGCATTTTTAATTGTATTGCTTCGAGCGCATTTTCTCGACGAGCTGAGCACGTTTTCTAGTAAAAAGCGCTCTTGGGTGCTTCAGAGTGCCGAGTTTATCACTGCGCATGAAGAAATGACCACCTGCAACGTTTGGTTTATGTTTTATAAGCATTTTTAATTTTATTGCTTAAATCGCATTTTCTCGACGAGCTGAGCACGTTTTCTGGATGGTGGCTCTCCCGTCACTCTGGTTAGGTTGGTGTGGTGAATGGTCTTTGTTGTTTCGCTGGTCTCCAAAAAAACACTCGGTGGACGATGGCTGGCCCGGGTAGAAGAAGCACTTCGGTGACACACGGCTGATTGGGAAAAGATTTTATTCAACCGATGTCAGAGTGATGTCTCTCCAAAAGTTTGAGTGGCCCCAAAAGCAAAGATGTTTCAGCTCTCGACAGCAAAGATGTTCGCCCCAAAAAAGCCCCCTCTTCTGACAGACAAGCCTATCTTATACCTGCCCAAACCGTTGATGTCATGACTTGGAGTGCAGCTGCTGTTCGTATTTTAGTCTACTCGTTGCTCTAAAATGTCCTAAGAAGGACATGTAGAAGACTCTTTCCCCTGCATAACAACAGCTGCGCCATTCCATATTCTAAGTTGCTATACCTTGCAGAAACTGAGGCATCTCTGGCCAGCAAAAATAGCTTATGGTCTCCTTACTGCAGCTAAGTCACCATTTAAGGTGACATACAGCGACGCATAGAATCTAAAATTTACCTCATACTCCCCTTCGGGGCGTTATAATCGCCCCGAAAACGGTCCAAAAAGGGATGACATCGGTAAACATCCAAAAACCTTCACCCAACCAAAATTTACAGTCACGCCTATAATTTGGCCTAGAAAGTTTCAGCCTAAATCACGCTCAAGGCATGCTACGTAAGGTTACTTTGTCTAGGAAAGCTCAAACTATTTAGGTATCCAATTGCTACCTGACAGCAATCTGAGGCCTCTCAGGAACCACAAATAAAGAAAATTGAAGTCTACCTCCTCCAAACGACGATAACCACCCCCCTTAGGTAATACCGTAACACCGCCGACAAGTCGGGAAGTAATGAATTTGGCGTGGTCCGTCAGAAACCCCAAAAAGCTGCCGGCCCTCCCTCGAGAAAAAACCCCGCCAGTCTAATGACAAGGAAAAAGAGGGAGGTCCCTTCTAACATCCCCAGTGATTCCCTCCACCTGGCGTCAGCCAGGTACAAGGAGTCCTGGCACACATGACAATCCACAAAACAGTATGAGCTCACAAAACAGTAAGGAAAAGAAATGACACGTTCAACGACTGCCAAACAGTCAACTTGCATCGTCACATAATCAACATGCCATGAGTTAACAAAATGAGGTATAAAATAATGGAATAAAACAATGTATACAATAATGAGGTATCAAAACATGCTTATTGACCCAAGACCCCGAGATGTAGCCCCCCCTTCGCATGTGTGAGTGCGTGCTGAAGCAGAGTCCAGTCCACCGAATCTCCAGTTCAACGAATGAGAACTTCTGCCAGTATCGAGTGATGGCAACGGCACGAAACACAAAGCACACATGCAACTTTGACATAACAAAGGTGGTAAAACCTGTCAAGGGCTGGGCAACACTGTACGGTGGACCTCATCACACTGGAATCATGCAACACAGCACACAAAAAGAAAAATGAAAACCGGAACACCGAGACATTGGTGCTGTGTTTTTGTTCCCTACTCCTGGTTTTCCGCTCTCATCACTGTCCTGTCTTCGGTTTTTTAGTTATTTTTAGTTTTTTCTATCGCCAGTATCAGTCCTCCCTTCCTTTGCACTCACATCGTTAATTTGGTAATTTTAATCCGAGTACCTATCATTCACTATGTTGAGAGATGCTCTCAATTATACATTTTCCTATTTTATGTTTTGTCAGAATATGTTTAAATCGGGTTATTTTCTTATGACAGCATCTTGAGTTAGTGTGATTGGAACCACCTGTGATGACCTGTTAAGTGGGCGTGTCTAATAAAAAGCCTTCCTGCATGCTGCACAGTTGGTCCCTACAAGCTGTTGCCGCAGTAGTCGCAGTGAATGGTGTGCAAACAGAGTTGATCGTCCTCCTCGTCTTTCTTTATTTTATTCCACTGAGTTTGGTGCGATTGTGTTCCTCACAATTACCTGCTGCTGTATGGCTACTCTGCCAACAGGTTATGGGCCGAGGTAAGCCCAACACCGCATGTTCCCACCGACGTACTGGTGATGATAGCATGCTGTGAGCACCATGAGCGGACGGGCTGCAGAGAGGAACAGTTTTGCTAGCCGCTGGTCGCGGTTACTGTTCGACGGTGATGAAAAGAATTACGAATTATGGGAGGCAAAGTTTTTGGGCCACCTGCGATTGCAGGATTTGAAAGACGTTATCTTAAACGAGCCCACAACCGAGGAAGAAGACGAACTACAGCAAGACACTGGAAAGAATGAGGAAGCGTATGCAGAACTCATTCAGTTTTTGGATGATAAAAGTTTGTCGCTGGTGATGCGCGATGCTGCAGATGACGGGCGAGAGGCCCTACGGATCCTAAGAAACTACTATCAAGGCAAAGGCAAGCCACGCATCATAAGTCTCTACACAGAACTGACATCACTACAGAAGTCTGAGAGTGAAAGTGTGACAGAGTATGTGATCCGGGCAGAGACCGCAATCACAGCGCTAAGAAATGCCGGTGAGACATTAAGTGATGGACTATTGGTAGCAATGGTGTTAAAAGGTCTGCCGGAGTCCTTTAAACCATTTGCAATCCATGTCACACAACGTGATGAGACGATGCAGTTCTCTGAATTCAAGACAAAACTGCGCAGTTACGAGGAAGTGCCTGAAGGGCCACATGGCCAGAGCCTGCCGACGTAAACTGTGGTGCAGTCATTGCAAGAGCAGCACACACCGGGACGCGACCTGCAGGCGGAAGCAGCGCGGCAACCGGGACGACGCACGGAGGGTCCACGGGGAGACGGAAGACCAGGACCGAGACGAGTACTTCTTCCGAGTGAGCGAGGGGGCAGCAAGAGTCGACGTGAGAGGCCTGATGGTTGACTGCGGGGCTACCTCGCACATCATCACAGACCTGGCGAAATTCAAACGGTTTGATGACGGGTTCCAGGCCGAGGCACACTGCGTGGAGCTGGCGGACGGCACGCGGTGCAAGGGTGTCGCGGAGCGCCGAGGTGATGCAGAAGTCTGCCTGATCGACAGCACAGGTAGACACCTGAACGCAACGCTGAGGCAGGCGCTGTACATCCCATCCTACCGACAAGACATCCTATCCGTGAAAGCAGCTACTGCCAGGGGAGCCACTGTGGTCTTCAAGGAGGAGAAGAACGTCCTCATCTACCAAGACGGTACGAAATTCCCCATCCACGTACGTGATAGACTATATTATTTGCATACAGTAAATGATGATGATGATTGTGATGATGATCAGTGTAAAGGATGTCATGATATTCAGACGTGGCATGAGATACTGGGACACTGCAACTATAAAGACATTCAGAAATTACAAAATGTTGTTGATGGCATGAAAATTAAGGGGTCAATAAGCAAACCCCAACATTGTGAAGTGTGTACTAAAGGAAAGTTTTTCTAAACCAGGAACAAAGATCCTGATGTGAGGGCTAAGACCCCTCTAGAACTAGTTCACACAGATTTGGCAGGGCCAATCCATCCAGAATCTAAAGAGGGTTACAGATATGCAGTTTCATTTACTGATGATTTTTCCAGCACTGTTTTTGTGTATTTCTTAAAGAACAAGAGTGACACTGTTCAAGCTACAGAAAGGTTTCTGGCAGATGTAGCCCCATATGGCAAAGTAAAATGTATCCGATCTGATAATGGTACTGAATTTACAAGTAAATATTACCAGACTTTGCTCACTAAAAATGTGATTAAACATCAGACATCAGCACCGTACTCTCCTCATCAAAATGGTACTGCTGAGCGCAATTGGCGAACACTTTTTGACATGGCAAGGTGTATGCTCATTGATAGTGGTTTGCCAAAACAACTATGGACCTATGCAGTCCAAACTGCTGCTGTGATCCGTAACAGGTGTTTTAACAAAAGAACAGGGCAGACAGCCATCCAGATGTTGACAGGAAGAAGACAAAATTTGTCTAGGATGCAGAGGTTTGGTTCAGAGTGTTATGCCTATAAACAAGACAAGAGAAAGCTTGATCCAAGGTGTGAAAAAGGTGTTTTTATTGGGTATGATAAAACCAGTCCTGCATACATTGTGTATTCCCCTGTCAGTAAGAAAGTGCAAAAGCACAGATTGGTAAAGTTTGTGGCAAAATCAGGTGTAGAACAACAAACACAGACTAATGTCACATCTGAGGATGATGACTTTGTAAAAACCAAACCAAGAAGTCCAAATCTTGTGTTCAGAGAACAAAAACCTGAAGTCAGCCACCACCAACCACAACAAGAAAGAGCTGAGATCAAACGTGAGCCTGATGGGAGCCGTTACCCTACCAGAGAGAGAAGGCAGCCAGACAGATACACAGATTGTAACGTGTCCAAATATGTGTCTGATGATGAAGAGACTGATCAAGTCCAGAGTAACATTGATTACTGTTATCGTGTAATGTGTAACATACCTGTGTCATTTTCAGGAGCTGTAGCCTCAGATAAGGCCAAAGAGTGGGTTAAAGCCATGGATGAGGAAATGCATTCACTTAAAGAAAACAACACATTTACCTTGACCAATTTGCCAGGGGGCAAGAAAGCAGTGGGGGGTAGATGGGTGTATGCCATCAAAACAGATGTTGATGGATCTGAGAAGTACAAGGCCCGATATGTTGCTAAGGGAAATAGCCAAAAGATGGGTGTAGATTATGGGGAGACATTTTCTCCTACAGCTAACATGACCAGTGTTAGAGTTCTGATGCAGATAGCAGCGCAGGAGAAGTTGATTTTACACCAAATGGATGTGAAAACCGCATATTTAAACGCACCCATAGACTGTGAGATCTACATGGAACAACCAGAAGGGTATGAGGAGAGATCTCAAACAGATAGGAAGTTAGTATGCAAAATTGAGAAGTCATTGTATGGGTTAAAACAATCAGGCAGAAATTGGAATAGATTGTTGCATGATCATTTGACAGAAAATTATTTTACCCAAAACCAAGCTGTGTTTACACAAGAGAGACAGAACATGAGAAAGTCATTGTGATAATATGGGTTGATGACCTATTAATTGCAGCAAGTAATAAAGAAGCTATGGAGGTCACAAAAGACATGCTGACAGCAAGGTTCAAAATGAAGGACTTGGGTAAACTGAAAAATTTCTTGGGCATCGATTTTGAGCAAACCAGTAACTGTGTAACAATGTCTCAAGCTAAATATGTTGAGAACATTTTAGATAGGTTTAATATGCAAGATTGCAAAGGTAGATCGACACCTTGTGAACAAAAACTGAACTACACAGATGATGCTGCGTTACTGAGTGATGTTTCAATGTACAGAGAAGCAGTGGGTAGTCTTATTTATTTAACTGTATGTACAAGACCTGACTTGAGTTTTATTGTAAGCAAACTGTCACAGTATTTTAATCAACCTACTGTTGAACATTTTTGTACAGTTAAACATGTGCTAAGATATTTAAAGGGTACTAGTGACAAGAAGTTGTGCTACCAAATGAGTAAGGAAAACCTGGGTATACAAGCCTACAGTGATGCAAACTGGGCTGGTGATGTAGATCGACGTAGTACAACTGGTTATTGTGTAACTCTATCTCAGGGTGGTACTTTAGTGTCATGGAAGACAAAAAGACAGCCAACTGTAGCACTGTCTACTTGTGAGGCAGAGTATATTGCTCTGGCTGCAACTATCCAAGAATGTCTATACCTCACACAACTGCTAGATGGTATTGATAAACATGTGTATATGCTACCTGTAGTGTTTGAAGACAACCAAGGCACGATTGCATTAGCAAAGAATCCTGTTAAAAGACAGCGATGCAAACATGTGGATATTAAATACCACTTTATCCGGTCCAATGTTACCGAGGGTAAACTGTCTCTTGTATACTGTCCAACTGAACATATGGTTGCGGACGTAATGACCAAGCCTGCAACAAAATTTAAGTTGGCAAAATTTGCTGGATTTATGTTTGGGTCTAACTAAAGGAAAATGGACTTGTTTTCTGACTAAAATGTCAATGTAATGTTTTCTTTAGGTTTATAATGTGAGAGCAAGTGGGGGTGTTGAGAGATGCTCTCAATTATACATTTTCCTATTTTATGTTTTGTCAGAATATGTTTAAATCGGGTTATTTTCTTATGACAGCATCTTGAGTTAGTGTGATTGGAACCACCTGTGATGACCTGTTAAGTGGGCGTGTCTAATAAAAAGCCTTCCTGCATGCTGCACAGTTGGTCCCTACAAGCTGTTGCCGCAGTAGTCGCAGTGAATGGTGTGCAAACAGAGTTGATCGTCCTCCTCGTCTTTCTTTATTTTATTCCACTGAGTTTGGTGCGATTGTGTTCCTCACAATTACCTGCTGCTGTATGGCTACTCTGCCAACACACTATCATTTCATCTGCGCATTGCAGATCCGCATCGCGGTCGAACGGGAGCAACGGCATTTGGGTCTGGTCTCTCGGCATTACCACACCTATCCACCGTAATATCATGGCTTTCGCGCAAGTCAATATCACAGTGCAAAAACAAAACATCACACAGAGATATCCCGAGTGCCCCCAACACCTGCGCCACTATTGTTCCCACAGGTCCCAGTCTATCCTGTATCCAGCCCGTCGCTGACCAACCAGCGCCCTCGGACGGCCCAAAAGAATCCCGAATGACTCTAAGCGCGTCGATGATGCTGGTGATGTTGTCGGTGTTATCGGGGATCAAAGTGTAGCAAGCGTCGTCCGTCAAATTTAGGGCTACGCACAACCCCCCTTGCCTTGCCAAGATATAATCCAAAGCCATGTTGTGTTTAAGCAGAGTCAGCCGATGGCTCTTTTGGGTAAGCGACAACTGTCTGAAACCCTTGATCGTCTCATTCGCGAACCCCTGAAGGGTATACGTGATGTTATCAATGTGATCTGCCAAAAATGTGACCCCATACCAGGGAAAAATCCCAAGGCCCCATTTTTCTCCCAAGCTAATTCTCCAATGATACGCGTCTGTAGTGTGAAACTCCGCCATCTCCCTCTTAGCCCTACTTGGGACCTCCTTAAAAGCCTTCTCCTCAGGCTTGTGGCCCTTCCTAGTCGTCATTACCTCGAACGGAAGCTTCAGTGTAGCAGAATAGCAGCAACCCATCCATCCATACGGCAAAAACAAATAAGCTTTAGTTCCACACACCCACCAGATGTCTCTAAGATTCCCTACAGTCGTGTTCCCAGGCACCGTGCGATTTTTCACCATCACAGTAATCGCCTGATAGGAGTCTGGTAGAGCAAAGGTCACCGGATGGACGGCTCCCCTCTCCCCCCATGCTTCTCCTGGGAATTGCATGGAGTAATAGTCGCAGTCTGCCACCCCCATAGGCACCCCCGGCCCTCCATGTGTCACATTAGAGCAAAAACAGGCGGGCACCTTTACAGATGGCACATCTATGGATCCCGGCACCGCGACTTGGATGTCCTCATGCACGGCGAGCATATCCAAGTAGGGAAGTTCGCTTATCCAGGCGCACTCCCCTGTGGGCTTGAAAATCTTCCTGACCTGCGCGTCGGTTTCAGGCGCTTTCCACGACTGTTCGTACACCAACCACAGCAGTAACCTAAGCTGGCAATTGTCGGATACCGGCACCGGTATGGTCTGGAAAACAGCCTTTAGCGTACTCGGCGATTTTACCCTTACTAAACACGGCCCACTCACTGCCTTAGACGATGTAATTGAATGCACCATCAGTTGATACCACATGTTCCTTCCTGCCCATTCATCAACCCCCGGTAATGCCGAGGCATCGAACCCATAAGCCTTCCATGCAGCCTCCCGTCTCTCCATAGCATGCAAATTGGATTTCACCTCCGCCGGGGACCAGTCCGATTCTGCAAGCGCTTCGTTGACATTTTCTGGAACGTCAGGCGTCGGCTCTACAGCCTCTACCTTTGACATGAGCGTCCCTGAAGCGGCAGACTGTGTTTCAAAGCTGTCACCAATTGTTGTCAAGGGTAAGGTGTCATTTTTTATGGTGACTGCCTCCTCCTTTTTGACATACTCCGCGACGGGGCTGTATGGATGCTGTTTAGCAATTTCTTTTTTCTCCATCAATGTCATGAAATTAATGCTGTCCGCCGTCTTATGGCCGCCCGTGCGGTCTGTTTTTCTCACCCCCCGTCTGAAACAGGTACACGTATAGTTTCTGAAATCATTCATGCCAATTTTTGTCAGAAGTAGAGCACAATCTCCTAACACCTCAAACCGCCTATACGTATTTAATAACAGTACATCGTCCGCATGTGTTCGCCCGGCCAGGGCCAGTATGTTACCGGTGTTGTCTTCCCATTTGGCGGTGCGTCTGCACAGGGACCCTTCTTCCTTTGTGCAATTGCATGGCAGTATTGCGGTCCCTCCCAACATTCCCTCAACATTGCTCAATGTAGCGCTCCGGCCGGACTCTGTGGCAGACTGGGCGTCCGCCACTGGGTCCTGCTGGGTGACTTTGTCCTCTGGGGACACTACCTCTGTCGGTAGTTGGCTCGGTGTCGCTGTGCTGAGGGTTGTCATCTGCACCTGGGGAGGGTGCGTCGTCAAGATTGATATCGTTGAATTGTTGGCTTCCTCTGTCGTCGGCTGTGCTGCCCTCGATGTCCTCAGGGACAGGTGCAGCAGACATATTATCCACCACAGCTTGATCCCGCCCATCTTTGTCCCGATCCGGGCCTTCTGGCGACTCTTGTTCTGGCAGTGGTTCTGAGTTTTCGCAGCCGCGACTCCCTCTTTGGGGATCTTCATCTTTGGGCACCTTGACGCAGTGTGTCAAATGGTACCAAGTTGGTGACCCTTTTACTTGCACCGCTGTTCCGGTACAGCGGACAACTTCGAATGGCCCCTGCCGTCTTTCGTTGAACCACTTGCGACGGAACACTTTCACATACACCTTGTCTCTTCTTCTTCTTTCTGCCTGTCAACAACATAGGTGGAAATATTCCTATGTATCGTGGTTAAATGTTTGACATAGGCTTTCATTTCGTCCTCCAAAATTGACAGGCTTGGGCCTTTCCCACTGGTGCGCAAACATGGTGAAGGCATGCGTCTACCGGTTACCAATTCGTGTGGGGTCAAATGCAAATCGCGTAGTTGACTCGACCTGCAAACCATCAGTGCCAGTGGTAAGGCAGCTATCCAATTCAAGCCTGTATGTTGACAAATTTTGGAAATTCTATTTTTTAAGACGCCGTTCATTTTTTCACAAATGCCTTGGCTTTGTGGATGATATACTGCGCCAAGCCGCTGTTTAATTCCCAATTTTTGAAATATGATTTTGACCGTTTTATCCACAAACTCTCTCCCGTTATCTGAAGAAATCCTATCCGGCAGACCCCATCTGCTGATGACTTCACGGCACAGAAACTTGGCCACAGACTGAGCATCTTTTCGTTTAGTTGGACAGGCCTCCGGCCATCTTGAGAATCGGTCTACGACCACCAACATGTATCTTTTTCCTTCGACAGGTTGTATCATGTCGACGAAATCCACCACTAGTTCTCTCATGGGGCCATTAGGAGTCGGGATCTAACCCGTGGAGGTGGCCACCCCTCTCCTCACATTGTTTTTCAAACAAATTACGCATCTTCCAATGACCTGGTCGATTTGTTCGAGCAGATATGGCGCCCAAAACCCGTATTCTGCGGTTATTTTCCTCTTCACCTCCCCCCTTGACACATGGGCTAACCCATGTGCCTCCTGGATTAACAGTCCCAACAAATCTGGCGGCGCCACTATCAGACCCTCGTGATTTCTCCATACGCCGGTAGAGTCCGGACTCGCCCCCCTTTGCGCCCAAAGGTGTTTGTCCATTGGATTAACGGCCGCTTGCATCAATAGTACATCTCTGAGCGTGACCCTGTCCTCGAGGTCAACCTCATGCGTAACTAACAAAACTTTCCCCTTCTGGCTTCCTTTTGTGACAGCCCTGGCTGCCTCGTCTGCCATCTTGTTTCCCTGCGTGACTCTAGACGCATCGGACTTGTGGGCTGCACATTTTGCAATGGCTATTTCACTGGGTTTCATCATAGCCACCAGCAGTCTCATTATCTGTGCATGATGCTGGATGGGGGAACCGTCAGTTTTCTTGAACCCCCGATTCCTCCACACAGCACCAAACAGGTGGCACACACTGTGCGCGTATGCTGAATCTGTATAGATGGTCACTCTTTTCCCTTCTGCGAGCAAGCACGCTTCCGTTAACCCCACCAGTTCAGCAAGTTGGGCCGAGGCCGGTTGTGGCACCACTTCGGCTTTGATTGTCACAAACTCAGTTCCTTGCGCTTGCACCACTGCATAGCCAGCGCACAAATTTTCTCCGACTCGATAACAAGAGCCGTCCGTCCAGAGTTCGAGATCCGCCTCTCCCAGGGGGATGGCTTGCAAATCAGACCGCAATCTCGAGTATTTTTCTGACTCATGCAAGCAATCGTGGGGGTCACCGTCCTCTGAAGTTGGCAAAAATTCAGCTGGGTTTACAGTAGTACACCTTGCTAGAGTGACATCCTCTTGCTCCAAAAGCCTGTAATAGTCCCGGAGCCGGGGCTCTGTCAAGGTGTACTTGCCATGGTTTAACAGAGTCCGAAGACTATGGTGAGTCAGAATTGTCACAGGATAGCCCATGGTTATAGCAGAGGCTTTGTCGTACATCAAATAGACTCCAACCATTGCTCTATAGCATGGCGGCAGGCCCATCTCCACCTCGGAGTAGGATGTTGAATAATAGGCCACAGGTTGGGGTCCAGACCCGGTGCCCGTAGGCTGACAAAGAATCGCACATGCGAACCTACCCCCTGCTGAGGTTGACGTGAATAACACGAAATTTTTGGAATAGTCTGGTAAAGCCAATGCCGGGGCCTCTTGCAACCTTGCTTTGGTTGTTTCAAACGCCACATGGCCATCCTGTGTCCAATCCAGTGCTGCGTGGAGATCATTATTGCCTGTGTCTTTGATCATAGCTCTTAGCGGCCCTACCAATTTGGCGTATTCTTCGACCCAGGAGGCCGAATAGCCCGCAATTCCCAGAAAGGTTAACATTTGCCTGACGGTTCTGGGTTTCGGAGCCGTCCGTATCGCTTCCAAATGGCCATCTGAGATGCGTCTCCGTCCATATGATATTTTCTGGCCCAAATAGTCAACTTGTTTTTGACAGTACTGTAATTTCTTTTGAGACACTTTATGACCATTTTCTGCCAAAATTTGCAACAGTTTGATTGAGTCTTTGTGACATGTTTCGACATCCACTGCACAGACAATAATATCGTACACATATTGAATAACGGTGCTCTGGACCTGTCGTTCCAGCCCTTCGAGGTCATCTTTTAACACTTTGTTAAACACATGAGGGCTATGTTTATAGCCCATAGCAAGTCTCAGATATTGAAAAAACTGCCCCTTGAATGTAAACCCGAACAGTCCTTGTGATTCGCAGCTGAGTGGGACGCTGAAAAAGGCGCCACAAAGGTCCACCACTGAGAAGCACTCAGCATCTGGCGGTATCTGTGCCAGCAGGGTGTGCGGATCCGGCACATCGGCTACATTGTCAATTACCGCCTCGTTCACTGCTCGAAGGTCATGTGCCAGCCGATGGGTGTTGTCAGGCTTTTTCAAGGGCAATATTGGTGTATTACTAAGAGGAGTCTGCGTTATCCTCAACACATTTGCCACGAGCAACCCCTCAATCTGTGTCTCGATCCCTCGCACTGCTTCCTCCTTTAGTGGATACTGTGTTTTCCACGGAGGCCTGCAGCCTGGCCGAAGATCCACTTTTACCGGTTGCGCTGATTTTACAAGTCCAATATCTGTACTATGTCGCGACCACAGGTAGTCAGGGACCTGCCGTAACATGTCCTCTTTGAGTTGATCAGCCGCCATACTGAGGATGGAGTCTTGCGACAGTTGCACCGTTTGGGGTTGTCCGTGTCCACGCGCTGAAATCATGATTTTCATATACCGCTTATCAGCGCTCACCCACAGAGCAACGTTTCCTTCCAGCGGGGAAAACTTGAGCCTCTCCGCCTCCACCATCATCTCCCCTACATGTTGTTGCTCACAGTCCTCTGCTACCAACAAGGTCACATGTGGGATGCTATTTTTGACTTTGAATTCCTTGTCGATGTATACATCTCTCTGTATCTTCATGGCCACTCCCTGTGGCCCCAGGACGATGCAAGTCCCATTCAATTGCACTTCATGGGGTTGCTGCCGTAACCACTCTTCTGCCTGTGCCTGCGTTAGTTCTTTGTGATATTGTAATGTACAGTGGAATGGGTACTCGGGGGTCCTTGCTCCTGGTTTATTGGAGTGGATAAACTTTTCCCATTTCTTGTATGGTTCCAACAGGTCGTCGCTGACCTTTCCCACCCAAAATACCGTGGGCGTTGACTTCCTGGACTCTGACAGCATCATCACCTGATGGCACGCTTGGTGTGGGATTTCAACCTCACATCCATCGGGGGAACACTTTATGGTGCAGTTCAATCCACACAAGGCATCTCTGCCGAGGAGGGCAATAGGTGTACGGTCTGACACCAGGACTGGTATTCTTATCGTGTGGTCTTGCCAGCAGAGCTTTACTGGTCTTGTGGAAGGGATCAGCTGTTTAATACCCTCGAACCCTATTGTCCGCACAAAATGACCGGACATGGGGAGATGTGTAGCGTCTTCGGGCCGGATACAAGTGAAAGCAGCTCCGCTGTCAACCATAGCTGTTAATGGTTGATCATTTACTTTCACTGTTATTATTGGTTCCTGTTCCGGACCTGACACTACCAGCTGACATCCCCCCTTAGGGCACTCTGGGCACCCCTAAAATCCGGGCTCCGGGCCCCCAAAGGGGTGTACCGGGCCCTGGGGCATTTGGACTCGTTGTTTGACTCCCCCTCTGAAGCCACCTCCAGGGAAGTTGTTGTTGGGTCTGTCACACAGGCGAGCCAGGTGGCCTGGTCGCCCGCAATTGTAGCACACAATAGGTCTCTGTTGTAGGCCCCCCGGGAGATTCGGCCTTCCTGCCTGTCCTTTGTCTCCACGGGCTTTGGCTTCCCAGAGATGGGTCTGTCTATTTCCCCATTGAGGGGCTGGGCCGAAGGGCACTGCCATAGCTGACTGCGGCGGTTGTCCATGCGGGGGCGTGGGCTGTAATATGATTTGTTGCGGTGGAGCTTGCACCACGACCGTTTGCTTCCTCTCCTTCTTATTGTCCGCGAGTTGCACTTGGTTCAGCCTCCTCACCACTTCTTGGTCTTGTTCCTTTTGAGCCATCTCCTTCTTGCGGAACCACTCCACTTGATGAGCTATGTGATCAGTGTAGACATTAGTCGTCATGCTTCCCAGTCCCACTACTTCAGCCAGTTTGCTCCTCACTTGCAGGGGCAGGCCCTTCTGGATCTTATCCCGCAAGATAGATCTCTCCATTTGGGTTGTGTCCGGGTCGTTTCCTGTAATGTGTCTCCAAGTCTGATGCGCTCTTGCCACGTATGAGCGTGCATTCTCTATCAGTCCCAGGGGCTCGATCACAATATTATCGGGGTTTGCGTTGGTCGGATAAGCTGCCTTCAGTGCTCCCCACATCTGGCCTCGGACTGCTGCAAACAGGTCGGAGTCGTTTGCTGACGTTGTGGCAAAGTGATGTAGCCCTGCTTTTCCCAAAAGGTCTTTCATGGTGTGAACTCCTACCACATTAGCCAGGAACCTCTTAATGTCGCCTACCGCGAACTGAGTTCCCACCATGCACTCCTCCAACTTGGATATCCAAGGGTGTGCTCCATCTTGAATGGTGGGCAGCTTCTCAAGGATGGCTGACATGTCGGAATTCTGCCATGGCTTGTATTCCAGCTGTTGTCCTCTTACCAAAACTGGTAGAATTGTATTCGCGCTCCTTGATCTTCGCCCATGACCCAAAGGATTCGCCGGTAGTTTGGATGCTTCTTTCTTCAGCTCGCGTTCAGCAACCTCTAATCTTTGCAATTGTTCTTCCAGCTCCTCTTGCTCCCTGGGTTCCACACTCCAGTCCAATTCCTCCAGGCATTGCTTTTTCCTGGTCTTAATGCTTATTAAAGCAGTTCGTCTCCAATCCTCTATAGCCGTGGGGGTGGAGCATGAGGTGGGCGTTGGAACCTTGCCTCCCCACTCGTCATCACTACTGTCACTTCCACTGTCGGTACTACTAAAATATGTTTTTGTCCTAATCTTTTTCCCCGGAGTACGCCCTTTTTCCTCCGCTCTTTTCAAAATGCTTTTAATTGTGGGGGCATAACCCCCCGCTGCTCCTTCAGCGTCACTCTGGCTATCATACTGCAGCTCCTTTCTGGTGTAGTCAGAGGTGCCTTGCTTCGCAAATCGTGTTTTATTTCTTTTGTGGGTAGGGCTGGGGTGCATGATGATGGTTGTCTTTGCTCTTCCTGTTTCGACAATGTCTTTATCCTCCGTCTCCAGCTGATAACTTCCTTCTTGGTTGATTATCGGGAGTTGTGGATAGACATTACCGTTGTTTTCACTCACATCATACGGTGGGGGATTCTTAACAGGGGACATGTGAAAAAGGCGTGTTTGCTTTTTCCATTAGTTTCCTAGCTTCTTCCACATTTTTCAGCATTTCAGCTGTCATTTTCTCTTTTTTCTGTTTGAACTCTCGGTTCAATTTGAGTCCTTCTTCGTCAAATATTTTCAACACTCCCAATTCCCATTCTCTTTTTTCCTTCCTTTTTTCTCCTCTTTTTCCTTTGTTATGTCCTGCCTTGTATGCCGATACAAGTACGCGTATATTCTCAATTACTTCCCTGTTAAAAGTCCCTTCCACCGGCCGAGGCCTTTCAAATCCGGCCATCTCTTATTCCATCTCTTAGATATTTCCTTGACCCCCCTAATAAGCGGGTTGTTTCTCAACACCACCTCGATGGGGGTAGTCATCATTGGGCTAGCAAAGCCCCTTTCTCACCTTTTTTTTTTTTTTTTTTTGTTTTTTTAATGGGCCAATGTCAATTAAACAATTGACATAAGATTTTGCCAACCTCAGATGCGACCCTTAGGACCGTATTGTCCTGTGCTTTCTTGATATTAAATTCGGTGTACTCCGCACGCACTATTCCTGTACCAGTACTCGACTTATGTTTGAGATGCTGATTTGTCCGAAAAACAGTCATTCACAATCTTTATGATGATCAGTCTGTTGTCAGTCTGCTATGCAATCCTTTGTTCCCGGGTGAGAGTGAAATGCAAGAGTTTGTGGATAAATCACACTGGCCTTAAGAATTTGGATGCGGCGCTCCACGAAGCTCTTCTCCAGACGACCTGGAAGTTCAGTCTGTGTCTTTTTGTCCTCCTGGAGAAAACGGATGTATCCGCCGTCTCAGGTTTTTTATGTAAACAGAAATCAGAAGTATTGAGGAGAGCCCCAAAGAAACGGAGCAGTATCACTAATTTGTTTTAAATTTTGTCATCCTTCACAATTTAAATTAACAAATTGGGCTCTTCTTCAGTTCCAATTTGCCATTCTTCTCAGAATGCTAAAGGTGGCGCCAGCTGGCCTTATTAGGGTCCCCCATTATTTACAAGGGGGCTACCCTCTTCAGCCACAGCTTGTTGTCTCAACTTACATGCACATCTATATTAGTGTCGTATTGGGTATCACACGCATGCTCCTATTTCTCCTGTTGATCATGCATTCTTTTGCTCCTTCAGCATTCCATCTTCCACCATTCTATCATATTTTCTCTCGTTGCTGGCAGAGCAGGCCCCCTAAATTGGGCATATATCCGGCCCTGTGCACCGCCTCGACGTCACCGCGCGGGGAGGGGCTAGCCTTAAAACACAGTGGGCAGATACAGGTTGGCCACTCCCTGCCCCACCCACCGCCAGATCTCCCCCCGCGCGCGGGCACCGCAGGCGTGCACGCGTCCCAGAGCAACGAGAGCGCACTCTACTATCCGTTACTTTTGGTGGTTTTACAAACACCCAAGCTCACCCCCATGCGCGCTCATGAGCACAATCACACACACACACGCACGCACTCACGCGCACGTACACACACACTCACTCACGGCACGCACACGCACACACATATACTCACTTACGGGGCCCCACACACACCCACAAATACACGCTTCAAGCGTCCATTCATGCGCAAACTCAGACAACATTAAGATGACAGAGTTCACAAAGATTACACACGGACACAGAAGACATACAACGGGATTCGAATCCAGTCCACGTTTTGCTTCTTTCCAACTGCTGCTGAGCAGTTTGGTCATTTTGACTGTCATCAGAGCAGATGCACTGACAAATACGCACGTCTTACTTAACTTTTGTTTCGTTTCGTTTCGTTCCTAATAGCGCTGTATATTTCCCCTTTATTCTGCAGAATTTAACTTAAGTGTGCACACAAATTACTTTTTTCCACATGGTATACCAATATTAAACCCCCCAGAGGCCTCTTTTCCACGTTTTCCATTTTTCACACAGGAGCCGCACAGCACCTTCGTCCAATAGCGGTTTTGTCGCAGGCTCAAACTTATCGAACTTTGACAGACAAATCGGGATCGGACCGTTGACGCAAAAACGTACCAGCTGCCTCGGTATTCGAAAAATGACAGCCCACCGGGTTTACCTGTCATTATCTTGCACCAGCGTTTAAATCGAGGAGCCTTGTAACCTACAAACACTTCTAATTCGATCCGTTTCCAAACGACGTGGCTACGCGCGCTTCCTTTTCCTCGGCACCCTTAAAAAAGGGTCTGACCGGGTCACTTTCACATTCATGCTCACAGTGGATGCCAAGGCTGCGCACTTTTTCTATTTGCCAAACGCGGTCAGCGCAAGCCTCCCTTTTTTGTTCGACTTTGACGGAGACTAACCCGGCCACCGAACATCTCAACAGGTGCGCACTTGGCCCGTACGGCCACTGAGTGCGACTGCAGTGTCTCGGCTTCTCCAGGAACTACATCTGGGGCGGGTCGTTTCCTGTCGCAACAGTGTTCAATCGCATCTATGTTTTCGCCTCATTCACACAGCTAAAATTTCTATCCTCCATCGGATCTGTTGCCAAACTCAAGTACACGTTTTATGAGACTTTCTGCTATTCTTTTATTGTGACGGCCAACAGCGATGTCCCAGACAACCTGACCCGTCACGTTTCTTTTTTCTCATTCATCATTTCTCACCAGACATGTCACTCCGCTGTGCACATTCCCCATTAAGTTTTAAGTTACTGTTCACTTTTTATTTGTTATTTTTTATCTATTTTTTCTATTTTTATTTTACTTTTCCTTTGCTGTTTCTATTTGGGGGCCACTTCCCCTTCAAAGGTCGAATTATGACGACCTTTGACTAGGAGAGACAACTTACTCCCGGAACAGCTCATGGCCACATCAGATTCGTCTGTAACTGCCCCCCTCAAGGGGCCAACCCCCCCTTTTTCCAAGCGTCGAGCATATCGCGGCAACTGTGGGCGAAGCATCTCACCTTAATGACAGCCGCTGGCCGGCCGCTGGATTCTCGCTCAGGAAGCGGGCGGGAATTCCCCGGGGGAACACGAATCCTGTTCGTGACGCCAAAAATGTGGTGAATGGTCTTTGTTGTTTCGCTGGTCTCCAAAAAAACACTCGGTGGACGATGGCTGGCCCGGGTAGAAGAAGCACTTCGGTGACACACGGCTGATTGGGAAAAGATTTTATTCAACCGATGTCAGAGTGATGTCTCTCCAAAAGTTTGAGTGGCCCCAAAAGCAAAGATGTTTCAGCTCTCGACAGCAAAGATGTTCGCCCCAAAAAAGCCCCCTCTTCTGACAGACAAGCCTATCTTATACCTGCCCAAACCGTTGATGTCATGACTTGGAGTGCAGCTGCTGTTCGTATTTTAGTCTACTCGTTGCTCTAAAATGTCCTAAGAAGGACATGTAGAAGACTCTTTCCCCTGCATAACAACAGCTGCGCCGTTCCACATTCTAAGTTGCTATACCTTGCAGAAACTGAGGCATCTCTGGCCAGCAAAAATAGCTTATGGTCTCCTTACTGCAGCTAAGTCACCATTTAAGGTGACATACAGCGACGCATAGAATCTAAAATTTACCTCATTGGCATAGTAAAAAGCGCTCTTGGGGGCTTGAGAGTGCCGAGTTTATCACTGCGCATGAAGAAATGACCACCTGCAACGTTTGGTTTATGTTTTATAAGCATTTTTAGTTTTATTGCTTAAATCGCATTTTCTCGACGAGCTGAGCACGTTTTCTGGATGGTGCCTCTCCCGTCACTCTGGTTAGGTTGGCATAGTAAAAAGCGCTCTTGGGGGCTTCAGAGTGCCGAGTTTATCACTGCGCATGAAGAAATGACCACCTGCAACGTTTGGTTTATGTTTTATAAGCCTTTTTAATTGTATTGCTTAGAGCGCATTTTCTCGACGAGCAGAGCACGTTTTCTAGTAAAAAGCGCTCTTGGGTGCTTCAGAGTGCCGAGTTTATCATTGCGCATGAAGAAATGACCACCTGCAACGTTTGGTTTATGTTTTATAAGCATTTTTAATTGTATTGCTTAGAGCGCATTTTCTCGACGAGCTGAGCACGTTTTCTGGTAAAAAGCGCTCTTGGGTGCTTCAGAGTGCCGAGTTTATCATTGCGCATGAAGAAATGACCACCTGCAACGTTTGGTTTATGTTTTATAAGCATTTTTAATTGTATTGCTTAGAGCGCATTTTCTCGACGAGCTGAGTACGTTTTCTGGATGGTGGCTCTCCCGTCACTCTGGTTAGGTTGGCATGGTAAAAAGCGCTCTTGGGGGCTTGAGAGTGCCGAGTTTATCACTGCGCATGAAGAAATGACCACCTGCAACGTTTGGTTTATGTTTTATAAGCATTTTTAGTTTTATTGCTTAAATCGCATTTTCTCGACAAGCTGAGCACGTTTTCTGGATGGTGCCTCTCCCGTCACTCTGGTTAGGTTGGCATAGTAAAAAGCGCTCTTGGGTGCTTTAGAGTGCCGGAGTTTATCACTGCGCATGAAGAAATGACCACCTGCAACGTTTGGTTTATGTTTTATAAGCATTTTTAATTTTATTGCTTAAATCGTATTTTCTCGACGAGCTGAGCACGTTTTCTGGATGGTGGCTCTCCCGTCACTCTGGTTAGGTTGGCATAGTAAAAAGCGCTCTTGGGGGCTTGAGAGTGCCGAGTTTATCACTGCGCATGAAGAAATGAGCACCTGCAACGTTTGGTTTATGTTTTATAAACATTTTTAATTGTATTGCTTTGAGCGCATTTTCTCCACGAGCTGAGCACGTTTTCTAGTAAAAAGCGCTCTTGGGTGCTTCAGAGTGCCGAGTTTATCACTGCGCATGAAGAAATGACCACCTGCAACGTTTGGTTTATGTTTTATAAACATTTTTAATTTTATTGCTTAAATCGCATTTTCTCGACGAGCTGACACGTTTTCTGGATGGTGGCTCTCCCGTCACTCTGGTTAGGTTGGCATAGTAAAAAGCGATCTTGGGGGCTGGAGAGTGCCGAGTTTATCACTGCGCATGGCAGAAATGACCACCTGCAACGTTTGGTTTATGTTTTATAAGCATTTTTAGTTTTATTGCTTAAATCGCATTTTCTCGACGAGCTGAGCACGTTTTCTGGATGGTGCCTCTCCCGTCACTCTGGTTAGGTTGGCATAGTAAAAAGTGCTCTTGGGTGCTTCAGAGTGCCGAGTTTATCAAGATTCAAGAGTTTTTATCCGCCATGTTTGAGCGTGCCAAACAAGGAATTTGACTTCGGTAAAACACACCCTCTGTTCAACATATAGGTGACTAACAACACTCAGGACATGTGAATAATGGCAAAAACAGTGTAGACAAATTCAAAAAGGTGTGAAGAGCACGATGTTATTGCACAGTAATGACTCTGAGACTCTATGAGTGGTGTGAGTTCATCAGAGCAACAGCCTGGGGGAAGAAGCTGTCTCGGTGTCTGCTGGTTTTGGCGTACCGAGCTCTATAACGCCGTCCGGAGGGGAGTAGTTCAAACAGACTGCAACCTGGGTGAGAAGGGTCTGTAGAGATGTTCCTTGCACGTTTCCTGGTCCTGGACAGGTACAAGTCTTGGATAGATGGGAGGTTGATTCCAATGATCTTTTCTGCAGTCCTGATTGTCCGTTGCAGTCTGTGCTTGTCTTGTTTGGAGGCTGATCCAAACCAGACAGTGATGGAGGTGCAGAGGACAGACTGGATGATGGCAGTGTAGAAGGTCTTCAGAAGCTCTCGCGGCAGGTTGAACTTCTTGAGCTGTCTCAGGAAGTACAGCCTCTGCTGGGCCTTCTTCCGGACAGAGCCGATGTGGCCGGTCCATTTCAGGTCCCGAGAGATTGTGGTTCCCAGGAACTTGAAGGTGTCTGTGGAGAGAATAGTATTACTGCGGATAGTGAGGGGTAAAAGTGGTGAAGGGTCTCGCCTGAAATCCACTGTCATCTCCACGGTCTTGAGCGGGTTCAGGTCCAGATGGTTTTGGCTGCACCAGTGGACCAGCCGCTCCACCTCCTGTCTGTACGCAGTCTCATCACCGTCCTGGATCAGTCCGATGAGAGTGGTGTCGTCTGCATACTTCAGGAGCTTCACAGGAGAGTCACCTGAGGAGAAATCATTGGTGTAGAGAGAGAAGAGCAGTGGGGAGAGGACGCACCCCTGAGGGGCTCCAGTATTGGTGGTCCGGGTGTCAGATGTGATGCCCCCCAGCCTCACACGCTGTCTCCTGTTGGTCAGGAAGCTGGTGATCCACTGACAGGTGGGGGCAGGCACCGCAAGCTGGATGAGCTTCTGTTGGAGGATGTCAGGAGCGATGGTGTTGAACGCCGAGCTGAAGTCCACGAACAGGATCCTGGCGTACGTTCCTGGGGTGTCCAGGTTGTGCAGGATGTAGTGCAGTCCCATGTTGACCGCATCATCCACTGACCTGTTTGCCCGGTAGGCAAACTGGAGGGGGTCAAGCAGGGGGCCCGTGACCTCCTTCAGGTGGTTCAGCACTAACCTCTCGAAAGATTTCATGACCACAGATGTCAGTGCGACGGGTCTATAGTCATTCAAACCTGTGATGGCGGGCTTCTTGGCCACTGGAACGATGGTGGAGCTCTTGAAGCACGAGGGCACCTCACACAGCTCCAGAGAACGGTTGAAGATCCGGGCAAAGGTGGGCTCTCCACAGGACGGGGGGTTCGTTTCTTGTAGCCCGTGATGCTCTGCAGACCTTTCCACACTGTTGAGGGATCAGGGTTGGCAGAGAGGTGTCTCTTCAGGTTCTCCCCGTAACACCTCCTGGCTTTCCTGACCTCTCGGGTCAGTGTGTTTCTGGTCTGCTTGAACAGATCGCGGTCGCCGCTCCTGTGGGCCTCCTCCTTGACTTTGCGCAGCCTCCTGAGGTTCGGTGTAAACCAAGGTTTGTCGTTGTTGTACGTGCAGAAGGTCTTAGTCTGCACACACAGATCCTCACAAAAACGGATGCATGCTGTGACAGTGTCAGTGAGTTCATGCAAGTCTGAAGTTGCAGCTTCGAAAGCTCCCCAATCGGTGCAGTCAAAGCAGGCTTGGAGGTCCTGCCTTGACTCCACTGTCCACTTCCTCACAGTCCTCACCACAGGCTTAGAAGTTTTTAGTTTCTGCCTGTAGGCCGGGATCAGATGAACTAGACAGTGGTCCGAGAGTCCTAAAGCTGCACGAGCCGCAGAGTGGTATGCATCCTTGATCACGGTGTAGCAGTGGTCCAGAGTCTGTGCCCCTCTGGTGGGACACGTTACGTGCTGTCTGTATCTGGGCAGTTCGTGTGCGAGGTTCGCCCTGTTAAGATCACCCAGAACAATGATTAGTGAGTTTGGTAGAAGTTTCTCCATGTCTGTTACCTGGTCAGCCAGCATCTGCGTGGCTTCACTCGCACGTGCGTGTGGTGGGATGTAAACAGCCGCCATGACGATCGAGGAGAACTCCCGTGGTGAATAGAACGGCCGGCAGTTTATGAAAAGTGTTTCTAGGAGAGGGCTGCAAAACTCTTTCAACACCGTGACATCAGTACACCAACGTTCATTAATGTCGACCCTCCCCCCATTTGCGAGCATTCCAGGTGTTTTGACCTTCTTTTTGGGAAAGATGGCGGACTACGGAAAGATGGCGGCGCACGCAGTTGCAGCGGCTCAGTGCTCTCCCGATCTACGCATTGTTTGTTTTTTGTTAGTGTTTGTACCCACTGTATGTCAATCATACACCACCTACAACCGGCAGGAGCTCCTTAGGATAGGTGTTTGCTGCGAGTTGAGTGTCGCAGCGGAGTTTCACCGCTCGAAAAACATACCGGAGGATATCATCAGGCGCCCCGGCTCCCCTTGGATCACCATCCCCGCTGGGAGGAAGCGAAGACAGCGCAGAGAGAGACAAACAAAAACGAGGCTGCAGGGCCGGCGCGCTAACCAGGCTACGGAAGCAGCCGTTCAAACCACCGCTCCCTAGCCTGTTTCTTACCAACGCCAGGTCTCTTGCTAACAAAATGGATGAACTAAGGCTACAGATGTCTGCGAACCAGACCGTGAAGGACTGCTGCATGGTACTGATCCCCGAAACCTGGCTTCATCCACTCATACCGGACTCTGCTATCGAGCTAGCAGGATACACCACACAGCGTCATGACAGGACTGAGAACTCCGGCAAGAGCAAGGGGGGGGGGGCATAATGTGTCGGCATAATGTTTTCAAAGATTGCAAAATTGAGTAGGACTTTTAGGAGACTCTGATTTCAATGCGTGTTCATTTCTCCTAGTGAATCGCAGGGCGCATCTGAATAATTGCATTTGCCCCTCAGAGTCCATGCTTATTAGGATTGATTGATTGATTGATTGATTGATTGATTGATTGATTGATTGATTGATTGATTGATTGATTGAGCCCGCAGTTTAAAAGCCCTTCTTCTCCATGAAACAGTCAGGCCTGGCTTGCTTGGCTTTGTACTTTGATATAAGGAAGGGCGGGCGGGCGCTTTGTACTTTGATATAAGGAAGGGCGGGCGGGCGGGCTTCTTGAGCTAAGAAGGGGGGAGCGGTCCAACTGTTGCAACGTGTTCCATTCGATTGAGTTGCGTTGTGCTTTAGCACCCTCCAGTGGTGAAATGTGCGATGACCTGATTTGAGCTTAGCTCATTGGTCATCGATATGCCACACGTGCGTAACTGGTGGGTGTGGTAATTGCTGAGGGTGATGATGATGATGATGATGGCATCTTTTAAGTGGAACAACTTGCACCATTGGTGGCTGACGACATACGTTTTGTCCCACTGTACATCTGAAGCTTAGTATCATCACTTTGGGGCAATTGTGTGCAATCTTTGGCAGGCGTAAGTGATGCTTTTATGCAAACAATCAGCAGCTCCACTTTGCTGCATGGCGCTGGCTGGACCCAAAAATGAAGGACAGGCAAGTTTTTGAAAGGGGCCAAAGCGACAATGGGCGTTGCCCCCCCCCCCATCCCCCCTGCGTTGGCCCCCCCATCTCCCACCCCACCCCTGACAGAATCCTCGTGCATTTGGTTGAGATGCCCCAGAGGCGTAGCCAAGCCGGGGCGAGCCGGGGCGGCGCCCCGGTTAGGACTCCCTGCGCCCCAGTTGAAAAAAATCGAGCTTTTTCGATTTTTCATGCCGTTTTTTTCTTTCGGTCTTGCGCGAATGTGCTTGCGCTATTCTATGTGCGCGATGTTATCCATTCACCGTTTGCCTCCCGGACCCGGATGTTGTTTTAGCGATCAGCGAACGGCGTGGGTGATGTTAGATTTTTTTTCCTGTGGGCGTGCGCCCCTACTGGAAAAATTCCTGGCTACGCCTCTGAGATGCCCCCAATGAAGAGCACAGAATAAAAACATGCAAGTGTTCCATCAATGTGCTCTGATCTGTCCGCCTGATCCCCAAATTGTGCCTTCAGCCAACAAGTGTCTTCCCGGGTGGCTCGAGCACGACTCCAGCTGCTACAAGAAGGAGGTGAAGCCCAACGGTTGGCTGGGGGCCCGGCACCACTGCGTCTGGCAGGGCGGCGACCTGCTCTCCATCACCACCTCGGCCGAGGAGGACTTTGTGAAGCGCGCCATGGGCAACACCCGCTTCTGGCTGGGACTCTCCAACCAGGTGAGACAGAAGCAGTCGTGGACTCTGCAGCGACAACTGGAACTGTTTTCTTTTTTGCCCCCCAGAAATGCGACGACGTCTGGTGTGGCTTTGAAGGCGGGAGCCAGAAGCTGACCTGGTCCGATGGCCAGACAACAACATACCGCAACTGGGCCTCAAATCAACTTGAAAGGTAAGACGTAACAACTTTGCACGCTGTTGTCAGGCGGACACGCGTAAAGGTTCTGGAACCAATTTTGAGAACGAGCACTCAAGGAAAAATAGGAAAATGTTCCTTTTTATAATCTACCGACAGCGCCGACGTCGCGTCCTGCGCCTACGTCAACCAAGGAGCTTATGTTTCGCGTGGGAGGTGGAGGTCTGGCTCCTGCGCTTCCTCGTTGGCCTACATGTGCAAACGGCCGCTGAGTAAGTCTGCGCGTCCGTGGTCACGTTGCTAATGAAAGGTGAGATGCGCAAACGGGTCTTTTTTTGCAGGCTGCCCGGAGGGACGGACGTGGACCTCCAGTAGTGTTTCTGCTGTAATGAAGAGTGAGTTGCAGCACGCTTATTTGCGCTTTAACCATCTCGTCATGGTTTCCTCCTCAATGTTTTTCTTTGTGGCCTCAGCTTCCGACTGCGACGATGGCAACTTCCTTTACGGCAATGATTGCTATCTTTTTGACCCGGCGCATAGAAGTTGGGAGGATGGCGAGAAGTTTTGTCTCGCCCGGCGAGGCCACCTGGCTAGCATACACTCTAGGCAAGATGTCCGATTCATTCTTGGTGAGCACCAAGAAGAACCGCCACCGTCGTCATTTGGCTGAAGCTCTTCTTGCCCTGAAGCTCTTGTTCTCCTTCCGTTCATCAAGATCATGCAACTAACTACTATCGCATTTGGGTGGGAGAAAAGAAGAAGGGCAACAACTACGAGTGGACTGACGGAACAGCTTCTAATGTAAGTGGATTGCTGAAGGCCTTTGGAAAAGTCAGGTTGCAGGCATCCGTCTTGTCTAGAGGCATCGGGCAGCCGCTTAAAAAGTATTGGCGCTCTGATTTTAGAGAGGAGGCGGTTAAGATGATATATCATGGACGGTGGCTCGGGTTTGTCTTTAGGTCTTCAGGGTTAGTTGCTTTGTGCACGTTTTCCCCAGACATTTGGGTTGCCAGGGCGGGCATCATGTTTTATTGCAATGTTCATACTACTTTGACTGACAGGGTTAGTTGCTTTGTGCATGTTTTTCCCAGACATTTATTTGGGTTGCCAGGGCGGGCACAATGTTTTATTGCAATGTTCATACTACTATGACTGACAAAGTGAACCCAACAACCAAAGTGAAACTTTAATGAGAGAAGGTACGAAAACGCTGCAAGTGAGGAAATGCGGCGGGAAGATGACTACATCGAATGCAACACGCTAAAGTTCTGTCCAAAATCTCATCCGCAGGACTACGGAAAAACTAACTACTACACCAATGGTGACTGTTCACATTTGGAAAGCAACGAATACCTGACCAGAAAAGTTCATTGCTCCTACACACGCCCATCGGTCTGCAAAACAGGTGCAAACGTCCCTCCCGAGCGCCCCTTTTGGATGCGTGAAGCATTTGCTAATATTCGCTCCCCTTTTTCTGCAGCCAAGCGCGGAGGGCCTCCACAGCTGCCACCATTAGTCGGCCAGCCGGGTAGGTGTCCCGCACTCCCGCCGTCTTACGCTGTCTTGCGCTGTCTTGCGCTGTCTTACGCCGTCTGGCTCGCAGCCTGGACTCAGAAATGCGGCTGGTGGCTGGACGACCCCGAGAGCGACTTCTGCTACCTGATGATCCGCCAGCCCACCAAGACCTGGCAGAAGGCGCAAGACGACTGCCAACGCCTCCAAGGGAACCTGCTCAGCATCACCGACCGCGAGGAGCAGGTCTTTGTGCATGGTAGGCGGCCATGAATTGAAATATTGGCCATGAACAAGTTGTTGTTGTTGTTGTTATATGTTCATTTCGAACCTATTTTAAACATGAAAATAGGAAAATAAAACACCACTTTATAAAGTGCCATATCTAAGTCACTGAAACAAACAACCCAAAAACCCCAACGACAAAGAATGCTCGAGTAGGAGGAAGCAGAGCTGTTTAGATTCCCACCCTAATCCGTTCAACCAATAATTCAACACATAAATCAATAAAACAAGTAGATACGTACACTTTCAGATTCCTTTTTTGCCTGTGTGTAGTCAGTTTTGTCTTGTTTTTCCTCATACCATAAAAAGTGCGTTTGTATGCTCCTCGTTGTTTTTCCTATTGCTTGACTTGTTCGGCGTTACCCCGTATTTCCACACAGTAGTTCAGATATGGCAATATGTAGGTATCTGGAGTCCGGAATGCTTTTTGTTTTCCTCAGAATTGCAATAACCTTTGACATTTGTGTTTTTACATGATTACCGTATTTTCCGCCCTAAAAGGCGCACCTAAAAACCTAAAATTTTCTCAAAAGCCGACAGTGCGCCTTATAGGCCAGTGCGCCTTATATATGGATCAACTGATGAATTTGTTGATCCATACTGGTTGTACACAGTGCTCTGCCAAAATGTTTCAGTACGTTTTAGTACGACAAGTAAATTACAAGGTCGCATCGCTTCCCAGCATTACGGCAACTGTAGTCAGGGGGCGTCACCGAATAGCTGTTGTACCCGCGAGGCTATTTCATGTCAAAATAGGCTGCTCTGTTAATGTTTCGAGTAAATCTACTGATCGATATGGAAGGGAAACATAGGTAAGTAGTACCAATGCGTTAGATCGAACTTTAGTCAGTTCCGATCATTTTATAGGAGATCGTTTGAGAAACGCGATTGTTTACACTTTGCTGAGGCTCATGGGAGATTGCGAGCTGAGGCTCGTGAGACTTTGCGGATGGCTAATGCTATTGCGATAGCTGCTATACGTACCAGGCTATTTCATGTCAAAATAGGCTGCTCTGTTAATGTTTCGAGTAAATCTACGGATCGATATGGAAGGGAAACATAGGTAAGTAGTACCAATGCGTTAGATCGAACTTTAGTCAGTTCCGATCATTTTATAGGAGATCGTTTGAGAAACGCGATTGTTTACACTTTGCTGAGGCTCATGGGAGATTGCGAGCTGAGGCTCGTGAGACTTTGCGGATGGCTAATGCTATTGCGATAGCTGCTATACGTACCAGGCTATTTCATGTCAAAATAGGCTGCTCTGTTAATGTTTCGAGTAAATCTACGGATCGATATGGAAGGGAAACATAGGTAAGTAGTACCAATGCGTTAGATCGAACTTTAGTCAGTTCTGATCATTTTATAGGAGATCGTTTGAGAAACGCGATTGTTTACACTTTGCTGAGGCTCATGGGAGATTGCGAGCTGAGGCTCGTGAGACTTTGCGGATGGCTAATGCTATTGCGATAGCTGCTATACGTACCAGGCTATTTCATGTCAAAATAGGCTGCTCTGATATAAGCAGATGCAGTCGTGCTAACTCACAGTACAGTACGTTCCAGCTCTTTACTGTTGTTTCAATGGACTAAAGATACAAATTGCTTACCTGAAGCACATGTCCAATATATGCCAATCAGGAGAAGAACACGCTTTAATTCTTGCCACATGTTGGAGGAAAATCACCCCTCTCACTGAGGGTCGCAACGATTGCAGTCGGAGAAAATAAATGATAAGTCGCCTCACTGCGAGTAGCCAGAGGATTCAAGTACAGAGAAAAATGAACGTTTCGTGCATCCTGCTCCAAGAGGCAGGCCGCGCCCACACGACGCGTACGTCAAACACGTCACATTCGAATAGTCATCTCAAAGCACTCTCAAGCGACGTGGGGAGTGGCGCGCGCGTGTGTGCATAACCAAAAGGAAAAAAAAAAGAAAAAAAAAGCCTTTGATTCCTTTAGCTTTTGTGACTTTGTAAATGTTCTGGAAGGGAACAACAGCGAAAAGCAGTCAACTCGTTTAACAGTAAATACAAATAATTAAATCCAAGTATCTGAAAGCAAAACTGTTTGCCTGAAAATATTCAAAAGCATGTCGTACGTCTTCCCACTCCTCCTCTTCAGACAAGTAAATAGCCCGTTTTGTGCAGTAGATTGTATTATGTTTGTACCTAGTATTTATACAAAGTCATAATTTAAATGACGTTCACCTTGTTTTTGCTTTTTATTTTCATGTGTCTTCATTTGATTGATGATGTTTACATGTTTGAAACAAATAAATTCATTCAAAAATCCATTCATTCGAGTCATAAAGTTCTTGGCCGACGCCTCATCACGCACGCTCCTTTGGCTTTGTTGCGGAGGAGTCGTCAGAACGTTCAAGACGTCTTCCACAACGACACGTTTGTTTAACAAGGGCACAAAGACAAATAGTTGTTCACGGGCCAAATTGATAATAACAACTAAAAAGTATCCATTTAGGGACAGAATTCCCCGCATGAGGTGTCTTGGGAGGTCTCGAGCGGCGTGGCTGCGCGCTCAATAAATGTCCATGAAAAAAGAAATAACAGTTGAATAAATAATGCAAATTTTGAAAACAAACATTTTCTTTCCCGTTCACTGCAGGTCACAATGGGGACACCGATTGCCATTTTTGTGGACGATCGATATTCAGCAACAAAAGGAGAAAACAAAAATCCACTGATCGACCAGTGAGCCTGACTATTTTCATTATGATCATGAGGTCGACTAAACCGGTCTAGAAAGGGGGCTCAGCTTTCAACAAGAGGGAGCAGACAAACAAACGGCACCACTGCTTGTTACTTATGTTGCGAGTCCAAGGTTGCCTGAAACCAGAGGGCGGGGCCGAGTCTTTCCATCCGACCGGCAGACACGTGACAGCACCACAGCAATGGCGAACAAATTGAAAAATGACTTCGGACTCATCACGCTCCTTTGGCTTTGCTGCGGGGGAGTCGTCAGAACGTTCAAGGCTTCTTCCACAACGATACGTTTGTTGAACAAGAGCACAGACACATAGTTGTTCACTTTTGGTCTAATTGATGATAATAACAAGCTCAGCTCAGTGACCTAGTGGTAGAGTGTCCGCCCTGAGACTGGAAGGTTGTGGGTTCAAACCCCGGCCGGGTCATACCAAAGACTATAAAAATGGGACCCATTGCCTCCCTGCTTGGCACTCAGCATTAAGGGTTGCAATTGGGGGGTTAGATCACCAAATGGTTCCCGAGCGCGGCACCGCTGCTGCTCACTGCTCCTCTCTCCCCCAGGGGATGGATTAAAATCACATGGGGATGGGTTAAATGCAGAGGACAAATTTCACCACACCCAGATGTGTGTGTGACGATCATTGGGACTTTAACTTAACTTAACAACTAAAAAGTATCCACTTAGGGACAAAATTCCCCACATGAAATGTCTCGAGTGGCATGGCTGCACGCTCAATAAATGTCCATACAAAAAGAAATAACAGTTGAATAAATAATGCAAATTTTGAAAACAAACGTGACATTTTTTTTCATTTTCACTGCAGGTCACAATGGGGACCCAGTGTCATTTTTGCGGACGATCGTTATTCAACAACAACAACAGCAGCAGAGAACAAAAATCCACGGATGGACCGATAAGCCTTTCAACAAGAGGGCGCAGACACACAAACGGCCACGGCGCTTGCTATTACTTGAATTTATTTTCGATTGTGACGTCCACCCTCCCCCCATTGACTGGCAAATGGACCCAAAATGGTACCGTTCGTTTGTGCTGGTTTGTGTCGTAAAAACGTTCGTTTGAGCTGCTACGGTTTTGTAGCTATGAGACATTTAATTTCTAGCGATGACGTCACCGCATTGCGTCGCGTATTGCAAGCTCCTGGAACGCCACTGACACGGGACGAACTTTAGCTAAATATGTTGCTTGAAATCTTCTACCTTGAAACTAGATCAAGCCCAAAATAAGCACCAAGAAGGGCATGGATCGATGTGTTCTTTGTATTTCGTAGAAGTATTCCGGTTTTGTTGCAAGTTAAAAAGTCGAGAGCAGGTGAGCATCGGAAATGTGTAAGTATGTTTAAAGAAGCAAAATGTCGCCATCTGTCAGTGGCTCAAGTCCACTGCATTAAGGATCCGTCGTCATCTGACACTCCAAGTACCACCATAATGACCAATATTAAAGTGCAGTAGCGTGGTAGGTCTAAGTGTTCATGAAAATAGTACTTTTGCAAGTGAAATATTACTTAGCTCTGCCAACAGTATTATGTATATGACCCACCCACATGACATGTGCCAAATTGTGTTTGTGTTACTTGTGTCCTGGAGATGTCCAGCAGCCAAGTGCTCGTCAGGAGTGGAGGAGCTTGCGTTTGCAGCAGGACAATTCACAGCTTCCCCACATCAATGAAGAAGAGGAAATTGACATCAGCAAGTTGCCACTACCTGTTGTGAAGAGTGAAGAGGAGGAAGAACATCCCGCTCACTTCAAAAAAGAGGACCATCTCCACATTGAGAAAGAGGAGCAAATGGATGTCAGCAAGTTGCCAGTGATTGTGGTCTCTGTGAAGTGTGACGATGATGAAGATGAAACACCCCAGTGGTCGCAGATTAACCACGACAGCCCAAGTGGAGGTACACTGCCGAACAATCTGTTATCTCCGCTGTCGGACACCGATGGCATCGAAGAACCTTTGAGGGATGACGCAGATTACGAGGACAAGCAGTTGAATTGTGGAGAGGAGGAGGCAGCTCCTAAAAAGAAAACTTCTCACACACGTAAATGTCACACATCTGAAGAACATTTCAGCTGCTCAGTTTGCGGAAAAAGATTTGCTCAAAATCGACCCATGATTAGACACATGAGAACACACACAGGAGAAAAACCTTTTAGTTGCTTAACTTGCGGTAAGGCGTTTTCTCTCAAGGAATATATGAAATCACATATGAAAAAACACACAGGTGAAACCCCCTTTTGTTGCACATTTTGTGGTAAAACATTTTCTCAAAAGAAAACATTGCAATCGCACATGAGGACGCACACTGGAGAAAAACCCTTTCGTTGCTCATTGTGTGGTAAAAAATTTGCTCTCAAGCTAAACATAGTCAAACACATGAGGACACACACGGGGGGGAAAATCCTTTCTTTGCTCAATATGCGGTAAAACCTTCTCGGAAAGGCATCGTCTAGCATCGCATTTGAGAACGCACACGGGAGAAAAACCATTCGCTTGCTCAACTTGCGGTAAGACCTTCTCACAAAGGCATCATATGGTGTCACACGTGAAAACACACACAGGAGAAAAACCTTTCATTTGCTCCGTTTGTAGTACGGCGTTTTCTCGAAAAGTCAATCTCGATATACACGAGAACGCACACTGGGGAGAAACCTTTTCGTTGTTTAACTTGTGGTAAAACCTTCTCTGTCAAAGCAACCATGGTCAAACACATGAGAACGCACACAGGAGAAAAACCCTTTCATTGCTCTGAGTGTGGTAAAAGATTCACTCAAAAGGTAAACATGGTAATACACATGAGATCTCACACTGGAGTGCAAGAATTTTGCTGATCCGCGTGCGGCAAAAACAGAGTGGAAAAAAACGTGTTTTTTTTTAACAGTGTCAATTCAGATGCACTATTTTTTTGTTATGTTTAGCTTATGCACTTGATCTTCTGGTTGTTCCACTGTGAGTTATAGTCTGGCCCCCTTTCTGGGTCAATCTTAGGACTCATCCTTTTTACATTGTGCACGCTTCACCTCAAAGATGACCTCAGCAAATTTGAAGGGGTCCCACCACTTGTGTGCAGCTGGGCCCCAAATTTGCATTTGAGCTCAGAGCTACAGTACTTATACATTTACACATCATTTGGATTTGGGATGATGTAATATTTGCCTTTATTCAACTACTTAGATCTATTTATCTCAAACTGGAAACTCTGTTTTATCTGAGTTTTTTTTTTTAGTTATTTTGAATGGCAATGACATTCTGTTTTGAAAATGACAGTCTTCAAGAAACATGGATGTCAGTAAATGTGACTCATTGGTTTAAAAAAACAAAAACGTTTGTACCCTTTGTATTAGTGTCCTGACAGCAATCATTTCAGACCACTAGATGACACTAGTGCGCTATTATAGTTCGTAAACGCTATAAGGTGACGACGTCGAAGAGGACCAAGACAGTACCGACGAAGAAGAAAAGAAACACAGATATACCCCCCCTTCTTGCCCCTGCGTAGAGCCGGCACTGATTGGCAACCACAGAGGCTGTCAAAAAGAACGTTCTTTTATACTATATTCTGTGCTTATGATATTTATAGTATTGTTTGCCTGCAATTAAATCTTTATGATGTGACCATTTGTTATTTCTGCTTGCGTATGCTAAATGTATGTTTTCAGTTAGTTTGCATCCCTTGTATTATGATGTGTGAAGGTTTGTCCAATCCTAGCATTACCACTAGTGGTCTGTACAATCAAAAGCTTTCAAAAGCAAAAAAAAAAAGAGGTACCACAGTGAGCATGAAAAAAAAAACCCCAGATGTATTTTACGTAGCCTATTTGTACGGAAGAGGATTAGGGCCAGTGAAGAAAAAAAAACGAGGGGTGACAGGATTCTGACTTTAAAGTCAGAATTTTGACTTTATTCTCAGAATTCTGACTTTAAAGTCAGAAGGTGCTTCAACAGTGCAGTGCACATCTTTGCATGAAACAGTCAGGGGTCATGATGCCATCAATTTGTTTCCATGGGTGTCATCTTTTTTTTTTTACATGACCCTAGTGTGGTGGAATTTTGATATCTAATGCTCGATTTGTGCAGTACGTTAGGCGCAGGCTTTAGTGCCATCTCGTGTGGGGTTTGCATGTCTGCATGCGTAGGTTTCCTCCCACGTTTCAAAAACATTCATGATAGGCCGATTGACCGCTCCTACTCGTTTTCTTTTTTTTTGGAAGGGGGGTGATGGGAATGATGTGGGTCCTGCCACTGCCTGGCACCCAGTTCAGGATGTGCCCCCAGCTGGAATAGGCTAGCCGCGACCCTCGTGAGGACAAGCACTTCAGGACAATGGATGGATGTCATGACGTGGAAAGCAATAGAGTACATCTCTTTTTCCAAATTGTTACAAAGAGCCATGCAAAAATGCACCCAAATGGCGTCATGAGGAGGTCTGACTAATACTCGTACATCAGGAGTAATAATAATAATAATAATTCATTAAATTTGTATAGCGCTTTTCAAACACCCAAAGACGCTTACAGGGAACAAGGCAAAGACATACATGAGGGGAGGGGGACGGGGAGGAAACAATCGGGTAAACTTAAGAAGAGGAAACCAGTTATGGGTAGGGGAGGTCATGCGCTTGGGAGAAGAGGTAAGTTTTTAGACGGGACTTAAATATGGGGAGTGTGGGTGAGTCACAGACAGACTGGGGGAGAGAGTTCCAGAGTCGGGGTGATGTGCAGGAAAAGGCTCTGTCACCGAAGGATTTGAGTTTGGATTTTGGGACTGTCAGACGTGAAGTATTGGAGGATCGGAGGGGACGGTTGGGGCAGTAGGGGACAAGGAGGTCGGATAGGTAAGTGGGAGCCAGGTGGTGAAGGGCTTTGAAGGTGAGGAGGAGTATCTTGAAGATGATACGCTCCTTCATGGGGAGCCAGTGAAGAGAGTGGAGAACAGGAGTGATGTGTTCACGGGACCGTGTGTGGGTAAAGAGGCGGGCAGCAGAGTTTTGGACTAGTTGAAGTCGATGGAGTGAGTGAGCAGTGATTCCAGTGAGAAGGGAGTTGCAGTAATCAAGCCGGGATGAGATGAAGGCGTGGATGAGAGATTCAGCGGCAGGGAGAGAAAGGCAGTGCCGGATTTTAGCGATGCGTCGGAGGTGGAAGTAGGAGGTCTTGACAACTGAGCTAACATGAGGTTGAAAGGACAGTGTGGGGTCAAAAATAACGCCAAGATTGCGTGCCAGAGGGGAGGGAGTGATGTTTGAGGAGTCGATGGTGAGTGTGATGGATCCAGTTTTGTTAAGGGAGGATTTAGTGCCTATGAGGAGGAGCTCTGTTTTGTCACTGTTGAGTTTGAGAAAGTTGTGGGTCAGCCATGCTTTTATTGTAGAGATGCAGGTTTCAAAATGAGTGAGGGAAGGGTTACGGGTTGGTGTCGTACGTATGTAGATCTGGGTGTCATCAGCGTAGCAGTGGAAGTCCAGATTGAGTTTGCGGATGACAGTACCAAGGGGAAAGAGGTAACAGATGAATAGGAGGGGGCCAAGAACTGAGCCTTGGGGGACCCCTTGTGTAACTGGGGAGAGGATGGATGTGTGACCGGAGAGAGAGATGAACTGGTTTCTGTTGGTGAGGTAGGAGGTGAGCCAGTCGAGTGCAGTGCCCTCAACACCTAGTTGGCGCAGCCTTTGGAGGAGTATGGAATGGTTCACAGTGTCAAAGGCTGCGCTAAGGTCAAGTAGTAGTAGGATGTTGAGGGCACCAGAGTCTGCAGAAATGAGGAGATCGTTGGTGACTTTGACTAGAGCTGTTTCAGTGCTGTGAAGTGGGCGGAATCCGGACTGGAAGGGTTCATAGAGGTTGTTGGACTGGAGATGGGTGTGGAGTTGGGCGGAGACAATGCGTTCTAGGGTTTTGGAAAGGAATGAAAGGTTGGAGATGGGACGGTAGTTGGAGAGGTTGAGTGGGTCCAAGGTGGGCTTTTTGAGGATGGGGGTGATGGCTGCAAGTTTATAGACAGTGGGAAAGTGGCCAAGGGATAAAGACTGATTAAAAAGGGTGGTGAGGTGGGGGAGGAGGACAGGGAGGCAGGCCTTAGTTAAGGTCGTTGGAAGAGGGTCGAGAGAGCAGGTGGTTGTCTTGGATGAGGTAATGATGTCTAGGATAGTGGAGGAGTCGACAAGGGAGAAGGCAGTGAGAGAGGGGAAGGGAGGGAGGTCAGGGAAGGGGGGCAGGAGGGCAGGGGAGGAGGAGTTATTGATGGTGTCGGTCAGAGAACTGTTGATTTGGGCGATTTTGTTGTTAAAGTTGACAAGGAAGGAGTTACAGAGGGCGGGTTAGGAGGGTGGCTTGGTGACCGGTGGCTGGAGCAATTTGTTGACAGTGGAGAACAGTATGCGGGGGTTTCGGTTGGTGTTATTAATGAGAGATGAGAAGTAAGCAGATTTGGCAGCAAGAAGAGCATCACGATAGGAGGAGATGTGTTGTTTAAAGGTTTCAGCATGGACGGTGAGGCGGGTTCTTTTGTAGAGGCGTTCGAGTTGACGGCCAGTTTGTTTCATGGTGCGGAGTTCCGGTGTGTACCAAGGCGCAGAGTTAGTGAATGTAACAGAGGAAGTTTTCCAGGGGGCTAGGGAATCAAGGGAGTCAGAAAGTATGTTGTTGAGTGTGGTGGCAAGGTCATCAGGGGAGGAAGAAGTGGGGTCGGAAGGAAGAGCAGAGGATAAGAGCTGGCAAAGCGTGATTGGGTTTACAGTCTTGATGTTGCGGTAGGAGATGGTGCGTTTTGTGGATTTATGAGGCGAGGGTAGAGGGGCAGAGAAGAGGATGCAGAGATGATCTGACAGTAGAAAGGTGAGAGGACGGGGGTTGGATGTGAGTGGAAAGGAGGAGCATACTATATCCAGGGTGTGGCCTTTGGTGTGGGTGGGGAAGTTGATGTGCTGGGTGAGATGAAAGCAGTCCAGAAGGGAGATGAAGTCAGACGTCAGTGAAGCAGTTGGCTGGTCGATGTGGATGTTGAAGTCACCGATTAGTAGGAGGCGATAGGAGACTGAGGATACGATGGTGAGAAGTTCAGAGAGAAAAGACGGATGAGACTTGGGGGGGCGGTAGATAAGAACAGCAGTAGTAGAGTTGGGGAGGGAAAAAGCGAGATATTCAAAGGATGAAATAGATGGGAGGTTGAGGTCCAATTCAGTGATGGATAGGGACCGCTTATGGAGGACAGCAATACCACCTCCTCGCCCAGAGAGGCGGGGTTTGGCGATGTAGCTGTAATTAGACGGAGTGGCTTGGTTGAGAGAAAAATAGTCCAGGGGCTGTTGCCATGTTTCACAGAGAAGGAGCAGATCCAAATTATTGTCCAATATTAGTTCGAAAATAACTAGTGATTTGTTGGAGAGGGAGCGACAGTTCAGCAGTGCGACGGAGATGGATGAAGGAGCGGGGGTGCGGGAGTGGAGATTGTTGAAGTTGACAGTATGGAAGGTGGGGGTGACGGGGGGGCGAGAGTTAGTCCAGAAAGAGGGGATGGGTGAGCCATCAGGGAAATGTCGTTTAAAAGATAGTCCGGAGCTACGGTGGATGTAGCGGCGACGGCGGAGGATCACAGCCTTGCTGGCAGCTGAGGCAGTAGCAGCAGGGAGACGGTGATTATTGTTGAAATGATGAAGATCAGCAGCAGTGTAGACAAATGGATGAGAAGTTAGTGGAATGGAAGCCCGGAGTAGCAGAAGTGATAGTTCATGCAGGAGATGCGACGTCACAGCAGCAGGGAATAATCCAGAAAAAATGGAAAAAACGGCTAGTAGCTGGTTAACTAGAAGTTGGTAGGCAGTGAAATGCATGGAAGCAGCAGTGGACCGAGTCGTGATGTTGGTGGAGTGGGCGGTGGTGTTGGTCAATCCCGACTGTACCCGTGCAAACGGCACGCCCCAGTGTGTCATGGCGGCACACAGCCGAGCCACGACCGGCGAGCTCGCAGCGAGCGGGTGCTCCCCCCGAGGACGCCGGCCAAGTGGCCAGCAAGTTGGGTTGGAGCCGTTTGCCGAGCCAAGAGCAAGCAGCTACAGGCTCAGAGCCGGGAGGTAGGAGGGTCCGGTTGTGGGTTGGCTAGCTGGCTAGCGTAGCTCGTAGTCAGAGGGAACGGGATCGGAGAGGTGCGAGCAGGGCTCCAGCGATACGCGGTGGGCAGGAGAAAAGGCGAGAAAAATAAAACAAAAAAACGGGCACACTTAAAACGGGAAACACAAAACAGACAGGGGACAAACAAATAGATGACACGGTTCGGGGTAGAAGCGGCAGTCAACAGTCCAGACGCCAGCGTTGCTCTAACCCGGAAGACAAGAAAAGGGGGTGGGGGGTTGGGAGTAATAAAGTATGATCTAATTGACCAGATTATAAAATTGCCCTGTCCAAATCAGTAAACTATTCAATGAGTTAACAGGTGACACCAATTGTCTTTCTTATTTTATTGTTTTTTTGGGGTCAATTAAACATGGTAAAACAACAGATGGAATAATAATGCATGGTAAATTTAACAATAAGTAAATGAAATATAAGAAATCAATTATGAAAATGCATGGTAAATCTAAGAGAATAACATGGTAAATTGAACAAAATAATATTGCACGGTAAATCATAATATCACATGTTAAGTCAAGAAGAAGAAGTATGCATGGTAACTTAAACAGAATAACACGTGGTAAATCTAACAAGACGACTAATGCATGGTTAATCAATCATAATAATGCATGGTAAATTGAACAAAATAATAATAATGCATGGTAAATCATAATATCACATGTTAAGTCAAAAAGAAGAAGAAGAATGCATGGTAACTTAGAATAATAACACATGGTAACTAACAAGACGACTGATGCATGGTTCATCAATTATAATAATGCATGGTAAATTGAACAAAATAATAATAATGCATGGTAAATCATAATATCACATGTTAAGTCAAAAAGAAGAAGAAGAATGCATGGTAACTTAGAATAATAACACATGGTAACTCTAACAAGACGACTAATGCATGGTTAATCAATCATAATAATGCATGTTAAATCAATCAGTCAATCAAAATGCATGGTAAACCAAGCAGAATGATCATGCAAGGTCAATTGCATTCATATGATTACTCGCAAATTGCATTGGCACTTTCCAAATCCAGCGGATAACGCGCTGTGGGCATCTTGCACACGTAGCCGTTTAATTCCATGCAGGACATCTTCTTCCATTTGCCAGAATGAAAGTCAAAATGAGATTGATTTTAAATCTAAACTTGTCTTTGGCGAGCGGGTCAATCTTTTCTGCACCTACCTCGCTCATGGTGGCCACGCAATTCTCCATCAGGCTGGTAGGTTTTCCCGGAGCCCAGTTGGTCAAGGTCACCTCCTGACGGTCCGACCACACGAATCTGCCGAGATTGACCAGGTCGTTCAGTCCGGTCCACGTGTCTCCGGGGTCTGCAGAGGACAAACAGCAACAGAGTTCTCAATGGCTTTCCAGATATGGCAGATATCGAGCCAATGTGAGCGACGCTTGGCGCGCGCGCGCGCACCAGAATACAAGAGGCCCTGCAGCCAATCCCGCTCAGCCTCGGTGCGAATGGACACCAGATTGGCATCGAGACCCCAGCAGGAGTGTCGAGCGTCGTACCACGTCTTTACAGCATCGAAACGTTTGTAGCAGAATTCCGCAAACTCCTCCCATTCAGGTCCCAAGCATCTCGGCTCTGCGCGCAAGATGACGTCACGTGAAGAAATGCTTTCTATTCTGGACGGTCTACTCACCCGTGTCAGCAAAAGTGTAAGACGGAGACGGAGCCAATTTGTTAACATATCTGCAGACAGTAAAGTGAGAATGAGCCGCGCATCTTTAACTGGACTCGCCAGTGAAAGCGGAGCACGCACACTTTCGAGGTGATTCCGTTACAGGTGGAGCCGTTGTAGGCTTTCTGTGGCAGTCTCTTCAGCAAAGTCACATCTCCTCCGATCTCGTTCTCAATGACGCCCGAGTGAATAGCGGCCGCGCAGATGTTTGAGTCCTGCACTCAGAGAACGTCTCAGACATAGAACAGGAACTCCGCTTGCAAGTCGTGCGGTAATTGACATACTTGGTCGTAGATCCGTGTTCCGTAGACCGCATAGTCATCTTGGGCGCAGCCCAGTGGGCACCGGACCCTGCGGAAGTAGTTTGTTTAGTAAGGAGGAGGCTTTTTGGCAAGAAACGTCATACCAAGTCTGACTCACGTCATTGAACCGTCGAGGCTGAGGTCGGTGGCTGTGCTGCTGCATAAGATCTCTGTGGGTCAGAAGGGAAAATCAAAGCCCGTTTCTTGCTAGTTTCTCACTGCACTCCAAACGTTGTACTCACTGCGAGCGGTGTCGTCAGACGTGCACCCTAAGACCTCAAAGCGTAGGCCCAAAAACATTGGCAGGAGGCGGACGTACTGGGCGAACACGGGCCTGGTTAGAATATACGTCCCCACAGAACGCTGGAAACAAAACACACGCGTTTGCAAGGAACGACGACAGCCTGGACGACGAAACGAGTCAACAACCGCTCACCTGCTTTGGGTGATCATACCAAATCATTCCGTCAATACTGAACTGCATCGCAAATGCGCTGGAACTTTGCAATCGGTATGTACAGTTCTGGGTCTCAATGCCTGTCACCTTGAAGTTCTGACCGAGGTTCACCTGGATCCAGCTGCCGACTGAGGGCGGAAGGCATTCCATTGCTCAGGATACCAAACCACAACTTTTGTTTTTACGTACACATTTCGGAGGGTCTCCAGCAACCGCTGCCCCCCAGACGCGCTTTGTGAGGTTCGGCATTGATCGCAGAGGAAGAGGCTGAAAAAGAGGAGTCTGGGATTCTCCCGTCAGCGATGCCCAGACTATCAAGACACACTGAGGAAAGACAAAAAAAAGACAATGTGGAAGGCACGCTCGCTCATTCATTCTCATGTCTGGTCACCCGTTCCTAGCCGACGCTCTATCTGGGGATCCGTTGGATTCTTTCCTTGGCACATCATCGGCAAGTGTCAGGACGTGAAGCCCACCTTTCTTCTCACAGCTGTAGACGGCGCGGAGGTATTTGGAGACACCAGGGCAGGAGTCCGTATCCGTAAGGTAAATGGGGCAAATCTGATAGTTGTCACACAATCCTCTGAAGTGACGGAGAGCCCCTTCCACCCTGCAGTCATCTGCAAGTGACAACACACCACCATTTTACACGCATTTTATTCGCACACTTACTTACTGACTTCAATTTGTCACAGGACGTAGGGAATTTTAATGGTTAATGACTATTAGAAAAAGAGGAATCCAAAAAGCGCCCGGCTTGGCTCTTTTTCATGGTTTTCTATTTTTATTCAAAGAAAAAGTCAAATAAACATTTTCTATATTGCCATCGCTCACACGTCCATGCATTTTGATATTGAGTTATATGTTACAAACGGGTTACCGCCAACGCTGACGGCGTGTGAAAACCTCGTGACAGAAACGGCTCCAGGACAGCGAGCCAAAAACAACGATGCCACCGGAGGATTCTTACCGCGTGATCCGCCGCCACTCGGACAGACGTCGCCACGCCTCCGTCCATGGAAAGCCGACCGTATGCGGATGACTCTTTCATCGGGACATTCGAGGGATTTCCAATCGTCTTGGCAGACAAGTTCCTTCTTGTAGCCTGTGAGAGCACAACCGTTGACCTCTCTCCATGTCTTTTTTTACAGAGACGTACAAGGTGACTTACCGTCATGTGGCAGCTGTGGTTTTGCTGTTTTTCCTAGAAGCGGGAACCAGAACGTGGATGTCGACACGTGATGACGGTCCACCGTGGGGCGTCACATCTCACTTACCTTTTCCTCTTTTCTTGCAGATGTAGCCTTTCTTGTTGTCGCACTCGTCACGCTTCCAGTCGCCGCTGCCAGTGAGCAAGAAAAGACATTTCCCCCCTTCAGTGACACCTGGAGGGAGGGAGGGAGGGAGGCAAACAAGATCTGAGCGCTCATCCGTTCCTCCAAAGTGCAGCTGACAACCGCCTCTGCCCAACCTGCACTTGAGTGGAGGTAAGAGAAGGGGGATCCGTCAGCCCACTTGCCGCCGTCATGCTCGATGGAGGCGCTGGCGCCCAACCACAGGGAGGCATCACCCATCAGAATCTTGGCGATACCTTTGGATCCCAAAGAGAACATGCAAGATTATTCCAAAACGACTCAACACTTGACTCTGCACTTCAACTTGATGGATGTGGCACGGCCGTGACAAAGCGCTAACAATACTGCAACAAAGAGTGAAACAAAAAAAAAACACCCAAGCAAAGCTGGCCATGTCTCAGGTTTATCAGGTTTTGAGTTGGAAAGGAAGGCGTAGCAGGAAAGAAAACGTTTTTCTCAAAGAATTAGCAACTTCATGGCCAGCCTATCGCGTATGAAGACCGCGTACGAAGACATGACGCCTTTTTCTATTTACTTTAGCTTCTATTTCTTGTTTGTTTCATGTTGGAAAATAAAAATGGATCTACTTGTTTATGGCCAATATATTTTAATTCATGGCCTCCTACCGTGTACGAAGCCCTGCTCGTGCAAGTCGGCGATGCTGAGCAGGTTCCCTTGGCGGCCTTTGCAGTCGGCTTGCGCCTCCTGCCAGGTCTTGGTGGGCTGGCGGATCATCAGGTAGCAGAAGTCGTCCGAGGGGTTGTCCAGCCACCAGCCGCATTTCTCAGTCCAGCCTGCAATCCAGACATAAGACAGCATAAGACGGCGTGCCGATGGGGTAAGACGGCGGCAGTGCGCGACGACACCTACGTAGTTGGCCGATTGATGGTGGCAGCTGTTGAGGCCCTCCGTGCTTGGCTGCGAGGGGGGGGGGGGGATTTGCAAATATGAGCAGATGCTTGATGTGTGCAGAAGGAGCGCTCGGGAGGGGCGTTTGCACCTGTTTTGCAGACAAATGGCCGCTGCGTTGTGCAGGGGCTGGCACTCAACTCCCCAACAGAATTTGGGAACGCGCAGTCCCCCGCGGTGTCATCTTGCCACTCGTCGTAGTTCTGTGGACGACATGAGCGTGTTGGACTCTGTCTGCTCGGCTTCCCAACGCCCTTCCTCGGCAATCGCTCACTCGCGCACAAGTTTTACCCATTTCCCCTCCAAAACAATCCAATCGTTGAAGCCTCGAGCGGCATTTCTCCACTTTTTTTACCCTGCTCAAATTTGGACTTTCCCAACTCATCTTTTGAAAAATGACTTTTTAAAATGCATTTCACTTACAAAACTTGTTCCGTCACTCCACTCGTAGTCGTCGCCCATCGTCTTCTTGAGTCCCACGAAAGCAGATTGTGAGGTCCGCGAGTGATCTGGAGGAAAGGAAGGAGAACACTAGCTTCAGGGCAAAAAGAGCTTCAGTCAAATGACGACTGCGGCGGTTGCTCTTGGTGCTCACCATACACAAATTGGGCCTCTTCCTTGGAGTGGACGCTAGCCAGGTGGCCTCCCCGGGAAAGACAGAACTTCTCGGCATCGTCAAAGGTTTTAACCGTCTTCTCGTAATGATAACAATAGTGGCCATAGTGGAAGGTGTTTTCGTGGCAGTCGGAGGCTGGGGCCACAAAGAAAAACATGACCATGAAAAGATGTTCAAGTGCAAATAAGTGTGCTGCAACTCACTCGTCACTACAGCAGGACCCCTCTTGGGCAAACACTTCGAGCAGTCTGCATAAAAAAAAAGACCTGTTTGAGCTTTTCTCTTTTCAAAGTCAACCTGATTACAAACGTGCAGGCTTACTCAGCGGCCGTTTGCACATGTAGGCCAACGAGGAAAGACAGGAGCCAGACCGCCACTTGCCGGGCTCACCCCTTCCCCCTTGGTTGACGTAGGCGCAGGATGCAACGTCGGCGCTGTCGGGAGAAAAGAAACAAGCAATTATTTTCCCGTTTTTTTTAATTTTATTTTTCCACTTTCCCCAAATGGCCCTTTTCAAAATTGGCTCCTCCGCCTGACAACAGCATGCAAAGTTGTTACGTCTTACCTTTCGAGTTGATTTGAGGCCCAGTTGGTGTGATTCATTGTCTCGCCATCGGACCAGGTCAGATTCTGGCTCCCGCCTTCAAAGCGACACCAGAACTTGTCGCATTTCTGGGGGGAAAAAGAACAACAGTCCCACTTGTCGCAGCAGTCGACGGCCGCTTGCGCTTCCGTCTCACCTGGTTGGAGAGTCCCAGCCAGAAGGGGGTGTCCTCGCCCATGGTGCCCTTCACAAAGTCCTCCTCGGCCGAGGAGGTGATGGAGAGCAGGTCGCCGCCCATCCAGACGCAGTGGTGCCAGGCCCCAAGCCAACCGTTGGGCGTCACCACCTCCTTCTTGTAGCAGTTGGAGTCGTGCTCGAGCCACCCGGGAGCACACTTGTTGGCTGAGGGCACAATTTGGGGAACAGATCAGAGGACACTCCTGTTTTTGCCCTTCAGTCCACCATTTTGAGCAAAGGGCAATTTGCGGGTCACGGTTGGCCAAATCTACATTTTCTCGGGCAAATTGGAAGATCCGGGACTCGACTTGGTTAGCTTAGCCCAATGGCATCAGAGACGTTTACATTTTGAAAGGATTCCGGAACATTCACCTTGGCGCTTGAGAAACAACCAAAGTGCCGCTGTACAAGGTAAAACGATGCAAAAAACATTCAACACGTGGCTGAGTACTTCATAAAAACGAAAAAGCACAGAATTTGTTGGTTGGCATGGTGTGACTCCAGGGTCATTGTTTTCGACGCAGTCGAAGGCGACTTACAGTCAGGAGCCGGCGTAGCGTCTTTTACTGCGAAAGGAAAAGACAGACATCAAGGCACAGACAGACGTCAAGGGGCGATGACAGTCAGTCGGTGGGGCGTTGCCTCTCACTTACCATTTCCTCTCTTCTTGCAGACGTAACCTCTCTCCTTGTTGCACGAGTCGTACTCCCAGTTGCTGTTGCCAGTGAGGAAGGAGAGACAATTTCCATCGGGGGTACCTGGGGGGCGGGAGAGAAGATCTCAGTGCTCCGCCGTTCCTCCAAATGGCAGCAGACAACCGTCTCCGGCAGACCTGAAGTCGAGTGGACGTAAGTGAACGAGGCTCCGTCAGCCCACGTGCTGCCTTCGTTACTGATGGGGACATTGGCGCCCAACCACAGAGAGGATGCTTTCATCAGAGCCTTGCTGTAACCTGTACCAGAATGAACGACATCATCAAGAGGAGCCGAGTGAGGAGGACGCGTCATCCGTTGAGCTCCGGGTGATCGACTTTCTCAGCTCAAAAGGAATTGAGTTAGACAGGGGGACCATCGAGAAATATTAAAACCAAAGCAGCAATAACAGTGCGGTTTGCAAACACAAATTGGAGCTACTGAAACAGGGTAGACGGCTGAGGAGATCAGACCTCAACCAGCATCTGACAAAAAAATGCAGATATTGCATATATATGTGTGTGTATATATATAGCGAAAGGCTTAAATATTTCTTGGTGCGGTTGGCACAAGAGAAGTAGTAGAGATTGTAAAGAGAAGTGAAAACAAAACCTCAACTGATTACAATGAATAAGAAAAGTGAGCGGTGAAATTGCAAAAGCGTTTCATCTGGTCAATGACGTGAAAATAGCTCAAGTAAATGTGGGGATAGACTGGTACCATTACATGAATTACAGGCCTGCCGTATCTCTACTCGCTCTGTTCTCCAAGATCTTTGACTAACTGTTCACAGAAAAACGAGATTGAAGAAAAAAAAAAAAAAAGCTTTTAGCTGACAGTCAATATGGATTCCGGAAGGACACGAATGGATCTTATAGACAACTTCAGATGATCAAAAAACAAGTTGAGAACATCAGATGATCAAAAAACAAGTTATTGGGATTTTCATCAACCAAAAGCATTTGACCCAGTAAATCATGGCATCATGGACTGGCTGAGGAGCTACTTAAGCAACAGGCAGCAATTTGTAAAAAGTCTGGAGATCATGTATCCCATAACAGGTGAACAACCTCAAGGGTCTGCCCTTGGTCCTCTTCAACGACTTGTGTATCCAACATCATGAAATGATGATGATACAAACATCTATTGCGCTGGGGACAATTTACAGCAGCTTATGGAAACAAACAATCACAAGAGAAATGAATACGTGGTTTAATGTAAAACCAAACTGCCAACAACAAAATCATTTTTCAGGTATAAATCAAAGTGAAAATTGACAATGGTATGAAAGAAAGAGTTTCTGAAAGAAAATTCCTGGGCGTGACTGTTGACAATAAAAAGCTGCTGGAAATCACACATGAATTAATCATGTAAAAACACAAATGTCAAAGGTTATTGCAATTCTGAGGAAAACAAGAAGCATTCCGGACTCCAGATACCTACATATTGCCATATCTGAACTACTGTGTGGAAATACGGGGTAACGCCGAATAAGTCAAGCAATAGGAAAAACAACAAGGAGCATACAAACGCACTTTTTATGGTATGAGGAAAAACAAGACAAAACTGACTACACACAGGCAAAAAAGGAATCTGAAAGTGTACGTATCTACTTGTTTTATTGATTTATGTGTTGAATTATTGGTTGAACGGATTAGGGTGGGAATCTAAACAGCTCTGCTTCCTCCTACTCGAGCATTCTTTGTCGTTGGGGTTTTTGGGTTGTTTGTTTCAGTGACTTAGATATGGCACTTTATAAAGTGGTGTTTTATTTTCCTATTTTCATGTTTAAAATAGGTTCGAAATGAACATATAACAACAACAACAACTTGTTCATGGCCAATATTTCAATTCATGGCCGCCTACCATGCACAAAGACCTGCTCCTCGCGGTCGGTGATGCTGAGCAGGTTCCCTTGGAGGCGTTGGCAGTCGTCTTGCGCCTTCTGCCAGGTCTTGGTGGGCTGGCGGATCATCAGGTAGCAGAAGTCGCTCTCGGGGTCGTCCAGCCACCAGCCGCATTTCTGAGTCCAGGCTGCGAGCCAGACGGCGTAAGACAGCGCAAGACAGCGCAAGACAGCGCAAGACAGCGTAAGACGGCGGGAGTGCGGGACACCTACCCGGCTGGCCGACTAATGGTGGCAGCTGTGGAGGCCCTCCGCGCTTGGCTGCAGAAAAAGGGGAGCGAATATTAGCAAATGCTTCACGCATCCAAAAGGGGCGCTCGGGAGGGACGTTTGCACCTGTTTTGCAGACCGATGGGCGTGTGTAGGAGCAATGAACTTTTCTGGTCAGGTATTCGTTGCTTTCCAAATGTGAACAGTCACCATTGGTGTAGTAGTTAGTTTTTCCGTAGTCCTCCGGATGAGATTTTGGACAGAACTTTAGCGTGTTGCATTCGATGTAGTCATCTTCCCGCCGCATTTCCTCACTTGCAGCGTTTTCGTACCTTCTCTCATTAAAGTTTCACTTTGGTTGTTGGGTTCACTTTGTCAGTCATA